>NC_091117.1:71832500-72477500 GCF_040183065.1 Periplaneta americana | reverse complement strand
TCTTTTATAATGATGAGATTTCGTCACCAAAATTATATAGAAAATTACATTTGGGCTGTTTTTATGATGAGTCCAAAACTATCACTGTATAATTATTTTAATGCTCTGTATTAACATGCCTTTTGAATTGCATACATTCATCCTATTTTTCTGGAGTTCCAACCAAAATTCCCATTGAAGTTGTGCTCTGTAGGTTATTGTATAATGGTTTTCTTATCTGAGGAAATAGACATCATGAATTACAAATGTCTCGCTGATCACATCTTCATACAATCCCGGTGTTCGTAACTTTGTGTTTTGTATACATACTGTATGTCGATTAATTTATCTCTTGATCTATTACTTTTCACGAATAGAAATAATTCCGCCATACCTTAGCTTGAAGATTATGAAACCAATGAATCCTATAACTTAAAGATTTCGAATCCAAAAAATCAATGTATCTAAACGAAATGAACAATATGAAAAACAATGAATACTGTAACGTGAAGATTTCGAAACCAAAAAATGAATGTATCCTTGGAAACAAATGAACAATGAAGTAGGAGGTTTTATATTACGTATCATTTCATATAGGTATCATCAAGGGAAGCGATACAAAGGAGGAAAAATTGTGGTGGCGAATAATGATGAGGAAATTAAATTGGTGACAAAAGTGATTTGGTGATAAAATATGGTGGTGACAAAACTGAATCGATGACAAAATGTAATGTGACGAAATCACCGTGTGACGAAAAATCGGTGACGAAAATTCCGGATTCCGTTCAAATTCGTACTATAACAATAATCGTAACTAATATTTACTATTGCTATTAATACTATTATTTTTTTACATTGCCAGAGTTCTTAACATTTTTTCTTTTTAACCGATTATAGACCGTGTCACATAGTTGTCGCCAGTACCCAGAAGCGTAGGCCACTTAGAAATAATGTTATATCGAATGATCATGTCTATAAAACAAGAGACATAGGATTTCGAAACCTCTCATTGCAACAAAATGGAATACCGAAACACACATAAGGCATATCTTAAATTTTGGTGTACGAATGTATAATAACTTTTGAAGTCAAACTCGGATTTGAAATTATTCAATAACCAGATATTTAAAAATAAAATACTAAAATTGATTAAAACGTAGGCTATAATATATCATTTATATGATAAATTCTCTGAACCTGCAAACGAGTGATAGATTCAGTTGTTATATTAATCTCAAAGCTATAAACTGCATAATAATCCCAGTCATTGGGTTTATTTAGTGACAGAAAGTTTGATGCTCTTTTTTCACATTGTCATTAGATACCTGTCGTTTATTAGTAGAGCCCGGATGTTTGGCAAAATGCCTTTTTACTGGATGGAAGTAAATCATTATTTGCACATACATAAATGTGATTTGGAGTAAATCAAAGTGATAGGGCCAATTTTTATGTTCCCCATTTTCCCTTTTTAAGGTGTTTCTTACTAATAAATGCATTTTTTGTCATTTTAAAGCAATATTCCTTGTTTATTTGCAAATTTTCTAATTAACTGTAATGTAATGTGTATGAAATTTAAATATTTTAAACAATGACTAACTTTACTAACAATAGTACCGGTAAATAAATGTAATTTATTTCGGTGCTTAATCTCCTAATAATCGTGCTTTAATACTATTGGTATAATAGGAATAATGATTGATAATCCACAGTTACAAATATAATATTGTCATGTTTTCACGTTACCAACAATCAGCTTTATAATTGAAGAGTCCACTACAAGAATGATGGATGTCACTTTCTTGTCGAAAATGAACAAGACTGTCAATGAATAACTTAAGACATATAGAATGTACGTAGAGAGTTATATGGCATTAACACTGATAGTCAATGTCCAGTAATGATCGGAAAATATCAGTTAAGCTTTGAGCGCTAAACATTTCAAACTTTAAATCGCTTCTCCTGCAAAATGTATTCCAAATGACATCCATCATTCTTGCAGTGGACTCTTCAATTTTAAATATTAAGCTCGTTCTCATAAAAGTTATCACTAGGCCTATGACATTGGAGGATGTTTACAGTGAAAGGCAGCCAATTCACTGCAGGATATACACAGAGTACGTAAGTGTATGTGCGTACGGAGAGACACAACCGCCGCGGTACAGTTCATTCAAGTGTAATACAAACTGTCGTGAAGTGTAGTGCGCTCCGCAGTATGGCTCAGAAGCAAGAATCACGTCTCGAAACTAGAATATTTAGTTTCACAGTATGGTGCAGTTTGCATTCTAAATAAAATCTGTATTGTAAACTTTGCAATGTCAGCATTACATCTGCTAAAAACAAAGAATATAATGTTCAAAGGCACGTGAGTACAATGAAACATAAACGGCTGGAACAAGGAAATGTGCAGAACGTTTTTCCAGCGTAAAGAAGGTGATAGAGATGTTCGATAAGAATGATCAGCTTATATAGATACGATACAATTATCAAATATTGAACAACAGTGTTATTTTATTGTATCAAATTTTGGATTTATTCTTCATCCGATTCAAAGTTTAGAAAAGAGTGGAGTTAAACTGGTGGAACAAATTTCAGTAATGAATAATATTGTGTCTAAACTAAATAGTACACAAGACGACGTTGGCAACAAAATCTGAAACAAAAATTAAATATGTGTTACAAAAAATAATGGGTTCAGTTCACTCTGCCAGGTAGCTAATTTTCTATCGGGTGACAGATACACAGTAGATAATTTAGATGTCGAATTGAATGATGTCAAATATTTCACGTATGCACCTGTCGTTTCGCACCTTTTCTGCATTCAAATCCATACTAGACAGTAGTAGACACTCATTCGCTTTCGAACTTTGAGAATGCATCTCGTTGTTCACTGTAATTACAAGCTAAACACTCAATAGGCAATATATCTAAGCCCACGTGTGTTGAATGGAATTTTCTAATAGTTGAAATAAGTTAAATAAAGATAGAAAGTAATTCAAAGGGATGTGTGTATTATTCTATTCTGCAGGCTGTACTGTACAAGACGGAGCGGTGCAGTGTACTCTGTGTACCTATATATTCTGGAGTGAGTTTGCTTTCTTTCACCGTAAACATGCTCCAATATCACGGGCCTAGTTATCACATAGTATTTTCAATATTAATATCAAATAGTGAAGGTTTATTACAGTCAAATTACTTATCAATATTACACACGTTGAATCTTTATGATATTACATGAAATGGTATTTAAAAGTTTTTGACAAACGTTTTCGCCTTAACCATGGCATCTTCAGGTCATATTAAAGGAGAACACAATAATACATGAACACTTAAAATATTCAGGTTAAAACAATCGTTAAAAAATAAAAAAAACTGGTGTAGTAGGTAGTTTGAACATATACCATTAAAAATATACATGTAGCATGAAATTAACACCATGAAAATCATGGAATAGCCAAGTAACTCTGTACTGATTGATAAGAGTACAAAAAAGTAGAATAAAGGCTTAACAATCTTCAAATACAGGCAGGTGCAGTTCCCAAAATAACGAAACATGCTACAGTATGTAGGTCGCTCGTGCTGCTGTTTTATGGGCGTATGAAATCAAAACCCTGTAAAAGTATAATGGGGTAATGTAAGAGAATTGATTAAATTGAGAACTAAGAAGAGGATATAAATTTTGAAGACATGGTTAAAGATACTTACAAAATGTTTGATATTGATACTATACTTATCGGACCCAACATGCCTTTAAAATTTTCAATATTGTTTGCTTTCATATTTTCAAATCTTACTTTTACAATTTTGTGCTACACGTGTCTATTATTGTAGGAGAAAGAAATTTGAATGAGGAACAGTCAGTTATTGTCGGGTGACAGAAGGTATAAGATTGGTTACCTACCTAGAATGCCTAAATTCAGTGAAACATTGCAAAGTATACTTCATGCTTACGTTAGTGAATTTGGTGCCCATGTGTTTTCAACCGATGGAACAGTTTTGTCATGTAAGGTTTGTGAAAGGACAGTTAATCACGAAAAAAAGTATTTTATAAGTCAACATGTGTCACCTAAGAAGTAAATATGTGAGTTAAGTTGATATAATTTAAATTTATTGCTAAATATATTATGCGTTTTTAAAAATTGTAATGCCTTTTCCAAGAATATTGTGCCTTTCTTACGTTTCTATTGCATTTTTTCTGTCTATTTTAACTGTTATAAATGCCTTAACATCCGGGCTCTATTCATTAGTATTTTCTTTAATGACGTCTGGAGTTAGCAAGTCCCAGATTTCAAAATTCCGCTCACAATAATGTGGAAATTCTCCGGCAGGCGAGAGGAGAAGGAAATGGAAACGCAAGACAAAAATAATACAGCTCTAGGTAATGAGGGCTTTTGAACCCGGCGTCTTCTCTAATTAAAAACTCCACGAGGTACAATGTTCCAGGAATGCAATAAAGATGGTGCCATGCAAAGTACCTTTGCGTCCGTTTCTACGAAATATTGCCCCACTCAATCTTGTCTTTATGTTGCATGGAATTGCAGTACAGGCTGCGGATGTCATGGCCACTATCGTCCGACCTCTGATGCTGTTAGAACGTTGAACCCTACAGACGACCTTGTTGAGAATGTACGTTTTTATACAGGTGAGATATGAGCCATATTTATTTAAAGTTTTACTTCACGTCCTCCAGCTACATCTTAATTGTCACATTAGTCTGATACCCAGTATAAATGCTTTCTACTCCAAAAACTCATTCAGGGTAACAATTAAGTTATACTCTGTTATTTTTCCCCTGGGCGTTTCCAGTATTTCGGGCAATTTCTCTCACTTAGATTTCTGGTACGTATTTTCTAATTGATTGCTTGTATTTCTGAAAGGTTTATCATTTAGTTACTGCACAATACGGAATGACAATACAGATGACGTAAGGTAGCATATAATTATTTTAATCTAACAACCTAACACGTAAATCGCAGGATGAATGCGGAATGTTTATAAGAATGTACTTAAATTATGAAGAGTCCACACATCAGGTGAGGGCTGCTAGAATGTTATGATTAGGGCCCGGATGTTTAAGCATTTATAAAAGTTAAAAAAGGAAGGCCAAAATGGGCAATAAAACATAAAAAAGGCACAATGAATTTTGAAAAATGCATTAAAATTTAAAAAAAGCATAATATATTTTAGCAATAAATTAAAATTATATCAACATAACTCACAGTTTTACTTCGTAGTGGACACGTGTTGACATATAAAATACTGTTCCATCGGTTGACAACACATGGACACCAAATTCACTAACGTAAACAATGGTTTACTGAATTTAGGCATTCTAGCTAACCGATCTTATACCTTCTGTCACTCGACAATAACCGACTGTTCCTCACTCAAATTTCTTTCTCCTACAATAGTAAATACGTGTAACACAAAAACTGTAACAGTAAGATTTGAAAATATGGAAGCGAAGAATTGAAAATGTAACGTGACAACTTCTATGAGAACAGGCTTAATATTTAAAATTATAAAGCTGATTATTGGTATCGTGAAGATGTGACATGTGATATGACCTGTGGATTGTCGATCGTTATTCATATTGCACCAATAGTATTAAAGCACGATTATTAGCAGATTAAAGGAATTAAGATACTTTTGTTTACTATTGTTAGTAAAGTGAGTCGTTTCATATATCGTCGTTGATCCTGCAATAACTTCTATGTGACATATTTATCGATTTTCAGATTTTGCTCTGTTAAATAACTTAAATACTGGTACAGCAAATGATGTACCTAAATACTGGTTCAGAGTGTCAATTAATGCTTGTATATACTCCTAATTGAACCGTTGAGCAAAGTAAACACATTACATTTTGTCCGACAGAACAACAAAAAAGTTCTCATTCATTACGAAACCACCTCTTACTGCTTGTAGAGACAGAGTTTGTAGAGCGACATGATACCGCCACTGCTTGCCTTCAGTACGTGAATGAAACACACAGCAATGTACAGGAAACTCCTCGTATCCGTTTGAATGTCTGTGATTACGCGATGTAAAACACAGCAATGTACACTGTACAGAAACTCCCCGAACCCTTTGAATGTCTGTGATTACGCGATATAATCACGACACCCGTTTTGGTCACCGCTGCTATAGATATTTAGTCCAAGCTAACACAATTTAACAGTTTTGGTACGCACTTATTTCCTGTGTTCAGTACGTGAATGGAAAACACAGCAAAGTACAGAAACTCCCCGTACCCTTTGAATGTCTGTGATTACGCGATATAATCACGACACCCGTTTTGATCACCGCTGCTAATAATAGTCCAAGGTAACACAATTTAACAGTTTTGGTACGCACTTATATCCTGTGTTCAGTACGTGAATGGAAAACACAGCAATGTACAGAAACTCCCCGTACCCTTTGAATGTCTGTGATTACGTGATATAATCACGACACCCGTTTTGGTCGCCGCTGCTATAGATATTTAGTCCAAGCTAACACAATTTAACAGTTTTGGTACGCACTTATTACCTGTGGTTATTAAAACACTATAAACAATAACAGCATTCACAGCATGATAAACAATTGAATTGCTACGAAACAAGTTTAGAATACAAGAATGTACCATTCATCTCCGCTAATTTCACTTCTTTTTTTTTTTCTTTTTTTAATTTCTTGTACTGTCCTTCACTTTCTATCGTCAATATCCACGCAATTCCCTGTTCCCTACCTGTTTCGTTATGCAAATGTTGAAGCTCGTGACAAATTGAAATCTCCGATGTGTGCTCTCTTGTTTGTATTTTCATTACGTGGGAGAAGTAGACCCAATCATTACAAGCTTATCAGTTTCATTTCCAATCAATTACATAGCGCAAACTGCATAATAGTCAGGGCGGAAGAGATAGGCTAACCATTAACTTGTATCCCAAACTACATACAAACTAGTTTAATTGAAATGAGAGCTTATTATGTGTTGAATAGATACATCCCTATCTGATTTCCCTTATCATTCCCTGCTTTCACGCTCATTCGTGTTCTTTCTTTCGTGTTTCTGCGGCTAGAAAGAGGGTCTAGTATTCTATTCAGAGTGTTCCTATGAATTTGCGTTTTTAATATTGTGCGCTGATTTTATAAATTGGCAATGAAGTTTTTGGTTTTTTAAAAATTATAATTAGTTTTTGGAACGATATTCTACAATTTGTCCTCTATCTTGGCTCTGTACATAGCGTGTAGGCCTATGCCTCCCACTCACTATATTCATATTCCGGTTCCCGGAGTGGAGAATGGAAGAAATTTACTCCCGTCAGTTCTGAGTTGTCTCAGAAGTAGGAACGAAGTTTTGTTTGGTTGCTCCCTTCTCTCCACTTAAAAAAATTGTCCCTCCTTTACCTCCCCTTTCAAATTAATCCTCATTTTATTATGCCAGTTCACTGTCAGTTTATTTTACATGTAGAGACAGTGTTGCCAATAACCAAGAATAAAATGCACAAGATCTCTCACAAAAATTTGTACCAAATTCTACCAAACTGTACTTTTATTTTGTTTTCTAATGTACCAACTTTACTAACCTCTTGTACCCTCTCAACAAATTACAAATTCTGGGAGAAGGAATTCATACACAACTGAAAACTAACAATAATTATTGTTGTCCCTTTACTAAATTGACAGCTATACGAGTTTTATTTTTGTAGCCTATAGGATAAAGGTTGGTAATATTGTGATACTAATCATATTATAATAGTACTTTTTGATAATTTTTCTACAGTTTTACTGAGAGGGAGAAGGATCGTTTTTGTGCAGAAACTTGTTCACGAACATTTCCTTAATACGTTGACGAAAAAACCGATCTTCCTCTCGCTCAGTAAAATTGTAAAAGATTCTCAAAAAGAACTATCATAATATTATTAGTATCACAATTTACCAACCTTTACCCTATACAGTATACCCTTTGTTGTATCATGTGACTTCGATTAATTAAATCATCATGTCAACAATATAAATCTATTTTTGGATAACAGTAAAAGAGAGCAATGAAGTAAAAAAATAATTTCTAAAGTAATTAATTCATATTTCCAATTATTAGATTTAATTTCAAGGCAACTTAATATTACTCATTGTGTATCGTTGCCGATCATGCTGTTGTTACCAGATAATTTAATATTGTTTCTCATAAAATTTGTAAATTACTCAGGTTTTCTATTATAAAAAAAGAGTACAGATTGCACAAAATTATATCAAATTGTACCAAACCAAAAAACAGCTGTACGTAGCAGCGTGCAGACCATTTAAAATTTTCCCAAATTCGTACAATTCTACCAATAGTGCCAACAGTGGTAGAGATCTGTCTTAATTTAATACTTTTGGCCCGTTCGAGAACAATCGCACCTATTCCTTTTCTTAAAATGTTTCTTTTGTATTTCTTAGAATTTCTCTAAATATTAGTCATTCACTTTTTCCAATTGGCTCTTACTTGTACAGTACAGGCATTAGACCAGTTTTTTTAAGATATAACATCACAGTTAAGTGGCAGAACATGAACTACAGGGGTACGTTGCCAATTATGGACGATCACGAGATCAGCTGATGTGAGCTAGGAGTTGACGTTAATTGACTAACGTTAAAACATTAAGTTATTAACTGACGCGAATGTATGTAATAATACAAGACACGACAGAGAATGAAACACGAAATATTTTTAATGCTGACATAGTGTGCAAGACATATGGCGCCAAGAGAGCTATCAATCGAGAACTGTAACTTTGGCAACTCAAACGTTGTTACCATAGAAACAGAACACCCACGCGATGTAATATTCAATTGTTTTCCCGATCGCAGTGCTAATGTTATGTTTCATGTTTCGAAAAAAAAAAGATAGGGCCTATATAGTTTCGTAGTCTTACTTCTACCACAGTCTAGTATATATAGTCACGAAGCTTGAGTTTTGAGGGTGCTAAGAACAATAGACTGTGCTGGTACTATTTCGCATTGTCTGTAATGGGGCGATAGTAGCGATCTTAGTGGTTAGCATCTATCTACGGATGCATATTTGCTATATATTGAGCTTCGTGATTGTATATACTAGACTGTGCTCCTATAGTCAATCTTGTTCTCTACCTAGCGGTTAACCCTCTCCTCTGAAAGGTTGTCTTATAGTTGAACATCAGTTTGTCAGCAAAGCCATCTTCCTGCAGTCTTCATTTTTCAAAAACAAAAATCTAAATAGTTGCCATAACCACAATCTTTTAAGATGCGAAAGAGAGAGTGGTGTGCAGAAAGAAACGGAAATCTAGTGGAATTATCTTTCACAAGAAAAACTGCAAGTATATGAGGTAAACGAAAAGAAAGTTCGGGGCAGGAGAAGATAATATCAGATGATAGACAACATTAAGTTGTAGGTAATCATAGACTAAGAGGAAGGCAGAAAACAGGAAAGATTGGAGAATGCTGAGTGAAAGGCCCACCCTTGGGCAGAACACTATGAATGAATGGCCATTGTCACCTATAATAAAACTTTGGGCATTGCTATGTAATTCCAATCAAATTCCATGCCCGTAATTTAGATGCGATTAATACAGAATGACTGCGAAATCGTACAAATCATAGGGTGCTATTCATAGACATTTCACTAGCCCGCTCTACGAGCATGCTAAACTAGCCCCGACTATCGATTGTTTACTTGTACAGGATTCATATCATATCATACCGCTAACACTGGTTTATGAATACGAAAAATGTTAGTTCGCTGATCATCCACCGGAAGCCCGCGCTAAGAATGTCTATGAATACAGCTCCTAGTGTTTACCAGATATTATAAAACTTACTAAAACACATACCAAATAAAATTTACATCAATTTTATCTTCTTTTTAAAAGCAACTAATTAAATTTTAAATTTATATCCAAGAACAGATTTACGTTTAATTACAAATGTCGTTAAGAGATAGTAGGTTATTTTACGACGCTTTATCAACATCTAAGGTTATTTAGCGTCTGAATGAGATGAAGGTGATAATGCCGGTGAAATGAGTCCGGGGTCCAACACCGAAAGTTACCCAGCATTTGCTCATATTGCGTTGAGGGAAAACCCCGGAAAAAACCTCAACCAGGTAACTTGCCCCGACCGGGAATCGAATCCGGGCCACCTGGTTTCGCGGCCAGACGCGCTGACCGTTACTCCACAGGTGTGGACGTTAAGAGATATTTTCAGGCGTAAAGCAGATGCACTATAACTTAGGTTTGCAACGCACGATGTGTACTGGCCGCAAGAGAAGCCCATGACATTACGAGGCCTAGGCCGGCTTTGTCTTTCGGAATGCGCTGTGAACTGAGTAAACTTTAGCGACGAATTCAGAGAATCTCTCACAGGGACAAGCAACACAATACAACACCGCCAACATCGATCGATGTAACCTCACAGTTGAGGCTTCTGCAGCATATATTTACCAATAAGTTGTGTACCGTCGTGGGAATTCCTATCTCTGGTTATCACAGATCTAATAATTTACCACAGACATCTCAAAATTTGTAGTTACTTTATTTAAAAGTTAAGTATTACGATACGCGAACTAATTGGAATGCTTTAAACTGGACTGAATTCCTACAAGAAACCAATTGAACGTCTCAACGCTTTTAACCGAGTTTTGAACGACATTTTCATCTTATACAGGGGCGAGATGAAGTAGTTTAATAGTTTTTAGAGGCATACTAGGCTACCCGTCTCTTTTAGGGCTCCCGTGAACCTTCAAATAGGCTATTAACACTGAACAACAAATTTTTCCTTTTTGTCTTGCTCCGAAATATAAATAGGTGAATATTACTAATATGTGTGCCCTAAATCTGAATTTAAAATTCAAATTGCCCCATCACGTACCATTTTCCGGCGATGAATTTTTTGTGATAAAACTTTCTTTTTTTTTTAATTTTTCGCTGCTGATAAAATTACAACACAATAGGGATTCAAAATTCCTTATAATACTTGCAAAATGTGTACTGGATACAAAAATGATGTAACATAGTTTAAAACACAACAACAATAAAAATATTTCATGGATATAATGAGAAAAATCTCGGAATTTGAGCTTATATTTAAAATAATTTTCTGGATGACTTCTGTTTATAATTAGACCCGGGACTATCTTTTACAAGGAACGAACAATAGTCTGCAAGAATGCTGGATGATGATCTTCCTTTATATCGCCTTTCCATTTAAGATATTCTTGATGAAATTTTTCCCCATGCTCGTCGTTTCCCGCTCCAAAGTTAGGAGGACAGAAATCCAAATGAGACTATAAAACGTGTAATATGAGAGAGACATATAACAATCCATTTTGTCATATGCACTTAACATGATTTCCACAACACGTTCTATGCAGTTCTCTGCCCTAGAATTTCCAAGCAAATTTGAGCAAACGTCTTTGAAAGCACGCCATGTCATTCTTTCTGTAACGGAAAGTTTTTCCTCAAACAAAAGATGAGCCATAACTTTGTGAATTTGTGGACCGATGAAAATGCCCTTTTTTAATTTTCCTTCACTCAAACTGGTAAACCTTTCTTTTAAATACTGAAAACCACACCCTTGTTTGTTCATTGACTTTGCACTGTTACGAAATTTACTTAATAGAATGCCAACAACCATAATAAACCGTAAATAAGTCATAAACTCATAAAATACATTAGCTTTTGTTTTGGTTTGTACCCCCAACCCTCGCCAGATGTTTCCTGGGGGAGCGCTTATCGAAAAGTGAAATCATAGTATATCTTAAAAACCTTACGTGATACAAAGAAAAGAGATGCATTTTCGGATTCAGCGCACATCAAACCGTAAGTGACACATTGTTTTAAGTCTGAGCAAAATTCCTGTTGTTCAGTGTAATCTTTCGAACTGTGTTTCTAGTAAGTAAGGATCAAATAGAACACTATCTTAACACCAAAAGATTTAATTAACAATTTTAATTAAATACGAATCATTAAAGCAAATCAAATAATATCAAAATGATACTAGGCCTTCATAAAATCTTGTGGGGCCCAACATTGCACTCACACACTCACTCTACAAATTGTAAAATCTCTTAACAACATTATTCCAAAAAACCCGGAATAAGATCAACTCCCAGACACGAAATTTACCATATCCCATAAAAATAAGAATGCCCAAAAATGACTCTCCGCTTCCCTATCTCACTAGCCATCCAGATAGCAAAATCCTGATATCACGTAAAACCCGGGCTACCCTTATAAATATGCTACTATATTCTATGATATACGGAATTAGGCCTACATATGGAGTTTCAATGCAGAAATTCTGCGTTTCCATATGGTGAAGAAATGGTAGAACGGAGAAAAATTCTCTCCGGCAACGGGACTCGAAACCAGGTCACCAACACGTAAAGCTGGAGAACCGGGTTGAAGTCCCGATGCCGGAGAGGATTTTTCTCCGTTCTAATAATTCTTCATCCCGTTTAAGTTCATAGTTTTCGTTGAGAAGAAGAATCCGTAAGCAGTGTCTATGAATATGCTCCGTTGTGCACAAGGGATAGCGAGACAGCATACCCGCTAGCAGCCACGGATACACGATAGTGTAGTCTGTTATCCACGGGTAAAAGACGCTAGTCCGAGGATGCACTGCGCTGATGACGCTGATATAAACCATTCCTGTCAGCGGTATGAGAACGAGGATTTACACGATTCGTGATGAAAGTATTCCAAATCTCAGCGGTGAGCAATCTGATGACATCACGGTTTTCCGAATTTCAACGATGACGATAATCCATAATGTAATCTAGCTCAAAATGACTTAGCAACGAAAATATGTTAGCACTGACTCACTTATTTCAAATTTTCATATTTTGCAAAGTTACATTTCATAGGCCTATTATAGAAAATAAATCTTCTTAATGTGTTGGTCTCTTAAATGAAAAACTTTGGCAGAGAGATAAAATGTCGGGTATAGGAGAGTTGAAGTGAAATAACTTTCCTGATTCAAAGGAACGATAGGGTACACTTAAATTAATAGAAAACTTATATGACATTTTGTGAATAAATGCACGGTTAATTATAAACTTAAGTTTGAAATTTCAGCAGTCCGGCAACATCGCCACTAACACACTGTTCTCGTAATAAAGATGTAAGAGGTCAACGGACTCGGTCTGTCTCCCTAGGTAAGTCGCTCTCTGGCTCGACGGTGGAATCTGTTCGCATTGTGCAGTGGTTTGAAATGAGTGTTTTTTAATTAAATTTACACGCAAACAGTCCACACAATATGCCAGAGGGATAAATTATTCTTTATTACATTTCCTACCGAAATGGACAAAAATAACAATCCTACTCGCAATAGTTATCGAATAAGAGGTTGTTAAACATTTGGGGGAGGGTTTAAACTACAAACTTTCTACCAATACGGTGTTACAGTTTTTATTACATACAGCATGAGCTGTTCGCTCTGAAAATCTGCAAGGCTATAGGCTATCACTTCTACCCTGTTATAGTATGACATTTGAGATTTAAAGGTCTTTCTGCAGGTTTTTCTAATTATTTCTAATTTTTTCACCACTCTTCCATTACCACCATGCTGACATCTCACAGATTCTGTATAGTCTCTGTCGTTTTAAAGAGACGTTAAATAAAAAATCACCAATTACCCTGAAAGCCCGTCTCTCAAGCAGTAATTTCATTCCCTCTGAATGGCGAGTCGGTCGGTGGTTGTGAGATGTAAAGATTTTAATGTCGTCATCTATTTTCACTCCCGCGCGAGCTGTTCAATAAGCCGCAAGTGTGTCAATAGCGTAACGCGACTCCCGGCAAATGGGCTCCAACTCTGTGGAGAAGCTCTTGAACCCAGGGCTGTACAAATCTGTAGCATATTCTAACAACGCATTCCCTTGCTGTCATGAGAAACTGAATTGCAAGAGTTGAATTAATTAATGAATTTATTTATTTAATTATTTATTATTAATTAAATTATTTATTTATTTATTAACTTCAATCTTTACTTATTTATTTATTTTATGTTATAAATAGGTACAGTTACCCTGAAAAAGAATGAGACGATTCTTGGTCATCGGAAGTTAAAGTTCTACAGCGCGGTTCACTCGATATCGACGTAACGATACATAACATGACAAATAGTATAAGAATTGTTACAAGGACCATAACAAGGACAAGGACCAAAATAAGGATCACGAAGAAGACTGCCATTTAAGGCCAGGATTTCACAACATAGCTCGAGTCACAAAATATCATTGCTTCACTGTACCGAATGGCAAATGCCTGCTAAGGGATGTACATTCTGGACTGCTGCTGTCACTGTCTTGTCTCGTTAGCTCATATAGTAGCGTGTCGGTTCTACTGTATAACCGAAACGTCTCGTGTTCGATCCCGGGTAAAACTTTTTTTTTTGTTGAGGTGTAATTAATTTGTTCAGAGTTCCTCGACTGTCTAATTTGTCGAAAAATATGGAATAATTTATGCCCAATTTCTGGGTCTTACAAGTGGGCTGAACCTCGTCAAAAAAATAAATCTTACTTGGAAGTTAAAAGTATTCTTCCTCAAACAAAAATCATAAGAAACAAAAAGAGACCTGTTAACTTAAAATCTTGTCCACATGCCATCATCTTCTATTACAGCTCTAAGTCGATCCGACATGGATGTCACGAGATTCTGCAATAAGTTCTGATTCCCGGCGAGATCTTCCTAGGTGTCAACAACTTGATGCCACAATTCGTCTCGATTTCGAGGGCGTCGGTGGGCATAGGTGGCTATCCTTCTCTTTTTCAATTCCGCCCATAAATTTTCGATGACATTCAAATCAGGTGACTTCGGAGGCCAATTAATGATTTCGATCTCGGGTCTCCTTTGAAACCATCTTTGAATGCTTGCAGCATAGTGCATGGGATGGTTATCCTGCTGGAACAGCAATGTTCCTTCGGGAAAACGTTCTCGGGCGGAGGGAAGGAATATATTTTCCAGAATGTGCTCGTAAGTTCCCTCATTAAACCGGCCATCGATGCGTTCTATAACGCCAGGTCCATCGTAAGACATCCACCCCCAACACGATATGCTAAAGCGCCCCGATCTTTCACGTCGGTGCACATAATGCCGGTCATGTCGGAGACCATCCTCACGATAGACACGGACAGGACCTTCGTAATCACTCGAGATGGTTGTTTCGTCGGAGAAAATTACATTTCTCCAATCGAAATCCACTCGATTGGTAGCGAAGGCAAGATGGTCGACAGCTTGTGCTTCCCCCAATATTTCCATTTGCGCAGCCCTCCGGCTCCTAATACTGCGGTTCCTCAACCTGCTGATCACAGTCTGTGAAGAGCCGGGAAAGTTAGATGCTGCTCTTATTTCGTTAGCAGTCAGAAAGGGGTCCTGTCGAACTGTCTCGAATAAGAGAGCATCCTCTTCCAATGAAGAAATCCGCGAACGCCCAGGAATAGGGCGATACACCGACCAAACGGCCAGCAGATCTAGCCCCATATCCAGCCTCAACTAGAGCTATAACTCGCTGCCCCATGTCACGTTGGTTCGCCATTACGATGAGAAATGAGGGATGACGATAATACTTTAGTGTAGACAATGACTATTTAACGTGATACAGAATTATTGAAGTAACAGGAATCTTGCATAGTAAGAGTTAATAAATCAACCCTAAATTAAATATCTAAATAACAGGATATAACGGGAAGTCCAATTGTTGCGAAACTAATCAAATTAAATCTAATTATATTAAGTAAACAAACCCAAAATTATGACACCACATTGCTACAGCTAAATTGTAGGTTATTAACATAAACATTGATTAGGTCCGTGGTTGTGCGTTGGACGACAAAACCATCATCGAAAGTTCGAATCTTGCGGAGGAATGTAACTTCTTGCTTTTTATAATGTAAATCAGACTTGTAACTACAATCATTCATATTTCTTACATTATTTATTAATATTTATAGCCAACATTGAATTTGTAAAGAAAAGACTTTAGAAATCTCATATGGAATTTGTGATCTGTAGTGACATAAACATAGATTATCTCTCGGAACTTTTCCGTAAAAGTAAATTAAATTCACTCCTTGAAACTGGAAACCTTAGTCGTAGACTCATTTTCCCACAGCATACAAGGTGAAGTAGCACAGCCATTGATAAATGTTTTGTATACAGAATTAGACTGAATTCCTATTCGACAGAACCTATAATCAATGGTTTGTCTGAACATGATACACAAATCCTAAGTGTTTCCAATGTTACTGAACAATTTCAAAATATTAATTTGAAAACTAAGAAAGGATCGTAATTGCTGTATCTAGTGATTATTTACATTTATGTCTACAAAATGAATATTGGAAAAACGTATATGATACTGGTACTACTGATATTAAGAGTAAATGTATTGAATTTTTCACTTAATTTCATAATCACTTCAGTGGATGTTCTCCACTCCATGTTGTGAAAAAATTCAAAAGTAAAAGCATGTAGATAACGCAGGGACTACAAAATCTCATGTATTAAAAAAGAAGAATCTATATGTAATGTGTTGCAATGTAATGATCTTCATGTTCTTAAATACTGCAAAAAGTACAGTGTAATTTATCAAAAATTATGAAAGAGGGAAATAGAATATATTTGAATAGAAAAGTACAAAATTCAGATAATACAATTAAACCTGTTCGGAATATTATTAAATTTAAACTTGTAGATATCCTAAGAAAGAAAATATATTTTCATTAAAACCAATGATTATAAAGTAGAGGATCCCAAATCTATTGCAAATTCTTTTAACGTATTATAGTATATAGTACAGAAATATTATTGAGAACTTAAGCATTCAAGATTTTGCAAAAGATACTGCAATTGGTTACTTAAAAGATGAATTTAATAATTAGTATTAATATATGTAATTAGTCAATAACTGCAACAGTGCTTTTTCATTCAATCATTCTATTGCAAAGACGTAGATAAAATAGTTAAAATTAACTGAAGGGGTGAGAATGAAATAATCCAAAGCCATACTTTTAACAAAAATTGTTTTGTGTGAGTGCATTTCTTACACATATGGGAAAGCTATTAATAAAATATTGTAAAAATTACTCAACAAATGACTTAGCGTAAGGACTCTAAACCTTTGTAAAATTTGTCTATTATTACATATATTTGTTTAGTTTCATTTTAATTGTTAGTTTTTAATATATATATATATATATATATATATATATATATATATATATATATATATACATTTACATTGTATATGTGTGTATAAATGCATTCATTAGATTAACGTTTATAATATTATAACTTGTAATTTTGTATTGTTTGCGATCATTAACACTTAATCTCAGGACTTTGTAAAACTCAATTTCAACGTTACTTAGCTATTTCAACGTTATTTAGACAAAAAAAAATCGTTGTGTAGACTAAGAATCGAACTCGCACCCTTCTACACAACACGCAGAAGTCTTACCGTCTGAGCTATTGAAACGACATGAAAGCGTTCCTTTCTGTGCGGAGTGTCGATCTAGTCATGAAGGTCCATTGTCGATTTAACTACACGATTTATGTATATATTTATCTTTTATTTACGTAATATTATCATATTTTTTGCAGTTTTTGAAGTGAATTTCGGAACGATGCTAGTAACAAACCAAATAGCCTGAATCTAAGTAACTCAATATTCGTTATCTTGTGTATCAGTGCTCTGGTCTCCGATCATGCGCAGTGTCTTACATCCGAGACTTAGGAATATTCAATCGTCTCATCCTTTTCCAGGGAAACTGTACTTAGAATACATAATTAATACTTACATAAATGTATACATACATACATACATAAATGTATTAAATTGAATTTAACGGAGGGGGGCACTATCGCCCTGCACTGCGACTTTGTTCAGATCTATTGCGCTAGCCCTCTGGTGACGCATTCCCAAACCCACACCGGCCGACCACACTAAAGTTCCATGGTCCAGGTTTCTAGCAGGCAACCCCACTCGTCCCTAGGCCAACCCCTTCCATGCGCCCCCAGCTGGCGTTCGGGGAACGCTACGGAATGATAATGAAATGGGGAAATGGTGACGAAATGATGTAAATGTCTAATTTGGGGAAAAACGGGAGAAGCCCGGGAAAAATCCCAACTGCGACCTTGTCCGCCACAAGTGCGACTATTAATTTTTAAAGAAAATCCCAGACCTAATCGGGAATCGAACCCGGGCCGACTGCGTGACAGTCTGAAGGTCTGTCCATTCGACCACCGCAAAGATATACATACATACATACATACATACACACATACACAGACGAAGCACTCGCTTCGGATCTGGGACGAGAGAGCGGGCCGAATTAAAGTCGGCTGAAGTTACGCAGCCTCAACGACACGTAATGCGCGTGTACATCGCTCACTTTAGTTACGTATCGCCTTCGTTGTGCTGTGTGCATTATATGTCACCTGAAGATCAAACCATATATTATCATGCGGTGCGAAAACATAAAGAATTGTCGCCACAAAATTAGTGTTTTCAAACGTAATCGGCGTGTGTGCATTAAATTACACAGGCCATTAAAATGCCAGCTTAAAATTGTACGCTAGAACAATATTTTTATCATACTTATGTGAAAATTTACCCACCGATACGTGTGTAGGCAATTTAGAGAAATATTTCCTGGCGTTCTAGTTCTAAGTAGAGAAACAATTATTAGAAAACTTCTTGGATTAATGAAGAAGGATGGTAGAACAGAGAAAAATTCTCCCCGGGAATCGAACCCGGGTTTCAGCTCTACGTGCTGACGCTTTACCCAATAACTCACACCGGATTCCAGTTCCGATGTCAGATCAAATCACCTCAGTTTAAGTTCTATAGCTCAGTTTTCCCTTTGGTGGCCTATCCTCATGTAGCCCTACAGTGTCACAGAATATGTGACAGTGGCACAATGTCTAACACATTATGTACAGAGGTGCACTCATTACGAGTGACTAAGTGGCCGGGATCCGACGGGATGAACGCCGTCTAGAATCACTAGGGGTCATATTCATAGACATTCTTAGCGCGGGCTTCCGGTGGATGATCAGCGAGCTAAAGTTTTTCGTATTCATAAACCAGTGTTAGCGATATGATATGATATGAATCCTGTACAAGTAATCACTCGATAGCCAGGGTTAGTTTAGCACACTCGTAGCGCGGGCTAGCGAAATGTCTAGGCATAGCACCGTAAGTGACTACTTACGCATATCATTTTATTAAATGTACCGAAGTACATATGATATTTCCGTGCAGGAATTCCGCATTTGATCGCGGGATTTTAGGTGCTAAAAGTGAAGAATGACACTAAGTGTAGATGAATAGATGTGGTGCCCGTGAGGTGGGTTTTAAGCCTAGTTCACAAGAGTCCACTATGTAATAATAGACGAAAGATTCGCAAGGACTGGGCAATGGAACTTGTAAATGGTGCGCTACTGTATAAGTGGTAGTTAAGAGGATTACAGACCTTTAACGGTACCGAGGAAAAATACTGAATGACAAGGATGACATCTCAAAGAAGTGAGGGCATGGCTTCTATATTTATAAACTACAGCGAGGAATAATATTAACATTTAGCACCTAAAATTCTCGGCTCTAGTTATCATATGACGAAGGATAGATAGAACAGAGAAGAATTCTCTCCCTTCACCAGGACTCGAACTCGGTTTTTCAGCTCTACGTGCTGACGCTTTATCCACTAAGCCACACCGGATTCCAGTTCTGATACCGGAACTTGGATTAAGCTAAAAGCTAAAATTACTTAGAGAAAACGAAGGGCTCTAACGGAACAAAAATCGATGAAATTTTAGTAGCATTGAATTAATGGTCTTCTAATAAATCTGTACATCTGTACATCATCACAGAAGTAGAGGTGTGAAAATCCTCAGTCCATACGGCTACTAAACTTATAAGGCTATCCTTACAAAATGGCTATATTCGAAGAATTATGGCGCCGCGGCTTTAACTACGCGGGAGGTTACAATTCGATTTTGCCGCGCTTTGTCGGCCATGCCCAAATTCAACTTCTGTATTCACATCCTTTTTTTTTTAATATATAACATAAAATATTCAGTGTTTATTGAGAATAGGAAGGAAGAGTAGATCTGAAACATTAATTTTGTAATATGGCAATTAGAGTATTTCCACAAGCTAAGCTAGGAAGGTGTTGTAAAAGGAACGCGAGACCCTTCCTTTCAAAGCATCATGAAACAATGGGCCAAAAACTATGACAGCTCCAATTTTGTCATTTCTCTCACTTTGGATGCCACTGATCCATTTAAGTATTTTTGAAGGGTAAAGAGTATTACTTCAGTATCTGTGCCCCATTTCTCATTATCTCAAGAAAACAGATAATATTTTGATGCGAATTTGTTTTTTATATATTTTTTTGGAAATATGTTTCCGTGTAGCAGATGATATTTTATTAACGAATCACGTCCTCCATTTGTAGACAGGAGTTCTTCTTTACCTCCATTTTATTTTCGGATATTTGAGAAAAACACAAATTTGGAGCTAGTACGTTGGAATCCCGGTTGTCACAGAAGAAATAACTAGAGACAGCATTAGAGGTTTGTAAACAGCAAGGTTAACTGCAACATCGACTATAGGTATGACTATGAACAACACGTAAAGCACTGCAGGGTACTGTAGTTATACAGCCAGAACCACAACAAAACTTGACGGTACAGTCGTTTGAGCTATATATTTCTGATGTTCCGTGAATGCACTTAAAAATATTAAACCATCTATTGTTTGCAATTTACATTTGTAGTTTATTAGAATATGTACAATTCAGAGTGTTACAGCATTATAAAACACATATTTGCACTGAATTTACTGTATATAGTTAGCCACATAATTATATGAAATATGCATTATTTTCCTGCACTACTTTCCACTCCTTCATGGTTGCACTTGTTGCAATGGACAATACAGAGTGTTTCCGGGCTGGTATTACAAACTTTCAGGGATAATGGGGAAGGACACATGTATCAATTTGAGACCAGGAACCCTGGTCCGGAAATGACTGAGTCGAAAGTTATAAGCAAAAATAGTTGTGTGGAAATGGAATTGTAATTTGGCACCACGTGCCCTCCTTAACCTTCGGAACAATCGTGGAAAGATGGTATGGGCCGGATGTCTCCTACGTGGGTACTTGTCGATACAATCTTGGACACTGCAGCTTGTACACATACACAGCTGTCTACAGACGTGCATATTAGGACCGACCATGTCCGTTACACATTACGCTATCTGCATTACTTTAGTGTAGTTTCCTGTCCCCACCCCTCAGAAAGCGCACTGAATGGAATACTGTAAGTAGACAACGTAAACAACGGCAGGTGAATACAGTATGTGTAAGATGTGCAGATAAATACACATAAATAAGGTGTACAGGGGAATAAAATTATTTCATTTCCACACAAATATTTTTGCTTGTAACTTTCGACTCAGTCATTTCCGGACCAGGGTTCCTTATCTCAAATTGATACATGTGCCCTTCCCCATCATCCTTGAAAGTTTGTAACACTAGCCCGGAAACACCCTGTATGTTTGATCGGGGATTGAGAGGTGTACCTCTTACGATATTCAATTAGGGGATACTGCGATAAACTTCTTTCTACAACGTATGATGTGGCAGGGGCGAACTTAAATTATGATACTGATACATGATTATTTTAGTATGTTTAGCAACTTATTATTTGATAATAATTTTTGAAATTACGGAACAAAGAACATAAAATTAAGGAAACTACACTTAGGGATATAATAACAGTATTCACCTCTTGATAAAAATGTCCGTAGAGAAGTGTTTAGTTCCGAACTTTTCAACAAATAACTACAGCTACAAATGTCGAGACTTATTTGCTTTCAGCATATTTTTCCCATGTTTTGTTAGTTGCCTAATAGTAAATAAATGCTACGAAATTAGCTAAAGAAGTACGGAAGGATGAGGACAATTACGGTACGAAGAAAAGAAATGCTATACGTAATGCAGAAGCACGAATAAAGAAGCGAAGACTTGTGGATAAATGTCAAGAACTAATGGAGGAAGTTAAGAAATGTGCCGAGAAGTGTAGAAGTACTGGAGAAAGCAAAGAACTGCCAAAGAATTGTAAATAAATGCTACGAAATCACGTCCACTACCAGTGAGTTGTGAGTGTACTTAAGAGGTGCAACTCCACCCATACTCGTGACGTCATTAAAGCTCTCCGTATAGTAAACTTGTATTCTCTCAATGCGCACCCCATCTGCGCTCTTTAGAAATAACTGTCGTTTTTCCCTTTGTCCTGTGTTCAAAATATTATTTAATTTGCGACATTTTTATTTGTATAAGTAATGCCACAGTGAGGAACGCTATCCGGTGACTGAATGGAGGAATTCATCTGTTAGGCCTAGTACAATGGTGGAAGATTCAGGGCATTAGGCGAGGTATGACAGATGAATGTAGGGTCCACAATGGGGCTAAGTATAGCCACGTCTATGCCTCAACCCTACCGCGTTGCCGTTCCATCCAGGGAGTCCGATTTCGATCCCCGATCAGGTTGTGGTAGAATTCGTGACGGACAAAGCAGAACTTGCAGAGGTTTTTCTTTTTCCTGGGTACTCCTATTTCCTTCTGTTCTGTTGTGTTGTGTTGTGTTGTTTCTCTGAAACCAAATTATTTTGGCGTCGCACTTCTGAACACCAATTTTTTTTTGTACGCGTTTCTCATTGCACACAAGTCAAGTTTTACCTTACACTTTATATCGGATGACTTGCAGAACTGCTTTCGACTCCTACCAAATTTATTACACTTGTCAAGATTTCTGACACCACCATTATAATATTTTATAATTGAAAAAGAATGATTGTACCTTGTTTTCAACTTTCTTAACACTTTACTTGTTTAGTTAATTTCATTCATCATATTTTATTTAGCTAATATCATTTGTTTCGCTTATTATGCTACTTATAATCACGATATATAGGAAATCTACTGTACTTGGCTTCTTAATTCAAAACTATAAGTTATTTGATTTATTTAATTTAGATGTCAAACATTAATTACATAATAGTACATTATGCAACAAGCCTATAATGGTAGTAATTAAGACGCGAGTATGCTTATGAAACGAGCGCAAGCGAGTTTCATAATTTTCATACGAGCGTCTTAATTACCATTATAGTTAAGTTTCATACGACTTTTTACGCTCGACCATATTTCTAACTTGAAATTATTCATAAGTAGTCATGTTATTCTTATCTGAGGAGCGGAACTGACGTTGTGCAATACCTCGTAAATTGTGAGATGTGCGCAGATGCGAAAGTATTGATTTTTTCCGAGAAACAAATGTCGACATTGACCTTGATATAATCTAGAGAGTAAAATAAACATTAATCTTGATATAACCTTGAAATTGAATTAGACATTGAAAAACGAGATGACAAATTGAATTCATTTGAATATTATTTACAATTAACGCTAATTATTATAGTAACAGAACTGACTTTATTTCAAATATAGGTGATTTATTGTGCAATTGGTGAAATCTCGAGCTAGTTGTCTTTCGACTGCATATCCGAGAATAATCGATACTTGCGCTTTCATATTGCTACAATGGTATTTTCTTATTGGTGGAACACTTGAAGTTTAATGAGGTCCATTAAAGGGCTGCTACCAGGTGTATAATTATACATTTCGGCTTGGTCGAGCATAAAATAGATACCTTCATTCTTGTTTCCGCCACATGATGCCATAATTTTTTCCGAACTTTCTTGAAATATCTCCTGCAATCCATGTTTGTCGAAAACCTAATAATAATACAATAATCCTCCAATAGTCTACGCAACTTGAAGCAACGGGTTTTCTATTGTCAACTACCGCATCTCACCTTCCGTCGGTAACATAGTTTTAAGACGTTTATGCCTTAAAAAATCATAGTGTCATCATAATTGTCTTAAATTACGTAAAACTCTATACAAATTTGTTCAACTCGTCGCTTTATGCCAGTAAAACTATTGAGAACAATATTTTTAGCCCTAGTTCAGTCTATAATACAGTATGGAATTATAGGATGGGGTGGATTATCACAGAGTACCATTCGCCCATTAATATTACTACATAAATAATTATTAAAAAGTGTTTAAGAAGAAAACTTGATCATCCAACTCGTCTTGCATATTAGGAATTTAATGTTTTAAATATCAAGCAAATTTATATGTACACTATTTTGAATCACTACCATAAACATCAAGCTAAATTTATATCATCCGATCATGGCCACAACACAAGAAGATACAATATTTCGCTCCCCCTCATTGAACCAAAATATAAGACTGAAGCAGGTCTAAGGCACAGTTCTAATTACGGTCCAAGATTATATAATGATTTTATAAAGAGGAATACTAAACTAACATTATTAAACAATACATTATTCAAGAACAAGTGCTTGAACTGTTTTTAAAATTATAATCATGTAAATTCTTATTCTTCATTTATTTTTTGTCATTTTTTTACTATGTTATATTCTTAACTTAATATGTTTATCTATAGGCTATGGTACAGTTTGTTTGTTTGTTTTTATTTTTTCTTATTCTTTTTAAACTTTATGTGTAATTACATTTACCAGTTTGATCACTGTTGTGATTATTATTATTATTATTATTATTATTATTATTATTATTATTATTATTATTATTATTATTATTCCAGCAAGTTTTCATTATGGTCACACCCGACCTCAAGCATCTTACTTTTTCGGGTGTGACCCAGTTACCTTGCATTTATACAATAATTTGTAATATATAGGCTATCTGACTATGAAATTGGTAATCAATTTCGAATTTTGAAGAATATCCACATACGAGTATTACAATAGTATTGTAAAATCTTTGTTATTGTATGTAATTTTTGTTCGCAATAAAAAATCTTTGTAATTAAGAAGGAATACAAATTAGCAGGACGGATTATCTGACAAATGAGATAGAATACAGTTTGGGCATTTTGCATGTGACTGGCGATGTTCACATTGATTACTTGAAATGAAATAACCACACATAAAAACTTTATGTGTTAGTGTAAAAAAAAATTACTGTTTATTTAACAACGCTCACAACTGCAGAGCTTATATCAGCTTCGCCGGTTGCCGGAATTTTGTCCCGCAGGAGTTCTTTTGTATGCCAGTAAATCTACTGACATGAGCCTGTCGCATTTAAACACACTTACTGTTCTCCAATCAGGAGATAAACCGTGAAAGGAATGTGCTTACTATTGCGTCATCTATTGGCTATTGGAGCGATGTAGATAGATAGGCTAATATTAGAGTTATAACGTCAGTTTAAAAATCATGCGATCTCCTGCATATGTTATTTCCTGTATGGAAGGATTAAAAGACCAGTAAATTAACCGTGATCTAATTTTTTAACTAGGGTATTATAAAATTGTGTATATCAGTGTTATCGTTTGTGGTTTGAGAGATAGCCAATAGAGTTATGAGTACCCACGTGTGTAACCTTATGACATCTTATGACATCAACATTCATTCACAGCATCACGCCGCTCTGTCTCATTCCCTGGAGACTTTCTTGTGGTCGGAGTACAGTAAATGCCATCGACCTGGGCCGGGATCGAACCCGCAACCTCGAGCATAGAAGGCCAGCGCTGTACCAACTACGCTACCGAGGCCGACTGGGTTAGTGTACCTTTGTATCCTATGTTGTGTCCATATATAGTTCCATTAAAGAACTTTAGATATTTCTAATCATGGTACACATTCTGGTACACTCTGTATAATATCTTTTAAAATATCTGATAGGATGGAATTATTACCCATATACATCTAGTAAGACAATCGTAAAAGTTCGTTAAGTATAGCTGAAATAGGTTTTTATATAAATTGTAGTCTACTATATAATTAGGATAATGTAGATTTCGGAAAACAGCGTTTAAAGTTACATGTAAATTATTGGTTATTATGGTGACAAGATTTGAGCGAGCAAATTTATTGAATATAAATATTCTCGAAACATTGATATACAGGGTGTTTCTGGACTGATGTTACTAACTTTCAGGAATGATGGGGAAGGGCACATGTATCAATTTGAGATAAGAAACCCTTGTCCAGAAATGACTGAGTTGAAAGTTATAAGCAAAAGTAGTTGTGTGGAAATGAAACTGTAATTTGGCACCACGTGCCTTTGGAACAGTCGTGGAAAGATGGTATGGACCGGATGTTTCCTACGTGGGTACTTGTTCCGATACAATCTGTGAGCTTGCTTACTGTTCCCATTGACTCATCCGTATTCGAAAATCAGTTCCGCATATTCCGCTCTCATGTACTTCTCCATTTCACTAGGACTGATCGACTAGACACTGAAACTTGTGCACAGACGTGCATATCAGCACCGACAATGTCCGTTACACATTACGCTATCTGCATTGCTGTAGTGTACTTTCCTGTCCCCACCCCTCAGACAGCGCACTGAACGGAATACTGTAAGTAGACAACGTAAACCACGTTTGATGAATATAGTATCTGTAAAATGTACAGATAAATACATATAAATAAGGTGTACAGAGGAATAAAATTATTTCGTTTCCACACACTCAGTCATTTCCGGGCCAGGGTTCCTCATCGCAAATTGATACATGTGCCCTTCCCCATCATCCCTGAAAGTTAGTAACACTAGCCCGGAAACACCCTGTATAATATAATACAAATAATTTATACGTATAAAAATTGTTAAAAAAGAATGCTGTTTGATAACTTATAAGCAAATAAATAATTTAAATTTTGGACCCTGTTAACGATCAACTCTCTTCAGGCAGAATAGAAATCTTCAACATCAATATTAAAACTGTACCTTAACCTTGTACAAAACAAGGCCGTGATGTATGTAAATGATTATAACAAATGTAGTGACTTTGAGAACAGAAACGGTGTACAAATGTTCTGTAGCAGAAACAAATAATTCCCTGGAAGGTAGACTACGATGTACATAAGTAAACATTATCGACTAGAGCATTACATTATTCAAGTCTCTCCTTCATTTTGTACTTTGAGCCTTGTATTGCATGTAGAAAATTACTCTTTCAGTGTCGCTACGAAAGGTCCTTTAAAATCAGGTTGAAACTTCACTGAAAGCGAAGAAGTGGCCTTCTTTCTAGTCGTCTTTTAAGAGTATAATTAAAAATGGCAGCTCACAAGTGTAGACATTACTTCAGCTCTTCACGGTGGATGCCTGGCAACACCTGCAGGAATTTTAATATCGCTCAACTTTAGTTAGGTATGCAGGGTATATTAAAAGACGAACTGAAGCTATGTCATTGATTTCATAGAAAATTATTAGGGTAAACCTGCAATATACCTAGCTACTATATGTTATCTATTTCTCTTTGCTATTTTCATTATGAGAATTATACAAAAAAGGTTGGCTAGGAACAAAAAATTACATCCATAAGGTTTGAAGTATATTGGTTTTCAGTAACATTGAAAGTTATAAAAACACTTCCTATGTGGCGAGGTATATATGACTCCCTAGAGCGAAAAAAGTTTTGATAGATTCCGTTCACATTTCATATCATATAACTCTTTTCCAATATTTCTAGGCTTCTTTAAATTAAAAATATTGGATATTCCACCTTTAGCCTATATTAAATGTTTCCAGAACGTAAATTGCACGATGTGGTAATTTCTTTCGAATTATTCGTGCCATGTTGTACAAGGTTTCTTTATTGCTTATAAAATATTGATGCATATTGGCTATCAAAGCCTGTGTCGTAACAAGATATCGACATTTAAAAGAATACACACGAGAGTACAATAACAGAATATATATTCGATACCAAAATAAAGAATAAATAAAGTGAGAATTATGTATCTATAATCGATTGTATGCCAAGGGAATGAATTGATATAGAAATTAAGGAGTCAGTATGTAAATAATAATAATAATAATAATAATAATAATAATAATAATAATAATAATAATAATAATAATAATAATAATAATAATAATAATAATGTAAAGGTATCCCCGTCACATGCCATGAAATAATAATAATAATAATAATAATAATAATAATAATAATAATAATAATAATAATAATAATAATGACGCATGTGAATTTAAAGAAAGAAAGATGCTAAATATATAAAAAATATTATTATATACATGCCTAATGTGTGTTTTAGTTTGAAAATTAATAAATTGCCAAAATCTAGAAATTGGTAATTGTCGTTTCCTTCCCCATACAACAAGTAATCTCCTATTTGTGTTATGCCGTTCCCATCTAACCTAACCTCCTATACTCCCACAAAGTCTGTTCTATATCTAGCTATTTCTTTTGATACTAATGTTACCCCTCCTGTTGTATATAGACTTGTAACTTTCCGAGTACCAAATCTCGAAACCTTATTCCTTTGCTGTGGTTGTGCCAGAGAATCAGTCCCATTCCTAGCTTATTTGAAGGTTTCGTAACAAGCTGTTTTTTTTACGGTGATGGATTGTTAGTCCTTCGCCCAACCCCCAAGCTGGAAGACCACCCCTCACCGGCTGTCCGCGACTGCTTATTCAATATATTCACAGCTATCCTCCATACCTGGAGGCCGTCTCCTCAATCCGCAACCTGAGGACGCGCCATGCCGTGGTGATAGGGATCCACAATTCATGGCGGCAATGAACCTCCGGGTTCCTTAAAACCCAGTAAGTAAGTGTAAGCAACATTCTGGTGATCATTATAATTGTCGTCTTCCCTGTTATCGGATTCATCATCGTCATATTTATCCCCAAAATAATAATAATAATAATAATAATAATAATAATAATCATCATCATCGTCATCTTGATCATCCTGGTCTTCTTTAACATAATGATCGTCTTCATCATCATTATTATCATCATACAATCATTGTCATTGTATCATCATCGGCGTCGTCGAATTATTGTTGGTGTCAACGAATTTACAATTGCATGTCGTCGAATTATCATCAGTGTCATCAAATTATCATCGGTGTCATCAAATTATCATCGGTGTCATCAAATTATCATCGGTGTCATCAAATTATCATAGATGACTTCGAATTATCATCGGTGTTTTCGAATTATCATATTGATTGACATTGCAAGATAGCCTGCAATTACTTCAATAGTTTTTTTATGAGAAAAATATTTTGAAAACTTTAAGTTTCGGAGAACGAGCAACAAACCCACTAACAGGAGGTGTTATCTAGTACTCTCTTTGTGACAATGTTTGGCCATAACTGGGAAACTAATAGAGATATTTAGGAAACTCTTTCAGAGACAAAAATGAGAAACTCATGCTTCAGATTTTGTATAAAAAAAACTTTTTTTTTAATAGTTAAGCTCGATGCATCCCTTAAACCTGGTGATTCAGTACTTAGAAATAAATTTTGTAAATGGCTTTTGAGTAAAATTTATTTTGCTTTCGGACTAAGGTTGGTTCCACTTACTTGGGTATGTTAATACGCAACAAATTTGTGGAAAATGAAGATAGAAAATTCCAGCGTCTCCGTCCATGACTTGGGTAGGCCTAGTATACATACTTCTTAAAACAGAAGTAAATAGCTTAGTACTTTATCATAAATCACTGTTAGATGGCGAGTTTAACAGCGAAGTCTTCTCGCCGGCCGCCCGGTCGAGAGCTTATCTGCGACCCGTCAACTCCATGCCGCACTCACGTTTCACAGATAATTCGCTCACTGAGTACATCTCGGTTATATTACAATTTTTCAGGTTCATTCATTTACGTTACTGTAATTATTAAAGTCGACAAGTCACTACTTTGAACAGCCAGGATCCTTCAACAAAGTTGTCACTGCATACAAGTGCGTGTTACTTTATATGACATTTCATACATATTTTAAAAGGAAAGCATTTCATTTGCAAAGCGAAATGAGGAAATATAAAGCTATTTGAGCTGCAACAAAAGTCAACATTTCTGATTTCTGCTTTAGATTACATCACTTCGTCACTTAATAAATCAAATAAGAAGATAAATAAGTTATTATTTATTCTATGTGCATTATTCGTTGGCACCCCTGCTGTAAAGCCATTTATCATTTCAAGTGTGCAATATAGTAACGCAAGGACGGCATTACAATAGAGAATTTCTGCTTTCTCAAACCTTGCTGACGGTCTTGATTGATGGATCTGTGTTTGAGTGAAGCGGGCAGTGGCCACGGATAAATTGTTTCTTTCATGCGCCTTAACAAGTCTTGACAACGCGTATACAACGCCTACAAATCTGAATTATCGCCTGTCTCGTGTTCGAAGTGAGTGTATTTTAGAGGAAATTCTCTTGCGTAATATATAAGCTCATAACGATATTTTGTATTCTTCGTTTGAGACACACCTATCCTTCCCCTGTTACACTTCTATTTACATAATGTGCCCACCGTGACGTTTTCGTTTCTTTTTCCTGATTTATACGTCAGAGACCTCCGTGATTTCAGTGCCCTTTGTTCTGCAGAGATATAATTAACAATTTTACATCGAGATGTTCATTTACTCTTTTCTATTTTGACTTGTCCGTCAAAGGTCACTGTGATAGCACTAGAAGTCATACTATGTAGAAATGTTTGCTGTTTCAAGCGAGACGTTCACTTGTTCACAAATACACAGAGTGCTGCTGCTAATCTCCGTCCATCATAAGAAGAAAGCAACGTAAATAGAAGCACATGGTTAGAAGTACTATGATTGGTACCTGACCGCATTACCTATAATGCTGTCGAAGAAAATAGTCCCCTTTTCTTTAGCGTCTTTCGTCTCTGTTCTCATACATTTAAAACGTATGTGATACGGAAATAAATATCTTAGACAATGGTTGATTAATTGATATAATTGTAACTAATAAGTTAATATGAATTCTGAGTATTTGCATATTCCCGTATTTATAACGGATAGTCAGTTCGCACGACAGTTTGCAGTAAGCTTAGTACAGGTAATGCACGTGTAGTATCGCTTCCCTCGAATACTGTGTGATTATGGCTGATACAGTCGCAATAACAGTTGCAGGACCGAGTGATATTAACAAACATTCTAAAGCTAAACCGTTAAGAAGTGGGGAAAAGAGAGTATTTGGACGTTAAAATTACGCGAGGTGCGAGAGGTTGTCCACGCTGCCTTACGAGAGATAACTGGCGAGGTGTTGTAACATATCATATATGTGATTTCTGAAGAGTAGCGGATGTGGGAACTCGATACAAAAGTGGACCATATGGTGGACAGTTTAATTATTAACATTCGGAAACACCTTTTCTTCCAGTGATTCCGATAGTGATTTTGATTTGGGAGTAAGCCTTTTTCGTTAAAGTAGTAGCGACTAGAACATCGGTAAGTTTTACATTTTATGAGAAGCTTTCATTATAATATATTGATATCAGTAGAAGAATTAAGCAACAGGCATTGACATGTGAATGCAGAAGTGCGTGAAACAATAGTACATTATGCAACGAGCCCATAATGGTAGTAATTAAGACGCGAGTATGTTTGTTTATGAAACGAGCGCAAGCGAGTTTCATAATTTTCATACGAGCGTCTTAATTACCATTATAGGTAAGTTTCATACGACTTTTTATGCTCGATCATATTTGTAACTTGAAATTATTCATAAGTATTCATGTTATGGTTATGTAAGTAACGAGCGGAAATGACCTTCTAAATTGTGAGATGTGCGCAGACGCGAAAGTATTGATTTTTTCCGAGGAACAAATGTCATTGACCTTGATATAATCTAGATAATAACATGAAGATTAATCTTGATATAATCTGGAAATTGATTTAGAATTGAAAAACGAGATGACAAATTGAATTTATTTGAATATTATTTACAATTAACACTAATTATTATATTAAAAGAACATAACTTTCTGCGACAGTACTGGATTTCCAGCCTCCGTGACGTTTTGGTAGTTGTTTTTCGATTGCATATCCGAGAATAATCGATACTTGCGCTTTTATAATGCTACAACTGTGATTTCTCATTGGCTGAACAACTGAACTATAATGTACTTTAATGAGGTGCATTAAAGGGCTACTACCAGGTGTATAATTACTACATTTCGGCATGGTCGAGTATAAAGATATTGTTATAGAAATAAAACATTTCTTGTTACGGTATTAAATCTCAAATTGAATTTCCTATAATTTAATGTATTGTCATATTTTTCAAAACTGATGCGGAATGCATAACGTCCACTACAAAGTAATAACTAGACTGGCGTTGTAACTGACTGTACCGCAAATAGTACCACTGCAGCAATCTACCAATCAGAACATACTATCGCGGAACGATACTTACTAGCTTTGTTTACGTTGCTTTTTCTTATGGTAGATGGAGTGATTAAGTTGTAGAAGAAATTAATCTTGTTTGATCGTTTTGTCGCTGTAAGAGACGATCAACTCCTGTGGCGGTTGAGTTGTCACACCTTCCGCCTACCAGGTAGGCGGTCCGAGTTGAAAACTTGGTCAGATCTGGGATTTTTCACGGTAAAATCCATAGTACACTTGTGGTGGTCAAGGTTGCAGTTGGGGTTTCCCTCGGGGTTCTCCCGTTTCCCCATATTAGGCTTCACCATCATTCCACCAACATTTCTGCATTTCGTCATCATTCTATAGCAAATAATTCTTAGTCTTTCAATAAGGTCCTAGTAATTCAACAAAGACTGGGGAACGGATTATTATACACTGAAAGTTAGACATGATGTTTCAAAGAGGCTACGTGATTGTTTATACATATATAACAGTTGCCAAAGTAGATGAAAGTTCAGTCAGGTATGAAAAACTGTGGCGGTTCAAGGCTGCTTGACGTTCGGGACTTCGGGAGTGATCAATCTCGACGTCTCGAAACACTCACAAGCAGTCTTTACGTCAACGACGCGACGGACGCAACATTGTCGTGCGGGTTTTCGGCTTTGCGGGAGCTGTTAGTCTTGTTTTCTCGATCGTTGTTCATCTCTACTATCCGTCATGTAACGTAGCATGTCATAAAAATAAATTCCAAAACGACGTCCTAGAGAATATGGCAGAAATAAAGAAGGAACAATGTCAAAATCTACATAATGATTCGAAGAAGGAAAGTATGATTTGTTTAGCCTGTAAATAAATTAAATTACGGGTTCAATAAAAACACATGATTATGAGCCCTACACAAGAGATATGTCTATAGCATTTTCCAGTATGTTAAACAGTAATAACACTCGTTCTGCTGGACAAAATAGAGCGTGAAATATTGCGCGACCGAAGTCAAAATATCCACGCCTTCTCTTATCAATTCATGTTCATTTAACAGTCGAGAGATAACTTCAGTTTGTAATGAACACTTAATTATGAACTCTGCAGTACTTACTCGGTATTCAATGCCAATCAATGAAGCGTATTTTATGCCTCATTATTCATAGTGATAAAAAGGAAAAAGTAATTAGAACTGCTATCAATATCGTTGATATTAAATTAATCATGCTTCTATCAATGTAGAACTAAAATACCATTCATATTCTATGACATATTTCTCATGAATGCGCACCAGTTGCTCATATGCACTGCTGTCCCTCTTTTTATTCCAAAGAACAAGGAGAAAAAATTATAGATATCAATTTTACATTATCACCAAGTTATGAAGCTGACTGTGATTTAACTTGTACGTATTTCTTTTTATATGGTAATTTTATAACCGATATCTTATCAGAGACCAGCGGTGTCAAGCGGTGTGCATATAAGCGACACAGAACACGTATACGCAGCTAGAATGCGCTGAACACGCCGTAACAGAAAGTACAGGGACATCATTTTATTTTTACTTCAATTTTTATTGTACCTGGGTTTTTTAATGTACTTCACTCCCACTCCCTCTACTAGTAAACTTCCAACCGTCCTCCACACAGAACCAAGGCCCCATATGGAGTCAAAATCACCTTACGGTCATAGTACATAGTACTGAGTTAGTGAGTATAGTACGTTCCAGAAATAAGTTCCAGTGATGAAAGAGCTGTCAATATTGAATCATATTTTCGCACAGGTACTGTTGTCCGTTTGCCTACGTCGCATCCCGGTTTCCCCCACCCGCTTCTGCTCGCCCATCTGTAAAGGCTAATGGTTAGGCTGTCTTAGCTCTTTTCTGAAAACATTAATTTCTGTTAGGAATTGGACGTCTACGTAATACTATATCACAACTTTTTAAAATAACTTAAATAAAAGAGCCTCGTTAAGTAATTAATTGTCACGTGATTTCCTTCCTTTCTACGACCCTGCAACAAAATCACTTGGACGGACAATAGATAGCATGTCTGAGTAATTTTATCTTTTCAGATCGGGCAGTAGACCTACGTAAGGTACTCTTTTATAGAGTAGGTACGGAATTATTTCAACATGAGTTACTAATACGAAGAACGAAACTGGTAATTGGAATTAGGTGCAACAGTCTACAGTCCGATAATATGTACTAAAAATGTATTTTTAATATCCATTTATGATTATTTTTCAATTTAACTTCATTCTCTATATTGTACGCTAATGTATTGTAGACAGTATAATATACACTGCATAATGAATAAGTCCGAATGGATAGCTCATTTTGTGAGTAAAAACACTCATTGTTAATACAGTACTGTGTTTTGATTGAACAAAAACCTAATGGAAATTATAAAACTCGAAATCGCGATATTTCCTAGTTTACGTAAATGAATGAACTACTTATCTTCCCTCCCATACATAGTAAAGTGATTTGTTTGTATTTTACGCCAGTATAATCGAGCTCCAGTCGTAGAAGGGGGTAGCAAACGGTGTTTCCGGTTGTCAACCGTTATTCCAAAGGTATAGCCAGGTTAATATTAGAAATGTTAGTAAAATAAAATGATGTCCATGTACTACGCTCCCAAGTAAAATCTGCGTCCGGAAAGAATGTGAATCACCGTTCCCTCTCCCTCTGGCCTTTGTGACCTATGAGTAAATACTAAGCTGATAAAAATGTGTTTACTATTCGTGCCAGCGAGTTGTATGAGATAGTGGCAGAGTTGCCAGATGTGGCTACTTGTCGCCAATCTGGCGTCTTTTATGTTCCTTGTGGCGACGAAAATTTCCACTTGGCGGCCTGGATACTTTTCTGGCGTCTTTAATGTTAAAATTATAAAAATAATTTAATTAAAAGATTTTTTTTTCACAAGACTGACTTTGATCCCTTGTACGTAATATTCTTCAGAACGTAAATATTCGTCAGTTATTGTATTCCCCTTAATTTTAAAAAGATGGCAGACTAACGTTCAAGGTTGCTTAGAAAACTTCCCAGGCAATGACACGGGGATCTGTGATTTACAACGATGTCTTTAATAACATTATTAAGTGGAATTAATGCTTATAAATATATTACATTAATGGATTAAATAAGTGTGGATTTTATTACAAATTCAACTTTTAGTTTAAAATACACGAAATTCATTTCTACATATTATTTCTAAACTTCGAGAATAAATTAATAGAAACGATGTTGAGCAGTAAGCCGTTAATTAATAATAGCGGGAATTCAGCGATTTACCGGGCCTATTAGCTGATTCTTTCACTTGGTTGCTTTCTTGAACTGTGATAACGTTTATGTAGAAGATGTCGAAATATGAGGGGTGCAGAAAGTATAACAAGAAGTGGGAGAAGCGGCCCTGGGATAAAGATAATTGTAGTTTAATTAAAATTATATATTCAAGCCTCAAAATTAGATACCGGTATTTAATCATAATTCAAAATCACTACCATTTTTAAAAATGCACCATTAGACTATAGACGCACCTAATGCAGAAAATTAATATTTTCAGACTGGCTTCAAGAAGATACAGATTTTAAGAAAAATTCCAATGAAGCAATTTGTAAATGTAATACCTGTAAACAAACAGCAAAATTCAAGTATCATAGCTGAATAATACCATTTAATGATCCTGAATCTTTGTATTAAATAATATTAACAATAAAATTATAACAAATTTATTACACTTTAGGTTTTTTTTACAGTTTATTACTCCTTTCACTATCAACTTCAGAGATAATTGGCTACTTTCTGGCGCCTTATAGATGTATAGTTATTGACATTGGAATCATCTGGCAACCCTGGACAGTGGTGAATTTACTTGTATAGGAGGTACTTTAGGTATTTTACACGTATAAATACTGTGAAAGTGTTAATATTATGCAGCGTATTACTTACACACATTATATGCATTACCTCGCTTATTGCTTTATCTCTTGTAAAATGACCTCACTCGAAGACGAAACAGGAGATTGTATACTAACAACTAGAGCAATTAGAGTTACTAGCGCTCGTCTCTTGCATTCACGGGACGCATATTTAATTTGGGGGCATTATAGGTACACTGCTTCGTCGATATAAGAGAAAGCCAATGTCTACTTACTTAGATATAACAAGCGGAGCAAGCCCCCTACAATCGGCAATTATCATATTTAGATAGAGCATGAAAATCAAGGAATATTATGAACAATAAAAAATCGATCATATGGGAATAGAGTAATTTGTTAATTCATTATTAAAAAGTGAATCTGATACAACATTAATAAATACGACATATCACATTATAAATAAATAAAGTCGACCAGGTTGGCGAATTGGTATAGAGCTGGCCTTCTATGTCCAAGGTTGCGGGTTCGATCCCGGGCCAGGTTGATGGCATTTGTGTGCTTAAATGCTACAGGCTCATGTCAGTAGATTTACTGGCATGTAAGAGAAGTCCTACGGAACAAAATTCCGGCACATCCGGCGACGCTAATATAACCTCTGCAGTTGCGAGCGTCGTGAAATAAACCATAACATTTAACATTTAAATAAATAAATTAATTAATTAAAAAGTAAAAAATAAGTAAGCAAGTAAATAAATACGTAAACAAGTAAATAAGTAAAAATAAATAAATATAAGTAAAAAAATAAATAAGTAAACAAATAATAAGTAAATAATTAACATATAAATAAATAAGTAAATAAACATTATCTTAGACTCTTCAGCAATATTGTTAATATTTTCGCCATTTTCAAACTGTTGAATAATATTTACTTTGTCCGAAATACTCGGACGTGAACGTGATTGTGACTTGATGCCTTACTGGTATGGGAGGGCTTGGATTCTCGTCAGAACAACAGACCACGTTGTACTGTATTGCTGCTTTCTATAGACTCAAACGCATTCTACTAAATCCGCTGAGCAGTGTATACTTGGCATTCACCATGAAGTCACGGAAGACGTACAGGAAGTTTCCGTCCGAATGTGCACATCACGTTCTGTGCATGGAACAAGAAGATAATTAATAATTATTAATTATACTCTGCTTTGTGTATGGTAAATATTTGACTATTAAAAAAGCAGCATTCAGAGACACCATTCATGTTTTCAAACATAGCTATAACCCTAGATCATATATAGATCGCTCATCCCTATGTTAAAATCGCCAGCACTTTCAAGAGAACAACTGCCAGGATCGCCACCCGTCCGCCGTAAACGAACATGAGATGGCAGTACAGTCGCTAATGCAATTCAAAAGGGAGTTATGATGTGATTCCTTATGTACAAACTAGATAGCAGCATAGTAAACCTGACAAAAGTTGCTACCGTCAAAGCCTATAACGCCGAGCTTTAACGTAGATCAGCATGCATGCAGTGCTCTTCCTTCCCTCCTCCTGCCCCACTGAATATGGTTAGAAATTTACGGACATCGAAGGGACGTAACAATCTGTCCACATCTGAGAGGTGTCCTTTATTGGGAGGGAGGCTCCCCAATTTAACAGTATATTTATAATATACATTATGTATCCCTTTAAATGAAACGTATTACTATAGTTTAATTCTAAATACAGTCTACTGTACTACAGTAAATTCTTTGCAACTTTGAACTACAGTAGATAAGACCGAAAAAAGAAAATACAGTACTGTGCCATGTAATTTTATTCTAAGTCTACAGTTATGCAGTAATGTAATTTACAGTTTTCAACTTAAACTTTACGTTCAGGTGCCATGTCTCTCGAAACAGTAAAACTGATTGAAGTGAAGAGACAAATCCTATTAACCCTATCATGTGTCGAATACAATTTCACGATCGCGGAAACTTTGGACCCATCAAACAGGTTAAATTTTATGATTGTGTTTATCCACCAACTTCCAGCTAACATGGGGTAGCCTGCTGGGCTAGTGGTAGCCTACGAGAACCTTACTGTCTTCTTTCATGTTAAAGAATTCTGTACAGTTCTCAAAACTAAATGTTCCATTTTTGTAACAAATTATTTCTTGAAATACAAGTTCTGCCCGTAGTCAGAAGGTAAAGCAAGTTTAGGACTGTGAAATAGCTGTCCGTGTCCGTGTCTGAGAGTGTCCATGAACGAGAGTTAAATTCATCATTATTTCTATAATATTTCAGTTGGGACATAAAAATCTCTCCGTCTATGAGGAGTAAGGAGAGGTTTTACTGTACAAAAATACTGCAACTGAATCAGGATCTGTACTTCATACCGACATTCCTTCCTTCTCTTGTAAGCGGATATGTAACTGATACATCTCCTTTAAGCTGCACCAGACAGAAATATCCGTCAGATTAGACAGTGCAGGAGGTTTCGGGCGTGGACCGTATGATATCAGTGCAAAGTTAATCAATGACTGACCATGAACTTCTCTTCCACATGTGTAAATATGTGATCAGTTGATAGCGAAGAAGAGGTCGATAAGTGTTACATGCTAGGAAAGCTGCATAAAACACACTGAGAGGAAGTCGATATCGCCTTTAATCTTCCGAGTATTGCATAACAGTGGTTATATATATGAATACGCTGTAGAAAAGGAGTGATATTTGTGGGAATTTCAGAGTCTATTACTGGAATTAGTTTCCTTTGATTTACACCAGTATTCCTGTTAAAATTTAGCACTTTAATTATTTTACTTGAATTTGACTTAATCCTTTAATATTGAATTTATATTTTCAGTTTACGATAAAATATATTTTACGATGTGTAATGTTACATGTAACTACTATCCTACGATGGTCATTCTAAATAAAGATAACATTAGATACGCAGACATCGTCATACAGGGTGTAAGGGTTATAAGTGCCATCCTTTTCACAGTCATCGGGGATGATCTACAACAGTAGTGTCAGAGTTGTAAGCTCCGAAACCGGTTGTGGTGCTAGAGACGTCCAGTAGGAGCGTGAACTTGCTTATGTCTGTGGAAGCACCGGAGCTCGCAACGAGTTATAGTGGAGCGCTCCGCATCGTTTAGGCTGTGTCTGACAACGCTGATCTACAAGATCAAAAAATGTTCATACAACATAGGGTCAAAACTTGATAGTTTTCCCAGAAAAACTATTTCTTTCCTTATTTTATTTGCGATATACTGCTTATATCGTCACTAAAATTACGAAAACAATTACATCAGTAGATACATCTAGCAAAGAGTTTATGTTACTTTAAATAATATTTTTGTGCTCTATTACGTTTTCGTGAAATTAAATAACAATGCATGCTTAAATTTGTTAATATTCTGGCGTGAGAGACGTGGCAACGTTCAGCAGGATTCATGCAGCTGACGTATTCTGCATAGACGTACAGATCAGGTGAGTTCAAACTCCCTGTCCATAGGTCTCCTGCCAAGCGGATGGCAGTTTAGTATTGATATTCGATAAACAACTTACAATGCCATTCACAGTACAGGAACATCTATGTTAATATTTGACGGAGAAAGTCGTCGTAATTGAAGGGTTCAGAGCCACAGTGGGCCAAGCGACATTTATTAAGAACAGAGAAAGCAAGTGAATACCATAGTTCAATGAAGATTGACATATCATTTAGTTTCAATGTGTATACTTTATATTACTTGCTATATGTTTCCGTTGAATTATAGTAATAACTTCATTTTAACCCTTGTTTTCTACGGTTTTAGTAAATGGTGCTTGGCCCACTATGGTTCTGAACCCTTCAATTCAAGTGCGGCAAGAAGGATTTACCGTCAACGATTTCCGCAAAGAAGGTTACCTAATCGGCGAACTTTTCTAGCAGTTTCTCAACGATTATTAGAAACTGATATTCTTTTACCCCGTTTCGAAAATCGTGGACCTCAACGACGGTTTTTTTTAATTGGGTTATTTTACGACGCTGTATCAACATCTAGGTTATTTAGCGTCTGAATGAAATGAAGGTGATAATGCCGGTGAAATGAGTCCGGGGTCCAGCACCGAAAGTTACCCAGCATTTGCTCGTATTGTGTTGAGGGAAAACCCCGGAAAAAACCTCAACCAGGTAACTTGCCCCGACCGGGATTCGAACCCGGGCCACCTGGTTTCGCGGCCAGACGCGCTGACCGTTACTCCACAGGTGTGGACATCAACGATGGTGGACACGTGGAAAATCTGATATAAATCGGTATGTACAATTTTCAAATGTAATTTAATCAGTTTGTATTGATACGAAAAAAAAACAATCACTTAGACAATCACTTACGAATGGTTTATCTGTAAGAAATGATTTTTCGTCAAGTGTCATGTTCTAATATATGACAAATTGCAAATTGTAAGTTTCTTTAAAAATGATACTGCTTTACGGTAGCGGGAGAGATTAAAATTCTGCATTAAAAAAAAACGTTCATATGATTTTGTGCAGTAAACCATTATTGTTTATTTTTAGACGTACAATAAAAATGGAGCAATATAGTTAAATAAAATGGACATTTGCATTGTGTTCTATTAATGAGATTGAAAGTTTGTATTTGCTGCACGCTTTATGTAAACAGTTTGCCTGGTCCGCTCCTGCATTAGAAAGGAGCATCTGTTTTGTACCGGTATGTCTGTCCCCGCTTCAGCTGTACTGTGTACCTATAAACTCTCTCCTCTCCATCCAACAACGTTGCCAAATGCCTAATATTGTAAACTTTCATAATCACTTAAATATAGCAATTAGAAAGAAGTTGTGAGGACATTTTTTGTTCTTTATGACATGAAAAGAATTATGGTTTATTTAACCAGCTCGCAACTGCAGAGGTTCTATTAGCGTCGCAGGTGTGCCTGTGTACAAATAAATGGGACAAGCAAAGCAAAGAGGCAGCAATTGCAAAATGGCAGCACTTTTTGCATGACTGTACAGTGCTTGTATTTAGATATGATTCTACTCAGCTTGATGCGCAGTGGTGTCGACGAGTCCATTGTCATAATATGTTGACATTAAGGGTTAGTACTGGAACGGTATTCGGTGCGGTCTGATCTCTGTATAGTGTAGGACGTCCCGCTGCACGGTAAGTCGGGCGAGGGGAAGAATCGCATGCTACTCTATTCTTCACTAACCCGCCCTCCTTCGCTAGCATTGAATCGGTTTCACGTCATAATCGCACTCAACTTTTGTTAATCAGCTCTCCGTTATGTGACTTTTCTAAGCAGAAACTTTGGCAGCAAACCGTATTTATTAAGAAATGCTTTCTGTGTATGGTGAGCTTTGCTTGTCTACAATAAATTGGTTGCAGAAGTTCTGTCAATGATGACAAGTACCGAACACCGTGTCTGCCAGCCAGTAAATTTTGTCACGGAGGCAATAGTGTAACGGATTAGCAACTTAATCCGAGCAGGCAGGATAAAGGGGACAATATGCTAGCCCGGACAATCATAGGTGATGAGTCTTGTGTGCATCATTACCAACCTAAAACAAGGCGTGCATCAGTGCTTGGGTCAATTCGCAAGTAGTATATCCGTGCATCAGTGCTTGGGTCAATTCGCCAGTGGCATATTCGTGCATCAGTGTTTGGGCCAATTCGCCAATGGTATATTCGTGCATCAGTACTTGTGTCAATTCGACAGTGGTATATTCGTGCATCAGTTCTTGGGTCGATTCGCCAGTGGCATATTCGTGCATCAGTGCTTGGGTCAATTCGCCGATGGTATATTCCTGCATCAGTGCTTGGGTCAATTCGCAAGTAGTATATCCGTGCATCAGTGCTTGGGTCAATTCGCAAGTGGAATATCCGTGCATCAGTGCTTGGGTCAATTCGCAAGTGGAATATCCGTGCATCAGTACCTGGGTCCATTCGCAAGTAGTATATCCGTGCATCAGTGCTTGGGTCAATTCGCAAGTAGTATATCCGTGCATCAGTGCTTGCGTCAATTCGCAAGTGGAATATCCGTACATCAGTGCTTGGGTCAATTCGCCAGTGGCATATTCGTGCATCAGTGTTTGGGTCAATTCGTCAATGGTATATTCGTGCATCAGTGCTCGTGTCAATTCGCCAATGGTATATTCGTGCATCAGTGCTTGGGTCAATTCGCCAATGGTATATTCGTGCATCAGTGCTTGGGCCAATTCGCCAGTGGTATATTCGTGCATCAGTGCTTGGGTCAATTCGTAAGTGGCATATTCGTGCATAAGTGCTTGGGTCAATTTGTAAGTGGTATATTCGTGCATCGATGCTTGGGTCAATTCGTCAGTGGTATATTCGTGCAGAGGTGCTGTGATCTTGCAATTGCTGCTTTTTGTTTTGCTTGTGATCACAACGATAATACTGACAATTAGCTGAAATATCTTCTTACTGTTCACGGATCTCTAAAATATCGCTTTAAAACGATGTGAAGGACTGCGGATGATGTGTCGAATATGACTATTTAGAACAGAGATTACGTACTTACTTACAAATGGCTTTTAAGGAACCCGTAGGTTCATAGCCGCCCTCACATAAACCCGCCATCGGTCCCTATCCTGTGCAAGATTAATTCGGTCTCTATCATCATAACCCACCTCCCTAAAGTCGATTTTAATATTATCCTCCCGTCTATGTCTCGGCCTCCCCAAAAGTCTTTTTCCCTCCGGTCTCCATACTAACACTCTATATGCATTTCTGGATTCGCTCATACATGCTACATGCCCTGTCTACCTCAAACGTCTGGATTTAATGTTCTTAATTATGTCAGGTGAAGAATACAATGCGATCAGTTCTGCGTTGTGTAACTTTCTCTGTTCTCCTGTAGCTTCATCCCTCTTAGCCTCAAATATTTTCCTAAGAATTTCAAGCTAGCACTTTTTTTTAATTAAGAAAAGTAAATTTCCTTCAATTGTTACTCTATTTGTAGTAGTTAAAAAATGTCATTAGAGTTCCTGTATGATGAGATGCGCTTGGTATTCTGTCTATTCTGTCCTATATATCTGTGGTTCCGTCTAGCCAGGTGCAACCGCTTCAAAGCCGGATTATGGATGAATATATAATAGGACGCGAAACTTACTGAGTTTCCCGTAACACATACTAGAGGCGCTGTTGTAGAAATTGACCTTGCTGCCACCTGTTGGGGGGAGGGGCGTTATTAAATCTAGCAGCGCACCAAGTAGCGGAAAAAGTAACTACTCTATGCATTTAGCAGCGCACCTGGTGACAAAAATGTTAAACTGTGCAGAAAGTATTCCCTCCCACCCTCATCGATATTCAAAATTAACCCAATTTTAAATCAAACATTTACAGTTTTATTCCTCACAGCATCTTCTACTGAAAATTCTTACCGGAGCCAACAGGAAGATAAAAGAGACGATCTATTTTACACTACCCGATTAAAATATAACCAGACAGAGACAAAAAATAAAGCAAAAGATTAGATAATTGGGATTGTATTTTTTGGGTATTTATTGTACGGCGCAATGGAAAAGTCTGCAAAAACTACTTACATAGTTCAATTTATTATATTACTATTACTTTACAATATATTCAACACTATTTTTACAACGTCCATAAACATCACTGTTTAACATACAATGCTCATACACACACGTATCACTTTATGTTCACTTATTAGCAAGTTTCAGTCCGCCATCTCGTCTCCTCGACTCTCCCGTACAGCAATATCTCGAAAGGATAAATAGAGAACTCTGGGTAATGTACCCTACACGTAGTTCTAATGTTCACCACCTACGACGTTGGACGCTGATCACCTTATTTCAGACTCCCAATGCCAGATGGTGCTGACCGCAGTTTCGCATCCTATTATATATTTATCCGTGGCCGGATATTCGAACGAATATCATACCTGGCCGGTTGATCTGCGACCGGTCGAATATAAACCGGTTCTAAGCGCTGTTCTGCAGCACTCTGTACGAAAGATATATTAAAACACGAGGATATCAAAATTGCATCCCCTAGAATAAACTGAGAAAAACTTGAGCTTGTATGAAATATTAAATTTTTCCTAAGAAAAACGAACCAGAGTAGCCTATGTCATAAAATTTCTTGCATTACGCAGTGACGAGAGTTAATATAGCCTACGGTAACCTATACAATCCCTTTACATTTCTGTCTACAAATCTCCCCTTTTTGATGGAATGTTTTCTTACATTTCGAAGAACAATATTTTCTTTAATTTACACGTAATATAGTTTTCCATCACCCTATATTAAACTCAATACCACGATCTATGCATTTCATTCAATAACAGAGCTTGTAAAGAGAATAGAGAGGAAGTCTGACTTGATGAACAATGTATTTCTCGAGGTATAACTTAATTGCCTGCCCGCCTACCTGTATCATGAGGAACTTGAAATCATTAGGGAAAGATTTACTGAAAGTATAGAATTTTATTGTTGACCGTGAGCCGTCTAATTTAGGTACTCCAAAAGTTTCAAAGAAGAAGTTGGACATCAATTGACATTATTCATATAAACTTTGTTGACAAAGAGCTCCTTTTACAAGAAAACTTTGTTCATTCTGTTATTCGTTCAAAATTTTGTTATTACTACTGCGTAGGATTTATAAAAGGAAAAGTTCCTTGTAAACGTCAAACTTCACTCTGAAAACTTATCCTTTGATTTAAATAATTTTAGATTAATAAGAAACTTCGGTTATTTACACGAGGTGTCAAACACGTTCTTAAATCTGAAAGAATTACGTATCTCATTTCGAGGTTCTATTGGAAAAGAAGCGTAAAAAACCAAGTTCTGGAATAAGTGACAGGCGTCATATTACAAATTTATAGAACAAATACATACCAACGTCTTTTCTTCTTCTTCCTCTTATTCTCCTTCATTAACCCCTTATGTCAATAAGATCGGATTTTCTCTTCTATCCATGTGTTCCGCACTTTCGATTCTTTGTCATTTTCTCCGCCTCCCTTCTCGTTTTTTCACGTTTTACTCCAATTTGTTCTGTTCTGTCATTCCATGTACAAAGTGGGTTAATAGTTGCTTTCCCCAAACACTTGCTTACATTTAATTACATTCAATTTACATTTGTCTGCACATTCCTTTACAGATTTTGTTCAAAATGAACGCCCTGTTTCTCGATACACTATTGACAACTTTTAGATCATTCTTGTCAAACTCGTGCACCGAAAGTGTGAAGGATTGCTTTGTACCTAATAGAAAATAGACAGACAACTTCGCCACTCTTACTTGCGCAGTGATGAATGCAGTTCGTACGTCTGAGCATTAGTTACAGTACGATTATTTAGTCCTGACAGTCGCCGGTGATGTGCGCCTGGATCAGGCGAGTCCATTAAGTTACGCCAAGGGATGTTCAGGTTAGTCTGTCACCTGCGTCAGAGCGATCGGATGTCACGCATGTGGTATAGCGTTGTGTTTCCAGTACAATTAAGCTGTACTGCATGTCTTACCGACCGCTCGCCCTTATCTCTACTCCGGAACTCTCCCCACTACTCCTATTACTTCCCCTCTTTCGCGTCGCTGAGCTGTCAGGACTAAATAATCGGTCTGTACTCTATCTTTGCATACCTTGGACGGCTGTGTTAACTGTGCAGTGGCGATTAGATATGTGTATTTCAATCCCGAGTGCGAAGACTAGTATTTCTGTGTGTTACATAATGAAAAAGATCGGTGTTTGATTTGTTCCGTGGAACTAGAGTGTGTAACACATTATAATATTAAACGACATTTTACTCATTCGCACGCAGAAGCCTACAGACGTAATAAATTACCAGGAACAACCCGAGAGAAAGCCACTGACTAATATAAGTCAAAATTAGAGAATAATCCTTCATCTTACGCTACAAAAGCCACGGTTCGTACGAGTTATAAGATATGTAAACTTATTGCATCTTCGTCAAAACCATTCACTGAGGGAGAGTTTGTTAGAGATTGTACATTAGCAGTAATGGATGAAATCTGTCCTGAATTGATATCCACGTTCAAATATATAAGCTTGTTGCACAACGAATAAGTTACTTGAAATGGGCGAAAATTTGGAACAGCAAGCGTCAGATAAATTTAAGGATTTTATTTCCTATTATTTAGCTCTAGACGAGAGTACTGTTAGGATAAATACTGCACAACTATTTTAATGTTTTCGATGGTCTCCTCAATATTGTTTCACTAAAAGATCGGACATGTGGAGGATATATTTTTGATACTGTAATGATAATAATGACCAAATTTAAACTTCCCTTCCAAAACTTAGTTTCTATAGCAACAGATGGCGTGCCGTCTATGTTGAGAAATGAGTTTGATTTTGTGGGTAGATTAAGAAAATGTTTAAGACAAAATGGGCTATATTCAGATAATGTTGCGGTGATACACAGTGATAAAATACTGATGGCTCAGCTCCGTTTGTGCTCCTAAACACTAAATCCTGCAACCTATTTTGTAATTACTATTGTGTTCCAAAGTGGGAGCATAGCAGTAATTTCCATTATATACATTTGACGGACCAATTTGCGTACTGAGAAAGAAGAAGATGATAGAGTTATTACAGTAATAAACTTAAGATAATACCAAAATAGGGGTGCAAAGTATATGCACATTACTAGCCGGCACTGCTACCATTACAATAACTCTGTTTACGTTTACGCGTACGGCCCTACCTTTTATCTATGAGATCTACATTGAGTCCATATAAGGGACATGAAGCGGTCAGGAGACTAGTAATCACACCCTCTGTATTCGTTCACGCCTTGGGAGCATGAATTTGATAGAATTGGTTTAGACCTTGATTTACAGATGGTAAAACGTGACTAACAATTTTCATCGATTTTCACGAATCACTGTTCAGTCATCTGTCGTAACTGATGTATATTCTGCGGTTTCTGAGTAAAAGCATTATTATTCAGGATACCCCACAGCGAAATATCACATGACGTCAGATCGCATGATCTGGGTGGCCATACTGTTGTGCCACGACGGCCAATCCATTTATAGAATTGCTGGTGCAAGAAGTCCCTCACTCCTACACCAAAATGAGGTGGTGCTCCATCCTGTTGTCATATCAACTGCATATTGACAAAACGAGAGCTGTTAAACAGTTGACGCACGAATATGTTTGCCAACCCTCCACTTATTACACCAGCTATTCATTTATTCAATGCTATGTATTGTGGGTCCCTATCACCACGGCATGGTGCGTCCTCAGGTTGCGGATAGAGGAGACGGCCTCCAGATATGGAGGGTAGCTGCGAATATATTGAATAACCAGTCGTGGACAGCATATAAGAGGTGGTCCTCCAGCCTGGGGGTTGGGCGAAGGGCTAACAACCCATCACCGTAAAAAACAGCTTGTTACGAATCCTTCAAATAAGCCTTTGAATGGGACTGATTCTCTGGCACGACCACTTATAGGACAGTTTCTATCTGATGCTTTTCCAATTCACTGCGGGCTGAAGCAGGGAGATGCATTGTCACCTCTACTTTTTAACTTTGCTCTAGAATATGCCATTAGGAAAGTTCAGGATAACACAGAGGGTTTGGAATTGAACGGGTTACATCAGCTTCTTGTCTATGCGGATGACGTGAATATGTTAGGAAAAAATCCACAAACGATTAGGGACAACACTGAAATTCTACTTAAAGCAAGTAAAGCGATAGGGTTGGAAGAAAATCACGAAAACACTAAGTATATGATTATGTCTCGTGACCAGAATATGTACGAAATGCAAATATAAAAATTGGAGATTTATCCTTCGAAGAGGTGGAAAAATTCAAATATCTTGGAGCAAGAGTAACAAATATAAATGACAGTCAGGAGGAAATTAAACGCAGAATAAATATGGGAAATGCCTGTTATTATTCGGTTGAGAAGCTTTTGTCATCTAGTCTTCTGTCAAAAAATCTGAAAGTTAGAATTTATAAAACAGTTATATTACCGGTTGTTCTATATGGTTGTGAAGCTTGGACTCTCACTTTGAGAGAGGAACGGAGATTAAGGGTGTTTGAGAATAAGGTTCTTAGGAAAATATTTGGGGCAATATGAAGTTACAGGAGAATGGAGAAAGTTACAAAACGCAGAGCTGCACGCATTATATTCTTCACCTGACATAATTAGGAACATTAAATCCAGAAGCTTGAGATGGGCAGGGCATGTAGCACTTATGGGCGAATTCAGGAATACATATAGAGTGTTAGTTGGGAGGCCGGCGGGAAAAAGACCTTTGGGAAGGCAGAGACGTAGATGGGAAGATAATATTAAAATGGATTTGAGGGAGGTGGGATACGATGGTAGAGACTGGATTAATCTTGCTCAGGATAGGGATCAATGGCGGGCTTATGTGAGGGCGGCAATGAACCTCCGGGTTCCTTAAATGCCAATAAGTAAGTAAGTAAGTAGTATGACATCTGTAGGCATGTGTACAAGTATGAAATCTAAGAACGAATATGGGGAAAAGCGACTTTTAACCCATCTTGTATTTCGCGCCATTTTCCCAATATGCTATCAATCCATATTTCCATTATTTGTTCAACTTTCCTGTTTTCTCTCACTATATTCACATGTCCAAACCATTTCAACTGACCATCTTCTATAACCTCATACACTGTCTTTTTCTGGCTTACCTCCTCTCAAATTCTCTCGTGTTTCCTATCTCTTCTAGTTTTATCAACTACTCTTCTAAGACACTTCATCTTATAGCTTGGAACGACGATTTATCTGTATACGAATATCTTCTCGAATTAGTTATACTAAAGAAAAATACAACATTATATGGTTTGTTTTAGACCTTGAAAGGTGTAATAGAAGAAAGGAATTTAGATCTTAAAAAATTGTATCAGTAGTAATAGATGGGGCTCCTGGAACGACTGTAGAAAGGAAGGGTTTATTTGGTCGCGTTAAAGTTATTAAGGAATATTATGGAACCACGTGAAAATATAAACTATTTGTATTGCATTATTCGCCAACAAGAATTAAGGAATATAACTGTAAATATGAAGCATGTGGTGAATATGGTTAACACAAAGTGCATTTGAGATATTTTCATCATTCTTGCACTAAATTGAAGCTGATTAACATAGTTAAGTTAACAGTGTCCTACTATTTAAAATAGTTAATTTAAAACTCAGTGGTCTTAATTTTTTATTTTATGTATGAAATTTTCAAAAAATAAAATTACATTTTCCCTTAATGGGATGAGATAGAGAAAAACAGCTTATTCACAGCTGCTTCTGTGTTCTTTTAGGAGTAAGACAGTGAAAGAAATTTTGTTCTTACATAAAAACTCTGGGTCAAGGACTAAAAAAAAAGACAAATGTCAGTTTCCGCTTCAAAAAATTGCCTCCCTGCACTCCAAAAAATTTTTGAGTAGTTTCTTTTGTGTGAAAATAATTAATTGTGTGTCAAGTAATCAGGGAAAAAAGAGTTTTTAAAATACGTATAAAGACTTCAAATTTTTCTCCCAAGCGTACATAAGTAGCCTATCTTAATTAATGTTCGCTTTATTGTTCCCAACGGTTGTTCAACTTCTGTTAACTTCATTTCAGTATCTCTGGAAGTAACTGCAGAAATTACGTAAAGATTAATTTTCGGTCCTACAGAATATATCTGTTATGGTAACAATGATTATTAGAGGAGAAAAATTCGATCCGGCGCCGGGAATCGAACCCGGGTCCTTGGTTCCATGTACCAAGTGCTCTAATGACTGAGCTACGCCGAAGTTCGAACCACAGCACCGGATCGAATCTCTCTCCTCTAGTGATTTTCCCTTTCTGGCCTGACTCCAAGTTCGACATATATGTTGACATATATAAATTCAACTGACATTATACAAGGAGCGCACTCAATTGAGTGACTTGATGGCCGGGACTCCACAGTAATATGCTCTGTTGGGCGAAGAATCTACGTAAAGCTTAATTTTTGGTCCTACAGAATATTTTTTTATTTATTTTAGTTGGTTATTTAACGACGCTGTATCAACTACTTGGTTATTTAGCGTCGAAGAGATTGGTGATAACGAGATGATATTTCGCGAGATGAGGCCGAGGATTCGCCATAGATTACCTTGCATTCACATTACGGTTGGGGAAAACCTCGGAAAAACCCAATCAGGTAATCAGCCCTAGCGGGGATCGAACCCTCGCCACGACTCAACTTCAGACCGGCAGGCAAGCGCCTTAACCGACTGAGCCAAGCCGGTGACTCCTACAGAATATATCTGTTCATTGCAGAAATTATATTAGTACGAATTTCCTAATAATAATAATAATAATAATAATAATAATAATAATAATAACAGTCTTCATCACGAGAATCAATTTTTCAATTTCTACTTCTTTCGAATATTTGTCAGCAATGTTATCGTCTCATGGAGTCCAATGTACTAACATGAGAGAGGTAACCAAGATATTGCAAATTATTTCATATGAAAACCTAAACGCAAGATCTGTGCTAATGTCATTTCAGCGGTGAAACGATCTCATTGAGACGCTAGATAACCATAACAGTTGATAAAGCGTCGTGCAATGACCAATTAAGGTAAAGTTTAACCGAATTATAGCGTCTGTTATAATTTTTATATGTGTTGTTTAAGTAGATTTCACATTTTAATTATTTGTAAGAAAGTAAAATACATATTTATTAGGGCGAAGTAGACTTCATATTCGATAAGATAGAAGACGAACTTGACAGCAATGGAGGAGAGAAAGATAGAGATAGCAGACAAAGAGAATGCAGATGAGCTGATAGACAAAGTGGGGCAGATAGACGTATAGTCAAAGAGACACGTAAAGTCGCACACAAGATAACAGACTTCGCCGCCAGTTGGATGTCCACTGCATGCAAGAACTAGGCTCCAGCTGTCGCAGTGACGGTGGGGGTATTAACATTTACTGAAACCAAACCCCCGGGGGGATTTAGGTCTGTCCTTGCATACAATCCCTCTACCCCAACCCTCTGGGGATGAAGTCAACGATAACATTTTCACTTTGCCGAACAGTAGCGCGTGGAAAATGGAAACTGACACTGCAACGAACTATTTTATAGCGAGATCTGACCTATATATACAGAGGATGAAGACGGGGAGCTCGAGCTGACGTCACTGGGGACAAATGTTTTAAGGGTTTCACTTCAATAACATTGATATACACATTTATATATTTATATAGGCTATATGATGCGGATGACGTGAACATGTTAGGAGAAAATCCACAAACGATTAGGGAAAACACGGAAATTTTACTTGAAGCAAGTAAAGCGATAGGTTTGGAAGTAAATCCCGAAAAGACAAAGTATATGATTATGTCTCGTGACCAGAAAATTGTACGAAATGGAAATATAAAAATTGGAAATTTATCTTTTGAAGGGGTGGAAAAACACAAATACCTGGGAGCAACAGTAACAAACATAAATGATACTCGGGAGGATATTAAACGCAGAATAAATATGGGAAATGCCTGTGTAATTCGGTTGAGAAGCTTTTATCATCCAGTCTGCTGTCAAAAAATCTGAACGTTAGAATTTATAAAACAGTTATATTACCGGTTGTTCTTTATGGTTATGAAACTTGAACTCTCACTTCGAGAGAGGAACATAGGTTAAGGGTGTCTGAGAATAAGGTGCTTAGGAAAATATTTGGGGCTAAGAGGGATGAAGTTGCAGGAGAATGGAGAAAGTTACACAACACAGAACTGCACGCATTGCATTCTTCATCTGACATAATTAGGAACATTAAATCCAGACATTTGAGATAGGCAGCGCATGTAGCACGTATGGGCGAATCCAGAAATGCATAAAGAGTGTTAGTTGGGAGGCCAGAGGGGAAAAGACCTTTGGGGAGGCCGAGACGTAGATGGGAAGATAATATTAAGATGGATTTGAGGGAGGTGGGATATGATGGTAGAGACTGGATTAATCTTACTCAGGATAAGGACCAATGGCGGGCTTATGTGAGGGCGGCAATGAACCTCCGGGTTCCTTAAAGGCCAGTAAGTAAGTAAGTAAGTAAGTAAATAAGTAAGTATAAAGGCTATATGAGTAGGGGGAAAGGAACTGGTCATCCTATCTCATTATCTCCTGACCTAGTTGCCTCATAATTGGTACCTTCTTGGTATTACTTGTGAGGTTCAGACCTATCTTCGGACAGTTGACTAAACAACAAAAATATGACGTATATAGAGGGGACATACATCTTATGCAGGGTGTCTCAAGAGTAATGTAATATACTTCAGGATAATGTAGTTTGGGTTAACCTACGTCGATTTAACCTATGTCCGAAGTCTAACGGTTGGGGACAAATTAAGAGGAGGAACACTGCAACATATTTCGGTTCCATGTACTATACTTGACGTGCTATGCCAGATCTTTTGTATACGGCAGCATCTGAGTACCGCAACACCAGCGCTACACACACAAAACTGAATACACTTTCCCTTGACATGTAATTCGTGTATTCGCCTAGTGAATATGCAGACATGCTTTTTTGTCTATATATTTTGTGATGGCAGTGCATTGGCTACTATTTGAAGAATACACACGACGTTTACCCAATCGAAGGTTTCAATCTAGCTGTGTGTTTTTCTGTGTCGTGCTATAATAAGCCGATTACGCACGATATTGGATGTAGTAACGACCTGTTTATAATGCTAGGATGGCATAAAAGTTAATTATGAAGAAGGTGATGCTGCAATAAAATTCATGCATCCACATGGACCCTCTCCATCATTTTATTGGCCTGACAATGACAGTTGTGAAGTTCCATTTTTAAACATTTTGTGTCAAATTGATGTCAGCAAAGGCACAGGAAGGACATATACTTTAAACCAAGATGCTTACAAAGAATTGAATCCAGATTACCTCTATTGTAAAAAGTTACATTTTGTTCACATTTTGAGAAATATTATGCCTTAAGGCCCATTCACAATTGAAATTAAACATAACCGTAACATAAACACTGAAGTTTGCGCCCGGGCTACCAAATGGGATCATTCACAATGATTCACATAAGCACTGACATAAACATTACCGTAAGACGTTGACATGAAAGTTTGCAAACTCCAAACTTTCATGCTTATGCTTACGTGATTTGCAAACAGAACACAATCGTGGAGCGCTGAAGACAGAATATGAGGAAATGGCGTCGTTGTTATGTTTCCATGGTTACCAAGTATGTTTGCTGTTATGTTTATGTTCCCATCGTGAATGATCTTGATTTTACCGTAACGTTTATATTCTTAAGTTAACGCTTACGTTATGTTTAATTTTCATTGTGAATGAGCCTTTACACTTTTATATTTCACTGTCAAAAAGTAAGTTGTTACCATTTCTCCATTATAATTTTTTTGTCTACAGATACAGCACTGTGTTTTCATTACTATACATAATTTTTAGCGTTTTCTAAGTTGTGGCACTTTGGAAAAAAATTATTTTCCAATAAACGGAGGAAAAATCCTTAAAAAGGTGAAAGCGTCATAGTAATTATTTAAATGTTCAATTTGTATAATCTGCAATACGTATATATATATATATATATATATATATATATATATATATATATATATCATTGTCCACACCTGTGAAGTAACGGTCAGCGCGTCTGGCCCCGAAACCAGGTGGCCCGGGTTCGAATCCCGGTCGAGGCAAGTTTACCGGGTTGATATTTTTTCCGGGATTTTCCCTCAACCCAATACGAGCAAATGCTGGGTAACTTTCGGCACTGGACCCCGGACTCATTTCACCGGCATTATCACCTTCATTTCATTCAGACGCTAAATAACCTAGATGTTGATACAGCGTAGTAAAATAACACAATAAAATAAAAATATATCTCAGTTACAGAGCAAGTTTAATAAAAATACAATGATTACATTGGAAACTGTGGGGTTATTATTTCTTTCAATTGCTGACATGTGACGACATTCATAATAAGTTAATATTATTTTCTGCTTCCACAACTTCACGGTTTTCAATACAATTTTAAAGGAAGCCATTCACTGAAGTATGTAACACATATGCTAAGTCTCAGCAAAACTGGAAACATGGGTGACATGGTCTGAATGAATTGATATGGAATGACCCAGAGTTAAATAAAGGAGTGTGACTATATCCTCGATTAACATTATTATTCCTTCTTCAGTGGACTCAAGCATGCATAAACACTGACGCTCCATAGCATGTTACATTCACAAAGCGGAATGTCAAATCCGTCTGAATTTAATAATGTTTAATCATATTACATGCACTCAAGTCACAGATGCAGTATTTAATGCACTGGTACACAGACGACCCGGTTGTTAAGAGAGCGGTTACAATTAGCTCCAGCTGCAGACGAAAACAAACGTTATCCAGTGCACGAAAATTAGGGTGCAATAAGTTGGAGTACCCTAGTTTCTATGATCTCATGGTAGAGCGCGCATAAAACACGAATTACTTTAAGCTGACAGCTGGTCTTCAGGGGTTCAAAATATAATTTTTCAGACTAAAAACCAAAAGGACTTTCTTTACAAAATATTATATGATATAAATACTTACTTACTGGCTTGTAAGGAACCCGGAGGTTCATTGCCGCCCTCACATAAGCCCGCCATTGGTCCTTATCCTGAGCAAGATGAATCCAGTCTCTACCATCATATCCCACCTCCCTCAAATCCATTTTAATATTATCTTCCCATCTACGTCTCGGCCTCCCCAAAGGTCTTTTCCCCTCTGGTCTCCCAACTAACACTCTATATGCATTTCTGGATTCGCCCATACGTGCTACATGCCCTGCCCATCTCAAACGTCTGGATTTAATGTTCCTAATTATGTCAGGTGAAGGATACAATGCGTGCAGCTCTGCGTTGTGTAACTTTCTCCATTCTCCTGTAACTTCATCCCTCTTAGCCCCAAATATTTTCCTAAGAACGTTATTCTCAAAAATCCTCAATCTCTGTACCTCTCTCAAAGTGAGACTCCAAGTTTCACAGCCATAAAGAACAACCGGTAATATAACTGTTTTATAAATTCTAACTTTCAGATTTTTTGACAGAAGACTAGAAGACAAAAGCTTCTCAACCGAATAATAACAGGCATTTCGCATATTTATTCTGCGTTTAATTTCCTCCCGAGTGCCATTTATGCTTGTTATTGTTGCTCCAAGATATTTGAATTTTTCTACCTCTTCGACAGATAAATCTCCAACTTTTATAGTTCCATTTCGTACAATATTCTGATCACAAGACATAATCATATACTTAGTCTTTTCGGGATTTACTTCCAACCTTATCTCTTTACTTGCTTCAAGTAGAATTTCCGCGTTTTCCCTAATCGTTTGTGGATTTTCTCCTAACATATTCACGTCATCCGCATAGACAAGAAGCTGATGTAACCCGTTCAATTCCAAACCCTATGTGTTATCCTGAACTTTCCTAATGGCATATTCTAGAGCGAAGTTAAAAAGTAAAGGTGATAGTGCATCTCTCTGTTTTAGCCCCCAGTGAATTGGAAAAGCATGAGCTAGAAACTGGCCTGTACGGACTCTGCTGTAAGTTTCACTAAGACAGATTTTAATTAATCGAACTAGTTTCTTATGAATACCAAATTAAATAAGAATATTATATAAAACTTCTCTCTTAACCGAGTCATACGCCTTTTTGAAATCTATGAATAACTGATGCACTGTACCCTTATACTCCCATTTTTTCTTTAATACCTGTCAAATACAAAAAATCTGATCATTAGTCGATCTATTACGCTTGAAACCACACTGATGATCCCCAAAAATTTCATCTACATATGGAGTTAATATTAGATGATATAAAGAATACAAATTAAAAATATACGTAACTGCTTTGTAGACTATGTAAATTTATTTGGTTAAGTCGAACATACTGTAAATATAAGAGGGAGAGTCAAAAAGTAACCTTAATAATTGTTTTATTAATTGAATATGTATGTCTGTTGTAAAAGATAATTGGATGAATATAGCAGCAGGGACGATTTATATACACTTGTTTATGATAGAGTTAAAAAGAGAATTTAAAACTTAGCAAGTAAAGAAGTTTGAATGTTTAAAATAAATGCGATAGGGTGAAAACTTGCACTAAAACCAGAAGTAAATGTAAATTAAACCAACATAAATTGAATAGTTACATGATAGAACATTTGTTATTAAATTGTATATTTATTGTGTATAATCACTATTTGTGCATATATCAGTTTTAATTATTAAGTTTATGTACTTTTGAACTATAAATAAATAAATAAATAAATAAATAAATAAATAAATAAATAAATAAATATATATATATATATATATATATATATATATATATATATGTATATATATATATAAATAAGTGAATAAAGAAACAAAGAAACAAACAAATAAATAAATAAACTAAAAATAAATAAATAAATAAATAAACAAAAAATAAATAAATAAACAAAAAAATAAATAAATGAATAAATGAATAAATAAATAATGAAATAAATAAATAGATAAATAAATAAATAAATAGACAGACAGACAAACAAACAAACAAACAAAGAAACAAATAAAAAATAAACAAATAAATAAATAAATAAGTAAATAAATTGAATATGTAGGCAACAATAAGACTACAAACACTTCATCGATATTCAAATAGTATAACAGGAACACTTGCACTGAACGTCGTGAGGATTATGTTGGAAAGTGATGAAGTGTTTGTAATCTTATTTTACATATTCAATTAATAAATCAGTTATTAAGGTTACTTTTTGACACTCCCTCGTACATACAAGGACTTGAAAGATCGAAGTATAAGCCATGGTCACATAGTACTATATATCTGATTGTTTATTCCCATGCTATACAATGGCAACATACAAAAGCGAACGGTCGCTAGGATCTGTAGTGTCGAAAATGAACTTACGCTAGATGGAAGTATAGCTACAAGCTATTAGTGTATTCCATGCAATTTTATCAGGGTTATAACGTGACTTCTTTTGCAGTGGCATGATGGCAACATACAGAAATTGATACGAGTTGTTTTGAAAGTGCAATAAGCTGATCGATAGGTTATATGTGATGAGAGGTATTAGTTACAGGTAAATGTATCAGAATGATACGAAAATTATATTTAAAGGGTGACGTCAAAATTACGTTAGTTCATCAAAAAGAAGAACAGCTTAAAATTTGTGACGGTAATACGTCAAGCAGATCTGTTGTTTCTAAAGACCTTTAATGGTATCTCGGAAAATGTTTGGGATCAAAATTTTATTATGACTTAAGAATAAACTGCAACGTGCAGATGACGTGATTATGTTTGTGAGCTGAAAGAAAATGATAAAGAGACTGATAAATTAGTTATAGATTAGGCCTAAATGTAAAGAAGTGGAACTATCTCTAATTATGTATTGGATATCTAAGCGTAAAGAAACAAAATGGTACAGGACTTTTCCATTCTTACTATGCTAAGGAATCGTTTCTTGAAAGGACTGACACTGAATACTTTTCACTCAGCAAATAACTATTTCTTTCCAAATACATATATAATTATCAGGGTGACGACATGTTAAAAGACTCTGCATATTTTTGGTCCCCTGTTACTTCATCTTGAACTGCCACAGAAACCTCAATTTATAAGAAAATTAGGCATAATCACAAAACTTTTATGTATGATATAATTAATATAATTAATGGAAATTCATTCTTCTTATGTTGAAGGGTGTTTAAATCGAAACAATGGCTCTAATTAAGACAAAAATTCTATCCTTTTGCCTTTTATTCGGAATACTGGAGGGGCTGAACCCATCACAATTACCAACTATCAAAACGTAATGAAATATTATCTATGGACCAAAAGTGAATTAAAACTTGACTTCAAATCAAAAGAACCTACTTTTGGAGAGATTTCAGAAAGAGTTGCTATCAAAAGTAAGGAAATCTGTGTAAAGACATGTATTCCGACAGTCAGTCATACAAGAACATTTCTTGTGCTTACCATGATGAATACAGAAAAGTAACCTTTACTGTAACCCCAATTTAAAGTCTTCCAAATAAAGTTTATGTATGTTATATTACAGCAATTCACTAACTATATAATGAAAAAACAAAATAATAGAACAAATATACAAAAAAGCAAATATATATATATATATATATATATATATATATATATATAAATAATATAATTTTAAGAAACTTCAAAGCTCTTCGGGCACCTCAAAAATTAAATATAGAAACTCAATATTTTTCACATTCCTAAGTTAAGTAAAAAGACAGATTTTTGCAACTACTATATTCAGAAAACAGATAATGAACAATTTCATGTATAGATTCACTCCACCCTAATGTTTATTAAGAAATACTTTTCTTTACAATGTGGATATATACGAATACTTAAGTATTAGTAAGAGCAGTAGGTATAGGAGTAATATAGGTGTTATAAAAGTATCCAATAATTTAGGAGGTGATAGTATGCATCAAAACAAGAAAATAATGTCTAATAAACATGGATTCTACAACACATACTCTCTGAGATATGAACACTTGTTCATTGGAGGTGCTCAATGTGACGTCCATTTATGGCACTGCATTTTTCTGCCCTACAATACAGCAGACTACCAGATAATCATACCGTAGTTGAAACCCCTGGCATGGAATACTGATACCTCGCAAGGAATACTGAAAAGAAATGCTTGGTTGCGGATATGAACGGGGTTCAGCAGAGATGGTGTTGCGAATTTTCTTAATCAGCGTGTTTGGGCTGATGAAAATTCTCATGCACTTGAAGAAACAAGGCATCAGCACCGATTCTCAATCAACGTATTGTAAGGTGTTCTTGGCGATAGATTAAGGGCCATACGTGCTAGCACAGAGATGAACTGGAGCTCGTTATCAGGACTTTCTTATTGACGTATTGCCTACCTTGCTGGAGTATGTGTCATGTCAGCAAAAACTACAGATGTGTTTCATGCATGATGGCACACCAGCACATTTTTTCCACAATGAACGTGAACACCTGACGCTGACATTTCAGGACCGCTGGATTGATTGGGGAGGCCCCACACCTTGGCCTGCTCGTTCCTCAAATCTAAATCCCCTAGACGTTTGGTTGTCAAGGACAACCAGTTAAATTTCAAAGAGTGCGTGATTCCTTACCCCAAAGGGCAGAGGAATGCATTGTCATGAATGGACGTCATATTGAGCACCTCCTATGAACAAGTGTTCAGATCTCAGAAAGTATGTGTTGTAGGACCCATGTTTATTAGATATTATTTCTTGTTTTGATGCATACTAGCACCTCCTAAAATATTGGATACTTTTTTAATACCCTGTATTTCTTTTAAAGATCCTTTTGAACATAAGTGATTGTTGAATAACGAAATGAAACTTCGCAAGAAAACGGGCAACAAACTGTTTCAGAAACATTATTTTGGGGAGAGGGTTCTTTTACATGCCGTTAAATTCTTACGACACAGAGCCTCCGGAGAAAACCATGTTAAGGATTTTGTAGTCCTTAAAAAAATCTATCCCACTCAGCTAGAAATGAATCCACAAAATCCGAGATCCAACTGCTGGCGTGGTAACCAGTGAGGAGTTGAGTTTTAAGGAGACAGCGGATTTTCGGTCCTGACACTGAACGTTAGGTGTACGTCAATTGCAGGGAGGTCATTACGCTCCCTCCGTACACCAAGAAACGTGACGTATTGTTGCTGTGTAGGGACCGAAAATCCTCTCTCTAGTTATACGGTGGGGAGAATCAATGGCGCATTCTGGGCGCAGGAGTGGAAACATGGGAAGATTTTAACTATGTCACAAAGGAAAAAAAATGCAGGTATTATACTGCAACGATTATGTAGCGAATAGAAAAAACAGCAGCAAAATTACAAGATGGGGAGATGAGGCATAAAGGAAGAGAAAGAGCTTATAAGAATGAATTTCAAAGTATACGTAATTATACGGATATGGGGCGTTGAGAGCACAAGGGAATCAAGTCACAAAAATAAATTTTTCAGAAAATAAGAATTCATTCATTCATATATTTATTATATTCCATAGATCTTACATGAGCAATGAAGCTTTAAAATGTCGAACAAGTCAAAATTTTACAATATTACAATTACAATTTTTACAAATTTTTACAATATTTTACAATTTTTATAGTTTTCCAATTTAGTAATTTACTAGAATGATAAGGTGAGGTCCGAGGATTCGCCAAAAGATTACCCGGAATTTGCCTTTTGGTTGGGGAAAACGTCGGAAAAACCCAACACGGTAATCAAATCAAAAGGGTGAAATGAAATGATGCCGAGGACTCGCCATAGACAATACGCCTTCAGAAGTCTTTATGTATGGGTGAGTGTGATTTGAAACATCTGCACCATTACAACGATTATGCGGACATGATTCTTTTATGCTCTGAAAGTAGCCTCATCTAAGGTAGGCAGACGAAATATTTCCCAATTGACCAAAAGTGGACTTGATTCTCTTGTGCTCTGAACGCCCCATATAACTTATGATATTGTGTCGCTTCACATTTTCTATGGTCTTTATGAGTGTTGCAGTCAATGATATCGATGAAAAGGGAAAAATACTGACCTAGAATAGAGGTCAAACTAAAGCATATAAGAGGACAATCGATGGAAAGAGACATTGAATTCTGTGACCCCTTGATGAAATCTTAAACTTTCCGTTTTTATCTCAAGGCTTCTGTTCACCGATATTTTTAAGTTTAGTATCCCTACAATAAAAATGTTTCTGCTTTTATAATGTTGCGTGACTAAACAAATACCACGATTACCTCAATGTCGCCAGATTTATGATAAATATTTTCACGCGAACAGGAGCTAACAAAGTAGATAAAAACTGAAAGATATACTGACGTGTTTATTTCTGAACCAGATTAATATGTGAAGGCCATTATGTAGCGATGAAATGGCAATAGGTCCTATAGGAATAAAAAAAATTAAGAAAAAATCTAAATTCCTTAGGTGTTCTGTACAGCTTAATTTTAATTAAATGCACTGTTTAATCGAAGACAAAAGAAGGTGGTAGTAGTAGTAGTAGTAGTAGTAGTAGTAGTAGTAGTAGTAGTAGTAGTAGTAGTAGTAGTAGTAGTAGTAGTAGTAGCAGTAGCAGTAGCAGTAGCGGCGGCGGTGGTAGTGGTAGTGGTAATGGTAATGGTAATGGTAGTAGTAGTAGTAGTAGTAGTAGTAGTAGCAGGAGCAGCAGCAGCAATAGTAGTAGCAGTTGTTATGCAAAATAGAGTAATTTGAAAAATCTCTCTTTCAGTCAGTTTACTGGGCTTTTTGTGCTACCCTTAACTCATTATAGTATTATAGCTCTCTATTCTTGATAAGTCCCAGAACATTTACTTCCATTAATGTGAATCAAATAAAATAAATACAGTGGACTCTCCTAAGTTCGACAAAAAAGAATTGAAAGTTCAGTCCAATAACGGTAGTGGGTGTGGCAGGTGAAATGAATACAAATTCTTATTGGTTATCCATCAACGAATACAGTACTGTACTTGCATTTTCTGTCAGCCCCGAGACTAGTGTATGCGCTTCTAGTACCACAGTGGGTTTCGACAGTTCCGTCTCACACACGGCACAATTCTCAAACCGAAAAAGAAGAGTTCATTAATTTAAAATCAGTGATCAATATGGATATCCTAATTAATAAAAGATTCTGTTTTCCTTTAACAAAAGTATCACTACAAGACACAGAACCAATTCCCATTCAAATGGCAAATGTATTTCTTATTGCCCGTATAGGGGCGTGTCTAATTCTCCTACGTAAGCAGTCGAACTATAGGATATCGAACTTGATTTCTGTCGAACTTAAGAGCTTCCACTGTAATTAGATTGATGAAAAAGTAATAACTGTAGACCTACATATCTTGCTTGCTATATCGAAGAGGAACTTAACGAATAAATAATTACTGAAGTATAAAGACTAATTAGTAGCTGCAGAAATTTATTCTCTATGAAAACCTTCGTTATAAGGATATAGCAAATAAGCTAGTGAATATAACGCAGATCAAATTGTCGTGTTGGCGTGCCTGGGGAAAACCAAGGAAGGAAAAATAAAGAGGATCGTATGGTTCAAGGTTTTTGGTTGCCTCTAACAATAATACTTATACCACAAGCCATCATAAACATAACAGTTTAATAAACCACAAACAAGTAGAGAGAAAGAAACTACAAATATTATACAAATTAAGAACTGTGATAACATAAGAATATCCCCAAGCAGGAAGTGGGGATAATAAAAGAATTTTAAATACTAAAGTCTGATAACGGCGTAAATTGTCGAAAGAGAGAGAACTAATAACTAACATGGAATGAGAAGTGAAAATATGGTACTATACAATACGAGTGATCAAACCCCCCACATAAGGTACAGTTCTCCGTGGCACACGGGCTCTGAGAAATCCAATGAAGTTCAACACTCCAACCTTTAGCTGATTGCCGGAGCAGGTCCGTGTAGAATACCTCGTCACCGACTCAGAAACTATCACCATTAATACCACAATAGACTCGAAGAGACTTCACTGTCGACGATCCCACGCTGTGTAGAATATGATAATTAACAGAGCTGGTCAATGCTCTGCTAGAGATGAAGCAGACCGCCACCGGGTCTATGTAACTGCAATATGAAAACGATGTTCTATCGGTGATGCGTCCCACGCATAACCAGAGTCGTTCCTTTTCAACCAGGCGGGTCGACACAACCCCGACGTTGGCAAAGTACAAACAACCGACGAATCCTCCCGTGGAGGTTGATGACTAGACGTCCTCTCTCTGACTCGCTTCGAACCTTAGTCTCGTCTCTCGAGGTCGCTCCTAGCTCCTCCAGCAGACAGCCACCCCACTCCCTTGTTCCTCCAATCAGAGGAGGCGAAGATGGGGGTGCGTTCACAACAAAAAAGGAACAATGTAGCCAACACTATCACATAAAAATCCCCCGCAGCATAAACTACACTACAAAATGTATTAAAGTTACAAAACAGAGTTGGGTTGCATACTTCCAGAGCGTATAATATAACGTAACTGTAAATTCTAGAATATAAATACAAGGTGGAAGTGAAATAATTCTGTAGATTGAAGGAGGAAATATAATACATTAAAATATATACAAAAATCTAATAGTCATTTTTGTTAATTAAGTGAATATTTAATTAGAAAATGAAATTGAAAGTCTGCGTAGCTTGGCAACAGCACATAGCTTGCTCACCTTTGAAAAAAACAGACAAACACAAACACACACACACGGTCTGAATATAATCGGTCCATCCCTTAGTTATTGTAGGAAGGCAGCCAGACGTTTTATTGGCCGAAAATATCGATACGAGTTATTATTTTTTTCAAACGAAAACTGTACATGTTATTGAAAAATTGCAAAGGTATAAATCATCCCTTATCTTTTTCTCTAATTATAGCAGTAAAGTTCAGGATAGCGCGGATATTAATTATTGAGTAAAGGGGTGTTATCACATAGAAGAAAATGATTCATTTGGGACTAATATGATATTGGAGTTTGTTTTATTCTGTCCAAGGAATAAGCTGTCAAAATATGCAGTTATATTACTTCCACCACGTATAAGTCCGAGAGTGGTATTTGCCACGTCAGAAAGCTAGTGATTCTTTGGACACCCGTTATGTATTTCTGAATCGAAACAATATTTCAGTATCATAATCTACGTCATGAAGAATGGAGTAAAAATATATGAATGGGAAAAGAGATGACAAATTGCAATACAATAAATAAGTAATTTATTAGCATGGGAAAGAAGAGGTTCACTCACTTCTCCACCTATATACAGTAAAACCTTGCTAAAACGTACCTTCTATAAAAAAAAAACTTACAGTGGGTCACGGACCACTTCCCTTCCTCCACTCTTTCTCTTTTACTGTCACAGAGAACTTGCTAATTTCTTAGATAACCTGTACTATGATAATAGGGGAAAATAAATATATTGTAAGTTCACAGGGCTAACTGCTTCGAAGCTGGGTACCTGGTTCAAATGAAGTGCACTGGTAGCAATTTAAAACATGGGGGCATGAGATAGTTACTCTGCCTGCCATAAAAATTCATTTCAATTAAATTCCCCAATTAAAAAAAAAACGAAAAACAAATTCGGAAACGGAATGATTTCCTAAGTAAAATAATACTTTAAAACGGAAAACTGCCTAACGCGAAAACGGAATCATTTTTGGTCACCATTTATGTAAAAAACCTGACTAAAACGAATAATTTTAAGCGTAACTGTTGCTAAATTCTTTCAAACCATTTTTAATTTTGCGGTAACACTGTGAGAGGAATGAAATATTTTTTGTGTGAAGACTTTCGCTATTATTTGTCAGGCGTTCGGGGTGAATCTTCTCTAACCATTCTATTCTGTGCTTATTGTCAAGGACCCGGGCAGGTTACTGACCTCTATACCGTTATTTCTTCCAACTCTCTTGCATTTTCTTTCATCTATTCTCAGTTTTGTGTAAACAAGTCAATATAGTGATAAAAGACATTGGGAGTAGAATAAAACTGTGAATAATTGTAGTGTAGTGTCAATTTTGTTTCACATTTCCGTTTATTTATTCTGAGTTTTGTGTTTATATGTCAATACAGTTAGCGTATTCCGAATCTCAGCGCTGAGCAACCTGATGGCATAATGATGTTCCGAATTTCAACGATTACGTCACTGATGCTCCACCTGTGTCACACCGGTTCCATCAGCTTGCAGAGGTGGTGACAGTCTTTATGAGTGAATCTGGTTGGTTCTTGTATAGGGCGGGAATTAGCAGACGAATGACATCGTGCACTGTTGTGTCATGGCGGTGTGTTCTGCTTTGGTTCTGCTGTATTGTTTGTAAAAACAATATGTTAATGGCTTATGAGCAAACATGTCAAAAGACCAGTTATTACTACTGGTTCAAAAAATGAATTGTTTATGCTCTCTTTTCTTTGAACGAGATGACAGTACGGAAATTCCGCAAAATCTTGTTAGTGTAGCACAGACAACTTGTACAGCCGCCATGACAGCCATCGAACCTTCCAGCAGTTTTGTTCCTATTTCGCTGCAGCGTGACGTCATTGTTGTCTACCGGTTCGGTGAGATTCAGAATATTCTGAGTGTTAAATAACTGTGCTAATAAAGTAAAACTGTGCGATTTAATAGAAAAACCTAGATGGCCAGTTCTATCATGGAAGAGGAGCTTCATAATTTAATGGAGCAATGAAACTTCAAAGTCGTTTTTAAAGATTGTTACCTGCCATCCGAAGATTGATTTGTCTAACGTGAAGTTAATCTACAGTATTTTCCAACAAACAGAACTTCAGTTACACAACCGATGGATCAGGGCGCAATGTAGGCCTGCACTCTGAATTGATGCAGGACGCGAAGGAAATCCTACAACGTTCCCTTCAAAAAAAAAGTCGCGGCAATGCACTTTAAAAGAAATGTGGGGGCCAAGAAATTAGGGCGCAGATAGAGGGAGTGAGAGAGGGTGCAATTACGTAAGTTAATAATTATACAAATAATATTCACTTTTCATGTACTGTTGTAACTTTAATTTCAAATTATTTCTTCATTGTGTTCTTCCTACAGTGAGCATATTGCAGTATCGTATTCTTAACATTTGAGGAGAAAAATTCGCTCCGGCGCCGGGGATCGAACTCGGGTCCTTGGTTCTACGTACCAAGCGCTCTGACCACTGAGCTACTCCGAATTCAATCCACAGCACCGGATCAAACACTCCTCCCTCAATGTTTCCCTTTTGTGGCCTGACTCCAAGTTAGGCATGTACGTTGACGTTTTATGTTCAAGTCAACTGCCATTATACAAGGGGCGCACTCAGCTGAGTTACTTGTTTGGCCGGGATTCCGCAGTTAAGTGCACACTAATCTGTACAGAAATATGCACAGCTAGCTATGAGAATATTAAGAACTTATTGATTTGTCCTACAGAATAATATCTGTAAATATTGACAATATTTGAGGAGAAAATGAATGGATTGAATTCGGCGTAGCTCAGTAGTCAGAGCGCTTGGTACGTAGAACCAAGGACCCGGGTTCGATCCTCGGCGCCGGAGCGAATTTTTCTCCTCGATGTTAATTGTCAATATTACAGATATTATTCTGTAGGACAAATTAATAAATTCTTAATATAGTCTAATCTTAGTTTTGTCAAAACTCAACCCTCTGTAAAACGAAAACCTGTGAAAACGGAAAAAAATTGTGGAACGATCGCGTTTCGTTGTAGAAAGGTTTTACTCTACCAACATTTTCGAACCATCAGTATGTACACTGCTGGACTATAATTTTCGCGTTAATTAAATCTGCCAAGAGAGAAACACATGGACTAGTTCATATAAAACGTAATGTACAATACGTTGCACTAAAAACCAATGTTTCATTACTGAATAATAAAAACTGCCCTACAACTTTTCAAATGTCGCTGGATACCTCGTACACTGTTTATAAGCTGTGCTGTGTGAAGGCTCCCAGATATCAATGTTTTGTACAATAACACATTTATTCCACTTTGCTTTCGTGTTTGAAACATTTTATATGAATTCGTCTGTAATAAAGAGTTTTTGTTATGCGCCAGTCAAATTCCTGGAACCTGTTGGGCGAACGGTAAACTGAAGCGTTTTAATGCCACATTCATATCCAGAATATTCAGCCAATAACTTCGGGCTAAATGCGTGTAAATAAAGTATGACGTGACAACAAACAGTGAAAGTTCTTACACTGGGATTTATAGGTCGGCGCCATGAAATTGTGTGACTTTGCAAACAATACTCTGTTCCGTCAACTAAACTACACTTGTTCTCTGTATTTTATGTCGTCATTATATAATCGCGAATTTGAACATTTACTCCGTTGTCCATTTATTTTGCAACGAACTTCAACTAACATCACCTATCCAAATGAGTGCCAGACAAAACGCATGTTTATTTATTTTATGCTCGACCATACCGAAATGTAGTAATTATACACCTGGTAGCAGCCCTTTAATGGACTTCATTAAAGTACACCTATTCATTAAAGTTCAGGTGTTCCACCAATCAGAAAATACCATTGTAGCAACATGAAAGCGCAAGTATCGATTATTCTGGGATATGCAATCAGTTCTGTTACTATAATAATTAGCGTTAATTATAAGTAATATTCTAATAAATTCAATTTGTCATCTCGTTTTTCAATGTCTAATTCAATTTAAAGGTTATATCAAGATTAATCTTTATTTTACTCTCTAGATTATATCAAGGTCAATGTCGACATTTGTTTCTCGGAAAAATCAATACTTTCGCGTCTGCGCACATCTCACAATTTACGAGGTATTGCACAAGGTCAGTTCCGCTCCTCAGTCAGATAAGAATAACATGAATACTTATGAATAATATCAAGTTAGAAATATGGTCGAGCATAAAAAGTCGTATGAAACTTGACTGTAATGGTAATTAAGACGCTCGTATGAAAATTATGAAACGAGCTCAAGCGAGTTTCATAAACATACTCGCGTCTTAATTACTACCATTATAGGTTCATTGCATAATGTAGGCTACTATTAATGTATTCTATTGATCCCTTCAATTCGCACAGTTATAATATTTCCATCCTATCTATGAAATCAGAATTACTTCCATATCAAAAGTAGCCTAGCCTAATATAAAATCAAGACAGGAAAATTCTTTATCCCTAATATTCATAAAAGCTTGCAACATTTCAGAGTCAGTTAGAAATAATACATTAATTATATTCATACATGAGTTCCAATAAGATTTACTTTATCAGTCGATCTAGGAGAAAGCTAATGTTTACCTACTTAGAAATAACACGAAGAGTAAGTCTCATGCAATCGGAAAGCATTATCTATAGGTACAGCATGATAGTCAAGGAATATTATGGACAGAAAAAAATTACGGGAATGGGTATTTAAGAGTTGTTAATTCATTACAAAAGTAAATGTGATACAACGTTAATACAAATTAATTTTATTTCCTAGAATATAATATCTATCTATAAAATAAAATAGTAATAAATAGGCTATATACATAAATAAACAAACAAATAAGTAAATGAATAAATAAATAAATAAATAAATAAGCAATTATGTAAGTAAATTAATAAGTAAATAAGTTAATAAATAAGTAACTAAAACATAAATAAAAAGTAAATAAATGAATATTACCTTAAATTCTCCAACAATATCCTTAATATTTGCGCCGCCTCCAAGGCGTAGAAAAATATTTATTTTGTCAGAAATACTCAGACGTGGACGTGTTTATAACATGATGTCTTACCGGTAAACGGGGGCTTAGATTCTCGTTACAACAATAGACTACGTTGTACTATTTTGCTACTTTCTTTAGTCTCAAACGAATTCTACTAAATCGGCGGATCATTGTTTAGGTATAGAATATAATATTATGTAGAATAATAATCATAATAATTGCACAAAATTTATTCTTATTAACAGATTAATGAGTTTATCTCCAAGAGAGAAATCGATTTTCAATATTCGACAACGTTGCCTGGCATTAGTAATAAATGTCAATGGGTTAGCAGCGACTGCGTCAGTTTTCATTCATAAGCCATATTTCCGAGAAGTTGACATATCTGGGTCTTCCTTACTACGTTACCACCACTCAAGGATATTAATGTAAAACTCAATAATTAGTGACGAATTCAGCTAAAAGTTTGCGCAGCGAATTCTCTCTCCAAACAGATTTTATTGCGTTCCTGAATGAGAATGCATTACACCGGCTTCATCCCTCTTCCCTTCCACCACCCTTAAAACTGTAACACTCTCTGACGTTGCAGCTTCTATTTCTAGTCTACTGCTGCCTTTAAAATTACTGATATCTGATACAAACTTATACTCAGGCAACAAGAGAATAATTATATCAGAATATAAAACACTGCTTTATCCAGAATATAGGGGGTAAACGATATAAACTGCCAAAATTATGTAGACTGTACATTAGGATGGAGTGAAAATATGAAGTTTATGGAATAAAAATGTAATACCAGGGAAACGTTGTGGGGTGATATCATAAAGAAAAATGCAAAGTATATTTTCTCTAAAATAATATTTAGAGGTGCCCCAAGAGCATCATATTTGAAATTTTCACAAAATTTTGAGGTTCAAATTTTTTAGCGAGAGAACATTCTTCAGAGATTTAATCTGAACAGGAGACCAGGAACGTGTAAAAAAATACATGTTAAAAGACTGCATTTTTTTGGTCCCCTGTTGTTTCATTTTGAAGTGTCAAAGAAACCTCAATTTAGCCTATATAAAAACTGGGAACAATGACAAAACTCTTAGGTATAATAATAGTAATAATAATAATAATAATAATAATAATAATAATAATAATAATAATAGTAATAATAATAATAATGTTTTATTTTCGCTGGCAGAGTTAAGGCCATAGGCCTTCTCTTCCACTTAACCAGCCTGAAGTTATGATATAATTAATATAATAAAATTAATGGAAATTCATTCTTCTTATGTTGAAGGGTACTTAAATCAGAACATCTCTAATTAATACAAGAAATCTGACCTTCTACCCTGTATTCGCAATGCCAGAGGAGCTGAACCCATCACAATTACCTACCTATCATGATGTAATGAAATATTATCTATGGGTCAAAAATGAATTAAAATCTGACTTGAAATCAAAAGAATCTATTGTTGGAGAGATTTCAGAAAGAGTTGCTATCAAAAGTAAGTAATCCAGGTAAAGACATAAATTCCGAAAATCGGTCATACGAGAATATTACAAATGATTATTGCTTACCATGATCAATACACAAACTTAATGAAGCCTTGTAAGAAACGACATAGTGACGATAACTAAAATGACAACATTACAAAATTCAAAGAAGAAGCAAACAAACTATTTGATATATGCAGTTGCAAATGCAAAAAAAAATTAATACTGTATGCCTAATTGTGACAAAAATCGTCGTCTTTCAAAGCAAAAAATAATGTTTTACTATAGCAAAGAACAAAAAGAAGGGTGATAGTTAGACCTGTTGATTTAGTTAGTCTACCACTCGAAAAGGAATTACAAAGAAATCAAGAATAAATTCTAACTAAAAAATAAATAAATAAATGAGCTGAAATGGAATTTTTGTCATATTTTATGTAAAATACTGTATATTTTTCCTTTTGGATCCCCTCAAAAAGCCCCTGTATACTGCAACCCCAATTTAGAGTCTTCCAAGTAAAGTTTAAATATGTGATTTTACAGCAATTCATTAGCTATGTAATGAAAAACAAAATAATAGAACAAATGTACAAAGAGGCAAAAAAAAAATTATAATTTTAAGAAACTTCAAAGTCTTTTGAGCACTTCAAAAATTAAATATAGAAACATCTGCATTCTTTTATTTTTTGATTACAATTTTTCCATTCGGTAAGATCTCAAAATTAGGGGTTGCCACTGCTAAATGTGCAGGAAGATTATTAAGTGTGTCCTTTATGATTATAATATGTTAATTTTGAAAAAATCCATAAATATACCTAGAAAAGAACATAGCTGCGTTGTGGCAGCAAATGATTCAAGTTGAGGAGCTAATATATTTAAATACATCTAAACCAACACAATCATTATGGATGCCTTTGACAAAGGTGTCATTTTGGAGCTCAGCAACCTCAAATTGGACGAAGTTACGCAATTATAGATCAACTGAAAATTTAAAAAAATATGAGACATTTGCACAAATCTGTTGTTGGCTGGATTATTGCATTCGGAAAAAATAAAGAACGCCATATCTGCATTTTGGAGTTATTTATAAGCAAAATTCGTTTATTTCAGAAAATGTATTCCTTTTTTTTTTTTTGCTTTGCGATATTAAAGCAACTGCTGGTCTGTTATTAAAAATCGGTTAGATCTTTTTTTTAGTATTATTTGTACTATTTTTGTAATAGTATGCATGTTGCATAAAACGTTTAATAAGAACCAGATTCATTTCAGTGGTCAATATCTCAAAAACAGATTTTTGGCGGTTGGTCTCTTATTGTGTAACTCCGCCCAATTGTAAGTTTGGTCGTACCTTCAGAATGAGTGTGTTAAAAGGATTTGAAAATGAGAGAAATCATGTTTCATTTGTTTAAAATCACAAAACCTTTTATCTCTAAATTCTGAATATAATGTTTCCAGGATGTCCAAGTATTTATCTATTTTTCAATCAGAAACATTTGAAAGTGTCTTCAGATGAGAAAAATGATTAAACTCATTTTCTTTCAATTCCACTTTCTATACATTTGTCATCATCGAAAAAGATTTCACCGCGTCAAACATGTCAACTATGTTCTGATCACGTCCTTGAAGTCGGCAATTTAGTTTGTTCAGCTATTGAGAAATATCTGTTATGCACACCAAATCACTATTGAGATAGTATAGTCGGAGGCACCGATTTTGGCAGATGACCTCGATGACATTTCCAGTAGGCGAGCCAATATTGTTTGTGTAAGCTTCGAGAATGAGTTGCGATAACATTGTAAGTCGTTTATATTTTCATACCAGCAGCTCATATCAATTATCCTTATTATGAAACACACCACGGTACAGTCCGACTCAAAGAATACCTTAAATACATGTAAATAACTTTCGTTCGCAATGATTTTTCAATACGTCTCCTACATTTTCTAAATTAAAAGGAAAAAGCATTGCATTGCTAATCCTACCCTTACCAGATCAATATACAAGATTTCTCCAGCAATAATCTAGGAATCTTCTACTCGTGGTGCGACAATTCAAGTTAATAAAATTACGATTCTTTTTATTAATCAAAATATAATTTGGTTAATTGGGTAAAATTGCATGCTGCTGAAGTTAGATTTATATAAAGGTATAATAAATAAGATTGTAATGGATATTACAAGGGCAATAATTTCTTAACACGCACATTATGAATACAACAGAGAAGAAAGCATTCTAAAATATTCGAAATCGTACAAAATATCGGAGAAACTAATTTTCCCTACACAAATTGCAGCAATTGAAAAATATAATTACTATTCACAATAAATACTCTATTTTATGGATTCTAAAAAGTTGCTTATTAATCTAGAGGTATTGGATGATGACTATACCAAATTCCAACGCAAAATTCATTCAGAATATGTATAAATTACACTTTGGATTTTACTAAAAGTATAGGCCTACTATCAAAAGGTGATACATACCCCCTTAAATACTGTACATGTGTTACCTGTGTTTATGTGTATTTGCGGTATCCGATGTTTCATTTTTTTTAAATATAATTCATAGTACTAAAACTGCCATATTGAATTCGCACAAATTGTATTATTCGTAATTTTCGTCTCGAAAACCCCTAAGACATCTAATTTAATTTTTCATCCATTTTTGTCCCACTCCACCACTTTAGGGACAAAGTCGGACAAAATAATAGGCCCCACTACTTTATTCGTATTCTGTGATCGCAAAGATCCCCAGATATCGACTTTCATCGAGATCGGATGACATGAGATTTCTCACTCCCTTCTACCTTTTCATCAGTACCTTAGGGTATGCTATTTAAAAAACTAAGAATGTTTAACCAATATTGTAGATTAAATTTTATGTTTCTAGTTAAATATACTTTAGTGAATTTTTAAAATCGTCAACTACTTTCTCTCTCCTCTCTGCTCGGAAATAATAAAAAAAAGAACCTTAAGTTATTTTAAGGGAGTAGCCTACATGAAATTGAATTTTTTTACTTTCCTTATACATATTAGAAACAATTCTGAGAGATGAGATGAATAGTCTAACCGAATTTTATGAGCATTAATTAATTAATTAATTTATTTATTTATTTATTTCAAATATACAGAATAAAGAAATATAATTACAAAACAAACAAAGAGAAATACAAATAAAATAATACAAGCAATATAAAAAGAAGATACAGTAGTATTAACAAAATTTGAGACCGAATGAGCAGCGCTCGTGCTCGGTCGCAGTTCAGATATAATATTAAAATAAAAAATAATAATATAAATAAATAAGTAAAATAAAATAGGAACTAAAATATAATTACAGCGGCAATGGAATTATATAATATAATATTAACACTATAGAAGAATAATATCGCACGTGAAAAGTAGGACTAATATATATTTCAAAATTATAGAATACAAATATAATATAGGTTGATTAATTCATATACAAAGGCTATAAATTTATTTAATCAAATTGAAGATATTAACACGTAAATCATGAGTGAATCATTGTTTTAAATTTAAAGGCTGCACGTCTGCTGGCCAAAAAATTTAATCGGTACAATTATTTTATCATTACTGTCTCCCATTTTCCATCTCTTAATGTTAGTATTCGTAAAACTCAGTCTTATCTACTGACTGAGGATTAACATATTTCCATATACCAGATTATATTTTCATTTCGTACAATATTCTGGTCACGAGACATAACCATATACTTTGTCTTTTCGGGATTTACTTCGAAACCTATCGCTTTACTTGCTTCAAGTAAAATTTCCGTGTTATTCCTAATCGTTTGTGGAGTTTTTCCTAACATATTCACGTCATCCGCATAGACAAGAAGCTAATGTAACCCGTTCAATTCCAAACCCTCTCTGTTATCCTGAACTTTCCTAATGGCATATTCTAGAGCGAAGTTAAAAAGTAAAGGTGATAGTGCATCTCCTTGCTTTAGCCCGCAGTGAATTGGAAAAGCATCAGATAGAAACTGGCCTATACGGGATGTGCTGTAAGTTTCATTGAGACACATTTTGAGTAATCGAACTAGTTTCTTGGGAATACCAAAGATACATATAGACTACTGAAATATTTATTTAGTTTTTGGAGGTGACTGTCCAGAGTCCAATAGAATACTCGGGCGTGCATGTTTACTCTTATGTCCTACCCATTCCAGCTGCGACAGAGATAACCAATCTTGCAGCGGTGAGGAACTCGCTCTCGAGTTCACATTAACAAAATCCATCTGCCAGAATCCCTGGCGCCAACTTATACTGGATAAAAGGACGAGCCTCTACTCACAGCACGGGCAACGCCAGAGGAAAGAGTTCAGCGCGGAGAGGGGTAATTTCACGTGGAACTTACGTCAGAGTTCAGGCGATGTTTCTCGAAACACAATTTTGCAATGCCTGGTTTACACCATATATCGTTAAAAACAATGAGAGAATATATTAATTATAGCTACCGTACGAAAAATAAAATACTCAATTAAAATAAATATGAAATTAAAAATAGGGAACTTTAAAAATTTGCTATAATATGACTAAAATAAGCAACAATAAGAGAAACAAATAAACTTGTTAGCCTAAGTTATGTTTCATGTAGTTCGTGAAAATCTAATTTCCCATAAATTGCGAGAACGGTTATGCTGTTCGTGATTGTTATGATGAGCAGTGTTGAGATTATAAGGATTTTTGAGTTTTGAAATAAAAAAAAATATTTATTTTCATTTCTGTCCTCGCACTCCCCTCTCTTAAATTTAACAAGGCAGGACCTTCTTGTTAAATATTTCATAATCGCTTCCTTATTCCACGAAACCTAGTCTCGAGACAACAATGCTATTCATAGTGGAAAGATTCACATTTTAATTCGATGCCAATGAGTTATTTGAAATTGAAATGAATAATAATCCATCATGTTGACAGAACCTCTCTGCTATGCCTACAAACGAGTATAATTTTGCAAAGATGTATATTACGAACTTTATACTAGTGTCATAAGAAGAACAACTCAAAGAATCTCTGTTTTGAATATTGCGGTCTGTCTAATTGTCGACAGAAAAACAACAGACGACACTATAAGCGAATAGAAGCGGTTAGCATAGGTTCCGTTCGTCCGGGTTTGCCAGTGTTATTTTTCAATTAAACTCAATATTAGTAGTAGTATTTAGTATTTATTTATTTAACCTGGTAGAGATAAGGCCGTCAGGCCTTCTCTGCCCCTCTACCAGGAAATTCCAACTATAATATGAAGAATAAAATTACAATTAATATTAAATTTACAATTACAATTACAATAAAAGTCAAAGTACGAAAAGATTACCTGACTAATGAAGGCTAGATAATTTATCATAGAAAAACAAAGAACATTTTATATTTATTGATAGATTAAGGAAACTATTTACAAGAAATCAATTACTGGCCAAGTGCCTAGTAAGTTTGCGTTTGAATTCAATTTTATTTCGACAGTCCCTGATGCTAGCAGGTAGCGAATTCCAGACTCTTGGCAGGGCTATTGTGAAAGAGGAAGAGTATGAGGAGGTGCGATGGGATGGTATTGTTATTATTGTTTCATGACGAGAGCGTGTGTACAGTTTATGGTCGGAAGAAAGGTAAGTGAAGCGAGACGACAGGCAAGAAGGAATAAAAGAGTTCAAAATTTCGAAGAGAAAGAGAAGTGAATGTAAATTTCTTTTTTTTATCTAGTTTAAGCCAACCTATTGCTTCCAGGGATGGGGTAATATGATCATATTTACGAAGACTGCTTACAAAACGTACACACAAATTATGAGCACGTTGAAGTTTCGTTTTGTTCTCGCTGGAGAGATCAGTCTGTAAAATATCAGCATAGTCAAAATAGGGACCACCTAAATGAACAAGTTGCAGGAAAGTGGATTGGGCGATGGAGACCAAGACGTCTTCTATAAGTGGCCATCAACGTCCCCGGACTTGAATATCTTTGACTTCTTATGAGGTTAACTTAGATAAAATATATCATCAATGTACCTCCACTGCCTCAGTCTTCAAGAGCTGCAACATCATATCTCTTGTGTCACTGAGTTCATTCTAGTAGATAAATATTACAGCGCGTGTGGCGTGAGTGGGAATATCGCCTTGATGTCTGCTGTGTAACATTCGGGGCGCACATTGAGATATGCACTGCACAATTTTTAGTTGCTCTTTCTGATGCCACTATTTTCATGTACGTAAGGATACCGATAACGACGTTATATCCGTTTATAATCATGCAGGTTTCCTATGGACATCCCACATTTCATTATGGAGAAATGTATTCATTGGAAATTAATACCACAGCCAAGTACTTTAGAACTGGACTATGTTAAATTAACTACTCTTCTCTTTATAACCCCCGCAATTATTAATCACCCCATTTGTGAACGAATAATAATATTTAATTACATTTAAATTGGTTTCAATATTTAGTTAACCTTCTACATTTACTGTACATATTTACAGCCTGAGCGGAACAGCAAGACTCTTATCGCTTTCATGACGTAGCGTGCTTGAATGACGTCACCGTTACCAAATTTCTCGAATGTGAAAGCTCATAAATGTTTCAAGTCAGGATTCACATACAGTAGTTATATGTACATTCTAATTAGTTTGGTGTTTATTACTGTCCACTAAAATGGGGTATTAAATCAAATTTAAATATCAGTAGGGAGCTTAAGATCATGTTACATTGGTTCATAGAACTGTGACATATAATTTTAAGTAGATGAGCGATGCTCTAGCAATAAGATGATCTTTATCTCTCCTATACATGCTTGTGGACGGAAGCAGTAGAACTTCAACAAATCCTCTACCAAATATAGAAACAATTGTGTAGGAAATGCATGCTTGTTGACCTAAGTGATAAAACTCCAACAAATTCTCAAAAAGAACATAAAAACAATTATGTTGGAAATACATGTTTGTGGATCGAAGCGGTAGAACTTCAACAAATTCTCATCGAAACGTAGAAACAATTACTTAGGAAAAATTTACTTGTGGACGAAACCGGTAGAACTTCAACAAATAAGGATATCTAATGCAAAGTTTTACCGTTAGATGGCATGAGCGCTCCATGCGGCACAATATGTTGTAGTGATAAATCATGTCATACGCTAGTTATGTTCTCCCGCTTGTTGGTTTTCATGCGTGTCGAAATAATTATATTTATAATTATTTTTTATAATCCACTACAATTTAATATAATGACGTATTTTCTTACCTCATAATTTAATTTAATTTACAATAATAATAATAATAATAATAATAATAATAATAATAATAATAATAGCATAAACTTGTATAATATAGAGCGATTTCCCTTAAGATATGGATGGGGAAATTTGCGCTACGCAAAATATAATGTTCATGAACCTAAACGAGAAATTTGAGAACGAGGTGCACGAATAAAAAAAATCTGAACTTTATTGAAGGTGAATATTGCCACTTCAATCCTTAGTATTGTAAGTACCGCACGCGGAAAGCAGGATATGCAGCCACCAAAGTGTTTTTTTTAATAAGGAAAGGACTATCTGTCTTGAATTCCTCTTATTTTTTCTCTAGTTGCAGAAAAATCAAATGCAATTTTTAATAGGATGATGTAATATGATTGCAGTTGTATTACGATTATTCGTGCGTTTTGTAGGTTAAAAACATGCAGTTTTGAATATGAGTACTATGTAGAATGATTTTGAAAATGTGAAGTTAATAAATAATAATTAGTCTACATTAAAGGCAATATTCACGAAATGGATTTTTGGAGTCAAGGTTCCCTACTTTCTTATTTTATACATAGACTATATTATTTATAGGCCTAAATATATTTTTTTCACTACAGATCGTCCTGAATAATAAACATCCCAGTTAATCGAGCGTTTACTGTACTGTAGATCTCGTATCGTACCATTATAAAATGCAGGAGTAAACTTCGGAGACTCCTACAAGCAATGAATATTAATCCCTGATCGGGATATAATCTAAGCTAACACAGCTCGCTGTAGAGGTTGCATATGTTTTCATTACAATTTTTCTTTACCATCTTCCAAAATGAAACTGTAGCCAGCAATTCCTTACTTGAATTATTTATTTTTGTTTAACAGCTATCACTTTTGAGGCGCAATTTAATTAGTTATATTTTTTAATGTTGAAAGCATGTATTCAGAATCTTTCGGGATCTCATTCAAGGCAAAAAGCCTTTCCGGAACACAAAAAAATTTGGCATCTTGAGTTGTTTTTAAGAGTACTTAGTATACTAATACACTACCTAAATCCTCAATGTTTATATATTGGAAAACAAATGCACAAGCAAAGCGCAATCCTAAAAGAACACGCGCGCTATCTGTTGGTGCTAGTTCAGGATATCCCTAGTCTCAAAGAAACACGCAAACAATTCTGTAGGAAATGAGATCTTATTTCTGTTAGGAAATAATGTATTGCTAGCTTGATGAGCAAGAGTCCACTGAGGAGAATTGAGACAAAGCAAAGTACGGTAAATTTATTTCAAATTTTGACATTTCATTTTTTTTATCAAATATTGTTCGAAACAGCGATTGATATTAAAACCTAAATATGATTCGTCGATATCACACTTTTCCTTTAAACAAGAATGATTACGTACTTCGTAAGAGAATCGTTTTTGTACCTGTATTATATAATATAAAAAAACAGTATATTTAACTTAAAATCACATGATTAATAGCGAATAAAACGTAAATTCTTATCACAAGCACAAGTATTTTAAGATAAAATAAAGTTACTCTTAACTAACCAGGAAAGTTGTTAATTGCGTCATCAGTCTGAAGAACGATTTTGTATCTTCTACATCATCTGCTCTTGTCACTTACCTAGAACAACAGAAAATAAATTATTAAAATATAATTAACGGTAATGGGAAGATATGCAGCATTACAGATAGTCAAACTCCATATCCACAGCTAGTATTGAGCATGAATATAGTAATAGTATTTCAGTTTCTCTCTTCAAACAATACGGAATACAACTGATAAATTTAAAGTAGGCAATACGTAGAAAAAATACATATAAAGCAAACATTTGTGAGTACTAATTGTATCACGTTAAGGTCATATCAATACAGTTTTAATTTGAACATTTCTGAGAAAAGAACATACTAAGACGTGAAAAGTAATGTGAACAATCCCAGAATTGGTACAGAAATATTTTATTGCAAAGATAAATATTTAATTTCTGAAATATACATCCTGTTCCTATATGGTCTCCTTTAGCTTAACTTAATATATTACTGAACATGTACAGTCTTAGAAAAAAAATTGTACCGCAGATACTTTATAAGTCCCAGAAAGGAGGTAGTGCGCATGATCAGAGGAGCAGCGGCCTGGTTCACAGGAGAACTTCTATTTGAGTAATAAAATTAGTTTTATTTCGATGTATGTCTGGTCACGCACACTGCCTCGTTTTTGGCTTTTTCTAACACTGTACATAGACTCTAAAAGGTTTTTACAAGTTTATTATAATCATATTGCAGATTTTAAATTTTCCCGCCGTTTATCTAAACTAGATAAATTTTTCCCATTATCATCATGTAAGTATACTAAATGGTCACTTAAGCTTAACAAAGAGCTTTAATACAGAATAATACTGAGGGAAAATGTACATTCAATGTGAAATCAGTTGTATATAGCGGCGTAAAATCAATCAACATTGTTTGAATTATCGTAGGCCATAAACTCTTATCCAATGTTTATTTTATTAGTAGTGATAGTTGGTCTGATTAGAGTAATATGTTACTAGTCAGTGATGTGTGCAACTGAGGGTGGGAAAGGAAGTGGGATTACCCTACCTCATTATCTCCTATCTTAGTTGTCTCATGAGTGATGCCATATTGCTGACACTTACGAGGTTCAAATCTTCCTTCGGACAGTAGACTAAACAAAAGTGTTAGTAGGTTATTCAGTGTCATGCCGACAAATGCTATTTGTGCTCCAATATGTGCCCATCTAGGAATAGGCTTTCCTTCCTTTTTGCAACGACAGAGTTCTTAACTCTTTACGAGCATTGCTCATAGATGTCACTAATGCTGAGAAGTGTAGACTACTTAGTTCGTCAGGGAAGATCCAGAGTGCACCAGAGGAGTTGGATTTAAATTACACTCGTATTTGATGATGATGACGATTATGATGATGATGATGATGATGGAGAATTGTTGGAATTTCACAGGGGAACCGGCGTACCCGGAGAAAGCGCATGTGATGCCTGAACCAGGGGCTTGGCAAATACAATTTATAAATTCAGGGTGGATCAAGAGGATAGTGAATCTGGGGTCCCTGGCTTAAAAGCCTACCTCTTTAGCATTGAACTATCGTGGCAAAATACAGCAAAAAATAGGGAAGAGAAGGGAAAATTACGAATAGATTAAGAGAAATGAATATCAGAGAGGGAAAGAAAATGTAGACAAAGGAATATAAGAGAAACAAAGAAGATAATTTCATTTCAAACTGAAAGGAATGAGATAAAATAGGAAAGAGAAAGAGAGAAATACAGATGAAGAAAGTCAGGAAAAGAGGCAGAAAAGAATGAAGTGGAGAGAAATAGTAATTAAGAAAATACGAGAAAAAAGCAGTGTAGATAAATGAGTCGATTTAAAAAAAAGGTGGAGGAGGTTAAAGTATAAATGAACGAAGAAGAAAGAAAAATATAGTTACGTGAGAGAAGGAAGAAGAAATCATAGATAAATAGATAAATAGGTAGGAAGAGTGCACCTCTGCACATAGTGTGTTGGACATTGTGCCACTGTCACACATCTGTGACACAGTGCTTGAGGGTTGGGAACTAAAGGGAAACTAAGAGGTGGAGCTTAAACTGAGAGGATTCAATCCGGCATCGGAACTGGAATCCGGTGTGGCTTAGTTGATAAAGCGTCAGCACGTAGAGCTGAAAACCCGGGTTCGAGTCCCGATGCGGGACAGAGGTTATCTCCTCTCCACCCATCGTTCAACATATTGTAATGCAGAATTTCTGCACGGAAATATCATACATACTTCAGTACATCACAATAACAGGTAGGAAGAAGAAAGAAGGGATAAGTAGAAATGCTGAAGAGAGAAAAAGGAAAAACCTTAAATGGTACGCAGAAGATGCAGAAAAATAAAAATAAATTAAATGGAGAATACTCAGGAAAACAGGCAAAGAAGACAAAAGTGGGAAATGAAATGCCGGACGAATGAGAATATAGAATACAGTATAAAACATGACACAAGAAATGAAAAGAGAAAAAAATTAAAGAATTGTAGCCCAAAACTTGGAAAAGAATACAGTTGAAGATAAGCGGTGGAAATAAAGGCAGGAAGAAAATAGAAGAAGAAGGGAAGAGAATAGAGATATTGTAAAAAGAGATTAAGTAACAACAAAATAAAAAAAAACGAAAAGAGGAAATATAATAATAGGGGGAAAAAAAAGGATCTGAAAGAAGTGAACAGACATAAAAATGAAACAGAAAGAAACATCAAACGATCACGATTTTCAACAATCCTTTAATAAAAACACAAAACCGAGCTGCAGAAAAAGACAAGCTGATCTAATTCTCTGAACCATACCTCATTTTACATACGAAAGTTACATCTTTTATCGGCAAGCGCTGTAAAAGACATTCATCAATAAATGTTCGCCGCTTTTAATAGAATCTGAATCCAAATGAAACTTGATGACACAGCTTGAATTATCTCGATGTTGTCTATAAAACGTGTAAAAGCTTTCAAAGCTTCACGCTCAAAGACTTTGGGTATCGTTAGATTATACCTTCCGGATCTCATTTTCACAGTTCGTTAATCTTATGACCCAACGTAAAATATGAAGCGTGACGTGTTACAAAAACTATCTTGCAATTTATGCGCCATCATTCGATGAACCACAACATTTCTTATCCAAATAGTGCCTCAAAGTAATAAGATACACCCCCTTAAGAGAAAGACGCAGAACAGTTTGAAGTAGGCCCACAAAGTATTTGATTTCTGTTCTATTCATCCGACTTAAAAGCAAATAAAATATGTTGTAATATATCATCGATATATTACCACTGTCTAGTATATACAGTCACGAAGCTCAATACGTAGGAAATTAGCATTCATAGATAGTTGCTAACCACTAGGATCGCTACAATCGCCTCATCACAGACAATGCGAAACAGTACCTGCACAGTCTATTGTTCCTAGTACCCCATCAACTCAAGCTTCGTGACTGTATATACTAGACCAGAGGTCTCCAAAAAGCGTATCGTCTTGCGTGCTCTCGATGCTGCCCGCCGAACACAGTGTGCTGTAAGGTTAGAGAAGGGGAAGAGATTCGTACCTCAACAGATGGGAGGGATCAGTGGGGGATCGCGGCAACGGTCTGCTTATGTTTACAAATAATAACATCAAAATAATCAGAAATATCATACGTTTGTATATATATGAAGCTGGAGCCCCGTCTGTTGCTATTGACACAAGCCATTGCAAATTAAACCTCTTCTGTTCTATGGTGCCTTTTAGTGCCTGGAAAAGATCTTCTCCAGTTGTATTTTGTAATTACATCTAGAAGACATTCAGACACAGTAAAATGTTCATTAACTCCTCGGATGAAAATTGATAGGTGAGCTTTGTCATTTCTATCTGTGCTTTCGTCCAATGCAAGTGATTAAGTTACAAACTGGTTAATTGTGCTTTCGACTTCAGATTCAATTACATTTACAATCTTGAATTTCCTTCTCTGAACTGTAATTGGAAACAATTTAATTTTCTTAAGGGAACTAGGTAATGATTATGGGTCAAAAATTCAATTTTTTATTTTGCGTTTTAAAAAAGTACAAAACTTCCTCTAAAAACATTATAAATATTGTGGGAGGTATCTCTGCAGATAGGACCCTTAAATGGTCTCTCTAAATTTGGCGGTGCATGTAGTTCATACATCCTTCTTCTTTTTTTTTTAATCCAATTTGCCACAAGTTGATATTTTTCAAACTTAAGTACATTTTTCTCTGAAACTACGAATCAATTTACATGAAATTTTTACAGTGTTCTCCGAAGCCTGCGTTCTACATAGTAGACCTACGGGTTTAAGAATATCACACTCATAATACGAGGAAAAAAGTATATATGCATTGAAAAAATTGCAGAAAATATTAAACAAAGTCTTTTTTTCTGTTTCACTATTGGTGAAATATTTAACTAAATTTTGCTTTAGAATTTACTATATACATTACTAGATAACTTAAAAAAAATACAAGGTATATGAGTGAAGATTGTAGCAAGTAATGTGCACCTGAAGAATGAGGTACACTTAGCAAAGTGGGAAAACAGGTCATCAGTTAGGACCTTTCTTTAGCACTTGGATACTAAACTAATTAATTGCCTTTTATACCAATGAATTCAGAATCATTGATTGTATAACCATGGAAATTTTTATTCTACTCTGAACACTAAAAATCTAGAAATATTGAACTAAACTTCTGTACTGAAATTTTTCAATAGCATAGGCATCACTACCTACTTCCCTTAAACTTTGACTTTGTTCTGGACACAGTCTTTTAATAACGTCCTGTATGCACGATTTTACAAATGATGTTTTTGTAAAGGGTTCATTCATTTTCCAATATTCCAAGCTAGAACATAGCTAGCAAGAAGCTGTTATTGTTTTAAGACTGAGAACACGTGTGTGATTAGTGTTTGTATTTTCTTATTTTACATTTATCAAAATATTTGTAGGCCTACGCACTACACCTAAAATTAAACGATAAACTATATGTTTGTCATGCGGAACTGAGTGTAAACGTTTTGTAATATACTGATTATTATGTATAACCAACAGTTATACAGATAGTCCCAAAATAAATTCTTTTCACATGTCCAACATGCGAAAATAAATTATTTTCACATGTCCAACATGCCTGTTCTTTATAAAGAGTCGAGTAGTATCGCCGCATGTTGAATTTTAACACACCCTTAAAATTTTTCGAACAAATTAAGCATTTCACATTCTCCCCACTAACACAAAAATATTTCTCTTCCCTTTCATCCTTGAATGTACTACGGCCATGATTAGAAGACAATGTGAAACGGTCGAACACTCCGACCAACACAGTGATAATGGCAGTACGCCACTGCTCTTCTTTTACGAATAAACATTGAGTACAGTACAGGTGGGGATGGGTGAGGCGGAGCGCGCTCATTACGTACTGGCTTCGGTTTCGTTCAGGGGCTTACTCGCGAGTACGCTTTTGGAGACATCTGTACTAGACTGTGATATTATACTACATAATCGTACAACCATTGTTATCATTCTTCCATTACTTTGTCCGTCTACTTTTCTGTCTTTCTATTCTCCTATACAGCCTAAGCTGGCCACCGATGTAACTCAGTCGGTTAAAGCTCTTGCCTACAAATCCGGAGTTGCTTTCGGGAGCGGGTTCGATTCCCGCTTGGGATTATTATCTAGTTGAGTGTTTCAGAGGTTTTCACCAACCGTAAGGGAAGTGTCAGGTAATCTATGGCGAATATTAGGCCTCATCTTGCCAAATATCACCTCACTATCACCAATCCCATCGACGCTAAAAAAATCTCGTAGTTGATACAGCGTCGTTAAATAACCCAGTAAAAAAATAGCCTAAGTTTGAGTATCATACCACAAGGCTACTGAGGAAGAGAGCAGTAGTACAAGAAATTGACACATTCACATCTCTAGAGAATGAACCCTAAATAATGTCATTAATTATTTTATAAGGCTATCTTTTTAGATATTTCAAACCAAAAAGCTTAATAAAATTTTGGTCGATTTTTCTTCCTCTTTGAGATAAAAAATGTTTTATATGAGTCATTTCGTAGCGTGTTTTGGAAAAGCTATTGATTTAGTTTCCAAATGCTCAATCACATTAACAGAGCATTGTATTATGATAATAAATAATTGAACGAATTTTAGATTTGTCCTTTAACTGTGAAGAAATTTGATCCGAACGAATATAACTTTTCGCTCTGAAAAAGAATTTTGCAATGTTACATTTGATCGGGTCAAATATTTGAATATTTAAGAGATAAAACTAAAATTATTTCCGTCATTCATTATCGTAACAAAATACTCTCTTAAATTTACTAAGCATATCGGGAATTAAGTCGATGGCTTTCCCAAAACACGTTGCGGAATATTTCACACGAAACTAATTTTATCTCGGAAAGGAAACAAAAAAGAGCAAAATCGCATTAATTTTTTTTTGTTTGGAATACCCAAAGAATAACTAGCTATCTCAAATTAATTATAATTCTTTACATATTGCATACATAGTGAATTGATTTACATGAATTAATAAATTAAATTATTACTTTTTCTTATAGATTTTATCTCAAAATTTAAGTAAACATGTATTAGTCGTTAAAATTTAACTGAAGAATATTGCTGGAAAATCTTCTAATGTGTTGTAAATATTCATAATTTTAAATATGTATGTCACTATGGTATTGATTAAGGCTGAATGACTGGAAGAGAAGGCCTTATGGTCTTAAGTCTGGCAGCGAAAATAAAACATCTATTCATTCTATTCTAACCGCCTGAAATTAATTATATTACTTAAGGTTTACTCTATATTGCACAAAGAAAGTGAAAATAAAATATTAATTTTAAAACATTTGATTTAAGATAGTGGAATTTCTGTTACTTACGTGCGAGAGAATAAACATTAACAGCAATAAGGCGCAAATGTATAGAAATAATAACTCTACATTATTTTTAACTGAACATTAGTAAATAACTCAAGGTTAGCTTTTACGTAATACAGTATAAGTTAAGGTCATATAAAGCTGGGTTTGGTAATAAATTACATTTGCAGTAAAATATGTGACAATATCGCTGAGCATGAATGAAATTTGTGTGTAAACCCAGCTGATTTTCAATTCTTTTCGTCAATGAGAGAAAAACAATCATCACCGCCTCCTGAATATTGGTCTCAATACTGCGAGGATGATCATGAACATTGGATTCAGAGCATGATCACAGTCTACTATATACAGTCACGAAGCTTGAGTTGATTAGAGTACTAGGAACAATAGACTGTGCCGGTACTGTTTCACATTGCATGTTATGAGGCGATAGAAGCGATCCTAGTGGTTAGAAACTGTTTATGGATGCATATTCCCTACGTATTGAGCTTCGTGACTGTATATAATAGACTGCGGCATGATTTCGTTTACATCTTGGTTGTAGCCGAGTAAATTTTTGTTTATTATTATTTATTTTAATTTGGAAAGTTAAGAATAACGAGAATTAAAAATATCTAATCGATTAGTAGTTGCTCATATGTTTGTATAGTTACGCGTTAGTGTGTTGTTACTAGTACCTTATTTTATTAAAACATTGAGAACGTCGATGATAGGAAGATTAATTAAAATTTTAATGGAATTTGACGAAATTGATTAAAATTTTGGAGAAACGCCACTCGAGGTAGCTGAAGCGGCGACAAGTAGGCTATAGCCTAAGAATGAATTTTCTGCCTGAGAAATATAAAAAAAACGGTATGAGCGAGAGCGTGATTAATTCACAGAAAAAAGAAAAATGTCAGGAAGATTAGTGAGAATGTGATGTAGGCGTATTTTCTGGAGAAATAGAAGGTAATGAAATCTTCAACTTTATGATCTATTTATTCCATGTTAAAGTCTTCGTTATATGCGAGTCATGTTGTTGATATATCGAAGTTTGGAAGTTTGATTGCCTTCTTGAAAAGAAAATTATTTGGATATGTAGCAAAAAAAGTCGAGTGTTTTCACAAGAGAGAAGATAAGTAAATTTCTGGTGGTAGCTCCTGATGCCAGGTTGCGGATAGAGGAGACGGCCTTCAGATATGGAGGGTAACTGCGAATATATTGAATAAGCGGTCGTGGACAGCCGATATGGGGTGGTCCTCCAGCTTGGGGGTTGGGCGAATGGCTAACAACCCATCACCGTAAAACACAGCTTGTTACGTAACCAAACAATAAGCTTCGGAATGGGATTGATTCTCTGACACGACCACAGCAAAGGAATAAGATTATGAGATTTGGTACTTGGAACGTAACTAATCTTTATGGAAGAGGAGGTGTAACATTAGTAGCAAATGAACTAGCTAGATATAGAATAGATTTCGTGGGAGTACAAGAAGTTAGGTTCGTTGGGAATGGTATATCACAAGTACGAGATTATTTGTTGCATTATGGAGAAGGAAATAAAAATCACCAATTAGGAATAGGATTCTCTGTTCATAAAAGAATAAAATCAGCAGTAAAAAAGGTCGAATTTATCAGTGATAGGTTATCGTATTTAGTACTTAAGGGTAGATAGTGCGATATCGTAGTTATAAATGCTCACGCCTCTACAGAAGAGAAAGACGTCGATATAAAGGCTAGCTTCTGTGAGGAATTGGAACAGACTTTTGTTCAGTTACCTAGATATCAAATAAAAGTTTTATTGGGGGATTTCAACACTAAAGTAGGACGGGAGGATATTTTTAAACCAACTATTGGAAAAGACAGCCTACACGTAACTAGTAATGGGCGAATCCAGAAATGTATATAGAGTGTCAGTTGTGAGGCCGGAAGGAAAAAGACCTTCGGGGAGGCCGAGACGTAGATGGGAGGATAATATTGAAATGAATTTGAGGGAGATGGGATATGATGGTAGGGACTGGATTAATCTTGCTCAGGATAGGGACCGATGGGAGGCTTGTGTGAGGGCGGCAATGAACCTCCGGGTTTCTTAAAAGTCGTAAGTAAGTAAGTAAATAAGTAAGTAAGTAAGTAAGTAAGCAAGCAAGCTCCTGATGCAGACTTTTTAGCTATAAAGATTGGTGTATTTTTAATAATGTGCCAGGAATTCATTTAACGCAGTGTACGCCGTGTAGTATAACTATTAATATTAATAGCAAGTAATTTACAATGTTTGAATAATTTCGTAAAATGTATTGTATTAAATTGTGTGATATAGCAAGACTGCTACTTTTAGTTGCAATTTATAAGATACTGCTGCAAAGTAGTGTCGCAAATTTACTTTGCAGCACTAATCTTCAATCAGTTGTTTTATTCCGGTGCCGCTAGACTGCTATTTTCAGTTCTACAATGAAGTACGTATTATTAGTTACATTATGATATATTTGTATAAAAAAGTATTTTATAACTTGTATTAGTTACAAAACAAAATTATTTGTTAATTACAACCCATACATAGTATATGTACTGTAACAGGCTCCAGGTTCTATAATCAAATTTAATGTTATAGAGAGGAACGATAGCAGAGACACCTGTGGCCCGACGAAGGAACCGAGATGTCTGGGTTGATCGATACATGTTTCCACGTTGCTTTATTTCAGTACCCCTCAGGGACGCAGGAGAGGGAATAGACTAGTGCTATGATATTCCTTTTAATTACGGACTTGCCACATGCAGAGAGCATAGCTCGAGGGCCTTCGTAATGGTCGAGACAACATCACGATATGAGATATATGCGGTCTTTGTTTTGTCTCGTCTCAAAGTGTAACACCCGGTATGATTTTTTATGGTTGTCTAGAAATTCATTCGACCGGAAATAGATACCATTGTGACATTTCTCTCTAACAAAGGCACGGTTCACCAGTTTATGCAGATGTGCGCTGGTTGCCATGGCTTCAACGTATAAAGTAGTAAACCTTTACAGACATAAACCGCTCGTAGTGATGAATGTAGAAACAGTTGAGCGCTGGCTAAATATATCTCGCAGCGCAGATAAATTATAGAGACACAAAAGTTATGATAGTTTAGTATATGAGGCGATTTCAAAGGAGTGGCATATTGAAATTATGGTTTTAACTTTTTAATTGGCTTAGCTACATAACATAGTTCTATATGTCGAATATATCCGCCAGACACAATAATAATAATAATAATAATAATAATAATAATAATAATAATAATAATAATAATAATAATAATAATATCTAGACAGAAGCTTCAAACCAAAATTGATAATTGAGAAAAAGCGTAAAATTTAACCTCTCAACCTGGCCTCCCTTCATTGATTACGAAAATCTTTTGACAGAGTACATTAGAGACAAGCTCTGGAAAATGTTGCATAACAAAGGTATCCTCAACATTAAATTTAATAAATTATATGAAATTGTTATATCAGAATAACAACGTCTGCCTACAAAGATTCCTGGACTACTTGTTACAGGTAAAAAGTACCACGGTCTTCTTGTCACAGATGAAAAGTACCACAGACTTCTTGTCACAGGTGAAATGTACCACAGACTTCTTGTGACAAGTGAGAAGTACTACGGACTTCCTGTCACAGGTGAAAAGTACCACAGACTTCTTGTCACAGGTGAGAAGTACTACGGACTTCCTGTCACAGGTGAAAAGTACCACAGATTTCTTGTCACAGGTGAAAGGTACCACGGACTTCTTGTGACAGGTGAGAAGTACTACGGACTTCCTGTCACAGGTGAAAAGTACCACAGACTTCTTGTCACAGGTGAGAAGTACTACGGACTTTCTGTCACAGGTGAAAAGTACCACAGATTTCTTGTCACAGGTGAAAGGTACCACGGACGTCTTGTGACAGGTGAGAAGTACTACGGACTTCCTGTCACAGGTGAAAAGTACCACAGACTTCTTGTCACAGGTGAGAAGTACTACGGACTTCTTGTCACAGGTGAAATGTACCACGGACTTCTTGTGACAGGTGAGAAGTACTACGGACTTCCTGTCACAGGTGAAAAGTACCACAGACTTCTTGTCACAGATGAAAAGTACCACAGACTTCTTGTCACAGGTGAAATGTACCACGGACTTCTTGTGACAGGTGAGAAGTACTACGGACTTCCTGTTACAGGTGAAAAGTACCACAGACTTCTTGTCACAGGTGAGAAGTACTACGGACTTCCTGTCACAGGTGAAAAGTATCACAGATTTCTTGTCACAGGTGAAAGGTACCACGGTCTTCTTGTCACAGGTGAGAAGTACTACGGACTTCCTGTCACAGGTGAAAAGTACCACAGATTTCTTGTCACAGGTGAAAGGTACCACGGACTTCTTGTCACAGGTGAGAAGTACTACGGACTTCCTGTCACAGGTGAAAAGTACCACAGATTTCTCGTCACAGGTGAAAGGTACCATGGACTTCTTGTCACAGGTGAGAAGTACTACGGACTTCCTGTCACAGGTGAAAAGTACCACGGACTTCTTGTCACAGGCCTTTTTTCACACAGATATTACATCACATCGGAATTAATGTCGTAAGGAGAAGAATGTCACATGACTGCTTTGTTATGGGAGTTTGACGTCACAGAAGAATTTATGTCCTATGTGCAGCATTGTTGTATGACTTATATAATTTTATTGGTGTACAACTAGAAAATGGGTCACAGTTCTACCATCTATCCGCAATATGCGCAACCCGAATCACTCAAGTGAAAGTGCGTAGGCATTGGAGAGAGAGAGAGAGAGAGAGAGAGAGAGAGAGAAACACAAACACGTACACGCACACACACACGCACGCACGCGCGCGCGCGAGCGCGCTTTATTGAAATTTGTGAAGAAACAGGTACATCTATTGCGAGTATTAGATATTTTGCAAAAGCAATCGCATTTCGAACAATCGATGAAGTAGGTTCCGCAGATGTGGCAGCTATAGTCTTAATTTCTTAGTTAAGTTGAGCAGCATTCCAGGCTTCCCAATGAAACGCATGGCTATGTTCTGTTTCTGATAGCATAGATGCTCCATTCTCATCATTTGATATAGTAATCATTGCAGCACATCCATGTCTATCAACACATCTCCTTCGCACACCATTTTCCACAGATCTATATTTGATAAATTAATATCGTACCCTTTTTCACTGTAGGTATGAATTTTGTTTCATCATTTCGAAATTTAACTGCACGAATTTTTAATTTTGTTAATTTGAATTTTGCTTATGTTACCATAAAAGCCATTTCGTTTCTTGTTGCCATAGAAGCCATTTACTTTGTTGCCTACTATATTGACAATATACAATATATAACTGGCAACCTAAATATCGTGACAATGTCCACGTGACAATTTTTAGTGTGACCTGTAAGAATATAAATATTGTGACATAATATCCGCCTGACATTTTAATACACTGTAACGGAATATCCGCGGTAAGATCTGGTTGTGACAAAAAGTCCGGACACGGCCTACAAATACAAGAAAAGTCTGATGGAAACAAAAACAAAAACAAAAACAAAAAACAAAAAATAAAAAACAAAAAACAAAAACAAAAACAAAAAACAAAAAACAAAAAAACAAAAAACAAAAAACAAAACAAGCGAAACAAAACAAAAAAATAATTAAATAATAAATAAATAAATACATAAATAAATAAAAATATTAATAAATAAATAGAGACATAAATAAATACATAAATAAATTAAACAAATAAATAAATAAACTTGTATTCATATTACATTGAAGATACGTCCTTAGAAACAGTGACTTTCTAGTTGCTGTTCTCATGTAGATCTATTATTTTTCTTCTTACAGCATTTTTTTCACAAAAACCTGACTAATTTTAGTTTTCTGACGATACATGTTTGATAATATTGCTATTAAAATATCGTCCTATACAGATATTAGAATCTCACCGTCAGCATATATGAAAGAGTCGACATTTTATATTTTGTCAATTAAAAAATTTCATCATTATCTAATTTCCAAATTACAACAGTATCATCCAAGTAAATTTTAATTAACATTGGAGGCAGGAAGTAGCCTTGATGTATTCTTTGTTTAATTATTATAAAACTTTCTTAATTTACACTTGCTTTTAAACTGCGAAGAGCCATTCCTACTTAATGATAAATGATAAGTGAACCATGTGCATTAAATGGACGCTCTATGAATATTTCCACACGAGTTACAACTGAAAAGAAAATGTGACTATAAAACCCCAGACAGACTACTAAATAATATACAAGCTGCTTCAAAACAGTGTGAAATATCCAGTTCTGCTAGCACTTAAACAACCTTTGTCTTTGTGGCTAGCTAATTCAAACTTCACGCTACAATAGATGCTGATTGGTATAACTTTTAAGTCACAATTTAACTGATCAATCTCACCACCACAATATCAAAGACAGCTCCGGAGTTGGAGTTAATGGTGTGAGGCCAGGCATGAGCGTTTCTTTCAGTCTCTGAAAAAAACACAACTCTTTTCCAAGCAGTAATATAGTCTATTTTAGTACGTGCTATGAAAAACTTAAAAGAATTCACCAGAAGAGGAATATATATTCTTTTTTCGATGACGAAGCAGCTCTTAGATCTCTAACAGATATGAAATCCGGTCTAAATTTGTCTAAAGCTGCCTGCAATTGTTAAATAATAAGGTAATTATAAGAGAGTCAAACTCATATTGTTGTTGTATATGAGGATAATGAAGGCAATGAAACTGGAGATGTCCTAGCTAGAATCGAGTTCTAGGTGCAGAACCTGATTTGGAATATCTAAGCAGATGAAGGACCTGAATAAATAAAACACTTGAAAAGTTGGAGGTCTGCAGGCTAAGTCCTTCGTAGTAAGTTATCTAATTCTGTAGACAACAAACTATTGTACATTTATGGAGATACCAACTAAGATATGTTGTTATTACACCAACAGGATACTGCATACTACAGAGCGCTCGAGCCAAGATGTTCCTCCACAACCATGAAAACTGTTAGGCGGGCGGGAATTATGCGAGATCTGTGTAATGTTTCTCGCTAGTTACGGCAAATTTCCACGGCTCTCAAGTCAATATTCAGAGCGTCTCAAATTGTGCGCGTTTGTGTTATGATGTACAGTATAGAACGCAATTTTTTTTGTAAGACTTTTGTGAAATATACGTGGAAAATATTTTGCCGTTAATTCAGACCTCGTTTCTCCGATGGTCCTGTGTCAATTTAGAAAACAATATACAGATTCGTAAAGAAATTTAACAAGACAGACTCGGTTCAAAATAAAGGGCGTCGAGTGAATAAACGGACCTTAACTGAGGAAACATTAGATGAAATAGAATAACTGTTCTCGGGTTCTCAACCAGGTGAGTTGGAGATTTGCTTCCAAGCTTTCGATGGCTAGCTCTGCCATCTTCTTCAGGGAATGAAGTGATGTGGTACCATGTATAGCCGGTATATATGCAATAGTAGGGCTTCCCGCTGCAGGCCAATCAGGAGCTAGTTCCTAGTCCCGACCGCCAGGCACATTCTGGTTGGTGGAAGCGGTAGCCAATCAGGAGCTACTTGCTGGTCCCGACTGTCTGCCGTGTGCTGGTGGTCTAAGCGTATTGATGGCAGGTTTCCATGCTGTACTCAGCTGTAGACCCCCGTCTCTGTTGAAATTATTGCCATCTAGCTGGATTTCGATGGCTTCCTTGATAACCAAGTGCCAGTAACCTGATGTCTTGTCCAAGATAGTGGTGGCGCCGAAATATATCTTGTGACCCGTTTCTAGGCTGTGTTGGTCTACTGCAGACTTATCGGGGTAGTACAGTCTTATGCTGCGTTGATGTTTCTTGCAGCGCTCCATAATGGTGCGTCCCGTCTGCCCGATGTAGCATTTCCCACACTCACAAGGTAAATCTCCAACTCACCTGGCTGAGAACCCGAGAAGAGTTATTCTACATCAAAAGCCGGAAAAGCCTCAAGTCATACATTAGATGAAGTAGATTTTAGAATAGAACGAAGCCTTCAGAAATCTTTGCGCACGTTAGCCGAGGAAGTAGGGGTGTCAAAACCTCAGTTCAACAAGCCACTAATTTGTTGAAGTTAAAATAGTACAAAACTCCTCTAGTGAATCGCATAAATGAAAATGAACTACAGAAAGTGACCGGGAATGTGCTGAAGCGATGTCAAGCATTCTTGAATGCCGAAGGTCACGATTTCCAGCAATTACTACAATAAGGTAAGCCTTTTATTTCAGTATTATGAGTATTAATTTGCGCCAAATTACGGTCACTATTTGGCGGGAGGCGGGTGATCCGTCTAGCATGCTGAGACCGCGCGGCCACCGGTAGTGCGTTGACATCTTGGCTGGAACACTCTGTACAAGGGCATTTACACAGGTCTGGTATTCCAGAAGACAAATCCTGAAGACGATCTGAACTCTATAACGAAACAGCATAGCACCTACTTCGTTCCAGTGAAGTCACATGGCCGTCAGTATTTGAGTCTAGAATTTGACATTAAGGGAGGTGGAGTATGATGATAGAGACTGGATTAATCTTGCACAGGATAGGGACCGATGGCGGGCTTATTTGAGGGCGGTAATGAACCTGCGAGTTCCTTAAAAGCCATTTGTAAGTAAGTAAATAATAACATAACAATGCTGACTTATGTTTCATATATAAAGATAAAACCATAACTATTTCTTCATCATCTCAAAAGCTCTTACCCCGGAGTATAGGTGTTAAAATTACAAACGTATATTATACAATTCCTGAGCTATTTTTAAATATAATTTACACATAGCCCACGTAACATTTTAATTAAGAATATGTAAGTTAAGAAATGCTGTCATTATTATAGAATGTCATGCCCCGACATTATATGGGGTGAGCAAATTATGTCCCCTCCGAAACGTGATAACTTTAGCATCAGCAGGCTTACTCCCAAATGCCGGTTACGGAGATAGCGCAGTATCGGTGATTCGACAAACCAGAAACTATTCCAGAGACAGTACTAAATACAAACTCTTGAAACGACATTTAGTAACCGAAAACAAGAAAGGAGATGCTCAAACTCTGTGTCTCCTTTTTCTAACCCTTTCGGCTCTACACTAAATTAACTTGTACATTAATAAGAAAGGAAGTGTGAGGAATTTGAGCATAGAGGAAGTCTGTTAAACGAGTAAAGATGGAAGTGATTCCATGTTAACCTTTGAGGTCGAGGAAAAGAAAGGAGTCGTGTTCTTGCACTTGCATGGAGTTACTGTGTATGTACTTGTATAAATGTGTTCACAGGAGAGCTTTGTTCCACAAAGCCATAGATCATTTTCAGTTTGAAATTTCTAAGAAGAATGATGGATCCTCCAGTGCAAGGGATCGATTACCGTAATGGAGATGCCACTTGCGACTCGAAGAACTTACTATATTACCAAGAATGCGGTTCTTTCAAACCCCTAAAGAACGTATCACTCGTGCAACGCCCGATGCTTTTCTAAGACCTCTAGTTTGTGGCTTCCTATGCGCTAAATTTCAGAGGTGTTGAAACTGACAACAAAGCAAGGAGTGAAATATATTTCTGTAGGAGATTTGCATGTCAGTAGGTCTTACATAAGTTATGACTACGAATGGTGACTAGAAGATTGAAATACGTAAATATGTTGCAGGTATAGTCGTGTGAAATATGCAAATAATTATTTCATTATTTATGAAATTAATGGAAGTATTTGAGGGCCTGATTAGGGAAGAGACGTCAATGCATTAAATATATCACTCTAGCACTTACTACTTAAAAATATTGACTGACGGGAAGAAATAAACTTGATTGTATAAAAGAGAGAAACAAAATAATGAAATTAATGGAGGTATTTAAGGACCTGATTAGGGAAGAGACGCCAATGCATTCAATATATCACTCTATCACTTGCTTCTTAAAAATTTTGACTGACGGGAAGAAATAAACTTGACTGTATAAAAAAGAAAAACAAAATAATGAAGATCTGTAATATAAAGAAGAAAGAGAAATGCAGAAAATTCTTCACATTGATACGTTAAATGTGGATGTGCATGTTGAAATACATTCTGACATTTATTACTTCAGTATATACAGCAACTTAGCCACTTCAGTGTATTTAGGTATATACAATGTACTCACATATAAACTTTGTGTGTTTCCTGTTGGTTATAATTATGCTTATTACTAATTATATATTCTTTCCTAAATTAGGTTACTTTCACAGATGTATTTTTATTAGAGGCCTGTTAAGTGTATATACAGGGTGTTTCAGAAATAATTTAACAAACCATGGGGACATATTCCTCACAACAAAACAAGAAAAAAGTTATATAAACATATGTCCGAAAATCCTTAGTTTTTTAGTTATTAATTAAATAGCATTATGAAACATCTGTTAGATATTGTCAGCTTGGTAGCAAGTGTTGCAACTTTAATCAATTCAGAAACTCATAACAAATTTATTTTTTTTATTTATTTAACTAGCTAGCTAGTGAATACAAATTAAATTTATAAAACAAAAATATTTCTAGCCACTACCGAAAGAGCCAGGCTCGTGTACGGTGTGGTCTTAGCCAATAATATAACATAAAATTTTAAAGGACAATTTACTAAATACAGTAAGTAATTTAGTTCAAACCAATAAATAACATGCAAGAGCAAAAAAGAAGAAAGAGAAAAAGAGAGAAAAATACACATTTAATATAAATTGACAATCAGACAGAAGCCAGTGATCTTCAATAAAAACATTAATATAGTCGACAGAAATAAAAGGTAAAAAAATGCATTTGTTAATATTATATGTCATGAATAATTTTATAAATTTCTTTTTTAAAAGCTTCAATTTTAAAATATTTCAAACCTGGAAAATTGTTTGTAATTGTATTATAAAGTCTTGGGCCGAAAGTAGCACCATGTTTAAGAGCTGCACTTGTATGACATTTAGACTCAATTAATGGGAAAGTAGACTTTTGTCTTCGAGTACGATATTCATGTCGATTAGATTTATTTTTTATTTGATTTCTGTGGTGGTAGGTTAGTAAACTATATTTATAAATTTCTTCGATAGTTAATACATTCAAATCTATATAAATTAAATTTGTTGGGTAATCTATATTTTTGGTAAGACAAATTTTTATTAATCTTCTATGTAATAAAATTAATGGATTAAGTACAGTTGATACTCCCCACCCCAATTTATTATACCATACTGTATTAATGATTGTACTAAAGATAAAAATATTATTCTCAATGCCACTTTAGTGATACAATTTAGAAGTATTATGAATTTATAAATAGTCTTTCTTATACTTGTACACATGAAATCAATTTGTTTATCTCCAACGTAAATGCAGGTCTATAATAATTCCTAAATATTTAACTTGTGCGGAAGGTATTACTTGTGGGCAATTACAATAATTATTTGTTAATTCATTACATGAAATTATTATGTATTACTAAGTGATAATTTGGGTTCAACAGCAGACTTATATCGGTATAACATCATTCGATTATCTAACAAAACTTTCATTGTTATAAGTTTCTGAAATGATTGAAGTCGCAACACTTGCTACCAAGCTGACAGTGTCTAACAGATGTTTCATTATGTTCTTTCATTAATAACTAAAAAAACTAGGGATTTTCGGACATATGTTTATATAAACTTTTTTTCTTGTTTTCGTGTGAGAAAATGCCCCCAAGATTTGTCAAAGTATTTCTGAAACACCCTATATACGCAGAGCGAGTCAAACATAAGTTGCCGGCAACCTTACAGAGCCATGAGATTGCTTTTTGGCGGGCGGGCGAGCGTTGGGTTCTCCCGGTTAGTTGTTGCTTCTAAGCCCGGCACAGGAAATACTGCGTGACTTTTTCCTATTTAATTGTTTCCACTAAGCTCGTGAGAAAATTATGCAGGGACTTTACATTACCAATCTGTGTTAGTGAGATTTTTTAACTTCATTCATAAAGACGTATTTTCAATTGTACTCAGTACAACAATGCATTTTCCTCGTTGAAATCTACCTATTGATGAACAAGTCTTGCAAGTTGTATTTACGCAACTTTCGGCGGCTTTTTTCAGAGGTTACACAATCATAGAAACTTTTTGTCGTTAAATTATGTAATAAGCGGGGATAACTGGTTTCCTTCTCTTTAAGAAGGAACTTTTGAGAATCGTAAAAGAGTCGTATGACTTTTTCTTCAGTAGGCCTACATATGTTTCAAAATGAAAATGCGTCCCTATGCTGTGTACCTAACCATGGTTAAATACGTACCGTATTTCTCAATACTGTTAAGATAATACTTATCAAAAATGCAAAGTACGAGCAGAATCGTGTCGCCTATTCACAAGCAAACATTCTGATGGGGCAGATAAAAAGTTAAATTGTTTTCTTTCACCACTTAATAATGTTAATGCCAGTCGACCGCAATTACGAGGGCAGTAAAAGAGAAGTTCGCCAGGGGCCGTTAATAGAAAGAAAATACAATTTTATTGGAAGAGGCACAGCAATTGTTGAAATATTTTTTTCAACATATTCTTCGCCGGGAATGAGACATTTGTCATATCATGGGATCGACAGAGAGGTGCAGACGGCTGTCAAACGCTGGTTCCGATCCCAGGCGGCTAACTTCTACGACACAAGCATACAAAAATTGATTCTATGGTATGACAAATGTCTCAATTCCAGTGAGGAATATGTTGACAAATAGCGCAACAACTGCAGTATCTGTTTCGATAAATCTTTCCATGTAATTGTGTTTTTTCTGAAAACGGTCTCAGGGAAAATCACTTTCTGGACAGCCTCGTAATTGCGGTCGAGTGGCCAAAATTTGTATAAGCACTTATTTTGAGATCATTAACATGGTGAAAGAAAAAAATGTAACTTTTTTATCTGCCTCCATCACAATGTTTACTTGTTAGTGCAAACAATTAAACAAGTACACGTATCGTGTTACACGGATAGCGTAGAGGAAACAACCAGCCGGTGAACCCAAAGCGCTGCGAGACAAAAAGCAACATAATGACTCGTATAGATGTATAAATTAACGAATGAAATCGTAAATTGTCTAAAAAGAAATGAAGATAATGTACACTCATTTTAATTGAGTATGTTGGTAACATTAACCGTGATTTTTTATTTATCTTCAACTCCTTTTTCGGTGTTGCTAATCTCCTATCATAAGTGTTGCCACTGGCTTGTTATCGCAATGCTGCCGATTAGCAACGACTTAGAAACTAACGAATCTTAGCATGCTAGATTAGACGCGAACCGAAGTACTTGGACCACACGCGACATGTTTAAAATCTTTTACACTTCGGAACCTATAGACTTAAATTTACGCATCCAAAATAAATTTCTTTGACAGTTATTAATTTTTTACTTAAAATTGTCAACATAAAAATTCGTACTTACGAGTAAACGCCTTGTCAAGCAATATCGTCCCCGCAGACAAGACCCGCGACAGGCATATTGATAGGTGCGAGACATGTGTGTAAATTCTGCCAAAAATACTTCTCACAAATATTTTAAATCGCTAGGCCGGTCTAAGAATAGTGTTGTGGACCTCACGCCAAATACATACCGACAGCGTGCTGACTTGACAGCAGGAAAAATAAATATAGTGGCAGAACAACAAGGCCAAGTATAGCCAGGTCCCTGTAACCTCAAACACGACTGCGCACAAGTCTCCTGGACATGCGTCCTATGTTATTTGCGTAGCGTATTACTCTTCTATAAATATCTAACAATGAGGTCTTGAAGAGATTTTGCGTAAGTCCATTCCTTTTATTATTTAGCCCCGATACTGGTAGATAGACTCATGATTGAATTACAGACATTTTGAATCGGCACATGATGCCAGAAATCCATCCAAGGAAACAGTAGCTATTATAGTTTAAAAAGACAAATATGTCCATGCTCTTAGTTGAATTCGAACCCACAAAAATCTGTAACTTATTTATTCGCTATAACATAGCTATGGCAATATGTTGAGGTATGGGTGACGTCAATTAACGTCAGAATTATGGCAAGAAGAGGCATCTCTTACGGCCCTTTTTTCCGAATATAATTTATTCCGAATGTTTCTATTTTCCGAAAACAAATTTTCAGATTCTGTTTTTCTGAAGCGGTTTTCCGAATGTACACATATTCCAAAACCCGATTTTCCGAATCGTGTCGCCTAGATACATATCGCACAATCTCTAAATACAATAAAGAGTTGTTACCATGTTGCATTCGACATACAACATTCTAGTGCAGCACAACAAATTTTCTCATGGTATTCTTAGACTACTATCATGGATGTAAATCCCGTAATACCCAGGTCAGGAAGAAGAGAAATGAAACTCTTACTGAACGGGTACATTTATTATAAAAGGAAATAGAGTGACGATGATAAAATCTACTGGGAGTGTACAAGGGTGAAGAGGAAAGAATGCTCTACCAGGACCATTACTGTTGGAATGGATTCCCATATTAGGATTCTGAAGGCTGGGAAGAATCACCCCACTCACATCCGCCGAATCTTGAGGAGGCAGAAGCTGAACAGGTGTCAAACAATCTCAAACAATAAATGGTTGACTGTCCAGAAGAGGATAAAAACAGTAGCTATGGAGTAGCCTACATGGTTTACAATGAAGAAGAACATCGGTTGGATTACCTTCGTCGTCTAGGCCATAACTTTACTTTATGAACCTTTACTGGTACTGTTACTGCTACTGTTACTGTGCACTCATTTGCTTTTTAATTTTCCTTTTAATAAATTATAGTTTACAAGATATGTTGGTTATAATTATGCTTATTAAGTACTAATTATATATTCTTTCCTAAATTAGGTTACTTTCACAGATCTTGTAAACTATAATTTATTAAAAGGAAAAGATATGTTGTTATTAAATTATTTTGAAATTTTGGAATTAATGTATTCGGAAAAAAAATAAACTTCGGAAAATGTGTCTCAGGAAAACTTGATATAGAAACTTTCGGCCTTCGAAAAAAAAAGTACCTTTCATAAAAATGATCCGTAACAGAGGCAATCGTATATGACAAACTACAAACATCGATGACATACCTCATACGATACAACTGATGTGTTTTAGCAGGAATGCAGAAATCATCATAACACATGATGCAATAGGTACACTGACTTTCAAAGATATCTGTTCTGACTGATCGATAGTAAATCTATAATTTGTTGATGTAAATGTGGAGTATTTAGTTATTGCTTCTATGAACAGATGGCAACGATAATAGTCATTGTTGCCAATTGTAGATAAATATTCCCGCATTGTGGAATTCAATTTTTCACCCCTCTAAACTGATTGTAAAACAACACTAGGTTTATGCAAATCTAGTCTTTCAGGTGAAGCTCCCTATAAAGCAGATTTGAATAATTTCAAGGAAAAAATTGTTCCGGGGCCGGGTATCGATCCCGCGACCTCTGGTTGAACGTACCAGCGCTCTCCCAACTCAGCTACCCGGGAACTCCACCCGACACCGTCTCAACTTTTCCCTTTATATCCACACAACTCGCGTGGGCTGACGAAACACCACAGACCCACATCGAGTGGGACGGTGTCGGGTGGAGTTCCCGGGTAGCTCAGTTGGGAGAGCGCTGGTACGTTGAACCAGGGGTCCCGGGATCTATACCCGGCCCCGGAACAATTTTTCCCTTGAAATTATTCAAATCTGCTTTACAGGGAACTTCACCTGAAAGACTAGATTTGCATAACATATTCGTCACTGTATACGTTAACAGAAAACCACAATTCCAAGTCACACAGAGTTTGTATGCACTCGATGTGGATCTCTGGCATTTCGTCAGCCCACGCGAGTTGTGTGGATATAAAGGGAAAAGTTGAGACGGTGTCGGGTGGAGTTCCCGGATAGCTCAGTTGGGAGAGCGCTGGTACGTTCAACCAGAGGTCCCGGGATCGATACCCTGCCCTGGAACAATTTTTACCTTGAAATTATTCAAATCTGCTTTACAGGGAGCTTCACCTGAAAGACTAGATTTGCATAACATTTACCTCACTATGTACGTTAACAGAAAACCACAATTCCAAGACAGACAGAGTTTGTGTGCACTCGATATGGGTCTCTGGCGTTTCGTCAGCCCACACGAGTTGTGTGGATATAAATGGAAAAGTTAAGACGGTGTCGGGTGAGTTTCCAGGTAGCTCAGTTGGGAGAGCGCTGGTACGTTCAACCAGAGGTCCCGGGATCGATACCCGGCCCCAGAACAATTTTTCCCTTGAAATTATTCAACACTAGGTATAGCTAAAAACCGCTGATTTTGTCAATTGTGATAACAATTAATGCTTAATCTAGATAATCATTTTTTCTGACACTTATTAACTGTCCAAATAATGGTTCCATCTATTGAGAACTAGTGGAACTGTTTCAAAGTTTGTCAATTTGTTATATCTTTGGTTCTGACTTATCCCGTGGTTAGAAAGTTCGCTTACACGATCACAAAATAATGGGTCGGATACCTTTGCACGGCAGCATACCAAACACATCCAATCAAACGGGCGTTATCGCTCAAGATTTATCATGAGAAGTGTACTAATATGTATTCGTCCCAAATCTGAGTGGCACTCGAAAGCAGACCCCCTGAGTTATAGGCTGGAGGTTATTAAGTTACACTATTAATACATATTTTAATTGTTATTTAGTGATACTGTACCACCCATGCTGTTATTTAACGTCGGTGCAGTTTGTGATAGCGAAATGTAATCTTAGCTAGAAAACTTCGAGTAATGTGTCATGGGTAGAGACAGGATTTTCATGCACTATCAAGTCGTAAAATATGCATGCATGCATGCACTATCAAATGGCAAATGCACAATGAAGGAAAAGATAACACTGAAAATATGCACTACCAAAATTGAAATTTACATTTTATTTTCGAATGTCACGATGTACTACTAACAGTCTTTCCAAATTTCTAAGATATTCTTTTCCCTTGATCTACTGTGCCACAAGACCTCTTCTCGAACATTTAATCGGGGGCATAACAACACTTCACAGATCATCACAGAACACAAATACTGTAGCTAATTCACAAAACACCTGTACATGTAGCCTACTATAGATCTTCTACCTATCTGCCTGTCCAAATTAAAGGCATGTTAGGGGAAGCATGTTAGTGGTTTGTCGCCAAGATATAAAGTATGGGAGGGAGCAGAAGAGGCATCCTTGTAATAATAATTTTAGCCGCACGTTAAGACTTGTATAGATCAGTAGTGTGGAATTCTAGTGCGACAATACAATAATGGTCTTACTAATAAAAACTCTATATACAGACGTTTAACTGTCTTATACTTATACAATTAGTAGCTCGTTCATATTTCGTGTGTAAATTCCTTACTAATAATCACTACATACGTCGTGTATAACAGTATGACTGTTACACAGCTACGTCATAGTTTCGTCATTACTTCGTTACGAAAGGTAATAGAATATCTGAGGTTCTCTATTGCATCCGGTAGAGCGCTGTAGTGTGGCGTGTTAAATATCGATAGTACGACTGGCTCTAATCGATTACCACGCTACATTTTGGTCAAAGAGTACAAGCTACAGCAATATTATTCTAATAATTCTATGATCTTTGGTTTGTTCTTCTGTGGTTACAAGGTAACCATCATCATAAAATGACAGTCGATACGAACAGCTGTTAGAGGGCGGCCATTTTTTCGCTATATTCAACACTTAAACAAGGGGTTTCGTGTATATAACTACTGCAAAGCAATTCCCATTGTATAGTTATAGCCTGTTTATACGTCCATAGCTTATTCACCGTTTATTAGTTACGTTTTCTGTCTCAACTCTGCTTAAGTCTCGTATAAATACTATACACGGTTTATTAGTAAGACTGTAAGAGGATTAGCTGGTAAGGTTCAAAGTCCTCAGGTAGAAACCCTGGAAACCGTTACCATTTCACTTATATTTTTCAGTAGTTATACTCAAATATTTTAAGCTCAGAAATACCAAACTCTACGAGGCAACATTTATAAAATGCAGTATCATGCGATTTAATATAAAATATGCACTAAAACTATAAAAAAATTAACGTAATACACAACATAAACCTCAAAATATGCATTATTAAACTCAAAATCTAAAAAAAAAAAAAAAAAAAAATGCATTATGCATGGATTTACCACTAAAAAGACCAAAACATCCAAATATGCATGGAAAAACTGTACATATTTCGAATCACTAAGCCTTGAAACGGATATTTACAAAGTTTGAGAACTGTAGCAAGCTTATATAAAAACATGCATTTGCATGGAAATCCTGTCTCTAGTCATGGGATTATCTAACGTTCGCCTTTAAGTTACAGATAAAGATAAAGATAGTCAATTGTTTTCCGTAAAGAGCAAAGGCCTCCTGCTAGAGGGAAAGCTGAAACTTTTCGAACGCGGTGAGCATAAGTCACAGAAAACTTAGGAAAAGCCGAACCAGGAAATCAACTCCGGTGGGATAATTCTAATCAATCTTCATCAACAAGCCTCGAAGCACAAGTTTAGTACAATTCAAATTAAATATCTGCAATCATTTGTGCAATACACAAAGAGGAAATTTCAGGAATAGTGACAAGTTTCAAAGCGTAATAGATAAATTGATCATAGCCAATTAAATTTCTACAAGGGCCACAAAGAAATTTAAGGGTGTTATGCATAGACATTTCGCTAGCCCGCGCTACGAGGGTGCTAAACTAGCTCCGTCTATCGAGTGATTACTTGTACAGGGTTCGTATCATATCATATCGGTAACACTGTTTTATGAATAAGGAAAACGTTAGTTCGCTGATCATCCACCGGAAGCCCGCGCTATGAATGTCTATGAATACGGCCCTTAGAGTTTAGACGTGGGCTAGAGGATAGAATAGTCATTTACGATAAAAATGTTAAAAACTACATTTTATATTGCGATGGAAAAGTTTGCGAAAGGAGACTAGAGGCAAAGTGGAGCTAACTTGCGAAGAAAATAAAATCATTACCGGTATTGAAATATGTCTCGTACATTATTATTACATAGCCGTTCGTCCGTGCTGGTATAGAGATAATTTTCCACAGTACGCAATTGCTGTAATCCGCCACATTATAATAGTGAAACTTTTTCACCTTACCAACAAGCAATGTTTTCGTGTAAAATCCGGTTGCCGAATATTATTTCTTGCACGATCGTGTTTTTTGTTGTAGACCATTGTTGTTAGGCCTTGAAAGTTAGAATTCCCATACAGAAATTTGTTGCTAGGGAAAGCATTCTTCTTAACATAAATCCACAATCTAGTATATACAGTCACGAAGATCAATACGTAGGGTATATGCATCTATAGATAGTTGCTAACCACTAAGACCGCTACTATCGCCCCATCAAAGACAATGCGAAATAGTACCGTCACAGTCTATTGTTCCTAGTACCCTCTCAACTCCAGCTTCATGACTGTATATACTAGATAAAAGTACACTGAAATAAACCCATTACAGTGAACTTCCTGTTACTTAGTTATCATTACAGTGCAGTTTTGCGAAGGCTTTGGAATAATATTGTTCTAAATTTTCAATGCAAAATATATTTTATTTGCAATTTTTAAAATATGATCGTGCAAAAAATCTAAAATACACGTTTGTAAAAAGTACTTCCCAACTTTGTATCGTAATATACTATTTCATTGCGTTTAAATGTCTACTTTTAAGAATAGCTAACTAAAAATAATATTTATACTGTAATGCTTAAGAAAAAATGTTTCTACTTTGTTTAATTCCAGTACTTAGAAAGGTTTTCATAATGCCTTATACGAGAATATATTAGCAGTACTTTTGTATTTTGTAATACGAGTATCAATATTGACAATCAAATTTACGTGTACTACGCGTGCCATGTTACATGACCGCTGAGTACTGATGTCGCCACTGTCGTATGGAGCGCAGAGCATTGCGGGAACGAAGCATTCGTGGAGGGTTACGACGCGCTCTGCTAGTTCGTGGAATCAGCACCGGTCAATTTACATGGGACAGGTAATATTTTATATTCAATGGGCTACGAGCATCTTCATCCTATTGGGAGAAATGTGCACGATGTTTACAGGAGATTTCGTCTAACTTGGGGTGTGAAGAATGTTGATTGTTTGACAATGCATTTCTGTAATAACTTTGTAAACTGCTCATGTCGGAGTATCTTGATTCACACATATAGGTTGATGCAAACACTTGCAAAACTTACAAAGCATGCTTCCTGAAACTTGGAAAATTATCCAGGTATATATTTCTTTTTTTTAAAAAATAGTGATGTCATTAAACAACTTTTAATTTTTTAAACCAAGAATATGATAGCCTATACATACTTAGATTACTCGTATAAGCTACCTTTGTTTATCTCAATAACACTGCTTTTGCATCTTCAGAAATATCATTCATATCTGAGGATATAAGAATGTTTGCCAAGTCAATTGTGCGGATAAAATATATTTGAAAAAAAATATATATATATCTCAAGATTTTTACTTAGTAGGCCCTATTTTATATTTTTCGAAGCAATTTTATTTATAATAACTTCATCGTCTGATTGGACTTTTTTTTTCTTTACTAATCTTTGCTCTGCTGGGTAGAACTAAACTACAGACAAGTCGTCTATTCAACTGTACTGCAATAATTTTCTAAGCTTTCAAGTTCCACTTCCAATAATACTAACTAAACAAAACAGGAAAACATTCTGATTTGTTTATTAACTGTATTTACACAATTTATATCACATTTATTAATAATCGTTTCTGCAGATCTCTCTTCGTTTTCAATAAATAATAGAAACAAGCAATTTCAGTCGTCTGAATGAGATGAAGGTGATAATGCCGGTGAAATGAGTCCGGGGTCCAACACCGAAAGTTACCCAGCATTTGCTCATATTGGGTTGTGGGAAAACCCCGGAAAAAACCTCAACCAGGTAATTTGCCCCGATCGGGAATCGAACCCGGGCCACCTGGTTTCGCGGCTAGACGCGCTAACCGTTACTCCACAGGTGTGGACCTCTTAGTCTATCTACTTAATTTTTGCAGGGTTCAAAATCCTTTAATCAAGCTATACATACATACATACATACATACATACATACATACATACATACATACATACGTAGGCCTATATAAGTGTTCTGCCCATGGGCAGGTCTTTCACTGAAAACCCAGCATTCTCCAATCTTTCCTGTTTTCTGCCTTCCCCTTAGTCTCCGCATATGATCCACATATCTTATATATATATATATATATATAGTGATATTTAACTTATTTTATATTTTTGTTTTCATATTTTCCGATAATGGTATATCTATACTGTGGTAACTTGAGCTATAGGCCTATATAATCATAATTTTCCTTACTGTGTGAACCTAAAATATTGTATTCATTGTATGCTTTGTACTGCACCATTTTACTACTACTACTACTACTACTACTACTACTACTACTACTACTACTACTACTACTACTACTACTACTACTACTACTACTACTACTATTATTATTATTATTATTATTATTATTATTATTATTATTTTATACTTTGTATGTCTCATTTATTTTGACCTGCTGTTCACATTTTACTATGCTTTTTCCTTTCTTTCTGTATATTATAAATTATGTCTGTTTTCTACTTACTTGTTGTTTACATATTATTATTATTATTATTATTATTATTATTATTATTATTATCTTATTCAGTTTTGTGTGTAAAATTGTAGTGTACTTTGTAAATTTGTAGGGTTTTTTGTAACGCAGTTTTACTCCTGGTTGAGTGTTAGAGAAGGCCTTATGGCCTTAACTCTGCCAGGTTAAATAAATTATTATTATTATTATTATTATTATTATTATTATATATCGATGTGGGTATCGTAGTCGGTACAGGGCTCGGAGTTGCGGGTTCGATCTCGGCCCAAGTCAATGGCATTTAACTGTGTTTAAATGCGACAGGTTCATTCAGCAGATTTACTGGCATGTAAAGCAACTCCTGCGGGACGAAATTCCGAAACACTGACGACACTGATATAAACTCTGCAGTTGCGAGCGTCGTTAAATAAACCGTAATTTAAAATTTTATATATAATCCTATATCTAAGTTAGTATCTCTAAGTTCGTCAGGTCTTCATTTTCGTTAAGATACGACATTTGACCAAACGTTGGCAGCAGTAACTTGATGCATGATGCGTTAGAACGTCGTTGAATACGCAAGGTGCATTACCAGTATCTGTTGCTATGAGGTAGTCGCCATATTGTGTGGTTGCCGGTATAAGATTTGCTACGTAAGTATCCGTTTCATCCAACGGAATAAGTAATACATTTTCAGAGTGTAATATATCATTTTAAAGCCTATTTTGTGTACTTTCTGACTGTATATTTGGAATTACATTTACTATAGCGATGTTCTACTTTATGACTTTATTATCAAATGTGGGAACTGATCTTAAGTTCACCACTGCAGCTTCTTCCATGGCCAATTAGGATCATTCGTTACTACTTCTCTGAAATCGTTTTAAACAGATGTCAGTTTAATTAAATAACTGATTAAATTTTGACCTTAATATTTAAAGGTGATAATTTGGCTATTTTGTAGGTAAAGGAATACTAAAATGATTAATCCTGTGATAATTTATTATTGACAAAACTTTGTTTAATTTCTATGAGACCATTTTTTGTTCATTAAAACTTATTATATCTGTACTCTGATGATATTAAAATATAATCTGAATTTACAACAGGCACACAAATGGCGAAATAAGGGAACACATGCGTCCTAACTTCGCCTGTTGCATCACCCTGTCTCTTTTGTTTTTGTACGAAAAGGAGTAAGCCTACCTTTTTCTTTACGACATTTTTATTTAAGATGCTCTTCAGCATCAATACTGCAACGCAATTTTTTTATACCTTCGAAATATGATTTCATCACCAATTTAAAAATAAAGTTGTTTAAGGTGGCGAACTTAGGGAGGCTTACCTTATATAATATTTTTATATCTCGATGCATTTTTTTTAAATTATTCGCCCAAAATGTCACCGGCGTGGCTCAGTCGGTTAAGGCGCTTGTCTGCCGGTCTGAAGTTACACTTGGGCGCGGGTTCGAATTCCGCTTGGGCTGATTACATGATGGGGTTTTTCCGAGGTTTTCCCCAATCATAATATGAATGCCTGATAATCTATGACGAATCCTCGGCCTCATCTCGCCAAATATCATCTCTCTATCACCGATATCATCGACACTAAATAACCTAGTAGTTGATACAGCTTCGTTAAATAACCAACTAAAAATCACTCACAATAAATTGTTGTGATTCCTTCATTTATGCTCCTCGCGATCCTGCCTCGACTCACTTATTCTCTAGTTCGCCCTCCACATGGTAAATCTTAGAGAGAAGACTTTCATTCCCTCCCTGCCTTCCACCCTCACCGTCCTTGTCTGAGAAAAGGGAAAACGGCCACCCAGTAAGAAGGAACACACGCTACTAGACATGCTACTTTTTCCACACCGTGCATGACTTCCCACACTTATAAAGTACAATCATGGATCAATATATAATAGGATGCGAAACTTACTGAGTTTCCCGCAACACATGCTAGAGGTGCTAATGTAGAAACTGATCTTGTTGCCAACTTTTGGACGGTGTAAGCTACCACACTTCTACTGTATTTGATGCAGTCAAGTGTATGGAAAAGTTAAAGAACAAACTAGATATCCTTGCATCAACTCCTCTATTACAACATCATCAGAAATATTCTGTGTTATGCAGCTACATCTGCCCTACTTTGATTTATCGGTTTCAGACAACACCACTGAATAAAATACCAGCCAAATTTCTTTCTGATGACGATGTTCTCATTAAAACCACATTGAAGGAAATACTCCAGCTTCCCACCGACACACCAGACAACATGCTTTAGGCTGACAGAAAATACAAGAGATTGGGACTATTTAAATCTAGCTGGGAAGCTTTTTTGCAGCATATCAATGCATGTCAGAGCTTACAACGATCCCAAAATATCCATGTAAACGCTTGTCGCAACTTGTCTAATGAAATTGGGGTTTGTTTAAATAAACCTGGACTTCAAAACATCTCTTCTGATTCACTTCAAGTGAAAAAATTGAGACAAGAGCTCAGGGAGCGAGCATTTCAATCTTGGTGCTCTTTAAATCAGAAAGGGAAAGGCGTCATCCTCTATAAGGAGTTCACTCCAGCCAATAAATGGATCCGATAACCTGATCGCCTCACTAGCAGTGAATGGAGACAATCTCTTAAAATTACAGGTAACGTTTGTCCGCTGCGTGCTATACCAGGAAGGTCCCGAGACGGAAACCACTGTCGTCGTTGCGTCAGTGAGATTGAAACTCTTGGCCACGTTTTGGGTGCCTGTCCTTTCAGCGAGACACTGCGGAACTCTAGACATCACAGAATCAGGTCCATGATTGCCGAAGCCTTGAGGAAGAAAGGTCTCACTGTGCACGAAGAAGTCCATGGCATCTCTCAAGAGGGATCCTGTCGGCGAAATGACATGCTTGCCATTCCACCAGGCTCTACATCCGCCTACATTATCGACCCGACAGTCAGGTTCGAGGCACAGGAACAACAGCCCGCTGACGTCCACGCAGAAAAATGCAGAATTTATGAGCCCACAGTTCCTCGCTCTTAGTGAAAAGAGTATGGCCTGACATTTCTCTACATTGACCTTGATTCTCCAGTCGTGGAACCACGGCTGGAGGTGATCTAAGATCGACTGCAATCTACGGGACGCTAGTCTATAGTCATTTTGAAGATAAGTATTTCACAAGTACCCTCCGGACACATCTGAATAGAGAAGTCATACCTTGCAAAGTTCAAGCTATCTCCATCAAGTCAACGTAACTTATTTAATCCTATACTTTTTAGGTATCATCGGCTTACTTCTGAAAACCAAGTCCAAATTTTCCGGAATGTTGAAATCTTTGTACAAGGTGGGTCATGGGAACCAAGTGTTTTTGGAATGGCTTGTACAAGGTCATTATGAAAGGGAGAGACGTGCGGCATGTGACATTCCATTCTGTGGCTCATATCATTTCACCTGCAGTCGGCATCATGGAGCAGTGGACGCATGTTTTCGTATATAATTGTTTTGTTAGGAATGGCGACCATGGTACTGCGTGCGTTTTGCTACAGATTCAGTATTAATCGCTATGATTCTGTTCCCGTGCGTGACACAATCTTATGTTGGATTAACAATCTTTGGGCAAAAGGTTCAATACTGAAGAATAAACCGCACGGCCCCCAACGCAAAGTGTGTACTCTAGAAAATGTTGAAAGAGTCAGACAAGCGATACTGCGCAGCCCAGGCCGCTCAGCTCGAAGATATTTAGCTGCATTTGGAATCAGCAATCGTACGGCAAGACGGATTTTGCATGACTATTTACATTTACATACCATACAAGATGGGTGGCTGTTTAGAAATTCAATGTAAGAAATTGCCCCAACGATGAATTTCGCACAGGAAATTCTTGCACTCCACGAACAGTATCAAAACATGATGGTTGCAATGAGTGATGAAGCCCATTTCTACCTTAATGTAGCTGTTAACAGACAAAATTTTCGATACTGGGCTGGTGAAAATCCGCGACACTTACACGGAAAACCTCTGCATAATCCTAAAGTAACGGTCCCTACATTTTTTCAAGAAAATGGGATTACAGTTACTGTAAACTCTGTGCGTTACATTAAGATAATTAACACCTTTTTCATCCCTGAGTTACAAAGAAGAGGTATTGATCGTCAACGTTTGTGGTTTCAGCATTCTGCCAGAGCGTCATTGGCAGTTCTTTCCCCCTGTTTTCCAATCGTCTGATTTCGAGATTTTGTGATGTTTCATGGCCCCCTCGGTTCCCTGACCTGTTCACATGTGATTTGTTTCTATGGAGGTACCTAAAGGCACGAGTTTACTACGATAAGTCCAGAATATTAGATGAATTAAAGGACGCGATACGTCAACACATCACTCAAATCAACAGAGATCTCCTGCAAAGAGTAGAGGTCGTCAAATTTCGTCAGCGCCTTCAACAATGCGTCAACGCAGACGGACATCACATGCCAGATGTAATTTTCCGCTCATAATTGAAATGGTATGTTCTCACAAATGTTGTTCTACCTATAAATTGTGTTGAAAACAAAAACTAACTATTTTAGTATTATTCTAAAAACACTTGGTTCCTACGCCCCACCCTGTATAACTATTTTTAAAATGCTTCTGCTGATAACATCTCGATAGTAAGAAAATGCTTCTACATTTTGTATATAAGAAATGCATAAAAATTGTTAGCTGAGGTATAAAAAATAATACCTAAATTCTTTTGTGCAATTTCCTGAAATTCAGTTACAAGATTTTTAAAGTAAGCCAACGATATGCAATTTCAATGCTTCAAAACTATAATCATAAATTCTGTCATAATCGGAGATTCTGTAATTGTTATTTATAGGAAAAGATATGTAGACCCATATTGGGCTTAGTACACCCCATAATTGCAACCTCTATTCGTGGTGTAATAGGGCTGCTTACTCTTACTGTTAGTTTATAATTATATATTTTCTGTTGTTTTGTTTTATACAGATTCTGCAGGGCCAAGTCACGTGGAGTGGGAAGAGGCTGCTCAACCCACTGCGAGCTCCGGAGACCATGAGGAGATTGATAGTAACACCGAAGAGGAGAAAGATTCGCAGTCTTTGAGTACAATTGAATCGTCTGAGAGGAAGAGTTGTCAAGACTTCACAGAAAGTACCGAAGACACACACTGCCCTTGCATGTATAAAGAGTAAGGTTCCCTGGCCATTATGTGAACTGGTAAGAAATTGCATCTCTTCAGACGCACGGTGTGTACAGAGGAAATCAATGGTCACCGGAATGAAAACAAAGACTCTTAACATTTATTTACAGAGCCCAAGTTCCTATAGGATGATTAGGAAGTTATTAAATTCCCCTTCAAAGTCTACATTGCTTAGAGTATTGCAAAAGTATATCACTGATGTCGGTTTTAGTAATAAACTGTTTGACATACTAAGGAATGCCTGTAGTAAGATGACTGAGACTGACGAACTGTGTTGCCTTATGTGGGATGAAATGTCTTTAAAATCAAACTTGTGCTACAATAGTAATGAAGACATCGTAGATGGCTTCGAGAGATATTGTAGCAATTATTCATCAGGTAAAATTGCCAACCAAGGTTTTTGTGTTTATAGTTAGAGGTATTTGCAGTAATTACAAACAAGTTCTGGACTATTTCTTAGCACATTCAAACACCCCTGGCAATACATTAGTTGAACTCATTGGCAAAGCAATAGAGAAGCTGAGTAGCATTGGCTTAAAAGTAGTAGCTACTGTTTTTGATCAGGGCTCTAACAATCAAAAAGCGTATCATTTATTGGGAGTTACTACGGATCAGCCCTCCTTTACAGTAAATGACCGGAAAATTGTGGCATTTTTTGACACTCCACACTTGATAAAAGTACACGAAACATGTTCAAAAAGTATTCTGCGAATTTACTTAAATATGTTGAAGATATGACACATAAGTTCGATAATAACTTTGGAAACCTGATTTCTAAGCCTGATGTAGTACGGAGATTTACTAGCTTCATTCAGGATGAAGTTTGTTTTGCATCTACTTGTAATTCTGATTGTAAAAGATATTTGGTTTCATTGTTCACAAGAGTGCTGATTCATGCAAGATTACGGAGAATGAATGAAAAACTGTCAAGTGGTGACAACAAAAAGGAAGAAAAGAAAATTAAAGAAGTTCTGCATCAATAAACTGGAGTGTTATATAATATAATTTCATATTATATTTATGCTATTTTATGTTAGCAGTTTATTGGTGCAGATGGTTTTTGTTTTCTTTTTTTTACATCAGAAGACATATCTTCATTCAGTTGTCTGAGACTTGCATTGATTTAACATTATAGTGAGAAAAAAATAATTTTTGCAGTCATACTTACAGTATGGAAGAAAATAAAAATTAACACTATTATGGATCAAGCTCATTAAATTGCTTTCTTACATCATTCTGTGACAGCAGATTTTCTGAGCCATTATGAGAAATTTTGGTCATCAATGTTACACATTCTAATAAATGCATTTTTAATTCTTTTCCGGACCTATATGGTCACCTGTTATGACAGGCGGATGTATAAATAAATGGCAACTGAGGATCTTCGGTTACTTTTTCATATTCCTTGAACATAAATGTTATGCCCTCTTGTATTTTCCATTGTCTGCAAGAGCTGCACGACAATTAACACACTGTTTAGCATCACATGTCTTCTTAGCAATATAACCAGCAATATATTATTATAATTCATTTGCATTCACGAGCTCATTATCAACATCAGAGAAATTAAAGAATTCCCTCATCAGCTATTAACCTCTTTCACAATTTCATTTGTTACTAGAACATAACATTATTTTCAGCAGCAATGCCCGATTACTGTACTGAATATCATTGCAGGAAGAGTTATCTGGCTTGTTCTACATCCTTATTTCTAATTATGCAAAAGTAAATGTCGAAATAATCTTAATTAATATCCAAATTTAGAGCGAATGCATATCAGTGTACATTTTTAACGACTTCCTACAATCATACCATAAAGGATAAATCATACCTTGAAGGAAGTAAATTCAGTTGTAGATGCTAGATATAGGCTGGGATGAATTCCTTAATCACTGCATCTTATTAAATGTGTTCAATAACGTAAAAAATTTAATGTTGCTAATTAATGCTGAGTTTTTTCATTCAATAAACCCATCAACTCTTTTGGTCTCCAATATTCCCACACACAGTCTAGAATTTAATGTAGAAAATTACGAACAAACTGGCATAATGCTGGTAAGTGTTAATCTTAATAAAAATGTATGTGCCTTCAATGTTATCACAAGGCTTAACATATTGTAATCGCTTATTTGAGGCATTTAGAGCTAAAGTTGATTAAGTAACAAATTTTCATAGATTGAGTTTAATTCATTTTCTGATTGTCTGAAGTTGGATCTTTTCCGAGCAGTAATAGATCAAGTCTTAATTTCAAAGCATTCGCAGGTAGGTGACACTAGTCACTTTCGGCTCAGATTATTTGTTTACGATGTTCTGAGCTATGTGGATCAAGTCACCAAAGCATTGCATCAATTAACATCACAATTGTTTATATTTTATAAATTTAGAATTTGAGAATGGAGCAATAAAATTATTGCTAGTGAAATTAGATAATCCACTAGAGCAAGTTAACTTTAAGTCCTATTATCTCAAAACTACGGCTCATGGACTTTATGCTCTTTAGCTTTGAACGCCTCATTTATTCGTACAAGAAAATAAGAATACAGCATTGCAGGCTCCGATTTCTACTGAGGATGATTTGAAATTATTTTCTTCATAACAGAATAATAACTCTAATGATAAATCTAGACATTTAAGAAAATGAAATAAACTGACTTTAAATATTTTTTCATGAAATAATCTCTGAGTTCCAATAGACTTAAGTATACCTATGTTTTTTTACACTTTCCTGTGATGTTAATTATATTATTGTACTAATAGTAAACTTAGGATCATTAAATCTTTTCTTTATTGCAATAAAACAGTGGAAGTTAATTGTAACAAAACATCTTCTACGTTTATGAAAAAAAAATATTGTTACCTAAATAAATTTAATGCATTCTAACCACAACAAATTTGGTTTTTCATGTCTAATTCATTTCATATTTCACAGCCCTTTTCTTACCTTCACTTCCTGGCATATCACGTTCTGAAAATCCTGATGATGTTGGCTCAAGATCTTTATTAAATAAATAAATAAATAAACAAATAAATAAACAAATAAACAAATAAATAAACAAACAAACAAATAAATAAATAATTTTAATAGGGATTGTTACATTTCAAACATTGATATAAATGGTAATATAACGGAGAGAATTTGTAAATAATTCACGTGGAGGTTAAAGTAATTATCGGCGAAAGTCTTGAACTTGTAAATAATAATAGGCCTACTACTACAGAGGGGATGTGAAGAAAAATCTTTATTTTCCCGCAATTTTTTGCTTGCTTGTGGCTCTCCTCTGGTAGGTACGAGAAGCTTCTTGACAGATTACACTTAATCCGGCTTATGAACCCCTCTCATATATATTCTAAGCCCTCTTGATCCATATTATGTCTTAAGGTCGTCTATTATCTGATATCTTCCTCCTCAAACTCTTCTCCCGTTCACCATTCCTTTTAGTGCATCCTTCAGTAGGCAATTTCTTCGCAGCCAGTGACCCAGCCAATTCCTTTTCCTCCTCCTGATCAGTTTCAGAATCATTCTTTCTTCATCCATTCCACAGCTTCGATCCTTTCTCTCTCTGTCCATTTCACACACTCTATCCTTCTCCATCTCCACATTCCAAATGCTTCTATTCGCTTCTCTTCACTTCTTAGTAATATTCATGTTTCTGCCCCGTACAATGTTACACTCAACACAAAGCACTTCACTAGTTTCTTCCTTAGTTCTTTCTCCAGAGGTCCGCAGGAGATGCTCCTTTTTATATTAAAAGCTTCCTTTGCCATTAGTATTCTCCTTTTGACTTCTTGGCAGTAGTTCATGTTACTGCTTATAGTACACCACAGGTATCTGAAGCTGTCCATTTGCTCTACTGCCTGATTTAGAATTCACAAGCTTACCTTCTTTACTTTTCTTCCTATGACCATCGTCTTCGTCTTGTTGGCATTTATCTTCATTCTATACTGCTCACAGCTGTTATTTAGCTCCAGTAGCTTATTCCTTAGTATCATCTATCAACGCCATATCAGTAAATTTTAAACAATTTATTCTTCTTCCTAACGATTCAATTATTATAATTCTTCCTCCTACTATCGCTCTTCCCATGTTCTGAAAACATTTCTTCACTAAATCCTTCAAGAATATGCTGAATAGGGCATCCTTGTCGTAATCTTCTCCCTATTTCACTTGCTTGTGACATTTCTTCTCCTTTGTCTCGTTGTTTCATTTGTAGATTACTGAAAAGCCTTCTCTCTTTCCAATCCACTCCAATTTTCTTTAGGATCCCCAACAGTTTATTCCAATCCACGATCCAATTATTCTAATTTTATATAGGATTCAATCGAGAATACATATGCTCTTTTCTAGATAACAACGTAATCATTTTTAAATGTAAGTAAACAGTTCTTGTATTCATTTTTAAATGTAAGTAAACAGTACTTAGAATGTTACAAGTTTTAACAAACTTCACAATTAATTTGATACAAACATTTTATAGTAAGTTCTCATTGCAAGTTATTATTACACTCCAACATTCCAAATCTAAATGGTGGTGGTGATGATAATGATGATGGTGATTATGGGGATAAAATTTATGTACTAAAATATAACTTTGATGGGCGATGATAAGAGTACAAGTCAATTTTTGGCGAAATTGAGATATGTACAGTTTTGTCATCATCAGCTCGATATCTATGTCTGGTAAAAAGAGTACAAGTCAAAACCTGCTGTAGAACGCCGCATTCTCTGATGCACATAACAGTATATTCAAAATCATGTACGATGTTAAACAGTTTTTTTGCTCTCCTGTAAAATAAGGTTTTTTGACTTGTACTCTTATGATCGCCCATCAATAAGAAAATAATGTCAGTACTAGGTTGTGCATAGAAATTCTAGCCGTAAACAAATCTCAAACCAGTATTATATCCTTGTTTCTCTTTTCGTTTAAAATCTTAGAAGTAAACGTTTTGAAGTCAAACGGTTCCTTTTCAGAGTGGCAGCTGCTCTTGCCTTGGAGAATATTAAAGCTCGATTCACATTAAGTTATACGTCACATCAACGTCACGTCACGGACCAGCAGCATCAAAACATTGTACAACGCGTTTTATATGGTTTCGTTCACATATACAGGCAACGTCACGGACCATCAAAGGCACGGACCGTCTGGGATTCTCGAGGAGAATGTTTTGACGTGACGTGGACGGTTTGTTCTGCTAGACTCTAGCAGTACCGTTACACATTAACATGTCGTAGCTCCTACGAGAGTCAATTAATTGCACTGTAATTTTTAGGATTCATACATAAATGTCTAAGGAAAGCATAGAAAAAATTTGGAATCAAAATCTCTTTTGGATAGTGAGAAAAAAAATACTAACAGCGACGTCACCCGTTCAAAATAGACATTGACACTCAAAATTGATAAGCGACAATGTTTTTTTTTTCACTTTACATGGGGGGTCAAAGCGAAAGAAACGTTTAGAAAGAATGGAAATTATTTTTTAAAGTGACTGATATTCAAAACCTGCACCGGTTTGCAACTTAGGGCGAGTTTAATGCGGTGGTTTGCGCGGCGGACTTTCTTATGCAGAGAGACAACTTTTATCTGTTAGAACTGCGGATTCTCATACAAATCATCGGTCTGAGTCCAAATTTGTGTTCAAAATATTTCCATTGCTTTAGGTTTTCGAGTTAATTGTGAGTTTTGAAATGTAATTAAAATATTCCTAGTACAATACATAAATAACATTTATGTTGATTAACCACTATATGGCATAATTTAAAATTGAGAAAAAAGAAGACAAAGAATTTATTATTGTATTACTATCATTATTGTTATTATTATTATTATTATTATTATTATTATTATTTTAAAAGTAATTTCCATCCTTTCTAAACATTTCTCTCGCTTTAATCCCCCATCTAACATGAAAAAAAAAACTTTTGCCGCTTATCAACTTTTGATATGTCAATATCTATTTTGAACGGGTGACGTTTCTCACTGTTCAAAAAAGATTTTGATTCCAAATTTTTCTTATGCTTTCCTTAGACATTTTTATAATGAACCCTAAAATTACAGTGCAATTCATTGTCTCACATAAGAGTTACGACATTTTTTGAGAGCATAAACTACTTATCTATTCCTGATGACGCCGGCAAACTGACGGTCACTTGCCGTTAAATGTGAATGAGTTTGCATTGGACGTGACGGTGACGGTGATGGTCCGTGACGTTGATGTTCTGTATAATGTGAATCGAACCTAATATTAAAACAGTAGTAGATAAAACTCCCGTCTCAGTCTCACGTTCGCACACGTTGGATTTTGAATTTGGTACTGCATATTAAATAGTTTGAATTCGAATTCTAGACCAGCCAGTCAGAGAAAGGCATTGATTGGACTGGATATTTCAAGATTGCACAATTATGTAACTGCCCACTTTCATTAACGCCATCTCTCAGGGAATTAACGGAGTTAACTAGTGTGGATTTTGTTGTTCATAATAATTAAAAAAAAACAAAAACAAATATGAAAATAACCGATAAATTTATGAGGAAACCGATATATTATACGATATTTTGAATCAAAATTTCGATATCGACATATCAAAACGAAAATATCGGTATTTCGTAAAAACCGATATATCGTTTCCATCTCTAAGGTGTGCACAGATAATGATTATTTCACAAGAAAATGCTCCGCAAATGTGTTTTACAAGTAACATCCTTTTAGTGTCCGTAAATAGACAAGACTTTGGACCAGAGTTGACTTTGGAAAGTACAAAGTCACCATTTTCCTATTGACAGTCGACACTTTAAGGAAAGTAATCTTCAATCGTGACTTACTTCGAAGTCGCCGGAAATCTAGACTTTGACTTTGACTTTCGTTCGTGGACAAAAGGAAAATGACTGATATTTGGAAAATTGTTGAATTTTCCGAGAATATTGAAGACATCTAGGAGATTATTAAAGCTACTCATGTTCCTTAGCGTATTATTGTAAATTATAAATTCAAATCAAGGTACAGACTTGATAAACAGACAGTATTAAATAGCCTCGTCATGTTTCAACTTTAATTGATGAATAATCAAAGAGGATTATCTGTTCCAGCAATAAATAATACAACTTATTTCATCGCGATTTTAAGCTATAGGTAAGATTAATAGCTTAATATTGATTCTTACTATTTAATTCTCTAGAGGATAGGTTATACAGTTGGAAATGCAGTTAATTTATAATCCTTGCAGTCGTCATAATAATGTTTTCTGCATATTGATTTCAGATAATTATTAAGTAGTTTCTGCAGAAATGCAGGGAATAACTCTGCCAACTGTCAGCAGGATAATATGTCTCTTTCATAGTCTGTCATTGGTGGAATCTTATCTTCCATATCTTTGCAACAAAATTATTTTACAATGAAATAATTTCATGGCTTAATGTGAAGCTAACGTAATTACCAGGGAAAGGATTTATATGTAAATATATATTTACTTATAAAGCTAATATAATTTATATTTTGCATTATCTTTATGTTTCACAATGTGTAGGGTTGAAAAATCCTACTTTTATTTTCCATATTTTTCCATATTTTAGAGTTTAGTACATATTTTCGTTAATTTCCATATATTTTCCATATTTCATATAAAACAGTCCATATTATATTAGGTTTAACAATAAAACAAAACAAAATTCCATTAACTTTTAAAAATACATTTCAACAATAGAGATTTAAACACATGTTCAGTAATCCCTTTAACATCAGAGTTATTTGAAAATTAGCAGTCCTATCAACAATGGGAAAGTAAGTTACAAAACTGTATTAATTTAATTTAAAATTTTTAACAGACTTCAGTTGTGCAGCTCAACAGTTAAATGCCAGTCAGAGTACACATAGGTTCAGTTTTGTAAATCATACTATAAAGACGGTAAATATGCCAAAAGTACGTCATTCAGTCAATTTAAAATCAAAACTAACAAGTTACATTTCAGAATTTAAAGAAGATGGTTTATCAACTGACAATAAAATATTATTTTGTAATTAGTGTCAGTGTGCAGTATCATCTACACAAAAGTTCCTGGTGCAACAACACATTACAACTAGTAAACATCAGGCCAACAAACAACTAAATTCCAAGCAGAGACAATTGTTTTTAACACAACCAACAACATCGAATGTAAGATCTGAGTTTAACATCGACCTGTGCCGTTCTCTCATCTCTGCTGATATTCCTCTCTACAAACTAAAGAATAAGGTCTTCAGGGAATTCCTTGAAAAATATACTCAACATACAATCCCGGATGAGTCAACACTTAGGAAGACGTATGCTCCATCCATCTACGATGAGACAATACAGAAGATAAGAGATGAAATTAAAGATAGTTCAATTTGGGTTTCCATTGATGAGACTCCCGACAAAGAAGGTAGACTTGTTGGTAATGTAGTTATCGGTTTGTTAAGTGAACAATATTCTGAACGAATTCTTTTACATTGTGATGTTCTAGAAAAGTGCAATAACAAAACTATAGTTAAACTGTTCAACGAAGCTATGGGTATCATGTGGCCAAAGGGTATTATGTACGATAATGTGTTATTCTTTATTAGCGATGCTGCCCCTTATATGGTCAAAGCTGGACAAGCATTATCTGTTGTATATCCTAAATTGACTCATTTTACTTGTGTGGCGCATGCATTTCATCGTGTGGCAGAAGTGGTCAGAGACAATTTCCCTAAAGTAGATTTGTTGATTTCATCAGTGAAAAAAGTATTTCTCAAAGCTCCCAGTAGAGTTAACGTGTTGAAAGAAATGTACCCTGAAATTCCATTGCCACCAAAGCCAATTTTAACTAGATGGGGTACATGGCTAGAAGCAGTTGAATATTATGCCGAACATATAGACTCTATTAACAATGTTCTCCTTGCATTGGACTCTGAAGATGCAGTCTCAATTGATACTGCGAAAACAGTTACCTGTGACATAAGTGTGAAGAATGACTTAGCTCACATTCAGCATACATTTTCATGCATCATAAAAACGCTCAAAAGTCTCCAAAATAGGCACCTTTCACTATCTGAAAGTTTTGAAATTATAAATAGTACTGTGGAACAACTGAATCGTGGTAGAGGTAAAGTTGCAGATGCAGTAAGAGCTAAGGTGGACACTGTACTTTCAAAAAACCCTGGATATGAAGAACTACAAAAGGTTGTTGCTGTGATGAGTGGTGAATTAACAGTGAAGATTAACTTGGACTTATCCCCAGCAGACATTGTGAAATTGAATTATGTACCAGTTACTTCTTGTGACGTCGAACGCTCTTTTAGTCAGTATAAATCTATCCTCAGAGACAATAGAAGAAGATTCACTTTTCAGCACTTGAAAGAAATGTTTGTAACCTATTGTTATGGTAACAGACAATAAAAATTGTGTTTTGTTGAAACTACATTGGAAGATAAGGTACGTCCATTATATTTTTTGTTTAGTTTGATTAAAATGTACCAATATTTAACGTACATAGTCATTTTTTTTATAATTTTAAGTCCATATTTAATTCCATATTTTGGTAAAAATCCATATTTAATTCCATATTTTGGTAAAAATAACTACATATATATTTACATATTTCATATATTTTTAGTCCATATAAATCCGTTCCCTGGTAATTACTATAGATGTTTTATTCACAACAGAATTCTTAACACGCAATACTATTTGAATTAATAAAAGAATTTAATTCAGTCAATACTTAACAATGAGAAATACATAAAATTTATGTTACACCAAAAGTTAAACATCATCCCTAAATATGCCACCATCCAACTACGCAACAAATCTGTAATAGCACAAAGAACTAAACATTTCTCACAGCTATACTGGGTCAAAAATGAGATAATATTCAATATGTTAAGAAAGAGCACCTAAGTAATGAACAATATGACCTTCACTTACAACTCAACAAAATTCTAGGTCACCATGCAGACATTGCCTATACCACTTGTACTGAGAGGATTAATGCCCTATTAGAGAAAAAATACTCTACATTAAATAAGAAATTAAATGAGCTAGTTTGTGCTCAGAAGCCCATAACTGACCAGACAACTGTTAATGAGCAATGTAATAATGTTGTTAACCTCACAACTCTTCAACTAACCCCGGAAGAAACTCAAATTTTGAATAAAGTTTATAAAGATAACTATGCTACACATGATGTTAAGAAGATTACTGACGATCTCATTATCGAAACTGACTCTATAATCCAAAGTAGTTCACATCATAACAAGGATTACTTAAGGTTTCAAGCAGCTAAAATCATCGAAAATTAGACCGCAAACCAACCTTCAAATACACACATTCAACAAGCAAAATCTGTCCATAGAAAAATAAAAAAAAACTGGGAAAAAGGTTAAAAGAAAATAATATTATCCACGTTAAAGCGGACAAAAATAATACTATTGTTCTAATCACTAGCGATGATTATATTAATAAAACCAACGACTTCATTAATAAAAATGATATCACTGAACTAAAAAGTGATCCTACTGATTCCTTTCAGAAACAGATAAAACAAGCCATAAAATCTACTGCAACAATTATTCCGAAATCTAACGTACATAAATACGTAGTACAACATCCTAGCATACCGGTTTTAAAAACCCTTCCAAAAACACATAAAAGTGAACTTTCGATGAGGCCCTTGGTTAATAGCGTTAAGGCCACCAATCATAAAATCAATAAATTCTTGCACAATTTAAAAAAAAATACTTTGCAACTTGAAAACAAATACTCCTTGAATAATTCATTACATCTTATTAACACTTTGGAATCAACTAAGGTAAACAAGAATACTAAAATAATATCGTTGGACATTGAAAATTTGTACTCTAACATCCCCGTCAAGGAAACCATTGATATTATAAAATATAAATTAATTTATTTATTTTATTGGGTTATTTTACGACGCTGTATCAACATCTAGGTTATTTAGGTTCTGAATGATATGAAGGTGATAATGCCGGTGAAATGAGTCCGGGGTCCAGCATCGAAAGTTACCCAGCATTTGCTCGTATTGGGTTGAGGGAAAACCCCGGAAAAAACCTCAACCAGGTAACTTGCCCCGACCGGGATTCGAACCCGGGCCAGACGCGCTGACCGTTACTCCACAGGTGTGAACAAGATAAATTAAGATTAATGGACATAGATCTACTTTCCGTTACCTTAAAGCAGAATTATTTTTCTTTCAACAACAAAATTTACCAACAAACAAAAGGCCTAGCAATGGGCGATCCACTATCTGGTCTCCTTTCGGAAGTATTCTTACAGGATTTGAAATGTAAACATGTCCCAAATTTGACTACCCAATTCAACATACTCTTCTATGCTCGCTATGTGGATGATACTCTTATACTTTACAATAGTAATAATGTAACACACGAAGACATTCTTAAAAGTTTCAATAACCTGCATTCCAATTTGAAATGCACATGTGAGACAGAGTATAATAGATCTATAAATTTTTTGGGTTTGAATATAGCCATTAAAGGATCTACATTTTGCTACAACATTTATAGGAAACCTACAATTACTAGTCATTCCACTCAATTTAATTCTAACCATCCCTACACACATAAGGTTAGTAATTTCCGCTTTCTAGTAGACCGGTTACTTAAAGTCCCATTAAACAAGAAGAATTATCGGGCTGAATACATTTCAAATTTAGCAAAAATCAACGGCTTCAATAAGAAACACATTACCAATTTGATAAGGAAACGTAAGAATAAATTTAAACCAGAAACTAAAACTAATAGTACTTTAATAAGCTCTGATAAAAAGGTTAAAACCACCAATTGGAAACCCATGACATTCTTTGGAAACGTTTCATACAAATTAGGTAACCTTTTTAAAAAGGAGAAGATTAACGTGTCCTGCCGTACCAATAACAAATTGAATAATATTATCCCCAACAACCTACAAAATCACAATAAATTTGCCAATAGTGGGATCTACTCATTGCAATGTAAAAATTGCCCCAGCAAATACGTAGGCCAAACTAAAAGGAACTTTCGCACTCGCTACAGAGAACACGTGTCGGACTTTAAATTCAATAGGAATAAATCAAAATTTGCCGCACATCTCATCAACCAAAATCATGATCTCACGGGCATAGAAGATGCTTTGCAGGTTTTAAAAATTATCAATAATCACAATTACATGAATGCTGCTGAATAATTATATATTTTCACTCACTCTAATAGTAAAAATAGCCACCTGCTTAATGAACAAAACCCAAATTCAAATAACCCGCTGTTTAAGATTATACAGAACTAACTTCCGATCATCTACTAGTCTTGTCGGGTATGCAGTTTCCTTTGTAAGCTACTTCTTAATGTAAAGGTCAGTCGTGTTGCCGCTCTCATTAACTCCAGCCAACTCTTTCAACTTCTTGTAAGTAACGTTCTATATGATCTTAAATAATATTTTCAAACAATTTTGTTCATACCATCCTTTGCTAATTACAGGGCTTTATCCTGTCACCATTACTCGGCAACACGACCGCCCTATTTGTAGCATCTTTAATCTGATTCCGAAACTGTTACCGCAATATTAGAAGAGGTCTTGCCGTCCCCCTCATCATACATGCTTCCTACTTTACATCATTTTCTACATACAACTTGGTGGTTGCATCACTCAATTTTATTAACTGTTTTAATTTATATCCTACTTTTAACATTGTTTTAACTAGTTAAGACCAAGTGTTCATTTTGTTAACATGTTTTATTCGACCTGAAAATGCCAATATAATTGGCGAAAACGTTTGTCGTTAAAATATATGTAATGTTACTTTTGGTATAACATAAATTTTATGTATTTCTCATTGTTAAGTATTGACTGAATTACATTCTTTTATTAATTGATATTGTACTTAACGGACCAATATCCCTTTGAAAATACTATTTAAGATAAACTATACCATCATGTTTTGTAGTTATGAATTGTGTTATATACAAGACTGTTCGAACTGAGTTACGATTTTTTGTGGCCAGGTAGAAGAACAAATTATTATCGATTGGTGTAAAGACCTAAAAATTTCAATTTTTGTACTTAACGTTAGTTTCACAATAAGCCCTCGAATAATATTATTCTTATGTAAAGCTGCAGGAACGGTTAACAATTGCTTAACATATACCGATGTGCAATAGTTTTATTGATTTGTGACTCAAAAGATGGTTTTGATTGTGGCAATGCCTACTCTATTTCAACTATCTATTAATTTAATTCGTATAGAAGGCAGTGATTTTGATTGCCAACATTATAATAAGGTCGTCAAATCTCGACTTACCAAAGTCAAAGTCTCAGTCTATGAATAGGACTTCTAACAACGTTAAACTTTACTACGAAAGTTGACTTTGGGAAGTCTTCATCCAAAGTCTCGTTTATGAATACGGCCTTAAATGTTGTGTCGAGTATAGAGATGGAGGAAATAATTTAAATACCAATATATTGCAAACCTAATTTCGATAAACGATATATATTGCAGAAAATATATTTGTATAACGAAACGATTAACGATATATCGCTATTACGTTGGAAAATTAATAGATACTAATTCAATTACATTTGCAGGTGTACATTTGTTACAATATACTTTCTTAAATTTTAATAGCCTATACCTTATTAGCATTGAAATTAACATAACAGTCAAAAGATTAAATGTAAAATGTAAAATCAAAATTATGGTGGAGGTAAGATGAGCTTAAATGATACAATGGGAAAGTATTAAGTGATCTCTATATGGGTCAGTATTTGATCATAGTGTTCTGCTCAAGGGCAGGTCTTTCACTACAAACCCAGCATTCTCCAGTTTTTTTCTATTTTCTGCCTTCTTTTTGTATTTTATATATATGTATATATGTATATATATATATATCTCTTCATACTGTTCTGCCCAAGGGCAGATCTTTTACTGCAAACCCAGCACTCTCCAGTCTTTCCTACTTTCTGCATTCCTCTTTATCTCCGCATATGATCCATATTATATCTTACTGTCGTCTATCATCTGATATCTTCTTCTGCCCCAAACTCTTCCTTCTTCCTTCTTGTGCATCCTTCAATAGGCAGTTTCTTCTCAGCCAGTGACCCAGCCAATTCCTTTTCCGCTTTCTGATCAGTTTCTCCATCACATATTCACACCTCTGCCACGTGTATTTTAGCATTTCTTGGAGTACAGGTCAATGTGACTGTTGATACACAACGGAATGCAATGTCATTATGAAGCCCCTATCGTGCAATTTGTCTGGAATGTTTTCACAAGTAATTTTATGTTGTAAAATACTCATATATCCTATGAATAAGAATTTTATATTTCCTAAAAATATATATCCAAGAGTTGCAAAACTCTTGTAGTTTTTGGAGGGATAATTTATATTTTAATTGTCTTACAACGTGAAGTATTCTTTAGTCCTTTAATAGTACATTATGCAACGAGGCTATAATGGTAGTAATTAAGACGCGAGTATGTTTATGAAACGAGCGCAAGCGAGTTTCATAATTTTCATACGAGCGTCTTAATTACCATTACAGTCAAGTTTCATACGACTTTTTATGCTCGACCATATTTCTAAATTGAAATTATTCACAAGTATTCATGTGATTCTTATCTGACTGAGGAGCGGAATTGACCTTGTGCAATACCTCGTAAATTGTGAGATGTGCGCAGACGCAAAATTATTGACTTTTTCCGAGAAACAAATGTCGACATTGACCTTGATATAATATAGAGAGTAAAATAAACAATCTTGATATAACCTTGAAATTGAATTAGATATTGAAAAACAAGATGACAAATTGAATTTATTTCAATATTATTTACAAATAACGCTAATTATTATAGTAAGTTGCAGCTCGTTATCACTAGTGTCCGCCATTTTTACTTTGTCTAATGTCGCGCTAGTTGTCTTTGGATTGCATATCCGAGATTAATCGATACTTGCGCTTTCATATTGCTACAATGGTATTTCCTGATTGGTGGAACACTTGAACTTTAATCAATAGGTGTACTTTAATGAGGTCCATTAAAGGGCTGCTACCAGGTGTATAATTACTACAGGGACATCATTTTATTTTACTAACATTTTTAGTATTAACCTGGCTATACCTTCGGATTCATGATTCAGAGCCGGAAACAACGTTTACTACCCCCTTCCACGATTGAATTTCAATGATTCTGGCGTAAAATACAAACAAATCACTTTACTAAGTATAGGAGGGAAGAAAAGTATTTCACCCATTTACGTAAACTAGTAGCTATCGTAATTTTGAGTTTGATAATTTTCATTAGGTTTTTGTTTAATCAAAATACAGTATAGTATTAACAATAGGTGTTTTTACTCACGAACTTAGTTACCCATGCGAACGTATTTGTTATGCAGTGTATATTATACTGTCTACAGCACATTAGCGTACAATATATAGAATGAAGTTAAATTGAAAAATAATCATAATATGAATATTTAAACACATTTTTGAAAATGGTGGCCGTTCATTTAGATACAGGCTTCAGTTCTTTTGTGCATATTATCGCACTATAGACTATTGCATCTAATTCCAATTACGAATTTCGTCCTTCGTACTAGTAACTCATGTTGAAATAATTCTATACCTATTACATGAAAGAGTACCTTACGTACTGTAAATTAAATCTTCACCTCAGTCCGACCCGCACAGATAAAATTACTCAGACATGCTATCTACTGTCCGTCCAAGTGGTTATGTCGCAGGATCGTAGAAAGGGGGGGGGGAAATCACGTAACAGTTAATTACTTTTATCAATGTTATTTTAAACAGTTGCGGGTGAGGGAAATCGGGATGCGACGTACGCAAACGGACGACAGTACCTGTGCGAAAATATGATTCAATATTGAAAGCTCTTTCGCCACTGGAAAACGCGAACATATTTCTGGAACGTACTATACTCACTAACTCAATACTGTTTGTGTTTACTACGACCTTAAGGCGACTTTGACTGTATACGCTTGGTTCCGTGAGGAGCACAATTTGGAAGTTTACTAGTAGACGGGGTGGGAGTGAAGTACATTAAAAAACTCAGGTACAATAAAAATTGACGTAAAAATAAAATGATGTCCCTGTACATTTCGGCATGGACGAGCATAAAAGTAAATATAGTGTCATCTATCTGACCACTCCAGGAATCCAGAAGTAATAGTGTGCCTTTCTTAACATCCGGGAGAAATAATTCTCTTAACCATCTTCTCACGTTATTTTTTGTCACTTTACCGAACTACTTGCATTGACCACGATATTAATTGGCTTATCTTTATCTATACGTTCTTTTACTTTAGGCCCAAATTCTCCTTTCGGTTCTTGAAAGGATAGTTGTATAGACGTGTTCATAAATTTCCAGCTGCATACCTATGGATTTGGACGGTGTACGAATGAGTGAAAGATGCTATGGATTGCACTACTACTTTATTAATGTGAGTTAAGAGAAAAATTGACTAGAGCATTAATGTGAGAGCTGTGATATAGTGTCAGGGAACTATGAGGATCCAAGTGTGAGCAAGAAGCGGTATAAGTAGCAACGACTTTCAAGGCATTACATTTCGTACACGAGGAAAAGGGAAACTAACGATTATCACCATGTTTCTTAACGAACGAATATTAGCTTAAATAATATGCATTTTCATTAAATTTAAGCTACACGACCAGGGACAGTTTCCTTGTGAGATATGTGGACATCACCTTGATTCTCTGTGGGTCTACGGATAAAATTAAATTTTAACAATATGATAGTTTAATCAGTCAGTTTATCGAAATATACGAATCCTGTGCAAGAAAGGATACTTCAATAGACTCATTAAAATTATTGTAATTTAGTAGATGTAATAATAGTTTGGAACATCTGTCAATTTAATGAGCAATGCGTGAGAAATAAACATCTGTCGGTCTTTGTTTGCTTGTAATAATTAGTTTGTAGCTGTAATTAGAACGAAAGTAGTGTTGTTGTGTTAAATTAGTTACTGAAATATTCTGTGGTATAATTAAACTGGAGGAAAGCTGTATATGAACTTAATCTTAAATTTCAAAATATAATATGTATGGAAGGAATGATCCTCGATGTGGTAGGCCAAAGGAGTTACAATAGAAGAAAACGACGAGAAGTCGGTGATATGTATTATTACCTAGAATTCTGAAGACAGTTTGTAAAACTTCAAATGTTAAAAAATGTGGGATGCGTGTTAGAAGGCCTCCAGTTCAAGCCATATTGGCTGATAAATTGTGCACATTGTTCATGAAGGTGATTCGCACAGACGTGCATTAGTTTTGAAGTAGAATACGCATTGCTCGCACAGAAGGCATTTATGGTCTTGAGTTCCGAGATTCGTGGTGAAAAATTTTCTATATTTCAAATGTGTACTGCCGAGTGATAATATTATTAATAGTTAGGCCAATAACAAATGTAACATATGTGATCACGCCCGATGACGCTACTTCTCCTTTCTGTGGGCACGACGACGCTACGCCGAACGTGTGTACAAAATTAGCCGTGCCGCGCAGACTCTCTCAGTAATATCTCGGCTTCGAGAACAGCTACAGACCTTAGCGACAACTCGTTTGATTTGTGATGATGTGTTCTGCAATATTAAGTTGATAATTGACACGTATAATGTAACTTTTTTTGCTGAAAATTAATTTTTAAACGTTACATTTGTTCGGATCAAATTTCTGCACATTTCAAGGACAAAACTACAATTCTTTCAACCATTAATTATCATAATACACTGCTCCCTTAAATTGAACGAATATATTGGGAATTAAGTCAACGGCTTTCCCAAAACACGCTATGAAATATTTCATATAAAACAATTTTTATCTCGAAAAGGAAGGAAAATCGACCAAAATTATATTCAAACCTTTTATTTGAAGTAACTGAAAGAATAACGCCCTGAAATTAATGACATTACTTACGGTCCACTCTGTATACAGGCTGTTTTCGGGCTGGTGTTACAAACTTTCAAGGATGATGGGGAAGGGCACATGTATCAATTTGAGATAAGGAACCCTGCTTCGGAAATGACTGAGTCGAAAGTTATAAGCAACAATTGTTGTGTGGAAATGGAATTGTAATTTCGCAACACGTGTCCTTTTTCCATTAACGTTTGGAACAGTCGTGGAAAGATGGTATAGGCCGGATGTCTCCTACGTGGGTACTTGTTCCGATACAATCTGTGAGCTTATCTACTGTTCCCATTGGCTCATCCGTATTCGAAAATCAGGTCTGCATATTCCGCTCTCGTGTACTCCTCCATTTCACTAGGACTGATCAACTGGACACTGCAACTTGTACACATACACTGCTGTCTACAGACGTGCATATCAGAACCGACCATGTCCGTTATACATTACGCTATCTGCATTCCTTTAGTCCCAGATCACATATAGATTGCTCATTTCTATGTTAAAATTGGTTGCACTTTGAAGAGAACAACCGCCAGGATCGCCACCCGTCCGCCGTAAACGAAATCGAGATGGCAGTACAGTCGCTAATGCAATTCAAAGGGGAATTATGACGTGATTCCTTATGTAACAACTAGATGACAGCATAGTAAACCTGACATGTTGTTACCGTCAAAGCTTATAACGCCGAGCAATTTGGGTATATATGATCTATGCTTTAGTGTAGTTTACTGTCCCCACCCCTCAGACATCGCACTGAAAGGAATACTGTAGGTAGACAACGTAAACGTCAGATGAATACAGTATGTGTATGATGTAGAGATAAATACACATAAATAAGGTGTACAGAGGAATAAAATTATTCCATTTACACACAAATATTTTTGCTTGTAACTTTCGACTCGGTCATTTCCGGACCAGGGTCCTTATCTCAAATTGATACATGTGCCCTTCCCCATCATTCCTGAAAGTTTGTAACACTAGCCCGGAAACACTCTGTATAACATTCCCTGTAAGTGTTATGTTGTTATAATTTATTTCTCGATTTGTAATTATCAATTTGTACTATTGAATAATTAAGTTCACTAATTCCTTGCTTACAGTAATATTAATCGAGAATAACTTTTATATTTTATAATGATCTGTAATTTTTATTTAGTATGATTGCACTATTGTACTGAACTTGTACTTGTATAATTATGTATTTTAATCTTTGAATGTTCTTTAAATATTAGTCTGTAATTTTTAACTTTAACTTTGATATTAAAGGTGAAAGGTGAAATTTGGTGATTTTGAATCCAAAATCGCATTTTCGTCTTTTTTTAAAAGTGAAACATCAATCTCTTATTTACACGTTAAGTATGTTTCAATGATGTGCGACGCTCGAATATATAAATGCCTGCACCCTTGAACTTCAATTCCTTCTAAGTTTTACAAGCTGTTTTTTAACACTTCTTCTCAACACATTTGATCAGGTTTGAAATGTAAAGACTCTTACAATATTGATAATAGGAACATGAAGTTCTTACTGCATGTTCTGAATACTGTGGCTAACAAAATAGCATATTGTTAATATATTTAAATCAACAATTTTTAAATAAAAAATGAAATATTAACAGTGGAAATGGAAATTTTCTAATTTTAGGTATGCTGTGGTTATATAAATTTTCCTTTGAAGTTTGCAAATTTTTCAAAAAAATATTTGTTAATTTCTTAGAAACCAATAATTGACTCACAGAAATAAACTTCACGAATCAAGGGCGTAGCTTGAAAAACATATAAAATATAAATATCACCCATCATCGCCTTTAACTTGCAATATTGTATAGGAGTCTTCTGTTTCTGACTGAGTGGAAGAGAAGGCCTGATGGTTTTAACTCCACCATAATAATGAAAATGAAGTAATAAAGCAAGTTAACTCTTGAGTTCGTACGTACGTGTTCCAAATCACTATTGGATATGATTGAATCTCGTCTCTGGGCTCTACATAGTGATTTACAAGAGTGACTGACAGTTGCTTTTGACTAATGACAATGCTGTTATCACCTCCAAATAAACAGAATCTTGAGTCAAGTATTGGTTGTGTGTCGAGAGCAATGAGATATTACAACATTTGGTCAGTCCTTGTCCTTCAAATGTGTAGGTGGGAAATCGATACATTCGTAGCGTTAAACGCAGCCACCCAGAAGTGGTAAACCTGAAGAAATACACTATAAATTGGATCCGTAGCACATCAAAAACTTCTTTGGAGTTTTTATATCTTTGACGAAAACAAGTTCATAAAGAAAGACGCGCCAAGTGTTTTGCGGTAGTTCTTAAATGGCGAATGACCTTTCCGCTGCAGACGGAAATAAGGTCATTACTAAAGCCACAGATTGAAGAACTGGCTTGTAATATCCGCCTAGCCAACAAATTTCAATGACCTTCGCTTCCGCAATCAAGTCTGGCATTCAATTGTTTTCGGTAGAAGAAATCTGCCGTTCCCGATAAAAAGTAAATCTAAGTTTTCTGGGACTACCAAGCGTGGGCTGTAGAGTCGTATACGACATTCAATGCCGTGTAATACTTCGAGCTGACCGTGTATTTGTTTACTCAATTTATTTATTTAATCTAGTGGAATTAACGCTATAAAGCCTTTTCTGCCACACCGCCAGAAATAAGCATAGGCCTAAAAATAAAGTACAGGGAGAATAAATAAATCATAAACGGGAACAGAAGTATAAATAAAAATATAAACATAAAACGAGTGGAAAATTACAGAGACAAAAATCTCAACAGTTAGAAATGGCTGTAATGAAAAAACAGAAAGCAAACTTGTGCATGAATATTGTCTGATATATTATTTAGGATGCTAGTCATAGACATTTCGATAGCCCGCGCTACGAGCGTGTACAACTATCCCCGGCTATCGACTGCTTACTTGTACAGGATTCATATCATATATCGCTAGCACTGGTTTATGAATACGAAAAACTTTAGTTCGTTGATCATACACCGGAAGCCCGCGCTAAGAATGTCTATGACTATGGCACTTAGTGATTAATCAAGAATGAAACATAGAAATCTTTCCACAGCACACATCAATGAAACCACTCTCTGAAAAACCATCTGTGAAACGCCTCATAAAGCATATTAATTACGTCTACTGTGTCAGATGTAGAAGGTGTTATGGATTTGAAGAACATAGCGCAGTGGAAGCAAGCAGAAATAAATCAAGGCTGGATATTAAACAATATACAGGGTGTTTAAAAATACGGGGCATAATTTCAGGTATGTATTTCCTACATGGAGACAATCAAAATAGTTCATTACAACATGTGTCCGGAAAGCTTTATTTCCGAGTTATGGCCTTCACAACATTGAAATTCACCGGAACGCTTTTCTTTCCGCAGGTCGTTGCCGTCAAAGGAGACATTAAGAGGGCACTCTGACAGTTCATTCCGAGGTGAAGGTTACATTCAGTGTTGTGTAGGCTTTAGACTGTGCGACATGTATTCAAATCAAACAGACAGACGATGGATAGGTAGAGGTGGCCCAATTGCTTGGCCTCCACGCTCACCTGATCTGAACCCTCTCGATTTCTACTTGTGGGGCCATTTAAAATCATTGGTTTATTCGTCTCCGGTGCCTGATTTGGAATCCCCTTCAGAATCGAATTGTGGCATGTTTTGAGGACATACGCAATACTCCTGGAGTTTGGGATCGTGTTCGCAGGTCAATGAGACATCGATGTGAGGTCTGTATTCAAGCAGGAGGTGGACATTTTGAACATCTTCTGTAATGACAACGACCTGCGGAAAGAAAAACGTTCCGGTGAATTTCAATGTTGTGAAGGACATAACTCGGAAATGAAGTGTTTCCAGACACATGTTGTAATGAACTATTTTGATTGTCCACATGTGGGAAATACATACCTGAAATTATGCCCCGTATTTTTTAAACACCCTGTATAATGAAATATAATTAAATTGAGAAATACAAATAAGTACAAATTTAAATAAATGAGATAAGACAACAGTAGTAATTAATTAAATAATATAAATAATATAAGTTTTGCTACGTTCTCTTCCGTTCAGCTTCTGATTTCCGTATATTTTCTAGCACAAAGCATTTTAACAATGTACTGTAAATTTACTTATCGTTTTTGAATGCATAACACTACACAGCCTATTCCCACTAATTTATGCGTTAAGATTTATAAATTCGTGGAAAAATCGCAATCATCAACATGTTTCTTTACGAGATATTATAGCAATACATTTTGCATTGAAAATTTAGAGCAATATTAACCAAAATCTTCGCAAAACTATACTGTAATGGTAAATAAGTGACAATAAGTGCACTGTAATGTTCTATTTCAGTATAGATTTATATTGTGAAGAATGGTTTCCCTAACAACAAGTTTCTGTGTAGGAATTCTAACTTTCCAGGTCCGACAAAAATAGCTGTAAATACAACAAAAAAACAGGATCGTGCAAAACCCTTTGTTCAAGTTTGTAATTAAATGCCTAGTTAATTATTGGAAAGTTAAGTTCGAATTTTCAGCAGCCTGGCACCATCGTCGCTAACACTGCTCTTTTCTTTCTCGTAATATATAATGTATTTTTTTTAGTTGGTTACTTAACGACGCTGTATCAACTACGAGGTTATTTAGCGTCGATGAGATTGGTAGTAGCGAGATGGTGTTTGGCGAGATGAGGCCGAGGATGCGCCATAGAAAACCTCGGAAAGAACTCAACCAGGTAATCAGCCAAACCGGAGATCGAACCCGCGCCCGAACGCAACTTCAGACCGGCAGGCAAGCGCCTTAACTGACTGAACCACGCCGGTGGCTTAATACTACATAATATATAACTACTACATAATACTACATAACGAAATCAGGTTTGTCTCCCAAGGTGAACTACTTCCTACTTCCTTTCCGACTACAACGTTACAATCTGCTCGCATTCTTTAGTGGTTTTTAAATTAAATTTATACGAATACCGTCCAAGCTACTGAAATACTCCAGGCAGATAAATGATTATTTATTTGATTTTCTATCGATATGGATAAAAATCACGATCCTACTCGCAATAGTTACCGAATAAGAGGGTATTAAACATTTGGTGGCGGGATTTATTTTTTCTGAAAAAAAAAGAAAACTACGATCTTCCTAGCAATATGGTACTACAATTTTTGTTACATACAACACAAGCTACTTTCTCTAAAACCTGCAGGGTTATTTCACGTACACAGGCGGCATGTTATACAGTGACATCATTTTATTTTTACTAACATTGCTAATATTAACCTGGGTATACCTTCGGATTAACGGTTGAGAACCGGAAACACCTTTTCCTACCCCTTTCCACGACTGGAATTCTATGATACTGGCGTAAAATACAAACAAATCACTTTATTTGGTATAGGAGGGAAGAAAAGTAGTTCATCCATTTACGTAAACTAGGAAATATCGCGATTTCGAGTTTTATAATTTCCATTAGGTTTTTGTTCAATCAAAACACAGTACTGTATTAACAATGAGTGTTTTTACTCTCGAAATGAGCTATCATTCGGACGTATTCATTATGCAGTGTACATTATACTGTCTACAGAACATTAGCATACAATATAGAAAATGAAGTTAAATTGAAAAATAATCATAATATGGATATTTAAACACATTTTTGAAAATGGTGACCGTTCATTTCGATACAGGCTTCAGTTCTTTTGTGAATATTATCGCACTATAGACTATTGTACCTAATTCCAATTACCAGTGTCGTTCTTCGTTCTAGTAACTCATGTTTAAATAATTATGTACCTACTTTATAAAAGAGTACCTTACGTACTGTAAATTCAATCTTCACCTCTGCCCGATCCGAAAAGATAAAATTACTCAGATATGCTATCTACTGTCCGTCCAGGTGGTTTTGTCGCAGGGAAATCACGTAACAATTAATGAACGGGGTCTTTTATTTGTTATGTTAAACAGTTGTACAATATTACGTAGACGTCCAATTCCTAACAGAAATAAATTAATGTTTTCAGAGAAGAGCTAAGACAGCCCAGCCACTAGCCTTTACAGAGGGGCGAGCAGAAGAGAATGGGGAAAACCGGGATGCGATTTAGGCAAACGGACGACAGTACCTGTGGGAGGATATGATTCAATATTGAAAGCTCTTTCGTCACTGGAAAACGCGTACATATTTCTAGAACGTACTATACTCACTAACTCAGTATTGTTTACTATGACCGTAAGGCGACTTTGACTTTATACGCTTGGTTCTGTGTGGAGAACGGAAGGAAATTTACTAGTAGAGGGGGGGGGGTGGGAGTGAAGTACATTCAAAAACTCAGGTACAACAAAAAATTAACTAAAAATTAAATGATGTCCCTGTAAATATTCAATTAAGAGATCCACATTTATACTTCTTGTAACCCTATACTTCGATGCACCCATATGACGTCATTTACAGATTCAATTCAGCATTATAAGCGACGTGTCAGAGCAACCACAACAAGAGAGCGCTGCAGGAATCCACCTGAGCTGTCACATTGAGTTTTTTATATATATATTTTTCTTTTCAGTATGAGGGAAGAAAGCCAACAACTCCTTCGTTTTTGCGGCGTCAGCAGCAGACGGGTACCTGCTTGTTCTCGATTGCCATTTCATTTCCTGCGTCTCCCCCACTCAGGGAGACTCCTTCCTCACTCTCCGCCCTTTTGAATATCATCCCTTGCCATCACCTCATTTCCAATTTGTATTGGATTCCAGCCAGAGTGTGTATACTGAATGGCGTGGTGCAAATGGATTCTAGATTTCTGCTGATGTCCCTGTTACGTGCAGAGGCGTTTGGGCTGATACGTGAAGAACTAGCAACGGAGGAGTTACGAGGCAATAGAGGCCAGTTTGTTTTCATAGGAACATCATTGCGCGTTACGGATCATTACGTAAAACCAACTTAAAAAGAGTTTCCTACAAACCAACGAGGGCTATGTAATAAATATACTCTACATCATGGCGCCAACGAAATTACTGAACAGTAAAATCGAAGGGCATCCAATTGATATTCTTTTGGATATCAGACATTCCAGTGTGGTTACAAGAATACTGAAAGAATCAACAAAATCATATTAGAGTATTTGAAAATTACTTCGCATGTATGAAGAATCAATATCAAGGAAAGTGAAACAATAACAAGTGAGGAATTCAGATGAAATTATCCGCGAAATGCCTTGATGCTCAATGATGAAATACGTAATTCCTGCTTCGATTGTAGGAGAGCACTGTCTATGTCAGTGGTATTCAATCTATGGTACCCGTATCCCCACGAGTACGCGGAGTTGTCTCAAGGGGTACGCATCCCACTGATTACGTATGTAAAATGCTGACATATCAATTTTATAACACTTGTTGATAATTACTGCATTATATTATAGTTTCTTTTGCAATATCAAGACTCGTTTTTCCTTACTTGAATAGCATTTTACGTAAATTACTATTAATTTTGCATCAATAATTACTGTGTAATAATAAACATAATAATAATAATAATAATATATTTATTCATTTATTGATATTTATGTGCTTGACAACAGCCACTGGCCAATACAAATCCAGCATAGTGATACAATTAATACGATAAAATGAATTATGGTACAAATTAAATAATTGAGATAGAAGCAAATGAAGAACATAGATTGCAATGATTAATTTACAAGAATTATGAATAATATATTTTATGGAAGGAGTTGAAACTTACAATAATTACTGCATAATAATAATTATTTATTTATTTATTCATTTATTGATATTTATGTGCTTGACAACAGCCATTGGCTAATACAAGTCCAGCACAGTAATGTAATTAATACAATAAAATGAATTATGGTACAGATTAAATAATTGAGATATCAACAAAATGAAGAACATAGATTACAATGATTAATTTACAAAAATTATTAATACTATAATATTTTATGGGATGGAGTTGATTCTTACAAAAGTATTACCAATTTTGTAGAAAGATTATGCAAACAATAATAGCAAAGACATTGCCCTGTTCTAATACTTCTATACATTGAATGGATTGAAATCGCCTACATGTAAGTTAGCATTTTCAATACATCTGGAGACCGGCGAGGAAGATTTAGAATTTCTAATATAGGAGAGTTTGTTATGTCGCATGTCCTTAATTGGAATACGAAGGCTGACACTGTTTAAGAAAGATTGACAATTAATGTCATATTTAAAGACCTTACATAAGAATAAGTAATCGAGATCACGACGTCTAGCATACAAGCTTCGACATTTAAAATGCTCGCATTTCTTATCATAGTTATATCCGGAGTTATTAGGCAGAAATCTGTACTAACATAATTAAATAAATTTCCTTTGACTATTTTCCAGTTTTGCAGAATCAGTACTAGTAATAAAGTTCCAAACTACAGATAAAAATTCCCGTTTCGATCACACTAATATATAGTATAATATTAAAAGAGAGTCAGGTGTTGCAAAAGAATAAGTAATTGACCGAATTATTCCTAATATTCTTATTGCATGGTTATAAATATTATCATTTTGGTTGTGAAAATATAATTTATTGTCAATTAATACACAGAGGTCTCTAATAAATCCTTTCTGTTAATTAATACATTTTTTAAATGATAGTTATATTTTAGTGTAGAGATTTTCCTTGAAAATGATATTACGTAGCCTAAGTTTTGGATACATTAATCATCATCCTGTTATCAACTCTCCAATTGGTAATTTAATTAATGTACTTTTGATATTTTTAATAATAATAATAATAATAATAATAATAATAATAATATGTTTTAGTACAACATAAATCATAGTCTTTTGTTAATTCTCACATACATTGGAGTCCCTTCGTTGTTTACAAATGAGGGTAAAAACTATTAGCCAATCGAAGGTTATTTAACACGTTTGTACGTACTGTGTACTACGTTATTGGTCTCATTTGTCCGCCCCTATCTTGGCGATGCAACCACTGCGAGCGATGAATTCAGTGACTCTTAGACACAGGTCGTAGTGTAAGCAGCCGGGTGAGTACAAACACTCTTTAGTATTTTAATACTACGTATTACTGAGGATGATGTACTTGTCCTTAAGCGTTGGAGGCACCATGCAACAGATTCCCTACACGTTTAAACTTAATTTTTTGCCAGAGTAAATGTATTATGAAAGGGTATCAGTCTAAATGTCTTATAAATATTTTTGTCGTTAATGTTAAAATAATTATTTTATTTATAAGAGTTACCACTTTAATTATTTACTCCTATATTTGTATATGTTACTAAAAAATCTTCTCATATTTTTATGTGTACATATGTAGGTGCTCAAATAATTCTTATTTAAGTTAGTATTTCCATGCATAAGTGAAAATAATCTTCTGTCTTCTTCTTTACTATTTTTTTATGTCAACGTCGAGCATGAGCAAAACGATCGCCTTATCAGTAACGTATTGAGTGGGGTTCTTGTAGTGGGCGGAGTCAGTTAGCTTTCCAAATTAGAAGTTTCCATAACAGAAGTTTCCAACAGAGGGACTTCACTGTAATTGCAATGCAGTTTGGGGGCACAAATATATTTCGGAAGTACGCTAGCAAAAAAAAAAAAATGAATACTACTGGTCTATGTACAAGTTCAGCAGCTAGGGGGTATATTAATTTTCAGTAGGTTGTTTTACAACGCTGTATAACATCTGAGGTTATTTAGTGTCGGAATTAAATGAAGGTGATAATGCCGGTGAAATGAGTCCGGAGTCCAGCACCGACAGTTAGCCAGCATTTGCTCATATTGGATTGAGTGAAAACCCTGGAAGAAACCTCAGCCACGTAACTTGTTCCAACCGGAATTCCAACGCTGCTGCCGTTTTGCGTCCCCCTGCGGTCGAACAGTGAACGACTTGATTCCCACTTTCGATAAGTTCGCCAAACAATAAAATCCTGTTGATTCCGCTCATTTTCGGCAATTTAAATTTTCTGAAAGATTCAAGAACTTTATTTATAGATGGGACGCTCAAGAGGTGCCATAAGTTGTTCAACAAAATATTTATGATTCATGGTGTAAATGGGAGAAAAAAACTATTTCGTACTGGTATTTTTTTTCTCCCAAACAAAAAAAAAAGATATATATAAGGAAACATTGTTCTTAATTACAAATAACACCAATCCAGACATATACGTTGACTTTGAGACGAAAATTCGCCAGCCAATTCCTTACGTTTGGTTCCAAACGAATACAAAGGGCTGCAGATTTCATCCCGGGGCAGTCATGGTGGAGAAAGATTCAATCATTGAGATTATGAAATGATTTTAAATGAAAGTAATCTACTAGGTTATTTACTGTCGATGGTATGGGTGATATCGAGATGGTATTTGGTGAGATGAGGCCGAGGATTTGCCATAGATTACCTGACATTCGCTTGACTGTTGGGAAAATCTTGAAAAAAAAAAAACAAACGAAGTAATCGAACCCGTGCCCGAGGGCAACCCCGGATCGGTAGGTAAGCACCTTAGCAGACTGAGCTACGCCGGTGGTTAATAAAAGTTTTTTGGATTTGTAAAACATTGTTTATTAACGTAGAAATATTGTCTTATCAATATACCACATTCCAGCATTAAATTTGTTCAGGATATGTAGAAATTACATTTTGCACTTCACAAAACTTATAAAAGCGAAAGGTGTACATGTCCACTTTAGAGTCCTACCATTGAACGAAAAATATTTAAGAAATATCATTGTATACAGAGAGGCAGGCAGAGACAAGGAGCATGTCCAAAACCTCTTTTTGTATCAGTGTCACCTTTACTTTTTAACTTTGCTCTAGAATATGCCATTAAGAACGTTCAGAAAAACAGGTTGTGTATGGAATTGAACAGGTTACATCAGCTGCTTGTTTATGCACATGACGTGAATATGTTAGAAAAACATTCACAAACCATTAGGGAAACCATGGGAATTTTATTGAAGCAAGTAAAGAGATAGGTTTGAAAATACATTCCGATAAAACAAAGTATATGATTATATCTCGTGACCATAACATAGCACGATAAGGAAATATTAAAACTGGAAATTTATCCTATGAAAAGATGGAAAAATTCAAATTCCTGAAGCAACAGTAACAAAATATAAATTATACTTGGAATGAAATTAAACGCACAATAAATATGAAAAATGCCTGTTATTATTCGGTTGAGAAGCTTTTATCATTCAAGCTGTTCAGAAAAAGCTGAAAGTTAGAATTTATAAAACAGTTATATTACCGGTTGTTTTGCATGATTATGAAACTTGGACTCTCACTTTGAGAGAGTAACAGAGGTTAAGGGTGTTTGAGAATAAGGTGGAAAGGAAAATAGTTGGGGGGAAAAGAGGGATGAAGTTACAGGAGAATGGAGAAAGTTACACAAGGCAGAAATTCACGAATTATATTCTTCACCTGACATAATTAGGAACATTAAATCCAGACGTTTGGGATGGGCAGGGCATGTAGCACGTATGGGCGTTCGCTTCATTTGTAATGTTCGATACTATGATCATATCTCACCTTCTTTCGAGAAGTTATCATGGCTTAGGTTACATGAGAGGAGAAATCTGCACTCACTTTCGCTTTTATATCGAATTATGCACACTTCATCCCCCTATTATTTATTCGCTCGTTTTCATACTCTCTCTCACTATCATAATATTAATACTCGATCACAACGCGATGACACGCTAGAAATTCCACTTCACACATCATCTCTGTATTCCCCATCTTTCACTGTTGCTACCTCTCGTCACTGGAACTCTCTGCCGCCGGAAGTCAAGGGCTGCCAAACATTGAAATCTTTCAAATCCAAATTATAAAATTATCTTATGACGAGTTGTCAAACTAACTTACTATTATGACAAGTGTTGTATTGCATGTTTCCACGTATTCACTGTTTTTTTTATGTTCTAGTGATATATAACTTATTGTATATTTTTGTTTTCATATTTTCCGATAATGGTATATCTATAATGTGATCAGTTGAGCTATATATAATCATAATTTTCCTTACTGTCTGTACTTAAAAATATTGTATTCATTGTATGCTTTGTACTGCACTCTTTTATTATTATTATTATTATTATTATTATTATTATTATTATTATTATTATTATTATCATCATCATCATCAATCATTGTCTTATTTTTATACTTCGTATTTCTAATTTATTTTGACCTGCTGTTCACGTTTTATTATGCTTTTTCCTTTCTTCCTGTATTATATATATTATATCTGACTTCTACTCACTTGTTGTTTACATTTTTTATTATTATCTTATTTAGTTATGTGTGTAAAATTGTAGTGTACTTTGTAAATTTGTAGTGTTGTTTGTAACGCAGTTTTACTCCTGGTTGAGTGTTAGAGAAGGCCGTATGGCCTTAACTCTGCCAGGTTAAATAATTTATTATTATTATTATTATTATTATTATTATTATTATTATTATTATTATTATTATATAGAGTGTTAGTTGGAAGGCCGAAGTGAAAAAGACCTTTGGGAAGGCCGAACGTAAATGAGAGGATAATATTAAATTGGATTTGAGGGAGGTGGGATAGATGGCAGAGACTGGATAATCTTGCACAGGATAGGGACCGATGGCGGGCTTATGTGAGGGCGGCAATGAACCTGCGGGTTCTCTAAAAGCCATTTGTAAGTAAGTAAGAGCGAAAAGATATTTGCCGATAGAATCTCGAGTCGGATATCTTACAACAAAGTACTTGATCTTATATTTCGTTAAGTAAGGAAGTACATAATAGGAAAAGAAAACTGATGTTGTTATCTATGCAGTGCTTAGCAGCAAAATATTTACCGTTGTTCATTATATACATTATTTTATTGCAAATATCGATGGATATCCTTCCCAGGACACCAAAAATGAAGGTAGATGTAGTAATAGATCAATCTGTATACACAGCTTCTTTTCATATTACAAATCTAGAACTTAGTACTAAATTTCAAGTCTGTCATACTCCTGATTGCATAAACAAACAAAAGAGATCTTACATTCAATATCAGCATAGTCATATGACGTCTGCAGAGAATGCACGGAAGTTTAGTCGTCTAGAGACGTGACGTGTAGTAGGAAAACTCAATTTCCACGTCTGGTGAAATTGCACAAGGATATTCTGCATTATAATACTGCTCCTTGCTATTTATGGCAGAAATTGCATGTGGCTTCCAAGTCTAGTCTGCTTCTACAGTATGGAATCTCACATAAAAGGTTTGTGCAAAGCTCCCGCAGCCAAAATATCGGCTTTCAGAAAAATTCTCTTTACACAGGGTAAAGAAATCTCAGGTTAAATATAGAAGCATGTGTCAGCAACCTACGATAAGGTACCACATTGTACGACAGATTTGTGTAATAAACTACATGGATTGTATGCAAAGCTTCTTAGAGTGTAGGCCTAGTTGAATATTTTCGCTATGACATTTTTTGTACTTTTGATCATGAATAGAGTAAGCGTGTATTATGTTCTCAATTCAAGTATAAAAGCTTTTTTTTAGAAAAGTTCTCATTGTTGATTTTCATTAAGATAACTTTCGTAAGAGAAATAATAATAATAATAATAATAATAATAATAATAATAATAATAATAATAATACTAATAATAATACTTACAAAAGACTTTTTAGGAACCCGCAGGTTTATTGCCTCCCTCACATAAGCCCGCCATCGGTCCCTATCCTGTGCAAGATTAATCCAGTCTCTGTTATCATATCCCACCTCCCTCAAATCCATTTTAATATTAACCTCCTATCTACGTCTCGGCCTCCCCAAAGGTCTTTTCCCCTCCGGCATGGCGCGTCCTAAGGTTGCGGATATGGAGAATAGTTGCGAATATATTGAATAAGCAGTCGTGGACAGCCGATAAGGGGTGGTCCTCCAGCTTGGGGGTTGGGCGAAGGGCTAACAACCCATCACCGTAAAAAACACCTTGTTACGAGTCCATACAAAATAATAATAATAATAATAATAATAATAATAATAGTAATAATAATAATAATAATAATAATAATATTGAACAAATTACGAGTTTGAAGTATTCAGTTGTACACAATCTGGAATATAGTATAAGTTACCTCACTTTATTATACAAGAAGAACAATCCGCCATGTTGAATCCCATAGCCAAAGCGACATGACAGTTTAAATATGAGATCATGGGTAAGGACAAGATTATGTATGCAAGTTTGAGGCAGCGAAACATTAAGTTTTCATTGTATTTAGGCCTACATATAATACACAATAATTACATATTGATATTTTAATAGAGGAAAGAGTAATGGTTAGTGGGTTAGGTTAGGTTAGTTACCCTAGTTACGGTACATTGTTAACAATATTTTTTTTTTCTGGACGCAAACCATGTAATTTTCAGGGATTAATATGAATTGAATTCATATCTATTATTCGATTTTCTCTATCTGCGATAGTTTTTTACTTATTCAATTAAAAGTTTTTCCTCAAGTTTATTATTGTCACTCGATTGGAATTCAATATGAGGGATTGTTCTGCTCGGAATGTAAATTGCTTTATTATACGTGAAGACGTCGAAGAAAAGTTAATTTTCAATACGGGCCTACAAGGTGAACTAAATACATTTTACAAATTATATTATCCAACACATTTTTTCCGCAGTGAGCGTGAACACCTGACGCTGATATTTCAGAACTGCTGTACTGATGGGGACGCCCCACACCTTGGCCTGCTCGTTCCTCAAATCTAAATCCTCTATAATTTTGTTATCAACAACAATCAGGTCAATTTCAAAGAGTGCGTGATTCCTTATGCCGAAGGGCAGAGGAATGCATTGCCATAAATGAACGTCACATTGAGCACCTCGTATGAACAAGTGTTCAGATCTCAGATAGTATATGTTTTAGGACCCATGTTTATTAGACTTTTTTTCCTTGTTTTGATGCATACTAGCACCTCCTAAAATATTGGATAGGTACCTTTTTCTTAACACTCTGTATATGTTTAGGATTCTAATTTATTTGTAAGCTACTGATAAACGTGCGTGAAAAGTGCGGAGGACGAAACTAGACCTTCACCTACGGAAAACGAAGAACTTACTCGTAATATTTTTACATAACTATCAAGACATTGACTTGCATACGAATTCTGTGTCTAATGTGTTGCCAGTGTTCATATCTTAAGCATTGTATGTTATTCCAGGCTTATTATTTAGAATTTACGCAAGCAGTTTGTCTGTCCCATATTGCAACCTTATTTTCTGGAAGTCCAATTATTCGGTATGAGAACTTTCTAAAAACGTAACACCTGATTCATTGAAATATTCATGTTATGACTTTGAACACATAGGGAGAAATGATATTCTTTAAGGGATCACCTCAAATCACATTTTTACTTTCGTTGTTTTGAAATTAGAGACTGTGGAAAAAGATTGTCCCATATTACCACCCGCTCCTCTACCAATTTCCGCGAGAGTTAACAAAATATTAGCCGACATAAATCGTGAAATCGTTGGTGGAATAGAAATGCACGAAAGAATATTAATAAATTTCTTACAATTTTAACATATGTTAGCAAACAATGCATTAGTGCGCTTTTAACATTTGAAGAGTCCACTGCAAGAATGATGGATGTCATTTGGAATACATTTTGCAGGAGAAGCAACTGAAAGTTAGAAATGCTTAGCGCTCAAAGCTTAACTGTGATTTTCCGATCATTACTGGACAATGACTATCAGTGTTAATGCCATATAACTCTGTATGTACATTCTATATGTCTTAAGCTATGCATTGACAGTCTTGGTTCATTTTCGACAAGAAAGTGACATCCATCATTCTTGCAGTGGACTCTTTATTTGTTTGTGAAACTGATCCTAGAAGTTGTAAAAGCTAAGAATAATACATTCAAATTTGTAATAACCAACTGTAAATTAAACTCTATTTCCAGCAGAACTTGGTTTTAAGCGTAATCCTTGAGTGGTGATGATGATTATGATGATGATGGAAATTATGATAATGACAACAGTGAAGATTGCGGCGATTTTAATATAATGAGATATCGTACATAGTGCGTCATTTTCAATGTTGTGGAAGTAGACACTTTTAATCAGACAGAAAAGAACTTTTTGGCCTACAGGGTTTATTGAATGGAGCAAACTGTACTTCTCACTATCGCCAAGAGCAACAGTGAAACTAAACATTGGAATGACAATAGCTTCTGCCTCTGTTACACACAGCAGGTCTAATCTTGTGTGTGTATGTTGAAGTGTACTGAGGGGGCGAATAAATATCCATCCGCATGCAGATAGTCCGAGTCCAATAAGCTTACAACCCCCAGGAGGCAGAAAAGAGATAAGTGAGAGTGAGTGACCCAACGGGGAACGTCTCAGCTCCGAAAACACGGCGGAGACGAAACAGGAAGTGACCTAGTGGTTACAAAATAACCGACCGCTCCTCAAACACCAGCAGGAAGCCTCCCAGATCTTCCGAGACCGGCATAATAAAGACCAATAAAGCACTAGAATAGTACCTCCATCCGTCAGCAGATACCGCCTATCGAGCACCTTCCGCTATGGATACAGTTGTTGAACAGAGGAACAGTGAATAGTTGACAATTTCTATTCGGCATCATCGAAGCTCATACAACTTATCCTAAATCCATATTGTATGACGACATACAATTATGTAATATGACGAGTATAACGGAGGGAAATGGTGTTGGCTAAAATAGGGTAAAGGTTGGTAAAAATGTGATATGAGTAATATTGTATTAATTCTTTTCAGAATTTATTACAATTTTACTGAGGGAGAGGAATATCGGTTTTTCGCGTCAACGTATTAAGGAAATGTTCATGGACAAGTTTCTGCACAAAACCGGTCCTTCTCATGCTCAGTAAAATTGTAACAAATTCTCAAAAAGAACTATCACAATATTACCCATATCACAATTTTACCAACCTTTACCCTATATTTGTAATGTTGAGAGAAATGAAACCCGTAGTATAATAATCATCGTTTAATTTTTTAACAAATCCAAATTATATTCAAAGTTAAGGATGAAACTTGAGGTTGTAGAATGGTAAGCCAGTGTTTTAACACTGAACTATCTGAGGCGCAACTACAGAAGTTAATATACGGTAGACTAGTGGACGAATAACAGTATAATTATTATGGAACAAATTTATGTCATACATTATTGCATCAGTCAAGGTTCAGAAAGCGAGAGAAGATACGACAAAGATACTCTTTATCATCTACTCTCTTCAACAACTACTTGAAGAATTTGGTGAAGAACTGTTTTCAGAACATGGGAGGAATAAAGGTAGGAGGAAGAAGAATAAATGCATAGGATTTGCTGATGATATGGCGTTGTTAGCAGAAGAGGACACTATACTAAGGGATATGCTACTGAAGCTAAATGACAGCTGTGAGCAGTATGGAATGAAGATAAATTCAAAGAAGTGGAAGAACATATTTGTCGGAAGAAAAATAAAGAAAGTAAACTTGCGAATTCTACATGAGGCAGTAGACCAAGTGGGTAGCTTCAAATACTTGTGGTGTACTGGCATTGAGTCAGAAACATGCCTTAAAATGTATGGAACTTCATGATATTTTCAGCATTTGGATTGCCAATGGCCTAAAATCGGATATTTATGGGCACTCATATACCAATTAAATAGACTACGATTAAAATGTTTATATTCCCCACCAACTACTTTCAGCAACTGCATATTTAATGAATTAGCATTAGTGCTTTAAAAATATTTTATTAAATTTTCTGTAATGATGGGAGATTAATCCGTTCATTTCGTTTCATGAAATGTGTTTTACATACGTTTTGAAATTCAAAGTAATCCGAAATATTTGGAACTAAGGAAGCAACTTAAATAATTCCAGGAATCTCTCAATTTTAATTTTTCGTTTAACATCATCCTCCTATTTCGTCTATGTAAGTCTGCCTTTTTAATGGGACTGTAAAATGCGTTTATCATGGATATAATACGTACAGTTGAAGAAATTTAACAAACTTGCCACCAACCGACCGATTACATTAAATGTTAAATCTACCAAATTTGTTATAATAATCCATTTGAAGGGTTCTTACATTGAATGAAACTGCGGTAACTTATATGCCTGGTTTAATCTTTATATTTATCTTTAATTTAAGTATACATATGCTAATCATTAAAATATTAAAATATATCTGGACAAACTTACTCTTATTGCCAATTATATGAATTTTAATATATAGGGTGTATGAAGAAAGATGGCGGAAACTTAAACGGTTGAAAGTATACGATAACAGAAGAAAAAAAGTTCCAGTAAACATGGGTTCCTAAACGAGCCGTTTGCGAGAAAATTACGAATGTATGATTACAAACAGCCACTAACGTCATTATTTATAACATCGTATGGTTTATTCCTTCAGCACCAGAAGTTGTCCTATGCTCTTTGTTTAAAAAACTTAACATTGCCGAGAGGTGGAATTGTAATCAAACCATACACGCAGAACGTACAGGATGGATAACGGTACAGTCTCAAAAAGTATCAGTCACGTTCTGTGTGTATGGTGTGACTACAACTCCACCTCAAATAGAACTGTTAGTCTTTTATTTTTTTTTTCAATTCAGAAAATGGCCTGAATAGAAATTTACCTAAAATTCTGTCCAATTGTCTTCTCACTTCGATTTCCTGTATATATTTTTCCATCCAACAACACTAAAATCAAAAGCTCAATTTCCTTCATGCTTACTGAAATCGACACTTCCCCCCGCTCCCAGTCATATTTCAAAATGGGCTCCGAGATTGAATAGAAATGGATGAACTGTTTTTTGTTTTGTACAATGGTAGGTTCCGTTACTGTCATTATCCGCCCCGATTCTACAAGCGGGCTCATAGATATAGCTAGTGCCAAGAACAGTAGACCATAGAGTTTTTCAGAGTCTTAAGGAATTATGAGGGAGAATTTTTGGAATGCCACAGGGGAACGGATTACCCGGCAATAACCCCGGGCTTGCATGGACCACGGGCTTGTCCAATACACGTTATGAATTCAGGGTAGAGCGGTATTTAAACCGGCTCCCTTGCTTTATAAGAAAATATTTATAATTCATATAGAATAGTTCAGATAAATCTTTGTTAATATTCTAACAATTGCTTGTTTAATTTCCGTAAATGATTTATCATATTGATATCACAAATTGAAATCTTTGATATTTACTACAAACATGTATAACATGTAATTAGCAAAGATTTCACTTTGTAATATCTATATGATAAATCACTGACGAAAATTATACCGCAATTATTTTAACATTTATAAGTAAAGCTAATTTTCTTAGTCCACAACATTGGAATGGGTATAAGTGTGCACGGGGTTTACATACGGCATGTGCCCCTCAGTATAGACTCTGATCACAATCACAACGAATAACGCACACTACAGGGTCACGTTACAACAAGTTCCTTATTACTGCAGAAGTACAGTATAAAAATTCAGTTTAGCAATGTTTATGATATTGTGCACTACTGCTTGAAATAAGTTTATACCTAAAATCAACCTCAAAGTATAGAAGTGGGTACAGGAATTGGGAAGACAGTATGTCTAAGTAATTTGGTATATAATTGTGTGTAATTTATGTAATACTAGTAATAATTTGTTGTGAAAAGTAGTATTTACAACATCACTGTAATTAAAAGAAAGATATAAACCTTTTTAAATTGATAGATAGAAGTGAGTCTGACGATCTACTTTCATCTAGTTATTCAGTGCCAGCGGACGAATTTGCCAGAAATCTGTGTAAAATGATGGTGTATACCAATATTTCTTTCAACGAAGTTGAGGAGAAGCATTTAAAAATGTCGTTAGAAATTACGCTTGAATACAAGGGCAGTACCTGTGTTATAGTAGTACCGGTATTTTAAGTTGAACTTTAAAGATACGATTATTGTACCTTAAGCTTAACCATTTCATTAAGAGGAATACCTGAGTTACAATTGTACAGGTTTTTTTTAAGTTAAAAATTTACAACAACAAATTTCTTTAATACAGATTTAAACATTCCATTAAGAGCAGTACCTGTGTTATAGTAGTACCTGTATTTTTTCAGTTAAAATTTTAAAACAAAAATTTTTATAATATATAGGCTTAAACATTAACAGTAATGCCTGTGAAATAATAATATTTTAATTTAAAAGTTTATAGGAAAAAACTATTTTTATTTTCTTGTAATATACAACACAGTCCTATTTTATAAATCATTATTTTATGTGTATTTGTTTTCTTTGCTGCGGGCGTCGTCTGTTTTCATCGTACAGCACCACTCACCATTACTTTTCGTCATGTAATCTGGCTCATTGCACAATCTTCATACTCTTTTGACAGCCACTTTTTATTGGAAGTTCAATAAAGTTATTCAGAATAAAATATAATAAAATTTTTATATATCCAGCTACAATAATTTACTTCCATTTCATCTTCCAAAAATCAGTGGAGAAGATGTGTTACTAGTCTCATATATATTGTGAAATATTATTAGAATAAATTTTTACGACTATAAGGTTACGGGCTAGAAAATAAAATTCAGCGAATGTAAAGCGATAGGTAATACAGTATAATAGGATTCGATATCGGGAAATGTAGAAGGCGCGGGGAAGCGAACCATAGAAACGAATATGGAGAAATACCAAAAGTTTGATATATATTGTACGTATAGTAGAAATGGATAACGTTTCCAAGGGAGTTTTTATTACATTACTATGCATTGCACAGAATACCAGGTAAATGAAGGCACACGATCAAATAGAATTAGGGAACACTTACTCGTGTTTTAAAGGTTAGAAGACTTGAATTAAGCTGATATCAGACAGTCCATGAAGATTACTAACTACACAACCGCTAGTGCTAAAAAGCAACGCAGGATTGGGTTTTAAGTAAACGGCAACAACCGAACATATAGGATTACTATGGGCAGTGATCCTATCAGACAGCCCATGAAAACTACAAACAACACAACAGCTAGTCTAAAAAGCAACGCAGGATTGGGTTTTAAGTAAAGGGCAACAACCGAACATATAGGATTACTATGGGTAGTGATCCTATCAGACAGCCCATGAAAACTACAAACAACACAACCGCTAGTCTAAAAAGCGACGCAGAATTGGGTTTTAAGTGAAGGGCAACAACCGAACATATAGGATTACTATGGGCAGTGATCCTATCAGACAGCCCATGAAGACTACAAACAACACAACCGCTAGTCTAAAAAGCAACGCAGAATTGGGTTTTAAATGAAGGGCAACAACCGAACATATAGGATTACTATAGGCAGTCATCCTACCTGACAGCCCATGAAGACTACAAACAACACAACCGCTAGTCTAAAAAGCAACGCAGAATTGGGTTTTAAGTGAAGGGCAACAACCGAACATATAGGATTACTATGGGCAGTGATCCTATCAGACAGCCCATGAAGACTACAAACAACACAACCGCTAATCTAAAAGCAACGCAGAATTGGGTTTTAAGTGAAGGGCAACAACCGAACATATAGGATTACTATGCGCAGTGATCCTATCAGACAGCCCATGAAGACTACAAACAACACAACCGCTAGTCTAAAAAGCAACGCAGAATTGGGTTTTAAGTGAAGGAAGGGCAACAACCGAAGATATAGGATTACTATAGGCAGTCATCCTATCTGACGGCCCATGAAGACTACAAACCAGAGTCGTGCAGATTTGTCCAAATCCACGGGCTTCCCCTTCGCTGACCGCAACGGGCTGAGCAGTGTCGCGCGGAACTAGCCCGTGCCGTCACCCTGCACCACCGCACGGGTCGCGGCGGACTGCTTGTGGAGCGGTTTAGTGCGGTGGACTTGTTTGTATCAAAGCATGAGCCCAAGCTTCCGCTATCAGTTACTTATGAATTGAGTTGGTGCGCGTTTGTGCTTGTATGTACGGTTCGATCAACGATCAGCTACTGTTTCAAACATTTGATTTCTGTTTTTCAAGATGAGTTCAAACAATGGTGCATCGCAAAGAAAATATAGTCTCTGTGAGGCTGCTATTACACTATCAAAATTCTTTGACAAAGAATATTATACTAAAATATTACATCAAAGATCTTTGATAAAAGATAGGATTTGGGGTATATTACACTACATGAAATCTTTTCAGAAGATTTTATTAAACATGAAATAAAATTAGGAACAAATCTCTCCTAATACGTCTTGTTCCACAGCAATGAACACGCGTTCCCTGGATATGTTGATACTAATATTTACGCGTTAAGTTTACGATTTGTTTACACTGTTATTTACGCGTTAAGTTTATAACACCATGAATAAATATCTGGTCAGGGCTTAAACCATGGATTGTAAGATGTGATAAGAGAGGTATACATCTAAACTTATTGAAAGAGCTACAATGAGAGGACTTGAAAAGTTATAAAAATTATTATAAAATATTATTTACTTACAAATGACTTTTAACGAACCCGCAGGTTCATTGCCGCCCTACATAACCCCGCCATCGGTCCCTATCCTGTGCAAGATTAATCCAGTCTCTATCATCATATCCCACTTTCCTCAAATCCATTTTAATATTATCCTCCCATCTACGTCTCGGCCTCGCCAAAGATCTTTTTCCCTCCGGCCTCCCAACTAACACTCTATATGGATTTCCGGATTCGCCCTAATAATATTAATATTATGTTATAAAAATTATTTATTTTCATTTCATTTGCTTCAAACTCCGATATCAGAATTTTTTTGGTAGCAACAATCTAGTTATATTTGCGTTCCGCCATATTTGTTTCAAGGTATAGAAATCTTTTATCAAAGATAACAAGCTGCACTTACATTTAATAAAAGATCTTTTATCAAAGGAACATTTACAAAAGAAAACCCATTACACTGTCATATATTGTATAATATATATTTTATAAAAAGATCTTTGCAAAAAAACTTTGACAGTGTAATAGCAGACCGGAAAAACTTCATCACAGACACCGGTCGTGAAAGCATACTTTCTAAAATACAATCTCTCTAGATAAAAAGTAGTGAAGGAGAAAATCGCTGCAAGAAAGTTTAAAAATACAAAGTCGGATGAAAATTTCAAAAAGTACCATAGGGACAGTTTTTAAATCTGTGTTCGACAGCAGTGGAAAATATTTTAATTTTGTACTGTGTCCTGTATGCTTATGCCACACGCCAAGCGCAAGGAGGAAAGGAGTAGAATGCTATCAACTGGTGGGCTAAGCTGGGTTGCGTAACCAAGCGTGAAGGGCTACGAAGCGGCCGCGCCAAGCAGTGTTGGTCTTGGGTGGGCTGGGCTGCTTAAGCATTAGGACTGACAGTGCTGCGCTGAGGGCCAATCTGCAGGACTCTGCTACAAACAACATAACCGCTCGTGCTAAAAAGCAACGCAGGATTGGGTTTTAAGTGAAGGGCAACAACCGAACATATAGGATTACTATGGGCAGTCATTCTATCAGACGGCCCATGAATACTAATAATTACACAACCACTAGTGCTAAAAGGCAACGCAGGATTGAGTTTTAAGTAAAGGATAACAAAAACACATAGGATTGCAATGGGCGTCATGCTATACCTTCGTACCAAAATTTATCAGGTTTAGATTTTAATTACAACGTGTTTTTTTTTTCGAGCAGGACGATCTACAGACAGAAAATTTAAAATCACCATTTCTACCCGATATCAAAGTGGCTCGTGTACCAGTGTTTTTCATATTATTCAGAAGAAAATGCATGTTATAGGCCTATAAACGGTTTTAATATCTCATCAGAATTAGCGAATCTACTCTGCCAACACTTATAAAGAAAGAAAATACGATGCTGAATCGTATAATGGTTTTTATTCTTAATAAACATAAGGGAGCAAGTAGTAAACGATGCATATACAGGGTGATACAAAGATCAGAAGGTCGTTTAGAAAGTTTAATGTACAATAGAGTCTGCCTCGGTAGCGTAGTCGGTATGGTGCTGGCCTTCTGTGCTCGAGGTTGCGAGTTCCCGGCCCAGGTTGATGGCATTTAAGTGTGCTTAAATACGACAAGCTCATGTAAGTAAATTTAGTGGCATGTAAAAGAACTCCTGCGGACAAAATTGCGGCACACCGGCCACACTGATATAACCTCGGCAGTTCCGAGAGTCGTTAAATAAACCATAATTAAAAGATATGATAGATGAGCTCAATGTGAACAACATTTTAATGTAGATACAAAAATTCATGTTACATCGACCGATTTCCCGCTAGAGTGGGTCACAGCTCTACGTAATATGTACCCTTTTTACAAAAGGAGAGTTCACATGTTTAATTTACAGACGTTCAAATAGCTCGCCATTGACTTCAACACAGAGATGGCATCTGGTACGTCCAAAAATGCCAGGAGTTTCCTCGATGACCATTGTAGCTGCAGCAACACGGGCAACCGAATCGGTTCTGCAGTATCTAAAGGGGTGGAGTAAAACGAGACGTTTCGTCTCCCCCGACAGAAAGAAATCCATCTGTGTCTGATCGGGAGAGCGAGGTGGCCAATGTACAGGCCCACCCATTCCAATCCAACGATAGGGGAACCTTCCATTGATGAGTTGCCAAACACACGATGTTGCTCGTCTTCGAACAGCAACAGACTGATCATCAACATGTACAACGGCAACTGTGACTGATCTAGTAACGGAAGATGCGCGGCCCTAGACCCCTAACCGCTCCAAATCATCAGCGCCCCTAGCGGCAAAACATTAATTTTCGTACATAAAAAGTTATTCCTCTTGATCTTCCATACCATTCCTCATACGTTGTAAAAGACCTTTCGTATCACCCTGTATTTATGCTTGTATTCAGATAGATCAGGCAAGAGTTGTACAGCATATTGAAGTCGGTGTACTCGGCGAAATGTCTGCAAGTTTCCATTGCAGAGCAGAGAAAATGAGTATCACAGAAGACAAAAGAGAAATGTTATAAAACTATTCCTCATAGTGCTTTATCAGAGTTAATATAGGAAAGACAGTTGTGGAGTCATATCAGATACAATTTCACGTAGAATAGTCATATAGCTGGCACGTGACCCTGTCGCGCGAGCAGGATAAATACGAACGGAAAAGGAATGGAAATATATGACGGAGAAAGAAAATAATACAAGTCTTAGAACGGAGGCTTGGAGATGTAGAGCAGGCATATAGGGAGAGAAGAGAGCTGAATAAAAATAAATGATGGGGACTTCAGAACAGAAATCCTATGAACTGAGACAATAAAATCTAAAGACGAGCCAGAATTTCACGGGGTGGAATAGAAAATTCCAGGAGATATACGAGTACATGCATATAGAGTGCCATTCATGATTATACGCATCGAATGATTGAATTTCTGCTATTGGAGACCAGCCTCTTACCTGTATTTTCTCTATTTCCCCAGTTTTAATTTTCTAAGTATTATAGGAAACTTTCCTTTTGAAGTCACTGACGTAGTTCGAAATACGAGAAATGTCTATCATCTATCCAAGTCAAGAACCATACTAATGTATCACTACTTCGTGGTAAAGAAAAAATGAAATACAAAATAATGTATAAAAACATTAGGTTTATTTTAATCTATCACACCGGTAATGTTTAATTCCATTGCACTGATATGAATTGAAATAATATGTTTAAAAACTTTGCTTTTAATGGATCATTACACTTTCACTACGTCAAACTACATTTGATCAATAAAACGGTACGAAAGGACGTGTTTCAACCAATCATGGCTGTTTATCATTTTCCTAGCATTTGCTTCTTTTTATCACTTCCCTAGCATTTTTTTGTTCTTATCACTTCCCTAGCATTTGTTTCTTTGTCAACATTTCAAACTGCAAATTATTTACGGTACTAAAAAACACGTTTTGCGATCGTCGTTTCCCACATAGATAGTCAATTGAAAACGGCGGCTCCGTTCAAAAGTTTTGGTGAAGCAAACATTAGTGAAATAGAATTTAGTAAGTCAGTTAATACCTATTTTATTGTATTATAGTACTGTATTTCATCTAATCTTTGTATACTTTCTTCTGTTTTTATCATCACCCTACCAGTTGTTTCTTTATTTGCCAACATTTCAAACTGCAAATTCTTTACGGTAATATGAAACATGCTTTGCGATCATCATTTGTTTACCGCATAGATAGTCAACTGAAGATGGCGGCTCCATTCAAACGTTTTGGTGATGCTAACATTAGTGAAATATAATTTTAGTAAGTCAGTTAATATTTGATTATATTAAAGTACTTTATTTCTTCTAATTTTTGTATACGATAAGTTTGCGTCAAAAACCAGACAAGTCCATAATTTTATGAAAATAATTTTATGGTGTTTTCGTTATAATTATACTGGATTCTATCGATATCTGCATTGATTTTCAGTCAAACTTAGATAAATCCCATGCAACATTGCATTTGAAATATGGGTTTTCGGGCAAAATCGAACAAGTCCAGGTTTTCAGTCAAAACCGAACACGTCTAAAAGTAACTTGAAAAATAAAATGTTAACACATTTTCAGTCAATACCAAGCAAATCCTACATGTATATCATCCAATGTACTCTTTTTTTCCAACAGAAATTAAACAGTTCCCTTTTACATATTGTCTTGGAAAAACTTTTGTATAGATGTCGGTAACCTACCCCTATTCCTCTTCAGAATGCCAGAAGGATCTGTTGCGTAGAGAACAGTAATCCATCCCTTGGGATAACCAAAAGGATTAGCATTTCACAGGTGGGCAACCTACACTTGGCTCTTAACTCTCTTTTATTTTCTCCTTCAAAAAGCACACTGATCATCATCTCATGTCATCTCTGTCCTAGAATAATGGCTGTTGATTGAATTACTCTTGTAAGAAATATGAGGTATGGGGTTCCCCCTCCCTTTTTCATACTTTCAATAGTATAAGAACCGAACAGTTGGAAGATTCTGACATTTGTCTCTGTGTCGTATTGACTATTGTTGTGAGAACGCAAGAGAGTGGGAAATCCAATTATTAAAGGGATTAATCTGCGGTTTAAATGCAATGAATGTTATTACGAAAAAAACAATTGAACCATCAGTTGTGAGTACAATTAATTGCGGTATTAGAAAGCGACGATCTGCCAGTCGGGAGAGAACGGGATTGCGAAGATAGAGACAATTGGAGAAAAAGAATAAGAACGTACAACATTGGTCACAGGAAGATGTGATATTACATTGTAAACCTGTAATAATAATAATAATAATAATAATAATTATTATTATTATTATTATTATTATTATTATTAAATTAAGCAGATCCCTTTTATACATTGTCTCGGAAAAACCTTCGTATAGAGTCGGTAACTTATCCCTATTCCTCTTCGGAATACCAGAAGGATTATTATTATTATTATTATTATTATTATTATTATTATTATTATTATTATTTATAGGAATGTTAGGAATAATTCGGTCAATTACTTATTCTTTTTCAACTCCTGACTCTCTTTTAACATTAATATGCATTAGTGAGATCGAAACTCGAATATGCATCTGTAGTTTGGAACTCTATTACAAGTACTGATTCGACAAAACTGGAAAATATTCAAAGTAAATTTACATCATTATGTTCGTACAGATTTCTGCCTAATAACTCCGGGTATAACTATGATGCGAGCACTATATTTGTCGAAGCTTGTATGCTAGACGTCATGAACTCGATTACTTATTCTTATGTAAGGTCCTTAAAGGTGACATTAAAATTGTCAATCTTTCTTAAACAGTGTCAGCCTTCGTATTCCTATTAAGGACATGAGACATCACAAGCTCTTCTATATTACACATTCTAAATCTTTCTCGCCGGTCTCCAGATGTAGTAAAAATGCTAACTTACATGTAGGCGATTTCAATCCATTCAATGTATAGAAGTATTAAAACATGGCAATGTTTTTGCTAATATTATTTGCAAATTCCTTCTACACAAATTGGTAATACTTTTGTAAGAATCAACTTCTTTGCATAAAATATAATAGTTTTAATTCTTGCAAATTAATAATTGTAATCTATGTTCTTCATTTTGTAGTTATCTTAATTATTTAATTAGTACCATAGTTGTTCATTTTATTGTATTCATTGTATCACTGTGCTGGACTTGTATTGACCAATGGCTGTTGTGTAGCACATAAATAGCAATGCATATTATTATTATTATCATTATTATTATTATTATTATCCCATTGCTTTTAATAATATACATGGATCAATTTATCCAAGAGTGGCGCAAGATTTGGCATGACTATTTTCAATTAAATAGAACATTACAAATAGAGTCCCTGATTTTTATAGATGATTTGGTTTCAATAGGACCCACAGAAAATGATTTGCAGTAATGTGTACATAATTTCAATATAATCGGAAATAAATATGAAAATAAATACAAACAAGAGAAAAGTGGTAGCCTTTTGTGGAGAATACCTGTATCGAGCAACATAGTTTTGGACAATGAAATTTTGGAAAGAGTAAATGAGTTTACAATTGTCACTGTCATTTGTTATTTGAACAAGAATAGATATAGCAAACAAAATTTAAAAAATTACAAAAACCATGGGAATAATTAACAGTATCATGAAACCATCATTAGTACAAAAGGACACAAGAATACGTCTCTATGAAACCTTTGCAAGGCCAGAGGTAAGCTATGGTTGTGAAGCATGGACAATAAGAAGAACGGCTGAAAGTAGGATAACAGCTAATGAGATGCGATTTATGTGATATACAAGACGGGACCATAAACGAAATGAGGAAGTAATGGAAAAACTGGGACTAAAGCTAAATCTCCATTATATACAAAATTACCAGGCCAACTGGATGGGCCATCTACAACGGATATCATCGCACAGAATCCCAAGAGGTATGCTTCGTTATCTCTCTCAAGGAAAGAGATCACTGGAATATCCCAAGAAACGCTGGAGGGCCAATTCTTCTTTGAGACCGTAACGGGCCACATGGCCTAATACTTGGAGGGATTATTATTATTATTATTATTATTATTATTATTATTATTACAGTCGTAAATATGCGATAGATTAAAATCACGCGTTCCCAGTGGAAGGTTCCTGGTTAAATTTATCGGCGATTTCTTCCCCATACAAAATTTTGTGATTGGTATAATATATTGATCCTAATCTGCTGGCGAAATGAGGCTAGGCTTCAGACACACTACCCGAAATTAATACGAAAAATCTATTATATATATATATATATATATATATATATATATATATATATATATATAGACTATAGACCTTTGTAGAGTGTAAATGTAAGGTACCTCGTGGAAAATAATAGCAGTTTTCAAAAGGACTGAATGGTCATGCAGTTAACAGTTTCTTATTTTTATTTACTGTGGCAGAGTTAAGGCCATCAGACCTTCTCTACCACACCATCAGAATACAAATAGACATACACAAGAAACAAATGTAAGGAGAAGAAGCAAACAAGAAATAGGAATAAAATTACAGATACAAATACAAAAAGAACAAAAGAAAAAATATATGTATACTAGTAGGAAGATAAGACCACAATGGGCATAAAAGGTACTAATACGGTATATTGTCCACGTAATACACAGTGTCCCGCTTAGAGGGATCGAGAAATAAGTGCTAATTTAAAGGATAAGTAATGGTTTTGTAGCATAACTGTCTATACAACTTGATGTAAAATCTCTCCGAGTTTTGGAGAATGGTCAGTGCAACTCGACGTGTGCGCCTCGAGCTACCCTGAAGACATCTAAAAGGTACTCAACCTTCTGCCAAGCATTCCATAACATTTGTGGAGTGATTAGCGCAGCTGCATTTATAATGCGTTGTCTCAGTTTTTCCTAAGCGTCAACTGTACCACGTTGTACAGAACAATCATCATAAAGCCTCAGAAAAAGGACAATAGGCGTCAAGACAGGTGACCTAGGTGGCCACGCTAGGGTTTTCCTTTTCCGATCAACCTATTGTGAAAGTCTGCATTCAAGAAAACAAGCATTGCTCCAAAGTAATGGGATGGAGCCCCACGTTGCTGAAAAATCGATCCTGGAGGGAGTTGATCAACAACAAAAGTTCTGCACATGTCCAGATACACATTCCCTTTGATTATAGTCTCGATGAAGAAGAATGGTCCAATGACGGAATGTTCTACTGAATGGCCCCAGGCTCATTTCCACGATAAACGTTAGTGCGCATGCGCATGAACATGCAACTGTTTTTAAACCATTGGTGCATAAACTTGTACTGTTTTTGCATATTGTCAGATGTAAATCAAAACAATATATTCACCTGATTTCAAGTGGTGAGCATTTATTTCTCGATCCCTCTAAACGGGATATGGTGTATATAGTGATATCAAAAATATTTTTCTTGCATTTTTAACTGTGTTTGATTGTACTTATGCAGTGTAAAATATTACCATAGCAACTAAAACTTACGATCAAACAAAGCCAGCATGGTATATTAAAAAACAAGGTACAATAAACATGTAAGAGAAAAGTTTTTGATGTCACTGTGTTAGTGATTAATAAAAATGATTAAATATCTGTGCGAATATAAAGCGAAGCAAAACAGTAACAATTTCGAAACATTTTCAATAATTTAGAATACCCAGAATACTCAGTTTACTGCACTCTACGCAGTAATAAAATGCTTAATAAGTTTGTTTTTGAACACTGCTAAATTCCGACAGTCTCTGATGTTACTGGGTAGGGTATTCCACAAGCGCGAGAGCGAGATTGTGTATGATGATGAATACGATGATGTCTTACACGTTAGTATGGCTAGTATACGGCTAGTTTATCTCGAAAAGGAAATAAGAACGAGCAAAATTGTATTAAGTAGTTGTCATTGTATTACTGAATAAAGGATTAAATTGATTTCAAGAGAGAAATTGCAGGTAACGAAGCAGATTCTTACTTTGCAAAGTGAAAAATGCAGTGGCAAAGTAGAGGGAACTTTAAAAATGAACTATTATCTTCCTTCCAATATTACAACGACTTTTAAAGAATAATAATCCTTACAATAGAGAAACTCACGAACTAATTTGGTTTAAGAGAATATATTGAACTTTTCAAAGGAAATTCTGGATCACTATTATTTAGTTCGCGAACTAAAAGTTTAAAGTGAAAACAAAGAAACATTTCTAAGGAAAGAACAGTTGAAGGTTTCCCTGCAAAAAGGGGGTAGCTCCACTTTTTCAGGACATTAATGTTTTACTTGTTTCACACGTTAAAGAATATGCCCTACCTTTTAGTGCAAGAAGGGTGTGATTCCGAGCATTTGGTAATAAGTTGCAGTGGAATTTAATCCCATTCGTTTCCTTCCATAAAGAAAGCTGCTTCAGAAGATATATACACAATGACCCGTAAGAAGTGTCAATTTCAGGGGGTTATTTTTTTTAATATTTCAAACAAAACATTTAATACAATTTTGTTCGTCTTCGCTTTCTTCTTGAGATAAAAATATTGCTTTGTATTCAACGTGTTAGCCTATATCGTATTTTGTGAAAGCTATTGCTTTAATTCCCAATATGATCAATTATTTTAAGAGCGCAGTGTATGATATTAAATAATTGAAACAATTTTACTTTTGTTATTTAAATATGAAGAAATTTGATCCGAACAAATTTAACTTCTTGTTCTGCAAAGGAATTTTACAAAGCTATAGGCCTATTTGTTCGGATCAGATTTCTGCACATTTAAAGGACAAAACAACAATTATTTAAATAATTTATTATCATAATAGACTGCTCTCTTAAAATGACCGAGCATATTGGGGATTAAGTCAATGGTTTTCTCAAAACACGCTATGAAATGTTTCACATAAAACAATTTTTATTTCGAACAGAAAGCAAAAACGAGCAAAATTAACTTTTTTGTTTGAAATATCAAAAAGAAAAACTCTCTCAATTTAATGGCATTATTTACGGCTCAACCTGTGTGTGTATGTATGTATGTGTGTATATATATATATATATATATATATATATATATATATATTTATATATATGTGTGTGTGTGTGTGTGTGTGTGTGTGTGTGTGTGTGTGTGTGGGCACACACATCTGCTATGTCTTGTGTTCTAGTTCATAATATTGACACAGGAATTATGTATTCAATGCAAAATGTGGCTAATTATATCAAATTTCATTGCAAAAAGCCGGTAATCCCATTATTTGTTTATATTTTTCCCCCTAAATTGCTGATTATAATAAATTATTAAGTGATAAAATGAAACTCCTAGGTATCTACGACATACTCTGAAAAAGGAAAGAAGTTCAGTTAAAATTTGAAATTTTTATAATGTTTTTTGTAGATTTCCACAACTTTGCAAAAGTGGAGCTACCTCGTTTTTTTGCAGGGGGAGCCCTTGAATTATAATGATTTTGAAATTAAACAGAGAATAGTTTGTATGAGTTAAAAATAGTAGATTTGGATGTTGAGAAATATGATTGTACGGCATTGACTTTTAACGATTGAAGTAGTTTGAAAAGACAAATACATTACGAAAAAATGATCTTTATTTATTGACTGCGTCAAGTGATAGGGAAGATTCAAAATGAAAGATTGATCACTTTCATAACCTTAAAATTTATCTACAATACAGTTAAACAAATGAATAGAACAAAGTGAACATCATATTTGTAACTGAAGTAATGTGAGAATTGGATCATTATTAATTTATCCTCATCTTAATCATCATCATTAACAAACAGTCTACATAACAGATCATTAGCTCTGATCCATCACTTGGTTATATCTTCTGTCACCAACGGTAATTCCACATTTCTTCCGCCCACTAGAGTATAATGTAGGCATGTAGGGGCTGGTATGGTGCTCTATCCTAAAGCATCCTAGACATGTGCTCATTCAGATCTTCCGTACAATTGCCTGTGTTGGTGGTAATGTTCCGTATGTGTAATGTATAACGGATGGTTTCACAACTTCTGTGATCCATTAATGTATGTCCTGTCAGTGGTCTTAGAATTCGCATCTCTTCTAATCTGTTCAGATCCAAACAACAGTACTGGCAGAATCAATACTTTATAGAATTCTAGCAGGTTTACGCCTGGTTTTGCTTATTATGAACGACGCCGTTCGAAAAGTGACATGGGCAAGCAAGAATCCTCTTAGCGTTGTTTCAGCGCGTCAGCTTTAGGCAATAAATTCTCGCGACTTACACATTACATTCAAGATTTATTTTATTGGCTCACTTTAAAAAAAAGTTCCGGAAGTGTGAAAGATCCACTCTAACGTACATATCGTATCTTTTGAAAACATTTCTAGACAAACGCTGTATTTTGTATCTACTGTATTGACAGAATTTAACTCTATGCATCATCTTAGACACAAAAATTGACCGAAAATCATATACTAAGTCGCCTTCGGAAGACTTCGGTTGTTTTCGTGACAGCTTAGGTTTACACGTGAACGAAATCTTTATACAATACTCCGTTCTACTTTTTTCTGTTTTTTTTTTCTGTTCGTTTGTTGCTCTTTCTGTCTATTTATAGATCAAGTGTTGTAAATAATTAAAACATTGATATATTCCAAGGGTAAATTACCCTCCTGGGTTTTGGAGTATATTATACTATACTTCATATATGCATTTAGTTTCAAATTTGTCACTAGCTGGAATCGTTATCCATCACTTTTTTTCTGTGCTTGTCAAGCTCCTGACATCTCTTGGGACTTACAGGAAGTACAAGAAGATCGATTCAGTCATTTAAATGCCCATTTAAACTAGTTGTAAATGAAAATAGCGATCAGCAACTCAACGCTAAGGCACCGTATGACAGTAAACGTGATATTTTAAGGGTAACAATTATGATGTAAGATCTATCTGCAGACTTAACGTATCTAGTGTAATATACCTGTATTTGTGCCATAACTTAACCTGCAGAATTAAATTATTAGTGACAATTAAAATTTATTTCATGTGCCGTCTATGCTTATCCTAACGCTGCAAATTCTTCGGCCGCCGACATTGCCTGTAATCTTGCCACATCTAGCAAAGACAAACAAAAAAACGAGGGCACAGCTGCAAACCAAAACAAGGTCCCTGCTCCTAAAGTAAACAGTCAGACTTCTGATGAAACAGAATGGATCACGGTGGGAAAGAATGGATCAACGAGAAAGAATAAAAAAAATTGTAGTCGGGAACAAATCAATTCCCAATGATAAGGGACTAAAAACGGTTCCCAAAAAAGGATATCTATTTGTATCTAGACTAGATCCTACTACTACAGTGGATAGCTTGGAATCATTTGTGAAAGAAAGTTTCCCGGAGGCACAATGCGAGCCCCTGAAATCAAAATTTCGTAATTCATATGCATCTTTCAAAATTACAATTAACTCCTATAATATTGTTCGAGCTTTGGACACTAATATCTGGCCTCAAGGGGTTCTAGTCACTAGGTTTTTTCAAAAGAGACGCCCCCAAACACAAACTACATAAAAACCAATTCCAGATCGTTAAACAATGACAAAAGTGAAAAAACAACAATAAATGTTTTATATCTTAATATACAGGGCTTGAATAACAAAATTAATCTCCTGGAAACTTTTTTCAACTTAGACATCTATTCATTTTTATGTTTTACGGAGCATTGGTTGCGTGATTATAATATTGACTATATAAATTTCGATGGCTTTAAATTAGGTGATCATTTTAAAAGATCCAAGCATATTCATGGAGGATCGGCTATTTTTGTTAAAAGCAACTTAGAATTCAAACCAATGGAATTAAATGAATTAAAAATAGAATTTCACTTCGAATGTTCAGGAGTAATGATTGATTCATTTAAATTGATAATTATTTGCATTTATAGATCTCCTAGCGGTTCTTCAAATATTGTTTTAATACAACTCGAAAAGCTTCTTCAAATACTCACAAAATGGCACAATTACACAGTAGTAATCGGAGGAGACCTAAACTCTGACTTTGATGTCTTAACAGATAAAACAACCGTACTTGACCTATTAAATCTATTAAGGCAATATAATTTCTATCCAGGAAATTATACTCCTACGAGAGGAAAAGCTTGCCTCGATAACATTTTTATAAGTAGTCAGCAGGAAACATTCAACAGTCTGGTAAATAACTTCCCATATTCAGACCACTCTGCTCTTACATTGAAATTACATATTCAATTGAGAAACGAATATAAACAGCCTCAAATGGTTAAAAAACATTTTTTACCACGGAAAGAGTAATGAAATTCTGTTATAATATAAACAATATTGATTGGGAATCCCTCTTTAATGTTAAAGACCCAATAGCTGCTCAAATTTTTAATACATTTTTTAATTTATTATTAGAATATTTTAATTTAACTTTCCCAATCAAGAAAGTAAAACTGAATAAAAGTAAAAAACAACCAAACAAATGGTATTCAGAAGAATTAAAACAGATGAAAACCCAACTACTAATACTACATCACATCAATAAGGTGACAGATCTGCCCATGGCTAAAAATAAATAAAATGAAATTAAGAAACAGCACAGAAGCCAATTAACTCAAGCAAAACTGGAATATAATACCAAATTAATCGTAAACTCCGATAACAAGTGTAAAACTGCCTGGAATCTCATAAATAGAGAAAGATCCAGTAACACACAAAATCATACAAAGAATCATAATATATCGCCGGAAGAGTTCAATGAATTTTTCATTGACTCAGTGGACATAATCAAATCCAGAATTCAACGCTCTGAACTATCTCCAATGGATATACTAAACAAAAATGACAAAATCTCCTGTACTTTTAAATGGAAAGATGTCACCACCGAGCAGGTATGGGATACAATAAATACCTTGAAAAAATAAAATTCAAAAGACGTTTATGATATGTCAAATGATTTTTTAAAAAAACTAAAAAATTCCATATATATTCCTCTAACACATATGATCAATATTTGTCTACAACAAGGCATATTTCCCGATCAACTAAAAATTTCGAAAGTAATCCCAATATATAAAAATGGCAATAGAACAAATCCAAGTAGTTACAGGCCAATCTCTATCATTCCTGCGTTATCTAAGGTATTTGAATATGTAATTTTCAATCAAATTTATGATTATTTTGAAAATTCAAATCTCTTTAGTACTAACCAATTTGGATTTAGGAAAAGTAAATCAACAAATGATGCAATTGAGCTTTTAATAACGGAAATTTTAAGAAATTTTGAAAATAGGTATCCAGTTAATGCTACATTCTGCGATCTCACTAAAGCTTTCGATTGTGTTGATCATAATTTAATTTTATCAAAATTAGAATTTTATGGTATTCGAGGGAACACACTAAATATTTTTAGAACCTATCTTCATGGGAGAAGTCAATTAGTTGCTATAGGTGAAAATTGGTCAAATCTCACCACTATATATTATGGGGTTCCTCAAGGGTCAATAATTGGTCCCCTATTATTTTTAATAGCAATAAATGATCTTCCAGAATTCATTAAAGCAATAACAATTATGTATGCAAATGACACTACTTTCCTATGTTCTTCCTCTGCTCTAAATCAATTACATGCTCTCAACAACGACACTCTATCACAGATGGCTTTATGGTTTGAATCTAATGGCTTCTTGCTTAATCAAGAAAAAAACCATCAACTTAACTTTCAGCCTAAACTATCTAATAAATAAGGACAACAAACTCAACTACACAAAATTTCTGGGACTTTTTCTAGACTCCAGTTTAACATGGGATAAGCACATCGAGTACATATGCACAAAACTATGAAGAGTTTTATATTTGCTAAAGAAATTATCTACTTGCATTTGTCAAAATTATTTAAGATGTGCCTACTTTTCTTTCTTTCAGTCGATAATTCGATATGCCCTAATTTTCTGGGGAAATGGAACCAAAATTGGAAGCGTCTTGATTTTACAAAAGAAGGCCATTAGAATTTTATGTAAATCAAATTATCTGGAACATTGTCGGCCACTTTTCAGACAATCACGGATTTTAACAATCATAAATCTGTATATATATGATCTAGTACTTTACACTAGACAAAATATCGACAGTTACTCATTAGTGGCCAATATACATGATCATGAAATTAGAAATACTCAACAAATTAATATTCCATATTGTAGATTACACAAGAGCAATACAAACTTTTTAATTATGGGGATGAAATTATATAATAAGCTCCCAAGTTAATATTATAAATTACCAATCAATAGTGTCAAAACTAGATTTTACAATTGGTTATTAAATAATCCCTTTTATTCTGTTGCTGAGTTTTTCAACACAAATTTGTATGACATTGTATTTTAATAAATAAGTTTTAATTGCAATTTAGTTAGTTGTCTTCAATTTAAAAGTTTAAAATTACTTCATGTTTTCATTGTATTACTTAAATTTTACTGTTTCTGTTATTAGAGTTTTTGTAAATGTATTTATATGTCTTTTTTTCAATGTATTCTGACGAAGCCTAAAACTCTATGTCTAATGGCCAAATAAATTGAATTGAATTGAATTGGACTTATTTAACAAGTATATTGGTTATACAATATTTTGTTACATAATATATCAATTGAACGTTTTCGGCTCTATGGAGCCATCATCAGAAACAAGTAAGCCCATATGTATGATATAAGTACACAGTATATTGCCGTACAAGTAAAATCAATTAATATTAATTAACATGCTTCTGTGTAAAATCGATGTATTTATAATGTAATTATTGCCATACAATCATCGATTTTACACAGAAGCATGTTAATTAATATTAATTGAGTTTACTTTTACGGCAATATACTGTGTACTTATATCATACATATGGGCTTACTTGTTTCTGATGATGGCTCCATAGAGCCGAAAACGTTCAATTGATATATTATGTAACAAAATATTGCATAACCAATATACTTGTTAAATAAGGATAAGCATAGACGGCACATGAAATAAATTTTAATTGTCACTAATAGTATATTAGCTTATCGGTCCCATCATGCCTTTTAAATTTTTAACCTGCAGAAATTTTTCAGTATTTTTCTCATTTCAATGATTTTTTTGAAGTGTAGAATTATACTGAACTTTAAAAATAGAACAAAAAATGCCTCAGGACTCAGGAGGTTAGGTGCAAATAAACATCCTTGCCGTAGTCATGTCAACAAGGAGCTGCTCGAAATGGAATTAGACAAATTCATGCTACAGAAGATCGTTCACTTTTGTGTGGAAGGCTATACATGGTCCATTTTTATTAACGTTATCATCGGCTATGAATTATCTTACAAGCTTTTAATTTTGAAAATTCATTATATTCCAAGCTGATGTCTTGGATACACTTGCCTGTTCAACTAACTTGCTTTTACTATGAGGTGCGTCCACAAAGTAACTTTCCCACTCGTCCCACAGCTAGGAAACCATAAGTTGCGCGAAGCGACTGCGTGTACGTGATAGAGTAATATCCTAGCATGGCACATGCGCTAGCGGAACTTCCCGAGTGCTCTCAGTAGCTTCGTTGCATTGCTTGAAAATGGACGTTCCTATTCCAGCTCTCGTTAAGTGTGAAGTGCGGTCAGTGATAAAGTTTTTGAATGCACAGGGCATAGCGCCGATTGAAATTGATCGTCATCTGTGCCAGGTCTATGGGCCTAACGTCATGAGCAAGCAGATGGTGCGTTGCTCCACAAGGTCGTCTGTGATGATGGTTGGCCTCTCACTGCGCTCCTCGTCATGCACAATTTGGCGTCTTGCTGAAAATTGTCTACAGCAGCAACGCACCATCTGCCCATAGAGATTGTAACTGTGCCAACGATCATGATGATAACAAGTGTGTTAATGATGAGGACAGCAACGGTATGAAGAATATTGCATAAAACAGGAGTGACTGACGAAGAGTTCATGAACGTATTGTACGCTCGCTCGGAGAAAAACCAGGGGTGGGGGGCTGAAAGAAGAAGGCCACACAAATTACTGCTGTTTCATTCGTCCCGGGCAGAGGTAAACACCACATAGTTGCCAGTTCTGAAACGACTTGGGGTGCACTTAGTTTGCATTATCTGTTTACTTTTCTTAGTGTGCATTAAAATTAGTGAAATATGTGGCGACCATGGGAATCTGTTGAAGAGAGTGAACAATATAGTGCTGACGGCAATAACTATAATGTTCGTACTTCTCCTGTTGGAAGAGGTCATTCATTAGAGAGACAAGCTGCACATATTATAAAAAAGTATACCTATTTTTCAGAGTAGAAGAAGGCAAATGTTATTCACCAATTGCTAAAACTGTTGGCGTTACGAGTGTTTGAAGATCATTAGTGAAGAAAATAATTTCTATAAATATAACCGAGTATTACATTCCTAAAAAGAAAACTCATACTGCATTACAAACAGTTGCAAAATTCAAGAAACTTGTGATTTCGGACGTGATATAATAGCCTATGACGCACCATTTATTAATGTTACAACAACCACATACACCCTACATTAGACATCATTTTAAGTGCAGTGCAAGAAAAGATATAAGATACAGATAGCGAATTGCTGTATTGCTTAAAATTGACTCAATTGTGAAATTCACAAATGTATTATGTTCTATTATGTGTATAGGATAATAAAACTAATACTATACGACTCAAATAAATATACTTTTTATCATACTCATATTTAGAAAATGGGTCTGAGGGACCCAACCCGTGCAGTTACATAACTTTTCATGACCCGTTCACTGGCGGGTTTATAATAGTAGACCTAACGTGAATAATAGCAATAATAATGATGATGGTAATAATAATAATAATAGACTAACAAGAATAACAAATGTTATTAGTGAAAATAAACATCGTAAGTGGAACGTTTAAGTGACTTACTCTAGTAGATATTGCACCACTGCTTCCTTAGTCGCGTGTCGAGTTGTGTAACATCAACCACTGATTCGGTAGCTTACTCACTTATTGTTTTAATTTTTTTCGTTTATTGGATGAATGAATAGTTTGAAAAGTACAGATTATGCTTACAGACTAACAGTACACAGATTTACTGCTTGAGCCGATGTAGATGGCTGAGGTGAGACGTCTCGCCTTTCTACATCCAAAGAGTCTATGGAACTCGCGTGTGCCTCCGCTCTCTTGTGCTCTCTCTGCAGTCTCTTGTACTCCGCAACGGTACTAGTCTTTGGCTTGTGTGATTCGTCCTGGAATGCTCTTTTCATCTGTTGTGTTCATCTCCAATTTTATATTCTCTCAAAGCTTGAATTTGGAAGCATTTTCAATTTTCACAAATGTTCAAACAGTGGATCTTTTTTACCTCAAAACTCGTCGCGTTTAATCATCGACATCCTATACAGTGGAATAATTATTTCTGAACTCACGAAGTTATGCGCATAAATTTGCAGCCGAAATGCAGTTTTCGAGGCATGCATTGCTTCACCTGCTTTGCCTGATATGAGGATCCGAACGGTTTCGTACAGATGTTTAGGGTGCGGTAGTGATGGAGGAAAATGAATTAAGTATCGATATATTGATATTGCAATGTATTGCAAACCTACTTTCGATAAACGATATATCATAGAAAATACATCGATATATGGAACGATTATCAATATATCGCTATTCTGTAAGCAAATTGCATTTCAGGCGTACTTTACTGTATTACAAAACAATTGCTTAAATTTTAATATTCTTTTTACCATTGAAATTAACATCATAACAGTCAAAAGCATAAATGTAAAATTGTAACAATAAACAATACATTTTCAATACCATATGATGTAGGTCCTAACCTAAATAAAAATTATGGTGGAGGCAAGGGAGCTTAAATGATATAATGGGAAAGAGTTAAGTGAACTCTACATGATTAAGTATTTGATATTGGAACACAATTCAATTATTCTGATATATAGGATTCAAACCAGGACAAGATATAATGCTCTTTTCTACCTAAAAACGTAATCATTTTTAAATGTAAGTAAACAGAACTTGTAATTGTTTTTAAATATAAGTAAATCGTAGTTAGTATATTACAAGTTTTAACAAATTTCACTGTTGATTTGACACATTCCGTCTGTAGTAAGTTGCCATTGCAAGTTATTGTTACACTCCAACATTCCAAACGACATATAGAATTATAGGGATAGAATTTTTATGCGCTACAATATATAAGAAAACAGAATGCCTGCACTAGGTTGTGCGTAGAAATCATAGACATAAACAAATGTCACATCGGTATTAAATCCTTGTCTCTCTCTCCATTTTAGAATATAGAAATAAAAGTTTTGATACCCGTTTGGAGTTCAGACGGTTCCCTTTCAGGGTGGGAGTTGCTCTGCTTTGGACAACATTGATAACAATATTAAAATAGTAGTAGATAAACTCCTGTCTGTCTCAAATTCGCACACGCTGCATTTTGAATTTGGTGCTGCATATTAAACAGTTTGAATTCGAATTCCAGTCCAGCCAATTAGAGCAAGGTATTGAGTGAGGTTGCACAATTATGTAACTGTCCACCTTTAGTAGCGCCATCTCTCGGGAATTATCAGAGTTGTCTAGTGTGGATTTTGTTGATGTTGATAATGATAATAATTCCACAAAATATCGATAAATGTATGAGAAAACCGATATATTATACGATATAGTGAAACAAAATTTCGATATCGCTATATCGAAACGAAAATATCGGTATTTCGTAAAAACCGATATATCGTTCCCATCTCTAGTTGCGGGACTCCCTTGTCTACACGGCAGTATATTTTCCGTTTCGCTTACTTACATGCTTACTTACTGGCTTTTAAGGAACCCGGAGGTTTATTGCCGCCCTCACATAAGCCCGCCATTGGTCCCTATCCTGTGCAAGATTAATCCAGTCTCTACCATCATATCCTACCTCCCTCAAACGCATTTTAACATTATCTTCCCATCTACGTCTCGGCCTCCCCAAAGGTCTTTTGCCCTCCGGCCTCCCGACTAACACTCTATATGCATTTCTGGATTCGCCCATATGTGCTACATGTCCTGCCCATCTCAAACGTCTGGATTTTATGGTCCTAATTATGTCAGGTGAAGTACACAATGCGTGCAGCCCTGTGTTGTGTAACTTTCTCCGTTCTCCTGTAACTTCATCCCTCTTAGCCCCAAATATTTTCCTAAAAACCTTATTCTCAAACAACCTTAATCTCTGTTCCTCTCTCAAAGTGAGAGTCCAAGTTTCACAACCATACAGAACAACCGGTAATATAACTGTTTTATAAATTCTAACTTTCAGATTTCTTGACAGAAAAGTAGATGACAAAAGCTTCTCAACCGAATAATAACAGGCATTTCCCATATTTATTCTGCGTTTAATTTCCTCCCGAGTGTCATTTATGTTTGTTACTGTTGCTCCAAGATATTTGAATTTGTCCACCTCTTCGAAGGATAAATCTCCAATTTTTATAGTTCCATTTCGTACTATATTCTGGTCACTAGACATAATCATATACTTAGTCTTTTCGGGATTTACTCCCAACCCAATCGCTTTACTTCTTCAACTAGAATTTCCGCGTTTCCCCTAATCGTTTGTGGATTTTCTCCACATCCGCATAGACAAGTAGCTGATGTAACCCGTTCAATTCCAAATCCTCTGTGTTATCCTGAACTTTCCTAATGGCATATTCTAGAGCGAAGTTAAAAAGTAAAGGTGCATCTCCCTGCTTTAGCCCGCAGTGAATTGGAAAAGCATCAGATAGAAACTGGCCTATACGGACTCTGCTGTAAGTTTCACTAAGACACATTTTAATTAATCGAACTAGTTTCTTGGGAATACCAAATTCAATAAGAATATTATATATATTTTCCGTTTCGCTATGTTTATTAACTCATTCATTCGTAATACATTCTTTAAAATATTTGTTGAATACAATTGCGTAGTTTTACTGCGAAAGAGCATGAAGACTCTTATCTAAAAAGCGAAGTTGAGAGCGACCTGAAGTTATAACTGATGAAGGTCACAAAAAAGTAAATAGCCTATTAATTATAATTATGTCATTACGTGTTGACTGTAAATATGATTACAACTACTGTACAATGACTGCGAACACTACCGTTACAAAAATGAAAAATGGGTATTCGGATCGAGACCGATTGACAGAAAGAGTAATGAATTAATTCTGAGGAAAATCACGACTAAATGTACATTTTTTAACACTAATGACACTAGCTAACACAATTAAACACATTTTTGTTAAAAGACAAAGAATGGGTGATTTTTATAGCATTTTCCGTGCTGATTTCAGATTGTTTTCACCCACGATTATTGAGTAATTATATGAAACGTACTTCAGACTTTTCTAGTATTGATACCTTCTAACATTTTACCTAAAGTAATATTTTTATTTACCTAAAATGTATGTGAAATATATTTTAGGCTATACTTCGCTTGAGAATCATCTCTTCTGAGTGTTCACCAGTAGTCTGATAATATTTGGGCTCCATTTTTCATGGTAGCACCTTTCCATTTCAAAAAACAAAAATACTGATGAAAACGCTTCCAATGTTCGTCGATCACTACCCGAAAGTTCTGAGCAAAAAAAAAAAAAAAGACGAGAATCCAAGAAGTTATTTAGAGAGATACATGACACCCCATCACATTATAGTTCAGAATCAGCTCGCTGACAATTTCTCTGTAATTTTCTGATCTGTGGTTCCTAGAAAGTAACAGTCTGTTGAATGAACCTTAGGTTCCCGGCATATCATGGGAATTGGAAAAGGCATATGACGGGATCCTTTTAGCTAACCAGTTAGGCCAATAGAATTACATGGAGCACAAGAGATTTCATTTTCTGTCTTCATCTATTTTGTAACCAAAAGAACACTCGTAAGCAGTTTTAAATAGTGTAGTAAAATTCATCTATGTGCTTTCAAAGTGAATTTACCAGAAACGTAACAAAAATTGTTGGTGACCTGCACAGTATTTCGAGGTAGGTATGTTTCACTTTATAAGATTTTTATCACACTTAAAATTAGGGCAAAGAAAACACAGGTTACGAAACATGCTTCATGACTGTAAATTCGAATTCAGCTGAGAATTAATACTAACTCTCGCAGTCTTACGAGGAATACAATTAATTTTTATGAATTCTGACTTCACAGGCAACAATGATCTGAAGTTATAGGTTAATTGCTAAAGCAATAAAATGAAATATTTCAAATATTTTATTTCCATTAGTATGTTAAGGATTATATATAGCAATAAAATAAAGCAATATTTCTAAAATAAAAAAAAAATTAGTGGGTTGGTAGAAAAATTCTGACTCCTTTTTTGGAATCAACAGATGATATTACATATGAAACAGCAGAAATAGTACATTTAACAAAATCAATGTTGACCAGTGTGATCAATCATCATACATACGGACACTTATAGTTTGGTTGCTGACGGTGCTCTCTGGTGAGGACATGAGGCGGTGTCTTCCTTGTGCTACATAGGAATTCCACAGCGAGGACGTGTAATGTAACTCGAGACCCTGCTAGAAGGCGCATCAATTCTGAGTGTGCAGTGGCTGTGGTATTAAGGTCAAGTGTTCGACTCTGAACACGACGGTATGAGTTTACTTCGCACGAGGCTAAATCCTATGTCACAAACCTGCGTCACGCGGCCGATATAAGGCAATTTCAGTACAAAATATCGCAGTAAAATTGATATTAAATGAAATTGTTTTCGCGAGATCATGTCAGGTCACACAAGACGACACAAAAACTGATCATGAGGTTACGTCCAACGTTCTCCATTCCCACACTGAAGATGAGATAGCATAAAACCCCGAAACATGTCTGTTTTTAAAAACCTTCAATGATTTTTATAAATGTGGCCATACAACTGTTACAATGAATTTTGTTTATTATCATATTGAATCAATTATCACTGTAAGAATTTTGACCATAGGATTTCTAAACCTTGTAAATCTTTTGAAGTTTTATTTAGTTGTAAGGACAGGTAATTTTTAAGGAACCTGCAGGTTTATTACCGCCCTCACATAAGCCCACCATTGGTGCCTATCCTGTGCAAGATTAATGCAGTCTCTATCATCATATCCCACCTCCCTCAAATCCAATTTAATATTATCTTCCGTTTACGTCTCGGCCTCCCCAAAGGTCTTTTTCCCTCTGACCTCCCAACTAACATTCTATGGCCCAATTGTATAAAACTCTCTGACTAAAGATCAATTTTGATCGAAGATCGGAAAGTGAACCGAGTTCAGACACTTCTTCTATTGTATAAAACTTTTCTGCGATCAAATTATCTAGGTTCAAATGCAATCTAAGTTCACGTGAAAATGACTTGGCAACATTGCATAAGCAGGTGAAGTATGTGATGCGCGGGCCATGTTGTACATGTTTGTTCATAGTTGCCAATCCAGCGACTTTAACTCTTTTTCGACGACAATTTCTTTTAACTTTTATATTGCTTAAATAGGGATTTAGCTACCTTTTTAGCACCTCATAGTGAGAAAATTTAATCTTTCTTTGTTGATAATAAGAAATCTAACGACTTTCCAACTACTTTTTGGCGACTTTCCGCACACTCTGTTGGAAACACTGGTTTCTGGTTTGCGTTGTAAATAATGGCGGACAATAAGAAGAAGGTTGACTGTTCTCCAAATTATCATGTTGTGTTTGATACTGCTAAACATAATAAAGCTTTGTGAAACGACAATTTTCGTTTAGTAATAGAAAATTTATGAATGTACCTATCATATCCATGAATTATTAATGGTTGTTATAAACATAATATAATTATAGGTTATGTTATTTGATACTGCTGAACACGATAAAGCCTTATAAAATATAAGAATATTTGTATATCAAGGCAAGAAATTGAAAAACAAAAAAAAAATATAAATATATATATATGTATGTATCTACCATATATATTAATAATAATGGTTATTCTTTTTGCACAAACTGCCACTCGTATACTTCAAACAGAAAGGAAATAACTGAAATTGGATCATATAACTTAATCGGAGAAATTTCTTCAGTCAAAGTTGACTTTAGTTTAAGACAAATTAATCTCAGATTAGACTTTATACAACATAAAATTCCAAGTTCAGCTAGAACGAGGATAAATTTAACCTCTGATCTAAGATTAAATGGTTTATACAATCGGCCCTATATGTTTTCTGGATTCGCCCATACGTGCTACATGTCCTGCCCATCTCAAAATCTGAATTTAATGTTCCTAATTATGTCAGGTGAAAAATACAATGCGTCCAGTTCTGTGTTAAGTAACTTTCTCCATTCTCCTGTAACTTCATCCCTCTTAGCTCAAAATATTTTCCTAAAATCTTATTCTCAAAACTCCTAAATCTCTGTTCCTCTTTCAAAGTGAGAGTCCACGTTTCACAACTATACAGAAAAACCGTTAACATAACTGTTTTATGAATTCTAACTTTAAGATTATTTGACAGCAGACTAGTTGACAAAAGCTTCTCAACTGAATAATAACATGCATTTCCCATATTTATTCTGCGTTTAATTTCCTCCTGAGTGTCGTTTATTTTTGTTACTGTCGCTCCAAGATATTTGCATTTTTCCACCTCTTGGAAGGATAAATCTCCAATTTTTATATTTCCACATCGTACAATATTCTGGTCACGAGCAATAATTTTATGCTTATACTTTGTCTTTTCGGAATTTACTTCCAAACCTATCGCTTTACTTGCTTCAAGTAACATTTCCGTGTTTTCCTAAATCGTTTGTGAATTTTCTCCTAACATATTCACGTCATCCTCATAGACAAGAAGCTGATGTAATCCGTTCAATTCCAAACCCTGTCTGTTATCCTGAACTTTCCTAATGGCGTATTCTAGAGCGAAGTTAAAAATTAAAGGTGATAGTGCATCTCCATGCTTTAGCCCATAGTGAATTGAAAAGGCATTAGAGAGAAGCTGGCCTATACGGGCTCTGCTGTAAGTTTCACTCAGACACATTTTAATTAATCGAACTAGTTTCTTGGGAAGACAAACTTCTATAAGAATAGCATATAAAACTTCTCTCTTAACAGGGTCTTTTTTGAAATCTATGAATAACTGATGTAATGTACACTTATACTTCCATTTTTTTCTCCAATACCTTTCGAATACAAAAGATCTGATGAATAGTCGATCAATTACGCCTAAAATCACACTGATGATCCCCAAATAATTGATATAGATATGGAGTTAAGTTCTGAAAAGAATATTAAACAAAATTTTGTACGACGTCAACAAATGTGATATTCTTCGAAAGTTACTACAGTTAGTCTTGTCTTCCTTCTTAAAAATAGGTATAAATATGGACTACTCCTACAACAGATTACATTTTTAAAATACACGACAATTGTTACTACACCAATTACCGATAGAAAATAATTATAATTTAATTCTTAACAAAATGTTCAAACATATCAAAGTTCATTAGTAACAGTATTTTTTGTGTGAAAGTATTAGAGATATGCATTAGAGGTTCTATGTTCGATTAAATTTAGTCGAGTTTGACGAAGTTCGACATTCGTCGATGTTCGCTCTGGAGAAGAAGACTGATCGTCCTTCTTCCACCTTCGTTATAAAATATTCGCTGTCCTCCACTTCCATCTCTTCATGTTTTGACTACTTAAGAAGTTTAGCATAGATCTTGCGGTTAGTTTTTTTATGAAAGAACACGAAGTTTGTAATGTCTTGGTTGTCTGTCTCTTGTTCGAACATTGCAGGACACTATTTTAAATCGCTTAAGGTTTTGAGAACATATCTTGCGATTACTTTTTCAAATGGAATAAGACTAAGTTTGTAATGTCTTTGTTTTTTCTCTCATATTTCAACATTGCACAATACTAGTGGGTACTTTGGACATATGCGGTTTTTTTTTTACATTTTCTGCTTGAATTATTTATACTTACATTTTTGTGAATGTTTATTGATACAGTCAGTTCTGGATATAATGAACTCGGTATTAATGATCATTCGGCTATAGTGAACCTAAATCGTTTGCCCACCCCTCATACTTTAAAAAGTACAGTAGTGGCAAAAAAACCCGGACCGACCTCTGTAGCTGATTTCAGAGCCGTGTTCACTCCAGAGCACGATAGACAGGTAACTAAGACTTTCGTGTTTCGAATCTTGCCTGGGAAGGAAACTTTTTTTTTTGTTCCTTATTCAAATTTATTCCCAGTACTTTTAGATTGCTGGTAAAATTCATGTTTTGGGAATAATAAGTTAATTAAGTAGTAATATATCGCTACAATCGAAAATTATTGGCAATAAATTTGAATAAGGAACAAAAAATTGTCCTTCCCAGGCAGGATTCGAACCACGAAAGTCTTAGTTGCCAGTCTATCGTGCTCTGGAGTGAACAAGGCTCTGAAATTAGCTACAAGGTCGGTCCGGTTTTTTTTTGCCATTACTGTACATTAATATTTCCGTTTATAGTGAACCCTTCCTTCGGTTATAGTGAACTTAAAACTAGAACGTCCCCAAGAAAGTGTAATTTTAAAATGGCCAAAATGGTAATTTAGGAAACCCTTTCTTCTATAAACTTTCAAGAATGTGTTCAGAACGAAATCTCTAACTTTCTACTCCTTAAGTGCATTGAAAGACAAAGGATTTTTTCAGCTTCCTGGACAGCTTGGAACATGTTAAAAAGAATACTGTACGCATTGAGGGATAAAGGAAGGATTGTTGTTAAAAAATGTTATGTTTTTTTGAACGACGCTCGCAACTGCCGAGGTTATAACAGCGTCCCTGGTGTGCCGGAATTTCGTCCCGCAGAAGTGGAAGGATTGTAGTTCTGGCTCCTTTAAAATAGATTATTAGAAGAATAGGAAGAAAACGTGTTTTATTTTGTAAAAGGGAGTATAGAGATGAGTGATGACCAATGGGTAAATACAAGAAGGATTATAGTATAATGGTCTTCAACCCTTCTTCCCGCATCTTTGTAAAAGTGAACCCGGGGAAATTCCAAGGCCGAATACACAATAGCATACCTCTAGTGGGAAGAGTTGGGAAATCGGTCAGTGCCCACTAGCTATATTAGATTCAAGTTTCGAAGTGTGAACATCAGGATTTCGAAGCGTAAAGTTTTTAAGTTGAAAGATAAAGCGAACATTAGAACTGATATTGAACGTGACCTATCCCAACCGGGCATTAATACTGTATGTATAGCAACGTCAGTAGTATAAAAACAGACACTTCGGTTTTAGTGAACCTCGGATATAGTGAACGAAATATGTTGGTCCTCAAATGTTCACTATAACCGGTGTTGACTGTATTAATAATAACAAAAATTACCTATACTCATTACTGTGTGTTACTTCGCAAGATATGGGCCTGAGATCCTTATGAGCTAAAGCATAAAGACGCAGAGAGAGGAGGAACTAGGTGAAAGGCACCGAACATATGCAAGGAAAGGGAAAGATTGAACAAACGTAAAGAGAGCTTCGGTTCTACAGAGATTCGGAATATATGAACCGAACATAAGGCCTCTTACCGGTATTCAACGGACTCGGTTATTTTAGTTTACATGCTTCACTTCCACGTACTGTTGGAATGACCATGAAGTAGGGCGAAGTTTTTTAGTATCTTGATGTCTTCTCTTAAGTTCGAACATTGCACGACACTAATTCCTACTTATTCACCCTTATTTGCAAGTTCAACATTCTATAATATAAATTTTTGCTAGTTTAATATATTTCCTTAAGTGATTCGTTTTAATTGACTTTTTTGTCGCTCTGAAAACTCCTGAACCCACTTTAATAATTATGAGCTAACACCTGCGAACTAGCTTCCGTGACGACTAGGAGTAAAAGAAACTGCAGGGACGCTGCAAGACGTCTGAGTAGGCGTCTGTCCACATGGCAGTGCAGGATGATATACGATCCAACTTATTGGGTAAAGACAGTGTTAGAAAGAGAGAGAGTAGAAATACCATCCACAAGAGAATTATTGGAATGGTCGTAGAAGAAACGAATATTTGAGATAATTTAGTTTCTGGCTTGTGATATTAATCTCCTGTATTAATTCTAAGTGTCATGAACATTTTCGTTCTGTAATTCCATTTGTAAGCAGGTCATTCAAATACTCCAAACCGAATTACTTTCAGTATACCAAAGGATAACTGTTTCAACTTAGGTACGACAAATTTAAGAAGAATTCTCATTGCACGAAAATTTACATTTTCAGAGAAAAAATGACCGATTTATATAGATTGCAACAACTTGCGACAGAGTTCTTGGCTAGTCTTCGTTTTTCGAAGGTCACCCCGTGGGCGGATATAAGCACTTGGACTTGCATTGGAATATTTTGTTAGTTGGTTATTTTACGACACTGCTATGGTTATCTAGCGTCTTAATGACATGAAGGTAATAATGCAAGCGAGATGAGTCCAGGATCCATCGCCCCGAAAGTTACTCAGGATTGCTCTTAATGGATTGAGAGAAACCTTTGGAAAAAACCTCAGCCAGGTAACTTGTCCCAAATAGTATTTGATTTCACGGTCAGACGAGCTAACCATTACTCCACAGCGGTGGACTATAATGACATATTTTGCGCCAAATACGTAATTTGTCCAAATCCGATATGTGTTTTGCGTAGCAATCGTGAATCCGATGCTCACAGGTGGGCTAACTTGCCTGAGTTCTGACAGAGCCAAGTCCCATCTCCAGATGAATACTAAGTAATCTCCAGGATCTCGAGTCCCAAGGCCATCCGTATCATTGGAAACCAGAACTACTCCGAACACTATGATCACATTACCCCATCCCTGGAAGCAATAGGTTGGCTTAAACTAGATAAGAAAATAAATTTACATTCACTTCTCCTTCTCTTCGAAATCTTGAACTCTTCTATTCCTTCGTACCTGTCGTCTCGCTTCACTTGCCTTTCTTCCCACTACAATCTGAACACACGCTCTCGCCATGAAACAATACTAACATTACCATCCCATCGCACCTCCTCATACTCATCCTCTTTCACAATAGCCCTGACAAGACTCTGGAATTCGTTACCTGCTAGCATCAGGGACTGTCGAAATAAAATTGAATTCAAAAGCAAACTTACTAGGCACTTGGTCAGTAATTGAGACTCGTTCAGACATGGTTTCTTGTAAATACTTCTCTTAATCTATCACAAAATATTTCAATATCCGGTAATTTCATCACTATAGAATTTTGTTATTGTAGATTTAATTTGTAATTCAGTAAATACAAAAATATTCTTTGTTCTTAACTTCTATGATAAAATGTCTAGCTTTCATTAATCAGGTAAACTTGTCGTACTTTAATTTTTATTGTAATTGTAATTGTAAATTTAATGTTAATTGTAATTTTACTGTTCATGTTATAGTAGTAATCCCCTGGTAGAGGGGCAGTGAAGGCCTGACGGCCTTATCTCTACCAGGTGAAATAAATAAATAAATACTAATACTAATACTATACCCCGGCCTATTTAAATTACTGCAGATTACAGATGAAATAAAGAGAAAATGAAGTTTTGGCGGAGTGGAAGATGGAGACGGGAGTAACCCGAGACAAACCCTGTAAAATATGTAGGTAGATTTCCATCACGTCCAGTTCGGGAATGGAACTCGAGCCGTCTGGATAGAGGACCAGGTCGTTAGTCCTGAGTCACAGATAAATCTGGCACTCTATATAGCATTCACCAAAATTTTACAATTTAGGCCTATACCCACAAAACAAATCGACGGAAGTGGTTTGTACCAAATATTAAGTTTCCTTGTATCCATTATTCTCCCTGTAGGATAGCCAGAAGTGAATTATTCTCTTTCTTCTTCTTCTTCTCCTGGCAATGTTTAGCCTTCAGACCTGTTCCGAGACTAAAGATTGTTCTGTTCATCTTCTGCGAGGTCGTCCTATGTCTCTTCGTCTCTTGGTTTACGTTTTAATTCTTCTCTTGGATATCTTTAATACAGCATCCTCAGTACACGTTCCTTCCATTTGTTCTAATATTGTTGTATTTCCTCCAAAATGTTTATTTCCCCCAATTGTGTTCTTATATCTACGTTTGTCAATCTATCTCTTCTAGTCACACCACATTGGAATCTCATAATGCCATAACTATCATTTTGGCAGCCTCAAGTCACTGTTATCCCGCGCTCTCATTGTCCATTATTAAGTGAATTATGTGTTAAAACTAACCTGTAATGCTATACTAGTCACACATTCACATGTGTTCCTTGACAAAGGCATAGCATGAATATTTTTAAATAGCGTATTAATTTACGCAAAATTTGTGATTATAATGAATAACCCTTTCCACATTTATCTATTATTATTATTATTATTATTATTATTATTATTAATTTTATTTACTTGGAAGCAAGAGATTATGGAATAACTTATAGAGTTATAAATCTGGCTTTCAGGTATAGCTCCCTGAAAAACTGATTTGAATAATTTCAAGGGAAAAATAATGTTCCGGGGTCGGGCATCGAACCCGGGACCTTTGACTGAGCGCGCCAAAGATTGAGCTACCCAGGAGCTCTACCAGACTTTTAGTGAGTGTGCAGTGCGTAGTAGTGTAAGTGAAGTGAGTTATTGATTGATTTGAAGTGAAAGTGCTGTGAGCTACAAAGGTAGTTAAGCCAGTTTCAGTGAGCGATTCAGAAGTGCAAAAATAAGGTATGGTTATTAGAGGATGTACAGGAAGTGTTGGAATTGTTCGTAGAGAAGAGTATATATATCAGTATAACATACATAAGTCTCTTGTATGTTGTTGTATTTTTTTGTTGTTGACTTGTATTGCTAAAATTTCTACTCTGTATTTCTTCAGTTTTTCGTTCAGTCCACCTTAACTTATATACTTTTCATCAGATGAAAACCCATTTCATTTAAATTTAATTAATTAATTAGTTCGTTCGTTCGTTCGATCGTTCGTTCGTTCGTGTGTACGTTTCTCCTGGAAAAACATCTGCACAATCTCGAACACCCGAATGTTTCGTCTTCTCATCGTTCGTTCGTTCGTTCATTCATTCGTGTGTACGTTTCTCCTGGAAATACATCTGCACAATCTCGAATACCCGAATCTTTCGTCTTCTCAATATATTAACAGTTGAATCACAGCTATGAATGAAGTTTGATGACTGTTCGCAGATAAAATGAAGGATTTATTTCACATAAAACGACTCTGAAAATGTGTTATGAGTCTGGAATGAGTAACAGAGATACAAAAGTTCAATTAAATGCTATTATTGGTGGTTTTGAGGTAGGTAAATTAATTGTGGGCATAACCCAAACGTAAAAAATTCTGCATCACAATAATAATTGGAACAATTATTATCAATTAAAACAAATGTAACACTTGGCAAGATTAGCAACGCCTGAAACAATTAAAATAATGAAAGTCTATGATGACATTACGGTGAAAATTAAGCATTTACTGTGGATATATGAGTTTCAATATGTACTTAATTGCACGGCTTTTAATAAGCGTTTTTGTTGTAGTGCTATTTTAAAATAAACATAACGGATCCAATAAATGTTATTTCATTAAATCGATGTGGTAGTGTTAAGAGACGATATGCTCAGCAATGCAATTTTTCTTCCACGTCAGCCTCATAATCTTTAAGAAAAATTCTTATATTATAGCACCGTGTTTTCTTCACAGAATTAGTTTTGATTTTAACCCTCAACAACAGACGTGCATAATGTGAGCCATCAACACAGACGTGCGGTCCCTGATACAGCTATTGGGTTAGCACTCTTATGGGCGCAAGAATAAAGCAATGGAAGTGAAATATCTTGGTTGGTGTTCTTTTACATGCCTGCGCTTAATTTAAAACCAGAGATGTAATATACTGCAATATTTTATTTATAAAATCATAAATGCTCAATGTCGTGACAACTTTAGCTTGGAAGTATATGAATACACATAAGGACGCGTCTATCAGAACTCAATATGTATTAATATTCAGTTTTTAATGAAATTAGCGGAAAATTATACAGTGAATGATTTAATTAAATAAAAACTGAAATAATATATGTTTAAAGGAAGAAATAGAAATAATCAAAACGCTATCTACTTTACATACAGTACACTTTCAATAAGCAATCATTGTTGATTACTCTCAAGGACGAAATCTTGTTCGCCTGCAGGGTCAACTTCACTGTCCTCATCCTCCGTCCACTCATGCACTGTCTCGTCAAAAGTTTGCACCACTAACACTTACATTTTGTGAAGGTCCTTGTGTAAAATCCATTGCAATAACAGAGAAAAATTCCCCAGTTACACAAACTTGCGGTCTACGAGACGGTGTAATATCTCCTGTAATACACGAAATAATTGAATACCACTAGCGTTCACATTCGTAAATTGGCGGGAACCGGTTCTGGAGCGGTCTCAGAGACCGCTCCTCTGTGCTTGAGGGTTAACATACGTTTAAATGATTTGACAGTCGTCTTCTCGATAACTATGTAGTTTTGTTGTGAGGATAATAGACAATGTCGATGCTCCAATGCGTTCTTATATTTTAATGTTTCTATTTGTTCTGTATTTTCAAGTTAATATTAAAGTATACCGTATGATCAGAAGTATCTTTCAACAGAAAAATGGATGTGATTTAACTCCTTAACAAGAGAAATGTCATCCAGGAAAATAATTATATTAAAATAGTAGTGCATAAATTAAGAAAAAAAAAGTGTCAGAGTTTTGAGGAAGTACCTCTGATTACGTCATACAGGAAATAGCTCATTCACTAATGCCGATTGTTTCCGGTTGGTATGCTCATACACAAAATGCATGATATTGGTCCGAAGAAAACTAAAAACAAATATACGTGGATCCAATAACTCTAATGCTCAAAAAGTAATGGTGTGATGTGGAATATTAGGTATTTCATTGTGGGGCTTTACTGAGGGAAATTTGAACTAGTATACATTTGGAGAATTGTTGAACAGCATTTCAGCGAACTTCTTAAATTATGAATCACCACCTAACATACAGGTAAGAAGTGGTAGAGCTAGATGAGGACACAGCACATTATGCTAAGAACATCTAGTGAGAAATTAAGTAAGATATTCGGTGTTCACTTGATGGGACGATGTGAAGCACATTCATGGCCTCTGTGGTCACCAGATTTCACAAGTCTAGATTTTTTCTTTGGTGATATGCGAAACAGCATGCGTTTCAGACAAAGCATGTTCTTTTAAATGAATTGAGACAAAGAATCACCTACGTTATCCGACACATTCGACAAACAACAGTTTTAAGAGAGAGAAGAATGTTGGGATCTGGACAGGTGCTGTTTCTAGTAAATTAAACACACTTTGAACAGTGATAGTGCACTGTGCACTTGTACTGAGAACATTAATGTTTACATGAGGGTAATGCGATCTAATGGTGTAATAAGTTTGTGTTGTACGATATTTCACTACAGAATCTGATTACAAGGAGATTTGTTCATAAGAAAATAATTTTTATACCTATATTTGTAATTTTAAAACAATATTTTGCTTTCCCCACTTGGCAAGTGACTTATATGTCACACGGTACAATAAAGTTTAAAATATAATTCAACGTTGGTTGTTTTCAAGACAGTTCTTCTTAATATCCTTTTATATAATATCTGATAACGTCTTTGACTCTCCATCTACATCACAATCCGTCCAAACGTTTTCGAGCTTCGTACTCTCCTTCCTCCATGGTTTCATTCATTGCATCGATCCAGCTTTTCCGCGGTCTAGCTTCTCTTTTCTTTCCGCGATGTCTCTAGTTCATTACTAGCAGAGGTAGTTTCTCTACTTCCATTGTACGGACGTGACCAAACCGATCGCGTCGCTTTGTTCGGATGTCTTATATCACTATGGTGTTGATTTGCACCATTTCACGTAATCTGTTGCTCCGAACTTTTACAAGTCTAGAAATTGCAGCACCACGTCTCCGATAATCCATTTCAACAGCTAGGAATTATTTCTTTTCACTTTCTCATTACAGAAGTGTAAAGAGAATGTGTAGTGATGTTCTAAGTATATACTTCGATTTTTTCTTTTAAGTAAATGTAAGTTTAAAGCAGATGATACCAAGTTATTTTGGGTTTAGGTGTTTTGTCACACTTTTTTGACATAGGTATATTTTATCACACTTTACACTTTCGTCACATCGTCTTTTGTCACGCATTGCACTTTTGTCACAGGCCTACGATGTCACACAGTTTCTGACACACATTATTTTAAGTTTCTTTGCATGTAGTATAATTGCAACAATTAGTAATTAATTACGATACATTGTTATACGTTACCAAGCTTATGGAATACATTTTTAGGTGATAAATTTTTTCACATATGCAATAAACCTTAACGTGTATGGGCAGTGGCTTCCGGTCGTGTTAACTCTTATGGAAAGAAAATCAAGGATATCTTATGAATTTATTTTAATACGCTTAAAGGGGGAGGTAAATAACAGATTACAGAAACAGTTGTTGCCGCACTTTATATCGGCTGATTACGAGGCAACCGTAATGGCTGTAATTTCAAATACTTTTCCACAAGGGAAACTGGTCGGTTGTTTATTTCACCTCGGGAATGTTTCGCCACCACGTAAAAAGGAAAAATATATATACAAATCTCGATACAAGATTATCACGAATTGTAGAAAGATACAGGAATATAAATCCGATGAGAATATCCTAGGTTACCTTCGAGCAATTGGGCATGGTGTCGCTGGACACTTTGGTCAAATCACTTATTTTGAATATATGCGCTAACTTCGGGTAAAAATGTGTATAAAATTGATGAGTATTCAACAAATAATAGTGAAAGTAATATCGTTAGTAACTTACATTCAACATTGTGACGGAACATATCCACTGTGGCGCAAAGGTATGTATGACGAAATTCAGTCTATGACAAAACATGCCCATATGACGAAAAAGTCCTTGACGGAATGGCCGTGACGAAACATACCGTTGGCAAAATCTCCGGTTACGAATAAGTCGGATCACGTTATTTTAAGTAAGACTTCTGTTGCTATTACTTTGTGTGTAGAACAATTTCTCCTAAGTTGGACGGAATAAGTTGACATTCAGAATTCCCTTCAATATAAGTTCGCTGAATTTTAAGTCTGAAGGTATTTTTAAGATAAATCACTCTTTCTACATCACATTGAGCGAAGTGGCTCATGACTCGCATTCGGGAGGTCTGCGGTTCAAATCCCTGGAACGGCCAACCTGATTGTGGTTTCCGTGGTTTTCCACAGTTACATACCGTTGGCAACATCACCGGTTACGAATAAGCCGGATCACGTTATTTTAAGTATGACTTCTGTTGCTATTACTTTGTGTGTAGAACAATTTCTCCTAAGTTGGACGGAATAAGTTGACATTCAGAATTCTCTTCAAAATAAGTTCGCTGAATTTTAAGTCTGAAGGTATTTTTAAGATAAATCACTCTTTCTACATCATATCGAGCGAAGTGGCTCATGACTCGCATTCGGGAGGTCAGCGGTTCAAATCCCTGGAACGGCCAACCTGATTGTGGTTTCCGTGGTTTTCCACAGTTACTTAGGAAAATGTTGAGTTCGAAATTTGATTGCCACGATACATTTTCCTTCCTCTTCCTGTAGAAAAAATAATTTAGATTTCATATCATTCATTTTCATCATCTCATTTCATAGGCATATTCAGGTCATAACGCATGTCTTCGTTCGCTTGCAGAAAGGACATCCTCTCCGAAACCGTCTCTGGGTTCTGAGCCTTTCGCAATATCTCTATCAGAATTAATTCTTTAAGATCATTTCCGAGGACACTTCAACAGCTTAGAAGGGCCGTCGGAATGGATCCGTGTTGCTTGTTCACCTTGGCGGTATGAACTTAAGAAGGGGGTGTGGGGGACCCATTGGATGATCGAATGACGGATCTCATATGGTCGGTGGGCTGGTACACCTCATTCTCATTCATCTCATACTTCATGGTGTACAATAGGCAACTTTCGAGCCGACGTGCTGAAGGGTCGTCCCTAACCAGTCCCTAGCCATTCAATTGTCCCCCTACTACATCATTATTCTAATAGAAACATAATTTACGAGCAGAAATAGAGATCATCTTTAAAGAAATGCCTTTCACATCATACTTCTGAAGAATAACCTATTTAATAATGTATTACAATTTATGATATAATTAAAATTAGTTGTGTAGGGAAGGACACAAAACGTCAAACCTATAGAGAACATGTAGGCGATAAATAAGAAGACAATACTAAGAATAAGAAATCTTATGAGAGAAAAATTTCAGGTAATATTAAAAAGTATAGTAGAGTTTAAGTACAGAATAACTGCCAGAACTCTGCAAATACTATGTTGAAATATTTCAAAGAACTCATAAATACTGAAGGGATAATATTACTATCTATGGCTACTTTAGCATTCAATCTGTAAGAGAATTCAAAGAGTATGAATATAGCATCTGTCTGAATTACTTTCAACATCATTGTATATGAATGTGCCTAGATCACCGCTACACAAAAGGTAAAAGAAACACGTGTTGGGTGGGATACGAAAAGACTTGAAGCATATGGACCAAATTACTCAGCCTCAAGTATAATTTACAGTTCTTGGAAGTATAACACAGTGTTAAAAATAAGCGAAAACTTTGAACTTTATGACTGGAAGACGAATGCAAATGACACAAAGAAGAACCCTCAACAGAGTTACTTTTTGCTTTGTTACAGTGAAACAACGAACAGATGTTGGATATGAAAAGAAAGTTTACAATGCCAAAATAAATGTTATTGATATCGATTGCAAAGATAAACATTGGAATTCCAGAAAAGAGGAGGAAGATTGATGCTATAGGATTTCGTTTATAATAAGTTAAACCTTTTAGGTCTAACTTTGAACAAAACTTTGTTCAAGCTGATAATAATTGATGCAATGGTATTCTTCTTCTTCTTCTTCCTCTCCTTCTTCAGCATCAGGTTTAAGCCACAACGTCTGTTCCGAATTTAAAACTTTATGTCATTTATCCAGCGTGCTTTAGGTCTTTCAACACTTCTTCGTTCTTTCGGCTGATAGTTAAGGAGAATTTTTGGTGATCTATATTCTTCTATATTTTCAATCTGTTCGTACCAATGTTGTATTTGTTCTTCTATTCCCCGGACTATGTTGTAAGCATTTAATTGGTATCTTATGTCTTCGTTTCTCTAATGATATTATAATGAATAATCTGCCATAGTTATGAGGAATATCATTTCACTGCTTTCTAGTTTTCTTTTAGCATTTCTGTTTAAAGTTCAGTTCTCGCACCCATACGTCAAAAGTTGAACGGCTAAAGTTTTGCGGAATGTCACCTGTGTTTCTTTTAAAGTTTTATTTTTGAGTGAGCGGCAAATTTTTACACACATTCTCTGAAATTTGTATATTTTGTGGTCTATATCGTCTTCCTCAATATTGAGGAAAGATCTTTTAGTAATAAAAATATTATTAATATTATTATTAAAATTATCATCATTATTATTAATTTTTATATTGACGTTAGCTGAGTAAGAAGACCATTATGTTCTTCATTACCTTTAAAATTATACAAAAAATAACCGTAAAATGTACTGCGAATTATAGTCAATATTCCGGAGCGTGCTTTCTTATCTTAGTCTGAGAATTAAAACTTTTAAAAACTTCGGCGTACTTTCAAGAAAAAACGAGTTGAAGTTAGGGAGCTAGAGAAGGGGAGGAATGGACCGAGGTAAGTTTACCTTTAGCTTATCGGTAAAACGTTTAGAGATATAAGGAGCACCTGCTGCTGCATCCCAAGTAGGAAGGATTCACCCTTTCTATATGAATGAGGCTCCCAAACTAAACTTGGGATGAATTCATAATTTCACCCTTACTGAAAGATACCGTGTTCCATATAGCCTATACTTTTGTAAAAGAATTGGTCGTCAATTTTAAATGAGTAGGACATTTCCTAGATTACGAATGAATTTCAAAATGTTTCCTCAAGGCTGGTAATCGCTGCATCGTTGGGTAGTCTGCTGTTGTAGCTATCAGCTTAAATTGTGGAGAAGACTCTTAGTTCATGAATTAACGTCTTCTGTAAATCGTGCTAAGTGAGGGTTTTCATTTTGCGGAACTAGTAAGAATAAACCTAGAAAATGCAATAAATTTAAGCGTGTGGTAGCCGGTCATGTTTTGTGTCTAAGACCTTACGTAATAGGCTAAACGAGTTTTTATTCATAATATAGTAGAGTATGTAACAGACTTAAAAAATTTGTTATTGGTCAGTAGTGCATATACGTACACTAAGATTATAGGAAAAAGAAACACATATCTCTCTCATCCTCCGTATAATCCGGATTTTTCTTATCCTAATTGCCTTCACCCGTACAGTCCGGATAATGGAGACCCTACTGTATCGAAATCACTTCTTGAAAAGCAATGATCAAAATCAGCAAAAACGTAAAAAAGAGCCACTACCGCCGGAGTCATAAAGCACTTGAATGATTTGAATCGAACAAACTATACTTGGTTGCATGAATTATAACTGGAGAAATAAACATTGCCGGAAGAGGAGGAGAGGAGTATAAATTGATATTCAACCAATGGCAGAGATCTCAATCAACGCTAGACTTTAAGTTGGGAGGACTGAAGCGTTCTACCTTCACCCAACTGCAAGACAAGCATGAAATAAGATCTCTGCCATTGGTTGAATAGCAATTATACCTCTCTTTTCCTCTGCCGGCAATGTTTACTTCTCCTGTCAGACATTATGGAACGAAGTATAGCCATGAAACACAGCACTGTCCATGTGGCACGGAGTCAGCACCACGCCTGGCGTACACATTACAAAACACTAAGCGTCACATTCGTAAAGTATCAACATTCATAAACAGAGTGTTTCCGAGGTGGTGTTACAAACTTTCAGGGATGATGACGAAGGGCACTTGTATCAATTTGAGATAAGGAACCCTGGTCCGGAAATGACCGAGTCTAAAGTTACAAGCAAAAATAGTTGTGTGAAAATGAAATAATTTTATTCCTCTGCATACCTTATTTATGTGTATTTATCTGTACATCTTACACATACTGTATTCATCTGACGTTGTTTATGTTGTCTACTTACAGTATTCCATTCAGTGCGCTGTCTGAAGGATGGGGGACAGGAAACTACACTAAAGCAATGCAGACGGCGTAATGTGTAACGGACATGGTCGGTCCTGATATGCACGTCTGTAGACACCAGCGTATGTGTACAAGTTGCAGTGTCCAGTCCATCAGTCCTAGTGAAATGGAGCAGTACACGAGAGCGGAATAAGCAGACCTGATTTTCGAATACGGATGAGCCAATGGGAACAGTAGACAAGCTCACAGATTGTATCGGGCAGTACCCATGTAGGAGACATCCGACCCATATCATTTTTCCACGACTGTTCAAAAAGTTAAGGGAAGGAGGGCACGTGGTGCCAAAGTACAAGTCCAATTCCACACAACTATTTTTGCTTATAACTTTCGACTCAGTCATTTCCGGACCATGCTTCTTTATCTCAAATTGATACATGTGGCCTTCGCCATCATCCCTGAAAGTTTTTAACACCACCTCGAAAAACACTGTATAATACTGGATCCGAACCGAAAGGCATTGTTGGCCTGTGCATTAAGACTATACCTTAGGCGACATGCATACTATGTCCGAAACAGCTTGTTCTATATCTCGATATGAACACCTCAGGTGTTTCAGTTGCAATGCAGTGGGATAATGAATGAGGTCCACAGATGTTCCATTCTGCTGCTTGCTCATCTTTAAATCGTCTCTGAACCGAGGGTATAATTTTGATTTTGTGATTATTCCCATCGTTCTGCATCTGAAAATAGTTTATCTGACCACTTAATAGCTAGCTTTGACTCATATTTTACAAGTTATGGTCTTCACGCGCAGAAAATTTGGCGACTTTATTGAAATAACATGGATTTATTCCTTCGCATATTACGAAGGGAAAGGAGAATAAATTTAGAGATTCTAAATCGTAGCATTGACTTCATTCCTAGAGAAAAGAAGAAAATATCGTCGTTCTATGTCTTAATAAGAATAAGGGCGAAAACGTTTGTCGATAAGGAAAATTTTAAAATAAAACACTTTGAAATATATAAGCCGCAGACGGAGTTATAATTTCCTTGTTTATAATACTCTATGGCTGTTACACGTTGAGGGACGATCAATTTACGCGACTAAGTTCAGAGGAGAGCCATATCTTTGTGTGGTTTCATTTAAAGTAGGCGGTATTCTGTCGACCGAATCATTTCATGTGTAAAGTGACTCTTTATAAATAACGAATGAAGAAACACAGAACTGGGGCAGTGGTTTTCGAACTTCGTTATCCAAAGTAAATTCACGCGACATATCGTGTCGCATACAAGCAGCAAGTGCACTGAATCGGGGAAATTAGATAAATGTTTAAATCTGGCCACTATTCACACGAAAATTTGTTAAAACGAGAAAATGAATCTAAGTGGACTCATACACACAAATATAAACATTGATACCGTTCTTAAAATCATATAGACCTATTTACACACGTAAAATCTCCACTTTCACGCAATATTATATACATATAGTATATAGCTCGCGCAAGGAACGATTACCGAGAAACAGTGGTGGCGTTAGTGCCTGTTTTGACGTGTATACGTAGGCACGCCGAGGAAGCGAGAGGTGCGGGCCGATGGAAGTACTGCCTCTTCCAAGAAGATGAACAGATGGGGACATCGCCTGTGGAAATGAAGAACGTAGTAAGAGAAAAATTCGAAGCGAATTAAACGCGCAACATTATGTTTATTAATAAAATAAATATACTCTGCGAGGGGAACGCTCCATCACTACATAATGAAATAAACGCACTTGGAATAAGACAGGTATTCACATGCAGTGGAACTGAAACTAAAACCTCAATGTAACTATCACAGCGCAAGACTGATTCTAGCGATGTCGTTTCTCTTCCGACTATACTCTTAAATAGGCCTATCATTCAAGTTATCTCGTGAGCTTTCCTGTCTCCCGCTCTTCCTTATCGAATTGTTTCGTTAACATTCCTGTCGTCGGTAATCCCTGCTTGCGAGGCCTATACTACATGTTGTTTGTCAACTGTCCGAAGACAGGTTGGAATCTCATAAATGCCATCTATCGGCTGATGAAATAACGTAAGCGATGGTGGTGCCTCTTAATCAACTTTAGGAACTTCATCTTACACAAAGTAAGTGACATTAGATGTTGAAACTTCGTAACATTTTCAAAATTTAATCTTCCAGCATAAAGGCTTTACGTTAAAATTTCGAAATATAGGTGATTTTTTTTAGATAGGACTACTGCACTTTATATTTTTTACTGGAATTATAGATATTCCCTCGTAGAATTTATGAATGCATCAATACTGTGTAGCTATTTCATTCACAAACCTTTTCTGTGCAAAACCGCAGTTGTATGTCATTATTTGTGATTTGAGGTATGGACACTGCAGTATCTTCTCTACATCTGACACAGCTACCAACTTCGGCATGCGAAACAACTTTAATATCGGTGCAAGCAGTTATGAAAGCTAAATCAAAATAGACAGAGTGGAGGGCAGTGAGATGTCAGTGCAGGACGAAATAAATCTTCCGTTATGCGTGTGATACACTTTGAGCATTCCGAGCACATGACAGGGAGAGTGAATTGTTCTGTATGAGTAATATTACAGGACATATAAAACAATGTAACGTCTAGTTTGTGAGATATAAAACACAAATGAAGCTGACAAAATAACAGGAATAAACAAAATGTGAAATGTACCTGATGATGTATGATATGAAAAAGCAGTTTGCTATAATCAACTGGAAAACCATAAGAAAAATTATTCAGTAAGTTAGAGTTTATAGAATGTATGTATTAACGCCCCCGATAAATGGACAAATCAAGGCTGTAAACTATGCCTTCAAGACTTGAGAATTACTCGTTTTTACCTGATCTTGATATTGAATTAATTAATATAATACAATTTGTCAGGCATATTTGTCCTTCACCTATCCTCAAAATAAGAAATATAATGGTGTGATGTCAGGTGAACGAGATGGCAATAAGATTGAACTATCCAGACCGATCCATCGGGAAGGTAAGTTTCCACTGAGAAATTAATGCACATAAATGCCCCTAAAAGTTTGCTGCCTTATCTTGCTGAAATAATATGAATATTTTCATTTCTTTAAGTTCAGGAACAACACACAGCTCCAATATATCGATAAGTTATAATTACTTCGGTTCCCAATACCTTGTTTGGGAGAAAAAATAAAAAGAAATAATGGTACAAAAGTAAAAAAATAGTAATCCGATGATATCACTTAAGTTCATTGTAAGAGAGAGCACGACAGAAAATGATTATGTCATGCACGATAATATATTAATTTTGCTGCTTGTTGAATTGCCGGTAACTTATTTTCAATTTAAGCCTGGTCTCTGACAAGTGCGTCGGTTTCCTCATCAGTTGTTGTGACAAATCTGATGGCACATTATATTGTCAACCTCTGTTTGTTAGATGTCTGAATTATATTCAGAAATACATATTTCAATCTCGGTTATATACACAGTAGACGTACAAAAACAAATTTTTCTAGTTAAAACGTATCTTCTCAAGAATATGTCATACAATTTGCATTTGCACAATAGGAACAAGTTCCATTCTCATAAGAAATTTTGCTGTGTGACAAGTAATTGATGCGTTAGGTTTTACCAATTTCACATATTGGAGATGAGTGTATGTCGTGTCTGCTTGTGTGTATCCAACGCCCACCCACATTCGAGTTTCGCATATTGTGGATAGTTGGCATGAATGTGACACATTCTCAAGTTGCACGACATTTCGGCGGGCCGTGTTGTACATGGTGTGTACCTGTGAAGAGTTATGCCGTGTACTATGATGAGTACCCATATAGGCCTATGTGTAAGTTTTGTTGTAAGTATAATTGTATTCTAGATGTAAAATACCACGTAAACGGACAAGATTTGTTACTAAAGTAATGTAGTAGTAGTAGTAGTAGTAGTAGTAGTAGTAGTAGTAGTAGTAGTAGTAGTAGTATTAAAATATACGACATGGGAACAACAATTTTACTTCCTCCCACCCGAAGGAAGCCAAGCTAAGAATTCCATCGCATTTTAAATTTTCTCTTCGTAGCTGAAAGTTAGAATTTATAAAACAGTTATATTACCGGTTCTTCTGTATGGTGGGGAAATATGGACTCTTTATTTCAGAAGGGAACAGAGGTTAAGGGTGTTCGAGAATGAGGTGTTTAGGAAAATACGGATATTTTTAGCTGGGGAGGATGAAGTTACAGGAGAATGGAGGAAGTTGCAAAACTCTGAACTCCAAGCATTGTATTCTTCACCTAACAATGAGGAACATTAAACCCAGACGTTTGAGCTGGTCAGGACATGTAGCAAGCATGGGTGAATTCAGAAATGCATATAAAATTTTAGTTGGAATAGCTGAGAGAAAAAGACTTTTGTAAGGCCGATACGTAGATGAGTGGATAATATTAAAATGGATTTGAGGGGAGCGAGATATAATGGTAAGAACTGGATTAATCTTGCTCAGGATAAGGATCGAGGTCGGGCATATGTGAGAGCGATAATGAATCTCCGGATTCTCTGAAAGCCATTTGTAAATAAATAAATAATAAGCGGAGAATCTGACGGTTCAGAACTGGGATATATCGAGTCGCACAGCACCTACTACTGTATAGCACTGGAAGCGACACTAAGGCATTCAAATTCTGGTCACCGTTGTACAACTTCTTGAGGACACACGGAATGCATGAGGTAAAAATGCGCCTGCAGGAATTTCCACATTAAATTTTTGTGTAACTCCTATGTGCAAAATATAAAATTTTTCAGTAGGAAGAGAAAAACACATTTATTCATTCTATGGCAGTGATACATATGAGATTGTGAATTCTCATATTTTCGAGAGAAAGAAAGAACTATAATTACATATAGGAGATTTTATTATTTGCTATATCACTATATAAGTTATTTAATAGAGCAAATATCTAAAAAACGATAAATATGTTACATTAGAGTTATTGCAGGAACAACGACGATATGATGAATCACGTTTGAGTTAAATGCTGAAAGATTTTATCCACTCTTTTCTGATTACACTTAAATACGCGCAGGAAGATAGAGGCCGAGAAGGCTTAAAATAAGCTGCTTGAAAGGGAAACAACTGGGAAATTGTATATTTAGAGCTTTTTAAATTTAATACATCAAACAAGAACTTAAAATATACACAAGCATAAACAAAAATATTTCCAAGGCCTAAAATTAGATACCATTAAGAAAACTAGGGAACTAAGTACATCATTCAAACGTGAAAGTTGTATGCAAAATGCTTAAGAGTAGAGGAGCAGGAAAAGAAAAATAAGGATGGAGGAAAGCGTCGACGCTGTGAGCATTTAAACTGCTGTAGACGAAGTGATGAAACGTTGTATACAGAGGTTTATTAACACTTCGGATCTAAAATAAATTTTACTCTCAATGGGTAGCTATGAAAGGCAAGGTTAGCCACAAAACGTTAACAACCTCACACGTGAATCTTCCGCAACATTAGATCGAATATGCTGCTTGAAGTTTGTACGCGAGATAATACTGTGAAACCTGACATAAGGAAATGCATTTACTTTTCCTTCTCCTATTACTACAAGGTAGGATTTAATAGCATACTACCACAGTCTCATATATACATTCACAAAGCTTGAGTTGTGAGGGTGCTAGAAACAGTAGACTGTGCTGGTACTATTTCGCATTGTCTGTAATGAGGCGACATTAGGGAACCTAGTGGTTAGCAACTATCTATGGATGCATATTTACTACGTATTGAGCTTCGTGACTGTATATACAGGGACATCATTTTATTTTTACTTCAATTTTTATTGTACCTGAGTTTTTGAATGTACTTCGCTCCCACCCCTTCTATTAGTTAACTTCAACCGTCCTCCACACAGATCCAAGACCGCATATACAGACATAGTATCCTTACGGTCATAGTAAACAGTACGTTCCAAAAATATGTTCGCGTTTTCCAGTGACGAAAGAGCTTTCGATATTGAATCATTTTCGCACAGGTACTGTCGTCCATTTGCCTACGTCATATCCCGGTTTCCCCCACCAGCTTTTATTCGCCAGCTCTTTTCTGAGAACATTAATTTCTGTTAGGAATTGGACGTCTGCCTAATATTATACAATTGTTTAAAATAACTTAAATAAAAGGGCCTCGTTAAGCAATTAACTGTCACGTGATTTCCTCCCTTTCTACGACCCTACGACATAACCACTTGCACGGACAGTAGATAGTATGTCCGAGTAATTTTATCTTTTCGGATCGGGAAGAAGTGAAGATTGAATTTACAGTACGTAAGGTAATCTTTCATATAGTAGGTACAGAATTATTTCAACGTGAGTTACTAGTACGAAGGACGAAACTGATAATTGGGATTAGGTACAATAGTCTATAGTGCGATAATATGCACATTAGAACTGATGCCTGTTTCGAAATGAACGGCCACCATTTTCAAAAATGTGTTTAAATATCCAAATTATGATTATTTTTCATTTTAACTTCATTCTCTATATCGTACGCCAATGTCCTGTAGACGGTGTAATATACACTGCATAATGAATACGTCCACATGGATAGCTCAGTTCGTGAGTAAAAACACTCATTGTTAATACATTGCTGTATTTTGATTAAACAAAAACCTAATGAAAATGATCAAACTCAAAATCGCCATATTTCCTTGTTTACGTAAATGGATTAACTACTTTTCTTCCCTCCTATACCTAGTAAAGTCATTTGTTTGTATATTACGCCAGTATCATCGAACTCCAGTCGTGGAAGGAGGTAGCGAAAGGTGTTGATCCAAAGATATAGCCAGGTTAATATTAAAAATGTTAGTAAAAATAAAATGATGTCCCTGTACTAGACTGTGCTACTACGCTCTCAGACGTTCTTCCACCTAGTTCTTGGCAGTTTCACGTCACAAACTTCATATGATTTATAAGTTAATATATTTTCTGAAATCTGGTTAAATTAATGCGTCTTTTATGCCCTGTTAAATGCAATGAATGTCTTATTTTTCTCTAAACTAAGATTATGCTCCACTGTCCGTTTCGATCTAGAGAGATGATATATAGCAAACTCGGCTAATTTCTTGACATGGCTAATTTCGTGATATTTTATTTAAATTTATCCCTAAATTATACCAGCCAAGAATGTAATTCTGTGGTAGGGGAGACTCGACTAATTCCGCAATATTAAGAAGTAAATCTATCATATTCTTATCAAAATGTTTATTGAAAAACATTATCAAGATATGTAGATATGGACGAAACCTTTCATTACCAAATGAGATAAAGAGACCTATTAAAATGCAAATATATTTAGTTGTATATACATTACAGTTGAAAAAGAACTCGAGTAATTCCGCAACAGTGCGGATAAATCCGCAATAGGACTTGGCCAATTCCGCAGTAGTAAATAATTATGAAATACATTATGAAAGTAACATAAAAGGGAAAATTTATGTGTAGCAATGCTCACTTTCTTCATAGCTGTGTAGCAAAACACGAAAAACAGCCGACTTTCGATGTTTCACTGTATTGCCGACAGATGTGTCGACCAATATCCTTCATTCCTTTCTATAGAACTTCAGAGGACATGCCTCCTGCTGACAGCCTCTCAATACTTATGTTCACGCTATTGTAAAGCCGCAGTAAAATCATATATGCACTACTGAGGAATTAGCCGAGTTTCCCCTATAATATAAATGACAGAATATGTATTATAACATAGATTTTCTTCACTGCGATCTTGCAGTGACCTGAGCAAATTTTGATGAAACTGCTGCACGATCAGCAGGCTTAAGATCCCAATCAACTTAAGAATGGAGTCAAGTTACAGTGCAACGGAGTACAGATGGAGTGAGGTGGCGTGGTGAGTTTTGTTTACTTGTGCGTTGGTGTAGAATCCGGTTTGTGATCAAAGGTACAGTATTCTTCCGCCTCTCCCTACGAAACGAAGTCAGGCCTTCACAGTGCATTTTCAATTTATAGTGAACAGTTTTTTTCAAACTAGTTGCAAGTATGTACTACATGGTTGTTAATTGTAACGCTAACGACTTCAATGTCGCCGAGGGATATGAAAACTTGTGAGGTATGTATCCTACTTCATTTTCCACCGTCACTAGATTGTATTATTAACAGTAGAATATAACGCATCACATTGACGACGTTGTTTACATTCACAGTATGTCCGTCTACTATGTTGAAGGAACTCTTAAAGTCAAGTTGTGCGTACATTGGTGTCCCGGATCCTAAGCCTGGCGATCAGTTATGCTTTCCTCCGCGGCGCGGGGATTTTGCTATGAGCGAGCCCCCACTCGTTTGCCGCGCACTGTAGGAAGTAGCAAGGAGAAGTATCAAGCCTGCTTGCTTACTTGTTGATCTTGGCGGTGAGAATCTTACGCTGCTTTTTGGTTTCTTAGGCTGGACACTTTCAGTTTCCTGAAATTAATGATAAGGATTATGGGCTGTTTTAACATCTGGACCGTCTACACTCTGGACCTAAGGAATCTTACCTATGCAGATTTATGTTTTTCTGTTTTTTTTTTTTTTTAGTTCATTGTCCAGTTCTTACAATTATAACGTAAGATAGGTATTGCCATTACTTTATAAGGTTTAATTTGTTATCTTAAGAGTTTTGTTTCTCAGTGTTCTCTTATAATTCCACACATTTTGTCCAAATATGTTTAATTTAAAATTAATCTCTTCATGTTAACAGTAAGAGACATGGAACCTAAATCATTAAAATGATATACCTGTTTGTCAACATGTACAGTCTTACTTAGAAATACGTTTTGTCGCACAGATAATTTATAAGTCCCAGAAGGAGGCAGTACGCATGATCAGACGTACAACGAAACAAAACTAATTTGATTACCTCAACTAGTCCTCATCCTGTGAACCGGGTCGCACGTCCTCCGATCATGCGCGCTGCCTCCTTTCTGGAACTTGTAAAATATAGATGTGCGACAAAATGTTTTTCTAAGAATGTACGTATTCCTTACGAATATTTATGAGATACACTTCAGTATTTTTAAATCGTTATTTTCAACCTTAAATATATCTTCTGGGCCACTAAAATTGCTGGATCATCTGCCAATAAAATTATATTTCAAAGACGACAACACTTTCATTACGTCATACTACTTTTGACGAAAAGAACAGTACGAAAGGATATTTAAACCAATCATTGCTGTTTATCGCTACAATTTTATCACGTACCTAGCATTTGTTTGTTTTTATCATTTCCGTAGCAATTGTGTCTTTGTGTGAAAACATTAATTTCAAACTGAAAATTCGTTACTATCCTACAAAACACGCTTAGCGACCGTCATTTGTTTCCCGCATACATAATCAACTGAAAACGGCGGCTCCGTTCAAAGGTTTTGGTGAAGCTAACATTAGTAAAATTCTATTTCACTTAGTCAATTAATACCTATTTTATTGTATTATAATACTTAATTTCTTCTAATCTTCATATAGGCTCCTTTCCTCTGTTTTTATCACCACTACAATTTGTTTCTTTGTTTGCCAACATTTCAAATTGCAAATTGTTTACGAGTCTTTAAAACATGCTTTGCGATCGTCATTTGTTTACCGCATAGATAGTTATCTGAAAATGGCGGCTCCGTTCAAACGATGTGGTGAAGCTAACATTAGTGAAATATACTTTTATTAAGTCAATTAATACCTAGCCTATTTTATTGTAATAGAGTACTTTATTTCATCCTGTCTTTATATACTTTCTTCTGAGGGTGTAATAGTCAGTTAAATCCCACTCGAGAACCTCTAGTGAGATTATTGTTGATAATTATTTATTTCAATCTCTTCCATAAAATCTGCAGCATTTTTTTATGGCCTCACCAATGTAAATAATAATACTGAAAAGTGCTGCAGATAAAGGGCAACCCTGTTAGACTCTTTGGACATCAATGAGAAAACTTGATACTAGGAAATATAGCTCTTTTGGAGCGGATCCGTAGTAAGAAAAATATATTTTAGAGTAGTATATATTGTAAATCAGTAACTATTTCGTAGGGAGTTAAGTAGACCGTGTAGATCGTCATATAACTTACGAACATAAAAAAAATTCCTTGTTATTTGGGAGTGAATCTGAGATCTTCAAGACAATATGTATTGCTTCACTCTAACGACAAAACTAACAGTTCCGTGAAAATCAATTAAACGTAACAGAATTTTTAAATTAATAGCGCAGTGAATAAATTGAAGATTGTTTGGATGTATTCTGCAACAAATTAACACACAATATATAGACGAGCGAATTTCTGTTTTCAAAACAGAGTGAATTCCAAGGGAGAGGAGAAAACGAGGATGAAAGGTAAATTACCAAGCGTGGTAGCACTACAATACTTCGAATAGCAGTAGGAAAAAGTGGAGAGGGTTGAGAAGGAGGGGGGAAAAACACAATTCCACGTTCCTACGGCAGGTCCGGCAAAGTCCAATCTCTCAGAGCTTGTTCAATTGTTTGCGCAAACATAGTTCCCCTTCTACCCTCACACTCTCAAACTACCCCTCCCATCTCTCTATAGTCCAATTTCAAATAGGGCAAATTGGAAACGAAATTGAAATACGATGTTGCAGTGGAAAGAAACATCATAAAACTTTTAATTTAATAAAGCAATTTTATTTCTGTTCTCGAACCTTAGAGAGCTCACTACGTAACAATGCAGTAGCTTTCAACCCTTTTAATATTTTAAGTTCCAAAGAGTGGTGTGTTAGTTGGGAATGCACAGCAATTTTGACACGGGACTTCAAATTTGATGTGGACGTTGCAGGCGTTTCTATATTAATGCAGTTTGCTTGTACGTCTGCAAGTGCCACTCACAGTGCACTAATTGAAACTGTTTCTTGCATTGATGATTTCATTGGGGGACGAAGATACGAAAAGAATTAAAATAGAAGAAAATGGGTTAAAATTTTACAGTACGATAATTAAACCCGTAGCACTTCTAGTTACTAATTCAGCGATTTTCTTTCCTACGTGTGAAAGGAAACATAAAACTGCTAACTAGGGAGTTTTACGTGGCCCGTGTCTTGTGCTTCCAGAAGCAATAGTTTTCCATCATGCTAAACGTGTGACAGAAGTGTTTTCGAAAAATTGAGAAGGAAAGTATGGAGTAAGAGTGAATGGAGACAAGGACGAGAATCAACAAGAAAATGTAAGAGAAAAAGATTTAAGAGAATTTAAAGGACGGGAAAGAAAAGAGAACAGAAACAAGTAATAATGCAGAGAGTGGATGAAGAGAGAAGCACGGAGAGAGCTAAGGAAGAAGAGAGCTAATGACGAAGAGACACCAAAACTAAAAGAGAGAAGAACAAAGGGACAGAAGGACAAAAAGAGGTGGATAAATAATCAAATGAAGGGCTAGGATAGAGAAGGACGAAGTGGATGGACAAAGAAGCAGGACAAGGAAATAAATAGACAAGGAAATAGAAGGAAAAAGATATAGGACTAATAAATAGGAGATAAATTTATAATTACGAAGAAATAGGGCAACGAAATAGGACATACGAATAGAACTACGAAATGGGATAACGAAAAAGGAAAAGGAAGAGAATGACACAAATGAAACGGCAATGGAATAGAGGGAAAAGAGAGAGAAGAACAATGAAATAGAAGAAGGAAGAAAAAGATAAAAGTGATAGGACAAAGAAATACGAGGAAAATAGAAAAGAAGGAAAACGACAGAGGATGAAGGAAGAGAAAAATAAAAGAGAGAAATAAAATGTATTAGAATGACGAAGTAGCAGAAGGATAAAAAATAAGGAGAAATAAACAGAACGAAACTGAGACAGAAATGAAAGTAAGGAGAAATAAAAGAATAGAAATAAATATCTAGGTTTTCACTGATTCACTCAACGGAATTTCGGTGCCGTATATATTAATCGGACACAAATTTTTTATGTTAGTAGTGCTTAACAAACGTGAATGACTCACAATTATATTTGACTGTGCTTTTTCCGGATTTAATTTAAGTCGGAATTTCCGTGTCCATGTTGAAATCGAGTTGAGATCATCATTAATTTTAGTTATTGCATCAATTATTTTGTCAGTGTGGAATTTTATGAATATCTGAAGGTCGTCTGCATAGAGATGGTGTCGGCAGTATTTAAAGAATCTGATATGTCGTTTATATAGACTGTAAATTAAAAAGGGCCAAGAACTGATCACTGTGGGACCCCTGACCTCACGGCCTGCCAAGAGGAAGAACGATTTCCAGCTATCACACTTTGTTGGCTGCCATTAAGGTTAGAGGCAAACCACAGAACAACGTGTTCTTCTAGGTGTAACTTCTGAGTTAACATATTAACAAGTCAATTTTAATCAAAGGCTTTGCTGAAGTCGAATACAGCCATTATTGTCAATTTACGTTCGTCCCGGGCATCGCGCAATTACTTAATTTATAATGTTCTGCCCAAGGGCAGGTCTGCCACTGCAAACCCAGCATTCTCCAGTCTTTCCTATTTTCTACCTTACTCTTTGACCCCTCATATGGTCCATATATCTTAATGCCGACTATTATCTGATATTTTCCTCTTCCACAACTCTTCTCCCGTTCACTATTCCTTCCAGTGCATCGTTTAGAATCATGTTAAAGAAGATAGTTTGGATTCAAGTATGATGTGAAAAGACTAAGGAAAATGTGGAAAAAGGAAAAGTCAATGGGAAAAAAATGACAAAGTGAAAGATAGGGAAAGGGGAGGAATAAAATGGAGAAAGAAGAATGTAAACAAAGCCAAACAATTGAAAAGAGGAACGATGTAAAAGATGGAAAGGAGAAAAATAAAGAGAAAGGAAACCAAAGGAAAGATTGGGAAAAACGAAGGAAGTAACAAGGAAGAGGAAAAAGATATAACAAAAAAATAGAAAAAAGAACGGGATTGAAGAGCGAAATGACAAGGAGAAGGAGGAAGGTGGGTGAATGAGATTAGTCAGATAGCTAGGGAAAAAAAAACATCAATATTTTGGTATTTCGCAGGGTAGTATTTAGTAGTAGTAGTATTTATTTATTTAACCTGGTAGAGATAAGGCCGTCAGGCCTTCTCTGCCCCTCTACCAGGGGATTACAACTATAACATGAACAATAAGATTACAATTAATATTAAATTTACAATTACAATTACAATAAAGATTAAAGTACGACAAGATTACCTGATTAATGAAAGCTAGACATTTTATCATAGAAGTTAAGAGCAAAGAATATTTTTGTATTTACTAAATTACAAATTAAACATACAATAACAAAATTCTATAGTGATTAAATTACCGGATATTGAAATATTTTGTGATAGATTAAGAGAACTATTTACAAGAAACCATGTCTGAACGAGTCTCAATTACTGACCAAGTGCCTAGTAAGTTTGCGTTTGAATTCAATTTTATTTCGACAGTCCCTGATGCTAGCAGGTAGCGAATTCCAGAGTCTTGGCAGGGCTATTGTGAAAGAGGATGAGTATGAGGAGCTGCGATGGGATGGTATTGTTAGTATTGTTTCATGACAAGAGCGTGTGTTCAGATTGTAGTGGGAAGAAAGGTAAGTGAAGCGAGACGACAGGTACGAAGGAATAGAAGAGTTCAAGATTTCGAAGAGAAGGAGAAGTGAATGTAAATTTCTTTTCGTATCTAGTTTAAGCCAATCTATTGCTTCCAGGGATGGGGTAATGTGATCATATTTACGAACATTGCTTACAAAACGTACACACAAATTATGAGCACGTTGAAGTTTCGTACAAGACAAAGCCTAGCTGGTAGCCTGACTGGTTACCTTGCTGGAAGAAATGTCTAAACGTTAAGTAATGGATACGTACAAGACGAAGACTGTTCGGTCGATTGCTATCTAGTCTGTTAACTCGCTGGTAACTGATAGAATGGATCCCTTAATTTTTTCCAGCTACCAGCGACCTAAATGCCTTTACTGCGCATGCGTCCTGAGAATCTGTATACACTTCCTTACTTGTTAAATGCCTACTGCTATTCTTTTCAATGCGTATAATTGATTGATTTACAATGTTTGGAATCAGGCTCATCCCGACCACCAAAACCTATATCTTATTGTGAAATTGCGAGATGAAGTAGAAGTTGAAATGGATACTAATAAAGATAAAGGTAGCGCCTGCACATAACATAAAGGTTCTTGGGGGCATAGATATAGTCCAATGCTTTCTTGACCTCTCTACTAGAATGAGGTGGTGTGAAATGTATGCCAATAATAAGTAAATTTCTAAATGAAAATTGTTGTTTTACAGTAAGCGACGATTTTAGAAGCTTAAGGTAATTATCTGTATTGACACTTTGGTAATTAATATGAGCATATGTATTAATTTATCATTGTTCTATTTGCATTAGAATGAACTATATGGAATTTAATTATAGGTTTTATTATGAAAGAAGACGCTTCCCAGAAAAGTGGAATTATTTAGCCTACATTGTTATTTCCGCACTGAAAGTACCAAATCATCTAAGATACACTCAGGAGATTCTGGAGACGAATACATTTCTTCCTGTCTTCCTGTCACTTTTACAAATTCTTATTGTTTTTAAAGACAATTTTGAAAAGCAGAGTGAATTTAGTTACACTGACTAGCAGATATAAACTTCTTTTTGATCGCTCTAACTTTCTACCCAGCGATCAGCTAGGCTACGATCGACGAACTCGGTAACGAGCTAGGCTTAGCCTTGTACGTACCCTTAGAAATAGGAAAATTATTCGTCAGCCGAGAAAATTTTGATAGGAAATTATCAGTCGAAGGATATCGAAAAGGCGGCGACAGGATGACGAGGGGGGGGGGCTGATTTATGCGTGTTGAATATCAATGGCAAGTTACTTCGCGCTTACGCATCTGAACGTTCAGGATGTAAAACTCGTTCATGGAAAACCATCTGTCTGTGATCAATTTGCGGGTTTAAATGGACGAGGTAATGGGGTGGGCAGAATAATCTGGTGCAATTGGATGAAATTCCATCCACAGAGCAATGAAGGGACCACAGCCGCCGCGCCGCGTCGACTATGCAAATGCAGTGAGCAGGTCGCACCTGTGGGCCCAGCCGTGGCTTCTGCCAGAGCCTGCGTCCTCAGGGGCTTCACGTTTAATACTCAACAAGCCGGAAGTGTGGGCTCAATTGGACCCTCGGGATGTTTTCAAGCCTGGTCACGTGTGCAGATACTAAGACAATGAAAGGGGACGGATAATTAATTACAAGCAACTCGTGTTTCGTGCATGGATTAATTTCAATATCAGGCTATTGCAAAGTGATATATCGTATTAAAAGCTTTCCAGTCTCATTCATACAAAATTCAAAATAAGCACAATTTAAGAATTTATTTCTCTTTCTTCTATTTATTTGACACTTCCGTTTGATCCTCTTCTCTTAACCTCACTAAATAGTGTACATACATACATACATACATACATACATACATACATACATAGGCTTACATGCATACATACATACATACATGTTCTGTCCATGGGCAGGTCTTTCACTGTAAACCCAACATTCTCCAATCTGTCCTGTCCTATTTTCTGCCTTCCTCTTAGAAGAAGCTGCCTATTGAAGGATGCACTGGAAGAAATGGCGAACGGAAGAAGAGTTCGGGGCAGAGGATATCAGGAGATAGACGACATTGAGATATGTGGATCATATGCGGAGTCTAAGAGGAAGGCAGAAAATAAGAAAGATTGGAGAATGCTGGGTTTGCAGTGAAAGACCTGTCTATGAGCAGAACATTTAGGCGTGTGTGTATGTATGTATGTATGTACATGTATGTATGTACATGTATGTATGTATGTATGTATGTAATTAAACAAGCTTCTGTTGTATAGATTTTTTTCTTGGTCGATATTAAGGGAATGATTAATGATAACTTAATTTCCAATCCTACAATCTTCCCTCTTTTCCGCCTTCCTTTTAGTATTCGCATACGATCCATGTATCTTAACGCTATCATCTGATATCTTCTTCTGCACCTAACTTATCTCTCTTGAACACTCCTTCTAGCGCATCCTTCAGTAGGCTATGCAGTTTCTTGTCAGCCATTGACTCATCCAATTTCTTTTTTTCTTCTTGATCAACTTCAGCGTCATTCTTTCTTCACCCGCTTTTTCCAACACAGTTTCATTTCTTTCTGTCTGTCCATTTCACACGCTTCATTCTTCTCCATATCTACATTTGAAATGTTTCTCTTCACTTCGTCGTAAAGCAGCCTACATATTTCATCACTTATACCAGTGGTCGTCAGCACACCCGTCATCAGCCATGAATGCACTCCAGTGCAATGTCTTATCTACCGGTAACAAACGGTAGCCCGAGGGTGCACTGTGTCATGACCGCTGCCCTATATTATGCTACACTCAATACGAAGCGCCACTAGTCTTTTCCTTATAATTTTTATTTTTCCGTAGGTTGGCAGAAGATGGTCCTTTTTCTATTAAAAGCTTCCTTTGTCATTGCTGTCCTATGTTTTACTTTCTGGCAGCATCTCATGTTACTACTTATAATACAACCAGTAGCGACCAGTGATCGAAATCCTCGGTGAAGCCAGATGCAACTAGTTTAAGTGCCTCCGATAGGAAATGTTTATTTATGATATTAATTATTATTATATTATTAATGTCATTATTACTGTATTATTATTATTATTATTATTATTATTATTATTCTATTAATGAAAATAATAATTTCACTTACCGAATAACCTGTTATGCTGCGAGTTTCAGAGATTGTTTCAGTGTGATGATGAAACCCATATTGTGTTTAAATTTCGCTTTCTTTCTTTTCTTTTAATTTTTTTCCTTTGACAGCAACAAACAAGGTCAACAGAGAAGTTTATTTTGCACCACATTACCACTTAACCATCTATGTTACCCATACCAGAATGCAATAGAAACTCGCGTTTTAATATTATCTGTCAAAAAAATTGTCAGCGATGTCTTAGGTATCTCGGTAGCCTCTCTCTTTATTTAAAACTTCCTTTCTTTCAATATTATTTCTTCTCGAAAAAGGACACTCTAACAATGAATTAACTACACCAGCATCATTTCTCGCATTTGTTTCTGTTCATATTGTCCCGAAATACATAGTAAAATTGGCCCAGATTCACTATTGTACTACGAAGTACAATAGTACAACACCCTCGCTTAAGTCATAAACTAAGACATAAGGGGGGGGGATCTCTGCCTGCCAAAGAGCTGTTAGGAAGACAAGTTACCATTGCTATTCCCACCCCATTCTACCCTTGAGGCCGGCCCATGGATGGGGGAAGTGAAACCTGACCAGGCCACGAGGCCAGACGAATTGTTCCTCAGCTACAGCGTTTTAAGCGCAACCTCAAAAGCCCGCGAAGACAAACGAAATGAAGAAACCAGACCCGACACGAGCGATCCTGGCCTCAGAAACAAATTTTACTGCAAAACAGGTCTATCTACATTACAAAGCTTTCAAAAGCTTCTACAGCGATTTATGCTTCATTCAAATAACTAATACATTATATAAAAACATAAAATTTGATTTCAGTTAAGCCAAGTGACTGAGGCCGACCTCACTTGTCTCAGTCAATCAGCCGCCACTGAGTACAACCCAAATATTTGAAGCAGTATACTTGTTCTACTGCCTCATTTCGAATTCGTACGTTTACCTTCCAACTATTATGTTTTCAAGAAAAAAAATTATTTTTACTTATCTACAGATAGTGTAAACTAGGGACCTAATCATGCCAATTTTTAATGCCGGAAGACCTGTACACCTGAGGAAAATGTTTAAATATAGCGAAATTAGTATATTCTAGGGACATGGTACTTTCTCCCTTAAATAGTTACCGCTAGCCGAAAAATGTATAGTGAATGCCCGGATATACGTTCATAATAACTTCGAAATTGAGATCGATGGTTACAACGCCTTTTATAAAATTACCCCTTCTACCCCCGCGTCTGAACCGCGCGGTTTGTTCGAGCAGGATTTTTGTGATGTGCTGCGGCTCCCGAAATGCTACGAAATAATGTCTCACATGTACCCAGCATACAGAGTGCAAGTGAAATAATCCTGCAGAATGAAAGGGACGTTAGACTACACATAAATTAACTGAAAAATATCTATATTACATTTAGTCATTAAATTCGCGGTTAATTACAAAATTAAGTTGGAAGTTTCAGCATCCTGGCAACGTCACCGCTAACACACTACTCTTTCTTCTCGTAATACAGATGTAAGAGGCCAAAAAGCTCAGGTTTGTCTCCCTAGGTGAAGTATTTTCCACATTCCTCTCTGGCTACGACGTTGCAATCTGCTCACATCGTTCAGCGGCTTGAAATTAGTGGTCTTTAAATTAAATTTACGCGAAAACCGTCCATGCTATTGAATTATACGAGAGGGAAAAATATTCTTTATTAGATTTTTTATCGATATGGACAAAATCACGATACTGCTCTAAACAGTTACAGAATAAGAGGATGTTAAACATTTGGAATAAAAATAAAAACTTTTCTTCTGACAAAGCTATGAATTTTTTCACCAATATGGTATTACACTTTTTTGTCAGATACAATATGAACTATTCGCTCTGAAGACCAGTAGGGTTATTTCACTTCCACCCTGTAGAGTATACATTAGCTCAGGTAACAAACGTTCGATCAGGGTCATGACACTGCAGTCGTGTGGTGACATGATTCATAGCAGACATAGCTTTTCCACTGTCCAGAATTGGCCACATATCCATATGAGCTCGTCCTTTAAAACAGCTTGAAACTTCGTAATCAAAAGTTATGCCTGTTTTATAGTAATATAGTAGCCTTGGATATTCGGAATAAACAAAAACGAAAGCAGATTTGATAGAAAATAGTATCTTACTTGCTTAACAGTTACTCCATATTTTACGATAAAAAGTTCAGCCAATTCTAGATTGTGTATTTTTTAAGAAATCATGTAAGATAAATTCAATTTTCATAAAACTGAGTATCGCTCAGTGTTTATGTACCTATTTTTGTAAGGACTGTCCTGACACGAAAATTTATGCGGATATGGTAAATGTATTGAGGGATCATTGTCCTTCGTACACCACCATAAAAACTGGGTTGTGGAATTTGAGAGAGGAAGAACGGATAATCAAAGATAAACACCGGGTTAGAAGACCTGTTTCTGTGACCAGTGCAGAAAATATTGATTTCATACCAGGATTTTGGAAGATCAAAGGATTGGGTTAAAATGTAAAGAAGGAGGAGTGTTCGGTCCGGTGCTGTGGATTGAATTCGGCGTAGCTCAGTGGTCAGAGCGCTTGGTACGTAGAACCAAGGATCCGGATTCGATCCCCGGCGCCGCACAGTGGTCTAGAATGCAAATTTAGCGGGACATATTAATAACTTTTCAGCTACCTAACAGATATGTATGAAATTTTACACAGTAGTTACAGGTAGCATATATGTTTTGTATGCAAGCTCTCGTTACGTTGGTATAAGGGGAACTACCCCTTATAGGGGGCGCAATTAGACAAAATTAGTAACTTTTCTCCTATTTAACAGATTTTTATGAAATTCTACACAGCAGTTACAGGTAGCATATATGTTTTGTATACAACCTCTCGTTACGTTGGTATTAGGGGAACCACCCCTTATAGGGGGGGGCGCAATTAGACAAAATTAGTAACTTTTCTCCTATTTAACAGATTTTAATGAAATTTTACAAAGCAGTTACAAGTAGCATATATGTTTTGTATACAAGTTCTGATTACGTTGGTATAAGGGGAACTACCCCTTATAGGGGGCGCAATTAGACAAAATTAGTAACTTTTCTCCTATTTAACAGATTTTTATGAAATTTTACAAAGTAGTTACAGGTAGCATGTATATTTTGTATACAAGCTCTCATTACGTTGGTCTAAGTGTAACTACCCCTTATAGCAATTAGACAAAATTAGTAACTTTTGTCCTATCTAACAGATTTTTATGAAATTGTATACAGTAGTTACACTTAGTACATTTATTTTGTGTACAAACTCTGTTTACGTTGGTATAAGCAGAAGTACCCGTTACAGGGGGATGCATTTAGACAAAATCTTATGGGTGGGAAAATGTAACATTTTAGGTACTATTGCACCTTTTGGACACTCGGGAAGCTTATTTGGTACATAATTAACAAGCTGTCAACTTGAATTCCCTGAATTATACTGCGGAAGCAGATTCGGTTCACAGATATTGAAATAATTGCAACCGAGAAAAATTGCACTACTGCACCTCGAAAGAATAGTGCTCATAAATTATTACTTCCGCAAATCTGCGCACCTTAAGACTAGATTTAAAATAGAGGTAAATACAGTACTTAACAAAAGTTTAAGACCATGAGCAAATTTCATATAATTATTTCCTGGTCCTATATTTTTGTTTCTATTTCCCTCATGAATATTTTGTCAATTATTTGGACTGTGAGACATCTATCGACGCAAAGAAAGTAAAATTATGACATTTAGTTTTCGAGTTATGATTTTAATGAAATATTTTGTTACTGTAAAAAATGCTACATTTATAATTACGGAATAATTTATTCATGCTAAACCAACATGTTTACTGTAGTGATGATTTTTTTCAAGCAATTTGAGAAGTGTGAGAACACATTGGCACCAGAAAGAAAAATTTAAAAAAATTTATTTTCGTTTTATAATTTTTTGCATATTTTTCCAAAATAAGGAAAATAATAGTAGAAATAACGTTAAGTAAAGGCATTCATAGCTTCACTGTGGAATAAGCTAACGTAACCGGACCTACGCCAATCGAAAGTACGTGATTTCGTACTTTCGATTGGCGAAGGTCCGGTTACGTTAGCTTATTCCACAGTGAAGCTATGAATGCCTTTACTTAACGTTATTTCTACTATTATTTTCCTTATTTTGGAAAAATATGCAAAAAATTATAAAACGAAAATAAAATTTTTTAAATTTTTCTTTCTGGTACCAATGTGTTCTCACACTTCTCAAATTGCTTGAAAAAAATCATCACTACAATAAACATGTTGGTTTAGCATGAATAAATTATTCCGTAATTATAAATGTAACATTTTTTACAGTAACAAAATATTTCATTAAAATCATAACTCGAAAACTAAATGTCATAATTTTACTTTCTTTGCGTCGATAGATATCTCACAGTCCAAATAATTGACAAAATATTCATGAGGGAAATAGAAACAAAAATATAGGACCAGAAAATAATTATATGAAATTTGCTCATGGTCTTAAACTTTTGTTAAGTACTGTAGTGGAGGAAGTGAAAAAAAATCATTTTTGGACGAACCAAAGGAGTTTTTTTTTCTCTACCTTAGCAAAGTCTGCACTCAATGGTTATATTTATATTTTGTCCCGTGTCCATTCATGCTAATTTTACATACTATAATAACGTTAAATGTAACAAAAACAAACAGTGTTACATACCTAAAGAACTACTTGACATGTTGGTACTAATATGAATGGAATCGACCACTTACAACAGAGTTACAGCACAAGGAAAACGGCAGACTCGCGGCGCTTGCTGAGTAAGAATGCTGGGTGGCGAAATGTGGCATGTTTCCGGCTTCTTATCTCGCTATGCAGTCACCTCCGCTGATTAAGATAATCAATTCAGTGTTACTCAGTTATATAGGAAAAATAATTTAAGGGTTTAATTTCATTTCTTTTTACATGTCATTTTTCTGCATTTGTCCTCCTAAATATGGATTTTAGACCGCTGTGCGCCGGAGCGAATTTTTCTCCTAAAATATTAAGTGTCAATATTATAGATATATTCTGTAGTACAAATTAATATTATATCTATAATAGACTTTAAGGTCATGACAGGAGACCCGTAAATCACGCGGCTAGCAAGCTGTCACAATTCGAAAGAAACGTTAATTCTACTATAGTGGAAAATATAAAATTCATAATATTAAAATGTATTTGAGGAAGCTGGTATATGATTATAGAGACTGGATTAATCTTGCTCAGGATAGGGACCGATGGCGGGATTATGTGATGGCTGCAATGAATCTCCGGGTTCCTTAACAGTAGTAAGTAAGTAACATTATGTTTTTAAAAGTTGCAAACATGTTGAGCTATTTCGACAAATGACTTTAGATAGCAAGATAGAACAGACAACGTTTTAAATTTTGTATCGAGGACGAAGTCGATATGGATAGGTATGTATTTACGATTCTAACTTTAAAACCGTGACTATAAAACACGCAACTTGTACCACATTTCTATTCCAGATTTAAGTACCCTCCTGTAAACTCAATCAATAGTGGTTTCTAAACATGCAAGCCACGTTTCATAAAAATGCAACTAAGACAAAGACATTTCTATACCATCTGATGTAAAATCTGTAGCTATTTGTGGCAAACTGAGCATAGACAATGTAGTATTGTGTATAGGATTATAATGAGGCTGTGTGTATTATATTGAGATCTCGTGCTATTTCTAGAAACCGCTGAAACCACATTCTGACTGCTTATTAGGCACTGAATTCTCCACTCTCTCAATATACGTATATTGAAATTCTCGATACATTGAGAGACTCTACATACCATAAACTGAGCGTAATTTCCACTTGGTAACGAGGTTAATTTTAATGTATGTAAAATGAGCCCAACGCAACTATCGTAATTTGTAGCAATGAATGTTAATACATATTGATTTTCAATAACACATTCAAACCTGTGATGCTATCAACAGAATGGCGATACTGACTACAGCATTTATCTGTTAAAGAACACAACCTCAGTTCAGATAATTCCATAAGCTATTATGGAAAAAATGGGTGTTAGAAGTAGCTGAAGGAAAAATACTGATATACAATGCTGAGTGTATACGGTACGATGACTTAAAACAATATCGTAAGCAAGCACCTTAAAATTTTGATGTTAAATATCTATATTTCACTTACAAGCAGTGAAAAACAGGAAAATTTTTATATGAAAGATTTAGTCTGATCTCATTCATGGTGACGTTTAAAGATATCTGCCCTCTTATGATAGTATAAGCGACATTTTTAACCACGGGAAAAGCCAGAACCATATATACAGGGTTATTCACAAGAATTTACTGTCACTTACAGAGCTTATTTTTGAAGACATTCTGAGTAAAAAGGTTATATAAACACTTGTTCTATTCTCAGTAATTTCAGAGTTACACTAATTTGAAGTTGTTAGTAAAATACCTTTTTTTCTTTAGTTTTAAGGGTAAACAAATATTACAAATAGAGAATAAAATATTCAGAAGCGTCATTTCTTTAATTGGCTAGTGTTATGAAACTAAAAATGTGTTGTTAATTGCTTTGTACAGATTTTGTTTTTCAATTTTTAACTAATAATTACATAATTCTTATGCACTTATCACAAAAATTATTACAAATCATACGACTTTTGGAACTTGATTCTTTACAATTTAATTATGCATCCTAATGGACAGTCTTAAAGAATTTACAAGAGTGGCTTGATTTATAACAATTGCTGTGATAAATGCGTAAGAAAATGTAATTTTATAGTTAACAACCGAAAAAAAAAAATATTCTGTACGAAGAAACTATGGGATTCACAATACATTCTTAGCTTCAGACTATTACCTTACATAACACAACTGTTCCATCGGTTGAAAACACATGGGCACCAAATTCACTAACGTAAGCATGAAGTTTATCTTTTAATGGCTTACTGAATTTAGGCATTCTAGCTAACAGAACTTATACTTTCTGTCATGCGATAATAACTGACTGTCACTCAAATTTCTTTCTCCTACAATAATAAACACGTGTAGCACAAAATTGTAAAAGTAAGATTTGAAAATATGAAGGCAAACAATTGGAAATGATACGTGACATCTTCTATAAGAACGAGCTTAATATTTAAGATTATAAAGCTGATTGTTGGTATCGTGAAGACATGAAAATATTATATTTATTTTGTAACTGTGTATTGTCGATCAATATTCATATTACACCAGTAGTATTAAAGCACGATTATTAGCAGATTAAGCACCGAAATAAATTACTTTTATTTATGATTGTTAGTAAAGTTAGTCATTGTTTCAAATATTTAAATTTAATAATAATAATAATAATAATAATAATAATAATAATAATAATAATAATAATAATGATTTATTTTAGCTGGCAGAGTTAAGGCCGTAAGGCCTTCTCTTCCACTCAACCAGCAAAAAGTATATATACATATGCATGAACTTACAAAGAATTCAACAATTTGATTTAGATGAGAGTTACATGCACATTGCATTACAATTCGTTAGAAAATTTGCAAATAAACAAGAAAAATTGCTTAAAAATGACAAAAAAAAGGCATTTATTAATAAGAAACACCCTAAAAAGGCAAAATAAGCAAAAAAAAATTGGCACTAGCACTTTGATTTACTCCAAATCACATTTATACCTATGCAAATAATGATTTACTTCAACCCAGTAGAAAAGGCATTTTACCAAACATTCGGGCTCTAGTCATATTGCTTATGATAAATTTTGAATTGCAGACATTTAATTGAGGCTTATTGAGAACTAGTTCAGAAAAATGTTATTAGAGCAAGTCGATATTTTACTGTGTTCTAAAGAATTTTAAAAGCCTTTGAAGTTACCCTTACTGTGATAAATGAGATACTTAAAGTTAAGCAGTTTCTGCTGAAGACCATCATTCTAGTAGCGTCAAGATCATAAACCTTCTGCGCGAGTATACGAAACTTTCTTGAACAAGAACTTCGAAGTTTACACCATGGAAAGGGAGAGGGCGTTCCTCTGATCAGGGCTCTATATTGCACACCATGTTGCGGCCACTGTATGCCTTTAATCCAGGCCACAGGTCCTAAACATCGACAGATATTGTATGTCAGTGGTTTGTGCTGCCTAACCGCGTGGGGGTTAACTACTAATGGCTCCGGTTAGTCTGGTATTTCATGAGTCAAAACAATTACCTACCATTATGCACATACATGGATATATGTATATACATAAATGTGGGATTATAATAGAGTAACAATGATAATAATGATAAAACAATATTAAAGTTACACACTCGCAACGGATATTGCTTAAAATTGTGTCCACATGTATTCTTGGCGGGAAGGATTAAGTTTTATAATTGAAGAAGAGGTCAATCTAATTTTAATCTTTCCCATGTCGTCCTAAGTAAAGATTTGAAAACAAATAAATGAATTACGGAAACTTTCAAGGGCTCTTGGGATTAATCTTATAACTTACATGAGGTAGTAGTGGAAGACTGTATTATAGAACAAGTTTTTACTTTCAATTTCTTTGGTTGCCATCTATCATATACTCATGAAAAAGACAGTGATTATAAAATTATTAACTTCAATAATATATGTGGGACCATTAGAAGAACATTCCGAAATAAAACAAGGAAAGATATACAGCTTAAATTATATAAAGTTATGGCAATAGCAACGGGCTTATATGCGAGTGAAACTTGGACCTTAAAAGAGAAAGATAGAAGCCGACTACAGGTAGCTCAAATGCGATTTCTTCGAAGTGTAGCAGGAGTAACTCGAATGGATCACATTAGGAATGAGGAAATAAGAAATAATTTAAAAGTTAACAGCCTGTTAGAACTATAGAAGAGTATAAACAGAAATGGTGGGAACACGTACAACACATGAACCAAGATAGAATCCCGAAAATAATCGCTGACTATGTACCCACTGGAAAAAGAAGTATCGGCCGACCAGCAAAAAGGTGGATACAAGAAATAAAAGAGCCGCAACGGGCTTAAAGCCTATAGCTTGAAGCAGAAGAATAAGAAGAAGAACTTACATGAGTTTCTACCCTAAAGGTCAGTTTCTTCACTTCTTTCACACTGTCCCACTTAGGGACTTCGTAAATTTTGCAAGCATGAATGAATGAATGGAAATGGGAACAGAAACTTTAAAGATAAGTGAAAACACACCCTTGGAAGGAAGTTGGGGCTGTGAAAAACTAAATATGTGAGCTCCAAGCCTGTTGGCCACTTGTCTCACTTCGAGTTTCCCTGCTCCTCTGAAGAAACTCTAGAAAATTTCGAAGAGAAAATACCGAAAATGGACTTAACTTATTAGCTACAACATACGGGGGAAAGGGGGAGCATTATAACGAGCTGACTGCAGGGTTGTAAGAAGAAACAGCGAACGGTTCCTTCAACGGTGCAAGCGGGTTCGAGTAAACTCGCTCGTGTAAGGGGTGAAGTGTTCAAAGGCTAGGAAAACCAGTCGAGAATTGTAAATATGCGCATTTAGAGGTTGTGCCCTTTCGCAGTGCAAGTTAAGACCAGCTAACCTGACTCGTGTAACTGGTTAATCAATGTCGAAATGCAAATTTTGAAAATAACGGGGTTTTTATGAAGAGGGGATATAGGTTCGTGATCCATTTCTTTTAGGACTCATCCCGACATTCGTCTTAAACTACTGATAAACCTTAGGCAGGATGAGTTCTCTCATCTTAACAGATTAGCCAATTGTCTCTTAGGTGTGTATATTTACTACGGCCCGCAGAGTTGTCTAAATTTTTCAATATGAGTGGGCAATTAAGTCAGCCACAAACAGTAATCCCGTCATCATAGACAGCAACTACCGCCGCATCGCGCAACAGTATACATTCAGGAATCAAGCCAAAAGAGAAAGAAGCACCGTCAAATCCAAGTCCCTGACGTCACCCGGAGACAAGTTCAAGGATCCATTCCAAGTTAACGACAGACTTTGGAAAACCAAGACGTAGGATGAAGGTTGGTAATATTGTGGTAGGCCTAGTTCTATTTGAAAATTCATTACAATTTTACTGAGCGAGAGAAGGACCGGTTTTGTGCAGCAACTTGTCCACGAACATTCCCTTAACACGTTGACGCAAAAAACCGATCTTCCCCTCCCCCAGTAAAATTGTAATAAATTCTCAAAACGAACTATCACGATATTACTGGTATCACAGTGTTACCAACCTTTACCCTATACTGTTGAGTAACATTTCTGTGACTATATTTTTAGGTCTCATCTTAGGAAACCACGAGAAAACCAAAGACAATAATAGTGGTCCCAATTCGAAAGACAGAGTTAATTCTAATTAGTTACAGCCCTAAAAATAATCACCATTTCGCTGAAAAGGAAATTTGTTGTTAATTAAATGAGGAAACGACCATTAGGATAACAAGATTCTTGATAATTTTTTAGTAATGGTTATGAGAGACATTGGCTGTAAGCATGTTTGCTAGAAAGTCGAACGGTTGAACTTGGCGAATCTTTCATGTCAAAATGGGTCCCTTTGAAACGAGAAGCTGTCTCCAGACATATTACGTAGTTCATAGTTCTCGGTACATTGTATTACGAGCTTAATAGTAGAGTAACAATAGAAAATATATCTTTGAAAAAAAAAAAGTGAATAGCCTGCTAGATTTTACATCAGATCTCTTTTTGTAACCCTTCTAGCCTCTCTCTGCCTCCTCTTTTCTCAATGCTTTTCATGTGTGTAGCAAGGCTTGCAGTGAATTGGAGAGTGGATATTGATTTTTCTTGCTGTGGGATTTTAAGGAATACCTCTTTTAACGTGCTTGTACCAAGAATGTCTAGAAGCTCGTTTATCCGATCCCGGAAGGTATGCGTGCACGGCAATGCCCGGCCAGCTCTCCGCAAAATTACTGACCTTTGATCACGAAAGCAGCCAACTAAGAGAGAGAAACAGGTCCGCGTTCCTATCTCTCAGATACGTGATCTAAAATACGACCATACCGCAACATTTTTATTCCAACTGTTTCTATAGTCTATACTCCAAAGTAATAGTTATATGGTCGTTAATAAATATAAAAGGAGACCGTTTACTTTCAGCGGTTTGAAGAAGCAGCAGCAGCAGCAGCAGCAGCAGCAGCAGCAGCAGTAGTAGTAGTAGTAGTAGTAATTGTTATATTAGTAGCAGTAGGCTAGTAGTAGTAGCGATAGTAGTAGTAATTGTTATATTATTAGCAGTAGTAGTAGTAGTAGTAGTAGTAGCGATAGTAGTAGTGGTAATTATTGTAGTAGTAGTAGTAGTAGCGGTAGTAGTAATAGCGGTACTAGTAGCAGCAGCATCAGTAGTAGTGGTGGTGGTGGTAGCAATAGTAGTACTAGTAGTACTAGCAGTAGTAGTGGTGGTAGTAGCAATAGTAGTAGTAGCAGTAGTAGTAGCGGTAGTAGCAGTAGTAATTGTTGTAGTAGTAGTAGTAGTAATTGTAGTTGTAGTAGTAGCGGCAGTAGCAGCAATAGTAATAATAGTAGTAGTAGTAGTAGTAGGAGTAGTGGTAATTGTAGTACTAGTAGTAGCGGAAGTAATAATAGCGGTAGTAGTAGTAATAGCGAAAGTAGTAATAGCGGTAGTAGTATCAGCAGTAGTAGTAGTACTAACAGTAGTAGTAGCGGTGGTAGTAATAGCGGTAGCAGCAGCAGTAGTAGTATTAGTAGTAGTAGTAGTAGTAGTAGTAGCTGCGGTGGTAGTAGTAGCAGCAGTAGTAGATGTAGTAGTACTAGTAGCGGTAGTAGCAGTAGTAATTATAGTAGTAGTAGGAATAGTGGTAATTGTAGTAGTAGTAGTAGCGGAAGTATTAATAGCGGTAGTAGTAGTAATAGCGGTAGTAGTATCAACAGTAGTAGTAGTACTAACAGTAGTAGTAGCGTTAGTAGTAATAGCGGTAGCAGCAGCAGTAGTAGTATTAGTAGTAGTAGTAGTAGTAGTAGTAGTAGTAGTAGTTATACAGGGTTGTTTCCGATCTCTGATAGCGAATTTGAATAACTTCATGTGCGTCAGGAATCACACGACAGCTGAACTGTGGCGCGAGGTGACAGGCCAGTAGTGAGTAATTTCATAACCAGAGTGCATGGTGTATCACAGTAATAATTCCTGAGAAAATCGAGCCTTTTTGGGACAAGTACATTAGGACCCTTTCCAATGCCAAGTACAGTTAAGTGAAAATAAAATAAGCGTGCAATAAACGAGGTTTCGTTATTTCCAAGAAAGGCATCTTCTGTGTACTTAGTGAAATTGGTAAAGCTCGAATGGAAAATTTGTATCATCTCGTGGGGTGCGGCGACTTGTGACGGCGAGGTCACTGTCCTCATATTTCCATCTCTTTTTAAGTGTTCGTGCGAAGATTTTCCCTACGCTACCTGGTTTACAGTTAGAAAATAACAGTACTCTTGTGCTTTTTAGTAAGCAATTTCCGAGAGAGAAATATTGTCGGAATGTTTAGTATGAGTTTGTATTAACAAAATAATAATCAATATCAACTATAATCGATTAATTTTAATCGACTAGATTATTCGATTAAATATTTTTGATGGATTAATCTTACAACAGAAATTGATTGATTGATTAGATTGGTCGATTAAATCCCACAACACTAATTTATTATCCAAGAATGTGGTAGAAAATTTGGTATAGAGTATAATAACAACAACGCTGTCAGTGCAACTCATACAGATATTATAGGCCGAAAATGGATACTTAATTAAACAGCTGTCTAGCCTCACAGACGTGCACGTGAACAAGATATGACATAATTATTGCTTCGTTGTTCATTTGTTCGCTCTTTGACCACAACCATCATACTCCCTGGGCTACATATTAATAAGGCAATGGGAACTTGCCCGCATTTGACAGCTGTTTGTGGGAATCAGTACAGATACGATACGTGAGGTCTGTCATACATCGTGGGGAAGCTCATCACAATCTGCTGTTCAGGGATAGGCTAGCAGCCATTTTTTGACCATATTTCAATCTGGCGCTCAACACTTCGCTTTATAGTTCATAAGTATATGTTAAATTGTTTAATCTTTTGGTCTGACATTCTTTCTAAATATTTTGTCGTCCATATAGATTTAACAGCATTAATAACCGAAAATATTTTAACACATAGGACAGTAAAGCTTTTTACGCCACCAGCTTATTATTTAAAATTCAGCTGAGATCGTAACTTACATAGCATATTATATGCGTCACAATTTTCAGCCTACAGCATTAGCTGACATGACGTGATGTTTTAATGACGTACCTAAATAATTTTACTCAAAATTCACTGTACACTGCACCTACAGTATAATTAAATGGCACATATTTAAATGCTGTAGGACATAGAAATTTGTTTAAGAGAGATTCTCAAAATACCGACCATTTACTATACTTTGCAACACACGTCACAGAACCATTCCAGTAATTCTTCATGCACAGTAACTTCTTAAAAGCCTCACAATAATTATTATTTTAAAATATGTACGTAACTCATATAATTATACCAAATGTTTCCATGACGTGTGTAGAATGAGTAAAAGAAGAGGAAATAAAAACACATGTATACAAGATCCTTAGCACATAATCTGACAAATATGCGATGTAGACTCTGTTTTCCTTCACTTCAGCGGCCTACGCTTCATTAATTTAGTAACAACTGAAAATCACTACCTTTTCCTTTCATTTCCCTTTATGACTTCCAAGGAGCCATAGACGTCTTATGTACAGTCCGCGTCACCGTTTTTGGCATGAGAAATAAGTAATAGGAACGTTAAGTGCTAGCGTCTTACCTTTACCGTAGTCGGTCTGACAACTGTGTTTGGCAAATGGCTGATGTGACGTGTATAAGATGTGGTACCATTCTCAGCTGCACTAGCAACATGCTTACAAACTGGGTAAAATACTCTAGAATACACGCCAAAAACGCTGGCGCCAACTTTACTACATTATTTTCATGTTTCTTAAAACGGGCATCCTTTTCCAGTGCTCGCTTTCAATTCCTGTGACCACAAATGAATGCATTTTTATCTGAGCTACCCTCTTTCGAAACGAATCTGCATGGAAAACAAGAGGAAATAAGAGAAGAAACAACTAAGAGGTACGCGATTACGCGTCCTACAAATATAATTTGGGGCTGAGACGTAGAGTCTGTGTAAATTCCAAGGCCACTTGCCTCATTCCAATTTCTTCCGTTTCGTTTAAAGAGACAAAAAGAATATGAATGAGAAAGCGGAAATCGACGTAACCTAGTAGGTACCACATGAGGGGAGAATGTAGCAAGCACGATTGAACAGGAGCAGAAGAGAAATCTCGAGTGAATGAATGAATGGAAATACTAGAGTACGCGAAATGCGGCCTTTCAAAGGAAACTGGTACTGAGAAGAAGATCCATGTGACCTCAAGCGTGTTGACTACTTGTCTCACTCCAAATTACACAGATTCATATAAAGTAATGTTTTAGAATTTTGAAGGGGAAAGTCGAAAATGGATTTACTTTAATAGCTATTAAATGAGGGGAGGAAGAGGCAAGACAAAACAACAACAGGGTAGAATCGTCGAACATATTGAAAGCATGTAGCAAGATGAGTATGATTGCGGTGGAAAGCATGGTAACATGTTCATCTGTTTACAAACACACATGGCGGTGAAATTAACATTCGATGAACGTGAGTGGGTACTGAAATGTTATTGGAAAATGGAGAATGTTGTTGAGATTCAACGATGTTGGAGAGTTGAATTGGGAACAACGACCAACAAGATTTAACTATCACAAGAATCCGAAACAAATTTGAAATCGTCGGAACGGTACAAGATGTGTTGAAAGGGCGGTGCGGAAGAAAGAGAATTTCCACCGATAACGAGAGTGTTGATGCAGTCATGCAGGCTTTTGCACAATCCCCAAAGTAGTCAATGAGGCAATGTTCTCGTGATACTGGTATCAGCTAATCCAGTGTTCATTGAATTTTGCGAGCTCAAAAATGGAAGCCTTACATTCCGAGACTTGTCCACTCACTAAATGAGGATGACCCAGATAGGCGACTGAAATTTTTAGAGTGGTTGTTGAACATGTGTGATGAAATGGAACATTTTCAAGACTTAATTATTTTGGTCACATGAAGCCACATTTAAACATAATGGCACAATTAACCGCCACAATTGTGTGTACTGGGCTAACGAAAACCCACACATCTTTCAAGAAAAGGCCGTAAATCTTCCAGGAGTAACAGTATGGTATGGTCTGTCCTCCAGAGGAATTATTGGCCCGTACTTCTTCGAAGAGACTGCCACGGGTGAGAAATACCTGCAAATGTTGGAAACCACGATTTCAAGTTTTAATGACTTCTTTGATAATAAAAATGGGTTTTACTTTCAACAAGACTGGTCTTCAGCTCACATTCATGTCAATGTGAGGAATTTTCTCGATCGCACACTCAATCCCAGATGGAGTTCCCGTCTCGATCTCCGGATTTAACCGCTCCAGACTTCTACCTATGAGGAGCTCTAAAGGACACAGCATACGCCACAAAACCACAAACACTGGAGGAACTGAGAGTTCAGATTGAATATGTTTGTATGACATTTCATTATGGGCATCCAACAAACAAAACTCAGTGCGCAGAAACCAGCGCGCGTGACTGTCTCGCGCAGATGACGTATGCTCCCTTTCCCAACATGCACCCCGTCTCCAATCACACCACTAACACTATGCGCATGCGCACGTATTATCTTTTTGTGCTGTGCTGAACTGAACACGTGTTATTTCTACAGAGTCAGGGACTCACATAGCGTTTTATATTAATTATTAATTTAATTTAATTTAAATACTTAAAATTTAAATATGAGGATAGTTCCAGTGAAGATAGATGCCGATTGTGACTTAGAAAGAGACGATGTTGACAACTTGTAATGTTATATTCACTTAATTGGTTATTGTTACAGCATCTCTTTGAGTGCACATGTCCGCAACCGTAGCCGTTATAGCTATACCAGGAGCCGCTTATTAAAGAACCCGCCTACTGCAGGGGAGAAGAGTGGTATAGCGCGAGGAGTCTGAGCTGAGTTTTGTTTGTAGGATACCTATAGCAACAATCCCCTTAGTATGTCGCTCTGTTGTACGTCGTGTACTGTGGCGGAAGGGGACCATTTTAAACATGTACGCGCTTAAGGAATACAAAACCGCAAAAATCTCGTTCTGTCTCATCTCGTTCCTGACAAGTAGTGTTTCGAAATGTGTATACATCAATTTGGGACATCTGTATTTGAGTAGCTACAATAAGCATGAAGTTACTTCCTTCTTTTCTTCATGTGAAAGAAGAAAGGCTAATGCTATTCCCAATTTTGTTAGCAACAATACAAAAGAATTGTTTAAATCCAGGATTCCAATTTGGTATGTGTCTCGGGGCAATTTGAGAGCATCGCCAGGTTACAGAGCGAACAGGGAAAATGAGCTGGGTTTGTTTCTTTTCGTGAAGCAACTGCTAGAAGAATAGGAGACAGAGAATGATTCACTGAGATGGAGAATCCATTTCCTTCGTGAAGACCAAGTTTAACCTTCCTGCTCTTCAGCCCAAACCTTCTCATGCATGTTTCATGACAACTCCGAAGCCTGAAGGCAGACGTCACCTCACTAAGAGAACGGATCTAATATATGAAAGACAGGCAAGATCTCACAACACTTCCACTCTGCAATTTCAAATTAAATATTGAAATCGTTTGTATCTTCCATGCAGATTTTCACTAATAGTGTTTTCTTATCAGATAAAAAAGAATTCGTACATTATGAAGAGTATGGGTTTTTAGACTGCGCCCGGATTGATTCCTAATGCTGCATGTACGGCGTCGTGTTGAATTCAGATTCGAGTTGATTCCTCTGCTTCCATATCCGAACTCTTTCATGTCACTGAAGCTCTAAAAGAAACTCAATGTAGCACTTACGTAATGCCTCGAATTCGAAGCAACGAAAAGACCAACAACACGAAAAAGAAAGGGTACGATATTGAAAACAAATAAGAAATTGCCGTAGCAAAACAATAAGCAGTTTTGAATATTTAAATTCCTTGTGCTGGAAGTTACCCCCAACAATAAGTGGAGATTTTAAATAATTGTTAAGTTCTATATTTCATTGAAAAATTCTACGTATTTTAACCATGTTTATGCGGGAAGATTTTTAAATTCTTAAATCAAATTTTTGACAAATTTCACATAGGCAATTTTTAACCATTGTCCTATGTACGTATTTACAACAAAACGCGTGAAGTAGTTATCTTGTAAGTTGACAGCCCTAACTCTGTATAAAATGGGAAAGGAATCAACTAGGAAAGAACCTATACTGGATCAATTCAATGAATAAAAATCAACTCAAATATCACCCAACTAGGACCCCTTCGATAAATGGGAATCACTATGGACGTTTGGAAATCAAATTGGCTACTGCGGGGTTTTAAACATGTGTTGGAAATCTCACACACACATTTCGGAATTATTTTTAAGTTCCAGTCATAGATTCATAATGATAAAGTCATGAATGATCTGAAACAATTTCCCTTGTGTTTAGCGGACTCAAAAGGACTGGGGATTAGTCTGTAATGATATGTTGCAGAATTGACACAATGACAAGGTCGATGCGTGCTGACTATTTAAAAGTTTTTGAAATATGTACAAGTAGACCTACTGTAGAACATAACTCTTTTTAACTTTCCAGTTGCTTATCTCGAAAACAACACTTTGTGAGGACAATTTTGAATAAACGTTTCTTCGTTTGAAGGGTAGAAAAAAATAGTTATTTTTTATTTAGTAAACATGATTAGGGTCATTTAGGGTTTACAGGAAACCAAACGTTCATCAAATTCTGATTTTACAAAAAAAAAAAAAAAAAAAAAAACTTTTCCCAGAAATTTTTTTATCAAACCTTATTTGTATACGTTATTTTAAAAAATTGAAAAACGTTAGTATATGATAATAAAGCCCACACCTGTGGAGTAACGGTCAGCGCGTATGGCCGCGAAACCAGGTGGCCCGGGTTCGAATCCCGGTCGGGGCAATTTACCTGGTTGAGATTTTTTGCTGGGGTTTTCCCTCAACCCAATACGAGCAAATGCTGGGTAAATTTCGGTGCTGGATCCCGGACTCATTTCACCGGCATTATTACCTTCATTTCATTCAGACGCTAAATAACCTAGATGTTGATAAAGCATCGTAAAATAACCCAAAAAATGCATGATAATAATCTCAATGACTGTATCTTGGCCAGATTTATTTTGTTTACGTATAACATAAATTTTGGGGTGTACTATAAGCAGTAAAATGAACTGCTTCCAAAAGTGAAAAGGAGGATAGCAATGACAAAGGAAGCTTTTAATAGAAAAAGGAGCATTGTCTGCTGATTTCTGGAAAAGGAACTAAGGAAGAGACTAGCGAAGTGCTTTTTATGGAGTGTGGCATCGTATAGTGCAGAAACATGGGCATTATGATGAAGCGAATAGAAGCATTTGAAATGTGAATATGGGGAAGAATGGATGGTGTGAAGTGGACAGACATAAAAAGAAATGAAGCTGTGTTGGAAAGAGTGAGTGAAGTAAAAATGCTAAAACTGATAGGGAAGAGGAAAATAAATTGATTTGGTCACGGGTGCGAAGAAACTGACTACTGAATCTTTTAATAGAAAAAGAAGCATCTTCTGGGGACTTCTGGAGTAAGAACTAAAGAAGAGGCTAGTGAAGTGCTTTGTGTGGAGTGTAGTATTGTACGGGGCTGAAACATTGACATTACGACAAAATGAAGAGAAGCGAATAAAATAATTTAAAATGTGGGTATGGAGAAGGATGGAGAGTGTGAATTGGACAGAATACGAAACGAAGCACTGTGGGTGAAGAAAAAATGATAGCGAAACTGATGACGAAGAGGAATAGGAATTGGCTGTGTTACTGGCTGAGAGGAAGGATGCACTGGAAAGAACGGGAGAAAAGATATCAGATGATAGACGACATTAAGGTATATGGATCATATGCAGAGACAAAGTGGAAGGCAGACAATAGGAACGTTTGGAGAAAACTGGGTTTGAGTGAAAGACCTGCCTTTGGGCGAATACTATGAATGAATGAATGAATGGTTGCATCATGTGTAACTATTTCAAATATATGTATAAAGAGTGACATCACGTAAATTTAATCTTACCAGGGGATTTAAATACCACTTCAGCTCTTAGCAGACTGATGTTTAAATACCCGGTTGAGGGGTTAATATCTGTGTTACATTAACCACTCTAAGATGACTGTACCATTGCAACGTTTAGTTTACACAAATAGGAAACATGAGCGCAATTCCATTCTAAAAACTCTGGTGCTTTGTCTCCGATATAAGGATCTGTTTGTGTACAAATGTGACAGAAGGAAACTTCAGCCGCACATGTTGTGGCGAAAGTTTTCTAAAATTTATTAATCATTGTGTCAGAATAAAAAGTTACATTCAATTTTTTACCATTCTATCTCTGGATTCATAAAGGGATTTGCATTCTATTTGCATGTGTATATAGTATCAGAGAAATGTTACGCGAGCATTCCATAAGTTTTTGCATATTTTTCTCTACAGAATTATTTTTCTCTGCATTTGCCCGCGCTGCTTTAGTCACTTCCATATTTTTCTCTCTTTCTCTCTTTTCCATTCTGAATCCTTATATTTCCTTACAGTAAGCATCAAAGGTATTACATTTCTTAGAATTTTTTATTTATTATTAAGTTCATTTCCATGCGAGATTCAGCATCTCATCAGAATGCGACGTTTTATGACACTTGATTGCTAGCACTGCGTAGCAAATACCTTGAATTTAAATCTTTCTTCAATGGAGTATTAAAAAACTTACATTTAAACACAATTCTTACACCTATAGACAGAAGCGTTGAGTCAAACTTAACAAACAATTGATTCTAAATATTTACACACAACAATTTCCAATAGAACCTATACAAACATTTTTCTTATTTAGACTGAAATTAAGATATAAATAATAAATACTGTAGCCTATTCTCCCATGAAGATTAATTTAAAGCTTTGCCATTTATAGTCAGAAGGCCTACCTTAAACACCGAACATAGTTAGTAAAGGGAGACTAAGAGTATACAAATGTTATATTTTGCTATGTTATTTCTAGAGATTGTAATTCTAAGTCAAAATCAAGGTTACTAATATAAGAGGAATCATGTTATTAAACAATCAGCATCGCAACAAAGATGAAAAATATATTTTTGCATTATATTAGATATTTCGAAATAATATATTATTATTTTGTGAACATAAAACAAAAAACATAATGATAAATTATACAATAAGTATCTCGAAGACTGAACATCACCCCATAATAGAGTGCCGAGGGCAAAAAAAAAATATATGCATATATATTATTTTGCTATGTTATTTCTAAAGCTTGTAATTCTCATTCGAGTCAATTTCTGTCGAGTAACTCTTAGTGCGTCTGACCGTGGAACGAGCGGGACCGGATTCAAATCCTGGTTGGGATACGTTACCTGGTTGGAGTTTTTCCAGTTTTTTTTTGTCAATGAATTCATGCAGAATTACTGGGTAATTTTCGGCGTTGGACCTCGGACTCATTTCGCCATCATTAATTCAACGTTTGTCTCATTGCAGGAAGATATTTGTGTCAACCGGAAGTACCTATCGAACAGTGACACACGAGTGGATCTCACCCTCGGCTCTGTTCCCTGCGCATGCGCTTTCTCCTACATGACCCTTGACAAAGTTAATGGGTTAGTTGAGGGGATTATAAGTTACGTGAGAAATATGTGAAAAGATTTCAATGATTTGAAATCGTCTTCTAACCACGGTGTATTTGCTGATGGCACGTTCAAAATTATACCAAGAATATTCATGCAACTGTTTACAGTTCATGGAAAGTTGGAAGGATTTGTTTTCCCATTAGTGATCGCACTGACGACATGAAAAACTGAAGATAAGGATTTTAGAATATATGAAGAATGAAAATCTTTTTCTCAGAGAAAACCACTACAATTGAACCCAGAAATAGCTATGATGGACATTTCATACTTTGGACATTTTTGTATCGAGTGTTTAATATCATGTTATTGCCTAAAGAATAATACTTTTTTTCGGAGAGTTTTGTGATGGACATTATTGCTTTGGACATTTTACACTTTGGACTTTTTTTAATGGACATTATTGCTTTGGACATTATACACATTGGACATATTGCACTTTGGACTCTTTGTATTGGACATTTATTTTTGTATCGAACATTTTGCACTTTGGACATTTTTGTATTTGATATTTTACCCAATTTGGACATTTTTGTATTGAGTGTTTAATATCATATTAGTGCCTAAAGAATAATACATCTCTCTACGGAGAGTTTTATGTTGGACATTATTGCTTTGGACATTTTACACTTTGGACATTTTGCACCATGGACATTTTGTATTGGACAATTTACACTTTGGACATTTTTGTATTGGACATTTTGCACGTTGGATATATTTGTATTGGACATTATTGCTTTGGACATTTTACACATTGGACATTTTGCACTTTGAACATTCTTGTATTGGACATTTTGCACTTTGGACATTTTGCACTTTGGACATTTTTCGTATTGAACAGTTTGCAATTTGGACACTTTCGTATTGGACATTTTACCATTTGGACATTTTTGTATTGAAAATGCTGCTCTTTGGACATTTTTGTATTGGATATTTTGCAATTTTGACATTATTATATTGAACATTTTACACTTTGGACATTTTTGTATTGGACATTATTGGTTTGGACATTTTACACATTGGACATTTTGCACGTTGGACATTTTTGTATTGGCCATTATTGCTTTGGACATTTTACACATTGGACATTTTGCACTTTGGACATTTTCGTATTGGACATTTTACCCTTTGGACATTTTTGAATTGAACATTTTGTCCTTTGGACATTTTTGTATTGGACATTTTGCAATTTGGACATTATTGTATTGGACATTTTGCATTTTGGTCAATAACCAATTATTGATCATCAGACTAAGTTTAAAAACAACCATAAAATTATAAAACAAATGCCACCAGACAGAAATAATCTGAAGATTTAACAATAATAAAATTATATAAAATATACGGATGTAGACGGTTCGAAATGTCAACTTAAGTAAAACAAAATAATCTCTGAATATAAAGGGTCCGGAGAGCACACAGTATATTGTGTGGAACCCATTTTGTAGTAGTGGAATGTTCTATGCCAGTTAAGGTAAGGTAAATGATTGAAGAGAATGTACCTGTATTTATTTATGTTGTACATTTTTCTACCTGCAGTTTTGAAGCGAAAACCCAGAAAAACTCCGTTCAGTGGAGATCCTTCTCTGACTTGCTTCACATTGAACTGCCAGACATGTCACAGAATGACAAGTGTGACTAGGTGAATAAAACGATATATTGCTACCAGAATGTCGTATACTGTGATATCTTGTGTATACGTCACTGTGAATGGGTCATACACGGAGATAATGCCACTATTCTCTAAAGTCTAAAGGAACAGTCGCATTTGAACTGTCACGCTTTTATGTTGCACACAATGCCCTTTTCGAAGACAGAGTAGGTCGTCTCCACGCCAACAGGCGTATATTGTAAAACATGACAATCATTCCAAACAAAGAAATGTTCTAATATTGAGGATACGTGAACGCTTGCCCTCGAAATATATGGTCTGCCTATTGCAGTGCGTAGTAACTACTTTCCTTAACGAGTATATATTACGACACGCATATGTGACAATTATTGCGCAAATATATGCCGTAACAAGCTAGTTATAACATGCTATGATATTAAGTTTTACACGGAAGTTCACTCATACTGACAAAATTAAATGATACAGTAGAAAATAAAGCAAATGCGTGAAGAGCAAATATGTACAGTAGCATTCTCTGCCACATTGTAGATTGCGTACGCGTTACTCAGCAATGCGACCATGTTCCGATTCCAGGCATGGACAATGAAATATTTATCTTCCGTTGCGGTAACGAATGCCTGTCCCTTGTCATGTGATGCCCTGTGTTGTCTCAGCTGTCACCCTGTGCCCTGTGATCTCAAATTCACATTGAATTGAAAGTCTGTATAAAAAAAAAACAAAACACTGAACTGAAGTTACACTTTGAAATTGTGTAGAACACAACATTTATTTAGCTCGTCACCTTGCAAAAACGACGTTTTTTTCATTCAATTGTTGATAAGAGATAATCTAATTCTGTAGTTCCTAAAAAAAGAAAGATACAAAACTCCTCTGTTTTAACATCGTAATGAAACTGAAATGACTTTTGTATCACTTGTGATATGATTTTAGAGCGATTTTAATTTATAACTTCCCAAACTGATAAGATTGTATTATATTGTATTTGTTTATATTTAATGGTATTCGTACATCCCTTCACAGCTGGAACATGGAACATGTCAAAAAATGAAAGAATGTTAAAAGCACGACAAAGTCTTAATTCATAGTCACAGTCTAGTGGAAATATATACAGAAACTGAAAGGTTTTACATGTAAGTACAATACAAGGGGTTAATACTGATACTTAATACAAGACAGAAATATTCATACAGTGTTGATGAATGTCATAAATTCACCTACAGAATAGAATTAGGTATTTCTTTAATTTGGTCCTGTAATCTTACGATTTGTATTTCATTTTTTATATTCATATGGTGGCTATTAAACATTTATACTGTCATGCAATGCACTCCCTTTTGATACCACGATAGACTTGCCGATGGAGTATGAAAGTCATTCTTAACGAGAATTTATATTATGAACTGTTGAATCAGTTTCAAAGTTTTCACAATGAAATAGGAGAAAGTTTATTAATGAAAAAAATACTGGTAAGCTATGGGCATTATTTGTAGTTTTCTGAAAATGGTCCAATATGGTTCCTTGAATTTGACACTTACTATTATTCTAATTACTCTTTTTTGTAGTAGGAATATTATAAACCCATTCCTGAAGCTTTTCACTGTACAGGATGTAAGGGGTATAAGTGCCGTTCTTTTCACAGTCGTCGGGGACGGTCTACAGGATGAAAAAATGTCCATAAAACATAGGGTCAAAACTTGATACTTTTCCCACAAAACAGTCTTCTCTTATTTTATTCGCGTTATAGGGGAGAGTCGGGTAGTATCGGACATAGGGTAATATAGGACAGATAGTTTCTTTCATCTACCACACATCTACGTTTCTGTGATGTCGCATAGAGAAACGTAACCATGTCATTCAGGGACTACCATATGGTGGTAGATGAAAGAAACGCACTGTCCGTTACTACCCGATGTCCGATACTACCCGACTCTCCCCTACTGCTTATATCGTTAGTAAAATTACGGAAAGAATTATATCAGTAGGTATATCTAGCAAAAGAGTTAATATTAGTTTAAATAAATATTTGTGTGGTCTATTACTGTGTGTGTGAAATTACATAAAATTTTATGCTTAAATCTGTTAATATTCTGGCGTGAGAGACGTGGAAACGTGTTCAGCAGGCAGTACTCCGCACAGACGTACGTACATGTCAGCTGAGTACAAGCTCCCTGTCCATAGCTCTACTGCCGAGCGGATGACAGTTCGGTACAGGGTATTCGATAAACAGCTTACAATGTCATTTACAGTTTAGAAATATCACATGTTATTAATTTACGGAGACAGTCGTCGTAATTGAACTGAGGCAAGAAGGATGTACCGTCAATGTTTTCCGCAATGAAGGTTACCTAAAAGGCGAACTTTTGTAGCGGTTTCTGAACGATTATTAGAAACTAGGGGCCGTATTCATAGACAGTTTTAGCGCGGGCTTTCGGTGGATTATCAGCGTTTTTCGTATTCATAAACCAGTGTTAGCGATAGGATATGATTTGAATTCTGTACTAGTAACCAGTGGATAGCCGGGGCTAGCTTAGTACGCTCGTAGCGCGTGCTGAGAAATGTCTATGAATTCGGCCCCAGGTCTTTTACCTCTTTCGAAAATCACACAAACAGAAATTTCTTTAAAAATGGTACTGCTTTATGGAAGCGGGAGAGATTATAATCTTGAATTTAAAAAAAAGTTCGTGTGATTTTGTTTAGTATAACATTATTGTTTATTTCTGAGACGTACAATTAAAAAATCGACCAATATTGCAAATATTGTTAAATAAAATGGAAATTTATCATAAAGTTCTATTAATGAGATTCAAAGTTTGTATTTGCTGTTCGTTTTATGTCAACAACGGTCCGCCCCTGCATTAGAACAGAGCATACGTTTTGTACCGGTATGTCCGTATCCTCTTGAGCTGTACTGTGTACGCCCTCCTCTTCATCCAGCAATGTATCCACACGCCTAATATTGTAAACTTTAATAATTATTTAAATATTGCTAATAGAAAGAAATTGTGAGGACATTTTTTATTTCTTATTACATGAACAATCATCAGTTAAAATAATGGCACTTATCCCCCTTACACCTCGTGTACTTGGAATAAGCCTACTCTCTATGATCAGAAAGTATTTTTGGCTTATCCACGGCAAAGAAAATGGCCATTCTACATATCACGTTGAATTTTATGCGTAAAATATTTTGTGTGCATCAGAACGATGTTGTAAAATTGGAGAATATTTAGAGTTGTATAGTGATAAGTGATTTTCATTCACACAATTGGGCAGATGTGAGGGTTTCATGTCAATTTGGTTAGTATAGAGTATTTCGCCAACGTTTATCTGCCAGTACTGCCATTGATGAAAATTAATTTGGTCTGAGGTTTCACGTAACTTCAATACGAATTTACATTCATACAACATAATATTAATACAATTATTTTGCCGTTGGTCTGTACAGATTCATAACGTGGGTAAACCAATAGTGTGCCACCATTTTATCCTATAATTCTGAAACGTAAGCATTCCATGCCAAAGAGGTACTTCATGTATTTGCTTGTTGTTAGTTATAATTTTCCCGCTTCAGTATGAATCACTCGTAAATTACATATAACTAGTAAATTATAACAGTATCAATCCTGTTACGAAAACCGTAATGATATAGAAGAAACAAAGCGTCAACTTCATTGCTAAAATTATAATGATATCCAGGCCATGATATGACAAGTGTCTATATGTAATAATAACGCTATAAGACGTCATGCAACATTTCCAGTGATAACGTCCATCAAAAAAAGTCCGCAATAACATAACGTCCATAAGTTAAGGACCATATACGAAATGATTCTACATTATTTAATGTCCTAACATTTAGTCCAGCAAAGAAAAAGCCAGACAATGAACTCTTCCAGCAGATATTCAGGTCCAACATGCAATAAGGTCCAGTGTTCTAAAAGATATATTAAGTCAACTGCCATTATTGTTACCGTAACAGATAAATTCTGTAGGATGAAAAATTAATCTTTACGTAAATTTTTCGTTCAACAGTGCATATACTGTGGAATCCCGGCCACCAAGTCACTCAATTAATTGCGCTCCTTGTATAATGGCAGTTAACTTAATATATGTCAACATATATGTCGAACATGTAGTAAGGCCACAAAGGTAAAATAATAGATGAGTGCGATTCGATCTGGTACTGTGGATTGAACTTCGGCGTAGCTCAGTGGTTAGGGCGCTTGGTACATAAAACCAAGGACCCGGGTTCGACGTCCGTCTCCGGAACGTGTTTTGCTCCTCTAATAACCATTGTTACCATAACAATTCTGTAGGATCAAAAATTAATCTTTACGTAATATTCTGAAGCTAAAAATGTGTTGTGAATTCGATAATTATTGCTTCGTACAATTTTTTTTTTCGATTTTTAACTACAAAATTACATTTTTTGTGCATTTATTACAAACATTGTTATAAATCATGCCACTCTTGTAAATTCCTCAAGAGTGTACATTAGGAAGCATAATTAAACTGTAAAGAATTAAGTTCCTGAAGTCGTATGATTTGTAACAATTTTTCTGATAAGTGCATAAGAATGATGTCATTTCTAGTTAAAAATTGAAAAACAAAATCTGTACAAAGTAACTGATAACTTATGTTTACCTTCAGGACACTAGCCAATTAAAGACATGATACTTCTGAATAATTCTCCTGTATTTGTAATATTCTTTCACCCTTAAAATTAAAAAGATGGTATTTTATTAACAACTTCAAATTAGTGTAACTTTGAAAATGTTCATATTAGGACAAATGTTTATATGAGATTATTTGCTCAAAATGTCTTCGGAAATAGTGACGGTAATGCCTCGTGAATCACTTTGTATATTAATTCTACAATGGACCATAAATATTGTGGACTAAGAAATGTGGACTAAAAATACATAAATGAACAAAAATGTACGAGAACATTTCAGTATGGTGGACGAAATCATACAGTGGACGATTTTTATATATTGACATAAATAGATGGACAAAATTGTTATGGACATATAACTGTTGTCTGAAAACTGAACTGGACGAAAATTTGTGGTGGCTGCAAATACTGTGGACGAAGTATCACTGGACTATTGGTGTGGAAGTCATTAATGCACTGATTATGAAACACAACCTTACGTTGGGAGGTTATTTTCTTAGCGTCTTTCTCATTCCGCGAGGCCTTTCTTGTCTTTAATTTTTTTTACGATATAAGAACATTCTCTGTTGAGAGAAATATCAAATGCACGAAACGTATAATTTGTGTGTGCGTATTCATAGTATCTCTGATATATTGTGGATATCGCGCTTGTTGTAGATTGCAGATAACTGTAGGGTCAAATGTGGAAAGGAATACGATATGTCATATGCAAGAGGAAATTGATTGTGTCTAAATCAAGGGAAAACTGCCGCAGAGAAACCTCGTCTATTTCTTGGCAAGTTCGACGAGGACCAGGAAGATGTAGACAATAAAACAATATCATATTCAGGAGCCTAACAAAGAAGATCTGTGTTTCAAGAAGAACCGAATGATTTTTGCGTTGATCTTGATTACGAGATTTCGAGGATGACAAGCATGGTGAAAGACAGATTCGGTGTGTCGGTTGTGGTCAATGATTTTATGATAGATATGAATATTTTTCAAAATACAGAAAGAACTTTAATTTTTTGAGTTGTAGGTATGAATCTGACTGGTAAATTTTAAATTTGACTGAATATGACTGAATATTTTGAATTTGAGGACTACGATGAAAATATGCTATCCTTGTACTATCACGAAATTACATCAAACTTTCTAAAGTGCTATATTTTTTGTTTATTTACATCGATTGTTTGTAATTATTGTATAAATTCATTTGAGATAACAATGATGACAGAGTGTAGGCTACGCATATTAAAAACACATTTTATTTTTAATTTGAATCTTATTTTGCATCAAAATCTTAGTATCACAAAATTATCGGAATTTGTCTTACTTGAAATAGATATGAATATAAAAGTTTAATCCCATTTAGTCACTGAAAAAGCAATAGCAGTTGCAATAGGGTAGGCGTAGTGCCTAATAGCTTTAATGTTGGAAGTTGCCGCGAGATGGGAAATGTACAGTTAAAGAAGGAAGGCGACAATACACAGAGAAAAAATCCTGTGCAATGTCTGTGTGGTTCACCACAAATTTTATCACCAGGTCGGGGATTAAACTCGGTACTCTTGGATGACAGACGGAACTGGTGCTACTGCCAGAGACATGGCTAAGGAACTGTTATGAAAGTTACGTATTTGCGTGTATAGTATACATTGTTATGCAACACATGAGTGATATCGTGATGTGATTGGGTCATTTCAATGAATATTTCAATTCAAGGCAATAAAATATATAACTCAGTAAATCACAGAATGATAATATGTATCATAATATTGAATAAATCACCGAGCATAAAGATATTTGCAACTTACCAGTAAAAATGCACACGTGTTATGTGGAGTTGATGCTCCTCTATGATTTCGTTTTATCCATATAATTAAGATTCTAATAAGTCTGCCCTGACGAGAGCCATTCCATACTCAGTCACTAATAAATTAGTTTTAAATTCAATGAAGATAGTAAAATTATTCATATTCCTTAAGTATGGAAATCAGAAACATCTTTGACAATCACAAAAAACCCATCAGTTTAAAATACTATGGAGGCCACTCTTGGGCTGCTCGGAAACGAACGTGCTGATGACCTAGCGAAAGCAAGTTCCCTGCCCAGTTATAAATATTTAACCTGTGCCCCTTGCCGTATCTTAGATCTGTTGCATAACTGAAATAAGAGATTGTTCAATATTTATTGTAATAAAAATTATAAATATTTTTCTTGTCCCACCATGCATTAGAAATGCCAACTTCAATAACAAAAATTAATTATGATTCTTGCACATTATGCACTCAGAATTTACTTGTTTGTAGGGTATTCAACATGTGTTGTGTTACTTTCATGGTAGGAATAATAACTATTATTACAATCGTCGTTGTGCTAACAGATTTCTGGTTATCAAGATATTAACAAATGAATAAAACGCTAAACAAATAACCGAATTAATAAATAGACAAATAACTAAACAAATAAATAAATAACAATCAAATAATTAGAAATATATAAGGAATAAGTGAACAAATAAACAAATTATTAAGATAATAAATATCTAGTAAATAAATACATAAATAAAAAATTAAATAAGTGAACAAACAAATAAGATAAAACAAAACAAACAAACACTACATAATTAAATATATGGATAAATAATGGAACAATGAAGTGCATTAATTGACACACAATAAATTATCAAATTCATGTACACAAGATCTTTCGCACGAGCCCGTACGCCCATTCGTGCTCATGGATAAATAGATAGGTAGGTAGGCAGGTAAGTAAATAAATAAATAATAAATGATTAAATAAATAAATAAGAATATAAATACACAAGGAAATAAGTAAATGAATAAGTAAATGAATGAATGAATAAATAAATAATAAATAAGCAAATAAGTAATAAATAAATAAACAATACATAACTAACTAATAAGTACACAAATTAATAAATAAGCAAATAAAGAAACAAATAAATATATAAATTAATTAATAAACAAACAAAAAAACAAATAAGGAAATACGGCAATAAATAAGTGAATAACTGGTAAATAAACAAATAAATAAACACATATATAAATAAGTAAATAATCAAATGGACAAATAAAGAAACAAATAAATAACTAATAGACTAATAAATAAATAAACAAACAAATAAATAAACAAATAAAGAAACAAATAAATAACTCATAAATAAATAAGTAAATAAATATATATACAAATAAGGAAATAAATAAATAATAAACTAATTAATAAATAAATAAACTAATAAAGAAACAAATAAATAAATCAATAAATAAACAAATAAATAAACGAATTAATAAATAAATAAACACACAAACAAGAAATAAAGAAACAAATGGGTAAATAAATGAATAACTAATAAATAAATATATAGATAAACAAATAAATAAAGAAACAAATAACTAATAATTAAACAACTAATAAATAAATACATAACTAATAAATAAATAAATAAACAAATAAATAAATAAATAAACAAACAAAAATAAATAAATTATTAAGTAGCATGATCTGGTTTTCGTGGTTTCCAGAATCGTCCAGATGTATTATGAAGTAGTACGAATTAAAAGGAACACGATCCTACACCTTTCCAATTCCAATTAGTGATGGAGGAAGTAAATTAAGTACCTATATACTGATATTGCAATATATTGCATACCTAATTTCGATAAACGATATATATCGCAAAAAATATATCGATATATATATGACGATTATCGATATATCGCTCTTCCGTAAGAAAATTGCATTTTCAGGCATACTTTACTGTATTAGGTACAATAAAATTACTTTAATTTTAATATTCCTGTTTACCATTGAAATTAACATCATAACAGTGAAAAGCACAAATGTAAAATTGTAACAATAAACAATACATTTTCAATACCTTATGATGTAGATCCTAATCTAAATAAAAATTATGCTGGAGACAAGGGAGCTTAAATGGTATAGTGGGAAAGAGTTAAGAGAACTCTACATGGTTAACTATTTGATATTGGAACACTATTAAATTATTCTAATGTTATATAGGATTCAATCCACGACATATAATGCTCTTATCTACCTAACAACGTAATCATTTTTAAATGTAAGTAAACCGTACTTAGAATGTTACAAGTTTTAACAAACGCCACTGTTTATTTGATACATTCCTTCTGTAGTAAGTTCCCATTGCAAGTTATTGATACACTCGAACATTCCAAACAACATAGAATTATAGGGATAGACTTTTTATGCATTAAAATATATAAGAAAACAATGTCAGCACTAGGTTGTGCATAGAAATCATAGACGTAAACAAATGTCACATCGGTATTAAATCCTTATTACTCTTTCCATTCCAGAATATAGAAATAAACGTTTTGATACCCGTTTTGAAGACATACGGTTCCCTTTCAGGGTGGGAGTTGCTCCTGCTTTGGAGGACATTAATAACAATATTAAAACAGTAGTAGATAAACCTCCTGTCTGTCTCAAATTCGCACACGCTGCATTTGGAATTTGGTGCTGCTTATTATACAGTTTGAATTCGAATTCCAGTCCAGCCAATTAGAACAAGGTATTGAGTGAGGTTGCAAAATTATGTAACTGTCCACCTTCAGTAGCGCCATCTCTCGGGAATTATCGGATTTGTCTAGTGTGAATTTTGTTGTTGTTGATAATGATAATAATTCCACAAAAAATCGGTAAATTTATGAGAAAACCGATATATTATACGATATATTGAATCAAAATTTCGATATCGATATATCGGTATATCGAAACGAAAATATCGGTTTTTTTCTTAAAAACCGATATATCGTTCCCATCTCTAATTCCAATTAATCCTTAACCATCACTTTTCAATAATGCTTTAAAAAGTATAGGGTGCTATTCATAGACATTTGGCAGCACGCGCTACGAGCGTACTAAGCTAGCCCTGGCTAGCCTAAAACTGTATGTCTAATGGCCAAATAAATTGAAATGAATTGAATATCCACTGGTTGCTAGTACAGAATTCAAATCGTATCCTATCGCTAACACTGGTTTATGAATACGAAAATCGCTGATCATCCACCGGAAGCCCGCGCTAAAAAGTCTATGAATACGGCCCATAATCTACTTCGATAGGCGTGCCACCTAACTGTCGAATTACAGCACCGACAGAAATGTCGTATGACGTCGATTCAAATAAATGTGAGAAAAGTTGGTAACCAAGTGATAAAAAATAATAAGAATAGTAAGTATATAAACAAATACTTTTCACCATTGTAGAGAAGTAATCACTATAATACCACAGTTCAAGAATTTAATCGAAACAAAATAAAATACGGAAACTTTGATGTTTTTGTAATCTACCCACGGACGTAATAATTAATTTACCGTTATGTGCGATGGATGCATCTTCGATTCTCATCAACAAGCATTGCGGGTTCTGACATCAATAAAAGATAAATCTCTAACCAGCTTACGTTTCTCTTATCCATCTGGCATCGGCAAATGCTTTTACATTCGTTGCCCCAACTCCTCGTCCATACTGACGATCTTGAAAGCAATTCCTCTCGAACGTGCACTTATATCATTCCTATTTTATTATTATTTTTATTTTATTTCACGTCATAACCATTTCGTGACGAGGGCAGTGTCATGACTTCATTTCCATTTTCGTAGCGTTATTTTCGACTTCTAGAATACTTAGCAATTCCGATATAGGATGTGGAATATCTTTCGACGCCCAGACAAGTTATGTACAGTAAGGCAAAAAAACCGGACCGACCCTTGTAGCTGATACAAAAGAATCCTGTGCTGTGTTTTGTGTCAAACTGTGGTAATTTCAATATGGATAGTGAAGCCAGAGGTATGTAGCCTACTACTATTTAATGTAAAAATACGCAGTTATCTTAGCCGAATAGAGGTAGAAATGTAATATTGATGCCAGATGAAAATAAAACTTTCAAAGTTTTTTCGTCTAAGTTTGAGGTACTGAAGGAAACAAAAGACGGTAAGAATCGACAAATGCAATAAATTTCATTGCTACAATTAATTATACAAGATGGATATGTTTTGTGACTATCAAAATTTGAATTTGTGACTCTGAAATCAGCTACAAGAGTCGGTCCGGTTTATTTTTTTTGCCACTACAACATTGATCTGTTTACATGCATTTATCACAACTGTACATCCAATTACATAACGAAAACTATTTATAGAAAACGGATATTTAAAGAACTTCATAGTTAAATATCTCTGGCATAAGTAAAGGGAGAAGACTAGTGAAAATTTTGTATTTCTTAATCAAAAATCACATTGATTTTTTTTTCTAGGATATACATACAGTACTTTACCTTTTGACGTAGTGTTAGGACCCTACGGCAATTGTGTCATTAATTACGCTATCTTTAAGAAGGTTGTCCACATTAAGTTTAAAATGCATGTCGAGTTTTAAACTAATTGTCCCGTACTATTTTTTTGCTCACTTCTCTGCGTTCATATCGCTAAGGATTCCACAAATTTTACGCTAGGACGTTTAAATTTTTACTGTGTGTTCTTCAGTGAACAAAGTTATATTTCTTTTTTTTATTTTTAGTTAGTTATTTAACGACGCTATATGAACTACTAGGTTATTTAGCGTCGATGAGATTGGTGATAGCGAGATGGTATTTGGCGAGATGAGGCCGAGGATTCGCCATAGAAACAAAGTTATATGATGAGAAAAATTATATTACAATTTCAGTCAACAACTTATCAGATTTGTACAAAAACAAGTTTTGTTACAATGATCACATTATAATTCTTGGTTGTATCCACAAATACAGTATTTCCGATTTTACAAGTCATGATCAGGTGGAAGCAATAAATTAGACAAAGTGAACACAAGTCAAATATAAATATCAAATGCATACATAATTAATAAAACAGTATAGGAACATTATCATATGTCAAAATATTAAAACAACTTATAAAATGCAATGATAACATGCACTCAAAAGGTGATTCATATGCATATATATCTTTTGGATTTTTAATAATATAAGAATATAAACGAAGTTATGTGTATGTTAAAAGTTAAGATTTAATGATGTCATATTTTGATGATAGTTGAAAACTGAAGTTCTATGGAAAGTTTTGTCACTCGAAAATATTCGTGGATACAACAAAGAATTATGTGATCATTCTAACAAAACTTGTTTTTGTACCAATCTGATAAATCGTTGACTGAAATTGTAATATAATTTTTCTTATCATATATTATTCAACTTATCTAAACTTTAACTTCAGCATGACTTTTAAATTTCATTTTGTTGAAGATTTGACCAATAAGCAAAGTGCAATATGTTAGGATTAAATGGGTCCGTCTAATAGTATTAATATATAAGCATTGGACGGACCCATTTAATCCTAACCTAATGACTAGAGCCGTGCAAAGGGAGCAGTCGTTTGACACACCGGCAACAGGGCAAGGGTTGTAAATTCACCTTGTGTACCCGCAGAGGTCCGATTCTGCGGTACACAGAATACCTGCAAGCAGTACGTACAGCGTAGTAAAACAAACGTCAATACTGAAGAAACGTAAGAACAGTTCGGTTCTAGTGTTACGATGCCTAAGGAGGAGCAAATTCGTTCGGCAAAGTTTAAGAGACTTATTTCCGAATATGGTGATATTTTTGTCGCAACGAAAATGAACTATTCTGCAAATTGTGTAAAATATCAGTTTCAGTAAATTGAACTTATTGGGGCTCTTGTTAAAGCATCTTCCCGCGTAAAAGCATTGAAGAAGTTATGTCCTGGTGTATGTCTTCCTCCTTCTCCTATACTTACTCGTTGGGGTTCCTGATTGAAGGCCTGCAGTTATTACTGTAAATATTTCGACCAAGTCCAGAATGTTATTCAATCATTTGAAGTGAAAGATGCATCTGCAATACCAATAGCCCAACGTCTGTTGATTGATTCAAGCACAAAACAACAATTGGAATACATTGAATGGATAGGTTTATTCCTGATTTATAACAGCTTTAGAAAAGCCTGGTACAAAACTGTTGATCAGATTTCCCTATTGCGAAATATCTAGAAGAAAGTGGCTCAAGTAGACGATAAAACTGGTAAAATAATATTTGCGAAAATAACAAATATGTTGAAAAAAATGTGTGAATATTATAAAGTCTGCAAGATTAGTGACAATATTTCTGGAGATACGTATTCCTTCGAAGAACTAATAGAAGTTGAAAAAATGTTGTACAGGATTTTACGTATGCACCAGTTGTTTCAACAGATGTAGAAAGAAGCTTCTCCACATATAAGGCCATGCTATCAGATAGACGACATTCGTTTTCTGTTAATAACATACAAATGTCATTTTGTTGTGCATTGTAACAATATTTGGAAGAAACCTGATAACGTATCACATATGCATTAATAAATGACACTCATTGTAAATGAAAGGAAAGACAAGAAACAATTGTACAAGTGTTTTTGCGAACCCGTTACAAATAAACAGTGATTGTGTTTGCGTTCTGCATGAAATCATACATGTAAAGTAGACAGTATATTATTTGTTTAGGATGAAATGGTTAATTAGTTTTGTAATTTTGAAATCTTATTAAAGTATCTGTACAAAATTAATTGCAGAAACGTTAGGGAACTGTGTCATTTCTAATGTGTCGTCTGTATGTCAACACACAGTGTACATGACCGTCGCTTGTACACAGGGAACACGCCGAATAAAGTTGGAACCCTTGCTATGATGCCATTCTGTCTGTCATGTGCTCCGTCCACACCGCTCTACTAATGACTTTTAAAGTTATATTAGCATATTATATATATATATATATATATACACACAGTGAAACCTTTCCTTACGGACACCCCCAAAGATACGGGCACTTCTCAAATGCGGACAGATTTTTATGTCCCAACTGAAATATTACAGAAATAATGATAAATTTAACTCTCGCTTATGGACACTCGCAGACACGGACAGTCCTAAAGCTTGCTTTACCTCCGGACTGCGACAGAACTTGGTTTTCAAGACCTAATGTGTTACAAAATGGAAAATTTAGTTTTGAGAACTGTACAGAAATTCCTTAACATGAAAGAAGCCAATACGTGTCTCTTAGGCTACCAATAGCCCAGCCGGCTACCCCTTATTAGCTGGAAACGGGTGGATAAACAGTCATAAAATTTGACCTGTCTGATGGGTCCAAGGTTTCCGCGATCGTGAAATTGTATTCGACACGTGATTGGGTTAGTAGGCTTATTCTCTTCACTTCAATCAATTGTTCAGTTTCGAGAGACATGGTTAAGTAAAGGTTAAGTTCAAAACTCTAAATTACAGTACTGCATAACTGTAGACCTAGAATAAAATTGCAGGCACAATACTGTATTTTCGTTATACGGTCTTATGTACTGTAGTTCAAAGTTGCAAAGAATTTACTGTAGTATACTATATTCAGAATTATACTACAGTAATACATTTCATTTAAAGCGTGAATAGATATATAATGCATATTATAAATTTACTGTTAGATTGGGAAGCCTCCCTCTGAATAAAGTGCATCTCCCAGAAGCGGACAGATTGTTACGTCTCTTCGATGTCCGTAAGTGAGAAGTTTCACTGTATTTTATATACATAAAATAAAATGTGTGCTTCACCCTGTAAATTCAATAAATATGAACATGATAGGGTTAATTTTATCAACCCATATTTACAAGGTAAAGCTAAAAAAAGTGAGAACATAGAAACTTCCTAAAGAGATGAAAGTTATTGTAAAAAATTTCAAGATATTAATGTAGATTAAGTATTTGAGGAAGATGAAGAATTTTGAAAATACGCAAATGTTTATTTTTTTTTTAAATTTGAATAATTCTTGAACTACTGAACCCATCAACATGAAACACAACATTACTGATATCAATGTGTACAAAATATGAAGTCTCTGGTTTATAAATATATAAATCAGAAATTTTTCCCATCGCCTCCCTTAAACTTCGCAATAAAAGAGGGGGAAAATGAGGGGGAAAACGCGTTACGGACCTATAGCTAGGCGTTTAGTTTTTAGTTCGTTTGTTACACCTTTTAATAATTATAGACCTACTGCTTATAATTCCAAGACGTTCGATATTACTTTATTTTTCTCGAGCACCGACATAGCAGTAGTTCACCACGCAAGAGTTAATGTTTGTGCTGCGGAGGGTACATCTACTCATACTCCCTAACTGTCCATGCTGAGTCACGTCCCTTCGCTCCCCACTTGCTGATACAGCACGGTTTCATAGCTGTCGCAACCATACAGAACAATCGGTATCGTAAATGTTTCATAAATTCTAATTTTCAGGTTTTTGAAAACAGACTGAATTCAAAAGCTTATTAACCTATAATAGCAGGCATTTTCCATATTTATTCTACGTTTAATTTCCTCCCGAGGTCATTCTTCCGAACATTAAATATAAATATAAGTTACGTAAAAATTTGCTAAGCACAAATATTATTGACTTGTTCTAGATTCTAGTATAATTTTACGAACGTTGAACCGTAGAAAATGATATCACTATCCCATTGTTCATGAAACTAACGATAATGGATTACTAGTTCAATTACTTTACTATAAGCGACATTATTGATCTATAGTGAGCCATTTTCAACGCTTGTTATACCGTTTTCCGTTAACTCCCTAAGGGAATAACATGCAAGGCATTCAATCTCGATATGAAACTAATTTAACACACGTCGATCGCGAAGAACTACACCAAACACTAACACAAACAAGCGGTGCCAACACAGCACACAGCTTATAATATGTTATCCTCATTATTCCTAACAAGTATTTTGAAATTATTCCGCATTTCCGATTCTCTGAGGGGATTCAATAAAGTAATTCGATCAGTTACTGCAGGTATAACATACTGGCTACATTTTAATTAGCCCACAGAGAGAGGGCAGGCTATTACAATTCCCTGCATGTGTTCATAATTCAGATATGCGATTCTGAATTCTGTTTGACGACATTTACTAATATGATAAAATAATTGATTATTTTACTATCTAATTTTCGTACACTGCAAACAAAATTACACCTCGACATTAAAAAAGGAAAGTGATAATTTGGAATTGCTACAATATTTAACTAAATTCAGTTAATTAACAAACAATTTCATGAGTAAAACAACACGACCTGTTCGACTTTCAAATTATCTCTGTCTGTAATACCATAGTGGGGTTTCAAATTATATAATTTTAACCTATCGCGATAGAGACGTGGGGCACCGACTAAATGAAAGGATAACACTTCAAGTTTTTGTTCAATCATATTTGCTATCGGAATAATTACTTACTGATTCACTGTTATATTCAAGATCAATCAACCAATCACTTTGGCGCAACAAGACTTTGAAGGTTTCGGCCGCAATCACAAGTTTCCTCCAAGCTTTTCTATTTTCCGCTATGGTCTATCTCCTCCTATTCGTTCAAGTATTTTCTAAAAGGTCTACTTCCATCTGACAGTTCTTCCAAAGTAACTTTTATCAGGGATTGTTCTCCTCTTCTTGTTACATGTTCTAACCAAACCAGTCTTCTTCTTTTAACTATACTTCGTCCCATAATATCTGATGGAGAAGCAAACATTGCCGACAAAGGAGGAGAGATACAAAATGAATATTAATACATGGGGAATGAAAGGACTTCTTTTAAGTTAACCAAAACCATTCTCCTTTCTCTTAAATTTTCTAATGAGGACATTAATAAAATTTGTCTAATGGATTGAGAGATTCATTATCCATTTTACACAATCACTTGTATAACACTCCATATTAATATATATTTTTTTACTTCATTTCATTACTCTTCATTGTGCTTTCATCTCATGTTTCTCTGAAATCAAATTGTACTTTATTTTTAAATTTATCATTGTTCTGTATTCTATCCGCAAATCATATTGTATTTTATTTTAAATTTAAACTCTGCTTTGTATTCTGGATCCTAGTGGTCAGCCGTAGATGTGGGCCAGATGTCCAATTGTGGAATTAGTAGTGTTATTCAACCAGTGACAGAGATCGCATGCCAGTCTTGTCTTGAAGTTGGGTGGGTAAAGAGCGCTTCAGACTGCTCAGCTTCGAATGAGACCTCTGCCATTGGTTGAATAGCAATTATACTTCTCTCCTCCTCTGGCAGCAATGTTTACCCCTCCCGTCAGATATTATGGAATGAAGTATAGCCCTAAAACATCTGGTGTCCACACCTGTGGAGTAACGGTCAGCGCGTCTGGCCGCGAAACTAGGTGGCCTGGGTTCGATTCCCTGTCGGGGCAAATTACCTGGTTGAGGTTTTTTCCGGGGTTTTCCCTCAACCCAATATGAGCAAATGCTGGGTAACATTCGGTGCTGGACCCTGGACTCATTTCACCGGCATTATCATCTTCATCTCATTCAGACGCTAAATAACTTAAGCTGTTGGTAAAGCGTCGTAAAATAACCAACTAAAATAAAAACATCTGGTTGCTCGGGCCACTGTTTTCCTAACACAAGTTATAAATCGGGGGTACGCCGGGGATTGAATCCGATTCCACAGGATTAGTCTATAAGTCCAGCCCTCTAACCAATGGACCGTCGAGTAAAACAAGTGACATTAGCTAAAATATATATATGAATAATGTGTGAAATTGGGTGTCAAGTATAGCTTTAAGATAAGTGGAAACAAAGTGATGTGAGTCTATCTAACTACGAGATCTGTTGATGATGTCAGAATAAAACCTTGGAAATGAGAATATTATATTCATTTCCGGACGCAAACTGTTGCATTAGCTACCCGACGAAAGTGAATATACAAATTAAAATTAGTGTCAGAGAAGAAACACACCTGGTGTCCAGTTGTGAAAGTACACACCAATATCCCATAGCATTTATGCAATTAATTTAAGCGTCCTATTTTATGTTGAAGGGTTATTTGCCAGTAAACACTCCGCAAATTAACGAGTGATGCAATAGGTACTGTTTTCATGTCCGAATTGCATTTATTTAATTAATGTTATAGTTTTTACTTACAAATATATTATTTTCTGTAGTATATCATATTCATACTTAATTCAAATTATAAAGTAGAGAGAGAAATACAACATTCCAAGATAAATAAGTCCCAACCACGGTTTTACGTCCACGAGAGAAAATTAAACGCAGAACAAATATGGAAAGTGCCTGTTATTATTAGGTTGAGAAGCTTTTGTCATCCAGTCTGCTTGAAAAAATCTTAGAGTTAGGATTTATAAAACAGTTACATTACCGGTTTTTCTGTATGGTTGTGAAACTTGGACTCTCACTTTGAGAGAGGAACAGAGGTTAAGAGTATGCAAATCTGGCTTTCAGGTAGTAGCTCCCTGTAAAGCAGGTTTGAATAATTTCAAGGAAAAATTGTTCCTGGGCCGGGTATCGATCCCCGGAACCTTCGCTTAGTGCACGAATGCTCTCCCAACTGAGCTACCCCAGGAACTGGGGACAGGATTCGTGCGCTGCGCGAAGGGTCCCGGGATCGATAACCGGTCCCGGAACAATTTTTCCTTGAAATTATTCACAGGTTAAGAGTGTTTGAGAATATGGTGCTTAGGAAAATATTTGGGGCTAAGAGAGATGAAGCTGCAGGAGAATAGAGAGAGTTACACAACGCAGAACTGCACGCATTTTATTCTTTACCTAACGTAATTAGAAACGTTAAATCCAGACTTTTGAGATGGGCATGCATGTAGTACATACGAGTGAATCCAGAAATATAAAAAATATATATGTATTTATTATATTTTTTTATTTACAGTATTTATTTATGTATTTATATATATATATACTTATTTACTTATTTATTTAATTACTTATTTATTTATTTATTTACTTATTTATTTATTTATTTATTTATTTATTTATTTATTTATTTATTTATTTATTTATTTATTTATTTATTTATTTATTTATTTATTTATTTATTTATTTATTTATTTATTTATTTATTTATTTATTTATTTATTTATTTATTTATTTATTTATTTATTTATTGAACATAACAGGCAAAGCCCAATTACAATGAGTATTATTTGGAAGAGCTGAGGGAAAAAGAGTTTTGAGGAGGCCGAGACGTAGATGGAAGGATGATATTGAAATTAATTTAAGGCAGGTGGGATACGATAGTAGGGACTGGATTAATTTTATTCAGGACAGGGACCGAAGGCGAGCTTATGTGAGGTCGGCTATGAACCTCAGGGTTTTTTAAAAGTCATTTAAGTAACTTTTACGTTCAGAAATGGCATGCATAACACTATTTTCTGAAATTCGCTTTCTTAAATAATGTTAACATAAAACGGTAACCCAACTGGACTGAAATAAAATATCCATGCAATAGATGTTCATCAAAAAAATTCTGTTTCTAATCAGAGATCAATCAGAACAGAAGGATGTGGAATTCGTACCACAAAGTTGCGGTAAATCCCAACATGCAATATAACTGATTAAACAGTTCATGTAGTTGCGGGAAGAGTGGGACGGAGAGAACTGTGGAATGGAAGAATTTCTAAATGAGAGCGCATATGCGAATGCTGACGCTTTCAGGCAGAAAATGCGAACGAACGAAAATATTTCTTCATTTGCGCTAATTTGCTCCATGGTGAAACAGCCACACAAAGGACCGCTGTAGAGCAGAACGCATGCCATCTAGTAGTCAACTGAGTTATTACCAGACGGGATAGCAGCACTGTATGATTGATGTGGGTTTCACAGACGCTATTAACAGGTTTTGTCAGAATTTGTGCTGTGTGTATTTTAATACAAAAATTTGAATCCGTTAAATATTATCAATCCTGCTGTAATGCTTGTCAATTATTCGCATTGCTTATTCATAATCTTCACCTAAATTTAAGTAGAGGCGATTTATTTTTCATTGTTCTACATAGGACATACTGGAAGATCATTTGAAACACGTTGCAAGGAACATATCACAGCCATAAACAAACTATGCAACAATTCAACCTACGCAGAGTACATCACAAATTCTAATCACAACTACAACAACGTAGCCACTGACATGAAAATACTACACATCCACCAAAAAAAGCCAGACTCTTGACACTATAAAATAATATGAAATTTACAAACATAGCTATAAAAACACACTCCCAGCACATACTGAACACTCAACTCAATTTCAAAACACAGACATTGTTCGACACAACCATGAACAGATCTAACCACAACAGGAAACCATGAGATAGCGTGGGATCTTCACTAGGCTAGGACAATGAAGAATACCACTTCGAAACATATCAGTCAGGTAAAATTCTCTTATTAACACAATAGTCAACTTAAGTGACAAAGTTAATCAGTGCCTATTTATTTATTTATTTATTTCAAAATGTGAACATACAAGATAACCAAATTACAATATTCACTTATAACTATAATATTAATCATTTAATACATACATTATATATATATATATTTATTTATTTATTTATTTATGAAGTTATGGGGCAAAGAAAATCTAATGATGTAAGTACTTACAAATGGCTTTTAAGAGACCCGCAGGTTCATTGCCGCCCTCACATAAGCCCGCCATCGGTTCCTATCCTGTGCAAGATTAATCCACTCTCTATCATCATATCCCACCTCCCTCAAATCCATTTTAATATTATCCTCCCATCTACGTCTCGGCCTCCCCAACGGTAATGATGTAAGTACAAGAAACATAAAAATATAAAGCTATAAAGGGAAAGAACTTGAATCATCAAAGTCAGAATGAAGAAAATATAAATCTTAAACAAAAGTTAATGTGAGTGAAATAATAATCTTAATACAACAATAATATAAATACAAGGCACCTTAATGTAATATAAGCGATATCACGTAAAAAAATATTGCATGTGTATTTGAAGTGTTTATGACTCGTATAAAATATAATTATATTTCTCCTAAGCTGTGCAATCTATTATATGAGCGAAGAACTCTAGAAATAGGACAATAATAATATGACTTTATATTTGCTTTTGGGATACAAAATATAACATATTTGTAAGAAGCATTGTATGAGACATAGTAAATGTTTCAGATCACCCGTATCATCCTTTTGCTCGAAAACTATGCGACACTGGTCGTTCATAAAAAAAATTTGATAACCGAAACATATGTAAAAATCGATTGGTAATAGTACAATTTCCCGTAGGAAACCGGAAGTAAATGTATTTGTGGTCAACTTCGAAATTTCAAATGAGAACATGGGTCACTGTAGGTACCATTGGAAACTACTTTTAAAAAGAAATAACTTCTACTCAAACTTTCTTTCTCTAACTTTCATTGTTTACTCACAAAATAGTAAAAACGGTAGGCCTATATTCTGAGGAATACTGTATGTTGTTTATGTACGTACACTATTCATAGTAGCCTAAGTGTTCAAAATGTACGCCACCCTGTGCTAAACAATGTTCTGATCACTTATAGGCTATATCAATAAGTATGTAAAATGCATGTTGCATACATCATTCCGGAATACATTAACGATTGTTGGAATTTCAAAATTATGACTTTGTTATTGAATAATACGAATTTGTGTAACTGATACTCTTATGGGAAAATATTTTACTTCCCATATATTCCGCTTTTCAGAAAAGTACGAATAATGCGGACCTGTGTGGAGTTACTGGTCTCCCATCAGGCGCCTCTCCAGGTGGTGGATAGGGGAACACTCACCAGATATGGCGGGTACTGGGGAAATAAAATACCCAGGACGAACCAAAACCAGTGCTGCTGCTTTGCAGCGAGTAGTTGGCTCTACAAAGTCTAGGGGAAGAAAACTCTGATCAAAAATCACCAGGCCCTCCAGGTTGGGGGTTTAGACATGAGGCTGACAACGTCACTCTAGTAAAACATTTTACCGTTGAGAAACCTAAAGAATTTAGCCCGATTGATTCAAAGAAACAATCCTGCAAATGGAAAATGGCCATGTATATGGCTACTTGGAATGTAAGACGTTTATACCGAACTAGAGGTTAAGAAACCTTATTCAAGAGCTTAATAAGTACAATATTATATCAATAGCAGCTATACAGGAGATTCGATAAAGGGGCTCAGAAATTTTTGACTCTGGAAATTATACTGTGTTATATAGTGGAAATGAAGATAGAAACAACTTTGGTACAGGCTTTTTGATTTGCAAAAAGCTTAAAATAAATGTACTTAATTTTGATCCAGTTAATGAACGCATGTGTTCGATAAGATTGAAAGGAAGGTTCTTCAACACCACAATAGTGTGTGTACATGTCCCTACTGAAGATAAGGATGAAGAAATTAAGAATGCCTTTTATGACCAACTAGACAGAGTATGCAAACAAATGCCCAAACATGATGTTATCATAATGGGTTATTTAAATGCCAAAATTGGCAATTGCTAATATTGGTAAATATACTCTCCATGAAAGAAGAAACGATAATGGGGAAAGATTAAGTGATTTCGCGATATCTAAGGATTTTGTAGTGTCTAGCACAATGTTCCCGCATAAAAACATTCATTTGCAAACCTGGAAATCACCTGATGGTCGCAATACTAACCAAATTGACAATATATTGATCAATACAAGACATGCATCAGATATCTTAGACGTGCGATCGCTAAGGGGTGCAGATTGTGATTCGGATCACTTTTTGGTGAGTCAAGTATAAACAAAGAATGTGTACAGTAACTTCACACTCAAATAAGAAATACATCAAATTTGACATCGGACGACTAAAAGAGAGTACAATAGCAGATAATTATACAAGGGCTATCGAAAATAATACTGGAATGGAAACGATGGAAGATATGAACATAGAACAGAAATGGAATTTTACCAAACAAACTATACATAACACAGTAACTGAAGTAATTTCAACAGTCCAAAATAAAAGCTGAAATCAGTGGTTTGATAATGAATGCCAGGAAACAACCGACGAAAGAAATGTCATTAGACTTAAAATAACCCAAAAATGAACTAGAGCAGCAGAGGAAGAATATAAAGTTTCTCGTAGAATCGCAAAAAATACATGTAGGAAGAAAAAGAAAGAATTTGAAGAAAGCATACTCTATGAATTAGATGATAATGTTCGGATAATGGTTCAGCAATGAGACGATTATAATTCAATAATAATGAGATAACAAGTGAGCAATGACATGAGTATTTCGTTTATATGACGTCATTCCATTTTCGACCAATGCAACTAGATTTATCGCTATCAATTTATCGCATGGTCGTTCTTTTGTTCAGTCGTTGTCGCCAAATGTTTCAGCGTAAATTGATGATCATGAATACATTAAGATGCAACTAAACGGTTAAAATTTCTTTTAATTTTAAAGCAATGAATGCAAGATTGAAATTTAATATTAATTAATATATTTACACAGTGAAGACTACGTTCAAAACGGCGCACCATGTAGACACAAAATCTTCATGCACCTTAATTGAACGTACCTTTTAAACTTGATTCTTTCAATATTCTTCCCAGATTGCACGCGTACGCGATAGGAATATTGAACTGTGTAGATGTAGCTTTAGTTCCGTTACACACTACAGCGAGAATGCGTTTGTCGAGCAATAAAAAATGCTTTCCTGTAGCACGAGTAACGGTCGAAATAAGGCACAGCTAACATTGGTCCTGTTCCCACAGGTAACTTAAGATAAAATTGTAGCCTATAAAATTTGTATTTTGTGAATGAAATTAAATAATTAATAGAAAGTCTGATGTTCAAATTTCTGTAAGATCATCGCATATCAAACCCTAAGATCTTCTATAGTAATATACACAAGGTCTTTGATCAAACTGCCTTCCGTATGGCGTAATAAAATTCGTGTATTAATTATCTAGGCCTATACAGTGATGGCTTCACTGTGTAGCAACATGTCTCGCTGTGAATACATAAGTATTCCTATATAGCTGTCCCCACACAGTTCTTAGTTCTCGGTGTAGTGTGTAATGTAACGATGAAGTACTAAATAAAGTGCGAAATTTTACTTCCATATCTACATTTTCATCTTCTAATTCCATGTCCATTATAGGTTATTTGCAAAAATTACATTCCTTCATTCAGATTTGATAACTGCGTTTTCAACAATTCTTCATTTAATTAATGCATTAATCAGGTTACTGTAATTATATTATAAGATTTTAAATTATATTATGATTTCAGCAGATAATGAAAATGTATTTGTGTTATAATAGTAAGATAAAAGTGTAGTACATGTAACTAACATTGTTAAACCTGTATTTCGCTTTTCGCAATTGGCATTACTGAATAATAACATCGAATTTATTTATTGCAAGTAATCGATATTCATCTATTTAAACTTCACAATGTCTGAATAGGTTAAGTATTCGCAAACATACATTTATTAACATTACATTCGTAAGTATACAATTATTAACGAATTTTGGGTTATATTATTTACATTTTTATTTTATTCAGGAAATAGTCCTAATAAATGTCACTCGAGGTCTGAGATTTCCCAGATAAATCTCAGACCTCTCGTGACATTACTACAGATAATTGAACGTTGACGACAGTAATGGTACAGCAGTGAGACGATTATAATTCAACAATAACGTCGATGATAATTCAACAATTACGATGATAATTCAATGTCGACGACGATATTGAAGATACTGAATAAATTATGATGACAATAATTATTACACGATCATGACTTATAATGGTTAAGTAATTACTATAATAATTGTTAGGCACTGATTATAATAATTAGCTATTAGAAGGGTTTAGATTTGACGTTAATAATTAAACGATTACTGTAACAATGATTTAGAAGTGAATATTGACCTAGTGGTTAAAGGAAAGCGGCAGTAATTATTATACGATGTCAAAAAGAGTTTTTTTTAGATATTTATATACATCTTTGAAGAATGAGCGTCTTGTTACAGGTGGAAGCAGGCAAAATCTTCTCACAAATATATCCTCACATCCCACCACTCTGTAAATTCACTTTATTTTAGGAAACGATCGAAACATAATAAACACAGACGTGGTCAGAAATAACAACGAGATAGATGTCGGCTGAGCTATGTAACGTGTTCCTAGGAGCGTTGGAATAATTAATCTCTTGAAGCAAATGCCTCATCGCACTGGTGGGACTGAATCGTCAGTGTGCAGAAACCCACAAGGGTACAGAAAACCAGCCTACTTCCTAGCGGGACACCTGCTATGGAAAATGCATAGAGGCAGAATTCACGTTTTGCGGAGCCATATCCATATCCTCAAGCCCACACTCCATGCAACTTTAATGGAATTTAGGTGAACAACGTTACTGTCGTTAAAGCAGACGAACACTTTGCAAGTATTACTGTACTAGCAGTACAGGACATGCAGACAAAATATATTACCCAAAGATACCTTAAAGGCGGAGAGGGCATGGAGATATAATTCCTTGCTTGATGACTTCGGCACTATATTGATATGGTGGGGTGGGCACTACATTTTACAACAATTCTACTCCCTGATAAAGAACCGAAAAGAAGACTGAGTGGACTCCAGTATAGTTCTAAAGGTGTCTGCAATAAAACAAATTGTGATATGATTTGAGATTCAATTCGTGACTAGTTGCTCCACAAATGAGACAAAGGATCGATAGTTCTCGAAACCTAATATTGTGAGAAAAAGTTAATACATATTTTATTACATAAAAGTAGGCCTATATCATTTTTCTCAATACGTTTGAGGGACGGGCTTAGAAATTGACTGCCAAATAAATCCAATTCCCCCTTGTTCTTTTCCCTTCAGCCTTCTTCTGCTTGTCTTCCCTTTGCTCTCCTTCCATTCCGTTTGTTCGTCTTATATTCCCCTTGTCTTCCTTCTATTCCACTTGTTCTCCTTATGTCCACTTTATTATCTTTATATTTTCCTTGTTCTCCAAATACGTCCATAGTACTCCATGTATTATCTTTGTCCTCTTTGTATTCCCCTCATTTTCATTTTATTCCCCTTGTCTCTATATTATTATCTTTAAATTCCCCTTCCACTCTTTACAAACCACTTCTCTTGTCTGCCTTTCGTTCTCTTCGTAATCCCTTTTGTATACTTTTACTTTCCTCTACAATTCTCCTCGCTCTCTACTTCTCCCTGTGTTACCTTCGTCCTGCTTGTATTTTCGTCATCACTCCTTGTATTCCCCCTTTCCACTCCTTGTATTCTCTTTGTCCTCCTTCAATTCCCCTCGTTCTTTTTCATTCCAATGAATCTCCTTGTATTCCACTCGTTGTCCTTCTTGTATTTCCTTAGTTGTCCTTGCATTCCGCTTGTTATCATTGTCTTACACTCGTTACTGACTTAAATTTTCTTTTCTTACTTACAGTATACGTTTTTCCTTGTAGTTTTATTGTATTTCTGGTGGTGTGGAAAAGAATACCTGATGGCCTTAACTCCACTAGAGTAAATAAATAAATAAACAAATAAATAGATAAATAGATAAATAGATAAATAAATAAATAAATAAATAAATAAATAAATAAATAAATAAATAAATAAATAAATAAATAAATAAATAAATAAATAAATAATCAGTATATTACCATCACTTTCCTTGCATTCAACTTATTCTCTTCGCATTCACCTAGTCACTCTTTGTATTCTCTTTGTCCTCCCTGTACTTTTTTTTGTGGTCCTTGATTTCCCTTTGTCCTCTTTGTATTTTCCAATTAATCCTTCTATTGTTACTCCTTGTACTCCTCTTATTCTTGTATTTCCCTCGCTTTTCATGCATTCAGGTTGTTTTTCTTGTATTCACATTGTCACCCTTTGTATTCCCCTTGCTCTCCTTTTAGTCTACTTGTAAACCTTCATTTCCCTTCGTAATTTTTCTATTACTCAATTATTTGTTTTATTCTACTTGTGAAGCCTTGCATTCCTCTCGTTCTTCCCCTTGTTCTCCTTGTATTACACCCGTCTTCCCCTGCCCGACAACACATTTCGTGCGCTCTTCGTAAACATCTACGTAAATACATCCTTGATAGTAAATCTATGCACCTGTCGACAGGTGATCACACCCACACGTAGTTATACGTAAAGTTAAGCAGCATAATAAAGATATGTACCTGTCTACACATAGTTCTACGTAAATATATACAGTATAACAATGCTGTCGGTTTTTCTTATTTTTAAATCATCTTCCTTCTTCTTGATAGATCGCTGAAGGCAATCTAGGAGTATTTAACTCTAGGATGCATGACAGTTGGAATATTCAACAATGCACGACGAGGGTCCCCAAGAACCCTTGCGTAATTTAAGGAGTAAATATGAATTTTCTTCTCTTGAAACCAAGAAAAACTTAATATAGTCAATACATTTATTAAATAGCAATGTCTAGCCAAAGTCAAACACAAAATATTAATTATTAATATTATATGAGTTGGAAAACGAGAACAAGGGAATGAAAATTTCTACATTCACTTTAGCGTTTGGAAGGATGGACTTATGTTGTCAGCAGGACGGATAACGTAGACGAAGACTGCGACTGGTTGATATTAAGATCGGAGAGTAGAAAACGGCAATAATCAAAATGTAGCATTACTAGTAGTTCACTATTATTTTGTAATTGTAGCTTGAGAAATATTGGAATGCATTATACGTATGTAATACACACACAAGGTGCAATAAAATATATTTACAAACTACACTTGAATTTTTTTCCGTTAAACATACATGAGCGTTTCACTGAAGATCATTACTTCCATGTCTGTTGAGTCAGTCTCTCAAAAATTAAGCAACGTGATTGCCTTTACGAACTGAATTTCTACATGTGATTTTGTCCAAACATATCAAGCATCTATTACGATATTTCCTGAAATCTCTTCATATACATCTTATGATTGACTAGTCTTCTTCTCTGCCTTTCAAGCGTTGCATTTAGTATATACTCCAGGCGTTTCCCTAATTCTAGATATCTTCTCCGTTTTCTATGTCCTGTGTGTTGCCTACATTCTGAGCAGTCTGGAAACTTATTGATTGTTCCTTTTATATATAATTTCTCTGCTATATATTTTTTTTGTTCAGCCGACGTCCTTAGCGATTTATCCAAACTTTATCTCCTGCCATAATGGAAGAGGGTTTCCCGTATTATTTTACTATTACCATGAGGTGAAATATTAGATATTCATTCTTACTCAGTACATTTCGAAGTTAATAAGTTATAGCTCTAGGGTATACAAGAATGAAATGGTAATATTTACACCCATTCTCACTTCCACAATCACATTCCTCACATCAGTAAGTACACTTGGCAACAGTACGATCTCGCCAATCTGTCACACGTGAAGTGACACCGGATTTCAGAGCGGCTGAGCTCCGGTAACCACCTCTTGTGATTTATTCATTTGCAACTTCATAAAGTTTTCATAAGGTCCATATTGATCTTCGGCAATGGCCCCTGACCTATAGACCGCCCCAATTGCATCAATGGTCGGGAAGCTCAGTACCTGTCTGGGGAAGGTTGCGAATTTTTTATGATGGATTGATCGTAATTTTTACGTCTCGCTACCCCATGGGATAACTTAAGTATGGCGGACTTCGTGTACACGTCACTGAGGCATAAACAAGATAGAAAAAGGAGCTCCCACCACATTTTTACCTCATCCATATTTGAGGAGCACTAATAGTTAACTCTACCCCAAAAGACTCAAAACTTAATTGAGTCGCTAATTGGAAGAAGACAAAAATGTGTTGCCTCTCCGCGTGTCAGAAATGAAATATTTTCAATTTGGAAATGTGTTGTAAACTTTGCAAATGTTCATGCAATGAAAGACGACAAAGGTTGTTTAAGGGGATGCGGAATTTCCTATCTTGACAATGTTAAATTATGTCTTACATAAGGAACTTTTTTTCAAAAACTGTTTAAGAGAGACAGTTGATTTTTTACAGCTCATATAGGCCTACATATAACTTGACTTCATGCTGAAAGAACAGTTTGTCTTTAATTCATTGTCATGCTGAGAAATAATTGGTTCCATTCGTTTGTTTCTCGATAATTTACCCATTGCAATATCTCCAAAATTTAATACATTTCAAAAATATTGTTTCACTATATATAAAACATTCAAAGAAACAAATTCCTCAAAGTTTCAGATTTCGAGACTAAACAGAAATTTAGAAAAGGTCGTTTCCTGTGAAAAAGTGAACTGACTGAAAATGAATGTTGAAGTAAGCCATGCACACACTAGGCCACTCTGCAAGAAAACTATAATTAATTAGTATGGCTATAATTTATTTCATTTTGACATAACATTTCAATGAGAAGATGTGAAATAATAAATTGGAAAGATAAAAACTTAATAATTTTCAGTCCATTTTCCGTAAAATTTGAAAAAAAGGAGCGTTAAAATTGAAACTTGTCACCTCTTCTTAGAAAATATAAGAATTAAAATATATATACGATTTTAGTATAACCATAAGAAATTATGTGATATACTATATTGAAGAGGAAAAACCAATTAATGCACTATAAATATAAAAAATAATATTTACCCAAAAAAGCAATTCCATTTCCCTTTAAATTGAATATTTCTCATTGCAGTTCACTATAAAATACGTATATTTTAATTGAACTCCTGTTATTGCTCATTTTCGACTACGATACGGTAATAATGGTATCGCTACAGTTTTATATATAATTTTCACAATATAGTATCTTCTCTTACATTTTGTTTTAACGAATTCTCTACTGTTCCTATAAACCATTTAAATTTGTTTTTTTTTTTTAAATGTCGGTAACAGGGACAACCTTATCTGATTCCTTGACTTGTATTAGTTTTGGAGTTTTCCCATTTCAGTCTTATATACGTATAATATTCCTACATGATCATCCTATTGCACAGATTAAATCTGTTGTTACCTATTGCAATATTATTAAGGGAACCAAGCAGTGATAGGAGTCAAAAAATTATTTTTTATTTTGTGTTATTAAAAAAGTACAAAACTTTCTCTTTAAAACAATATACATATTTTGAGGGGTATTTCTGCAGACAAGCCTTCCAAATTTCCCATTTAAATTAAGCGGTGCATGTAATTCATACATCCTTTTTTTCGTAAGTCCAGTTTTCCATAAGTAGATATTTTTCATACATAAGTGTATTTTTCTCTGAAACTACAAAATAAATTTACATAAAATTTTAACAGTGTTTTCTGCAGCCTGTTTTCTACCTAGTAGACTTACGGGCTTATGAATATCACACATAGAACATGAGAAAAAAATATATGCTTTAAAAATATTGCAAAAAATATTAAACAAAGTTTAATATATTCTCAGTTTCACTAGGGATGAAATATTTAACTAAATTTTGATTTAGAATTTACAATAAACATTACTAGATAATTTAAAAAATACAAGGTAGGCCTAAATGACTGAAGACTGTAGCAAGTACTGTGCAACTGGAGAATGAGGTAGGCCTACACTTAGCAAAGTGGAAAAACAGGTTATCAGTTGGGGCATTTCTTCTGCACTTGGATACGAAACTAATCAGTTGTCTTTTATACCACTGGATTCAGAAAGATTGATTGTATGGACATGGAAATTTATATTCCAAAATGAGCACTAAAAGCCTAGAAATATTTAACTAAACTTTTTCGCTGAAATTCTTTAATCGCACAGGCATCACTACCCAGTCCCATTAATCATCTTTCAAGCAAGTTTTGTTTATACTAATGTTTTCAAGAGATATAATACAGTCATTTCCAACTGGCCAATCTGTGAAATCGAAGCACGTTTGCCTTCTTGTAGTAGAGCACGTGAGGGAGGGTAATGTTGTGTTTCCGCTATCTACACATCTCCATCCCTTCCACTGCCACTCTCCTACATTGCCCTTTTACATAAGCGTCCCTTCTCAAGGAGCTTGAGAGTAGAGACGTGTGAAGTTACAGAGTCAGTTCGCAATTCCTGATAAAGAGTGCGTCTAAATTCCCATTACAGACTTTGAGAGCTTGTAGTGGGGACCAAGAATGTTAAGTTTTGCATAGAAACTCATGTCCGGAAACGTACCGATTCTCTGCTACAAACGAAACACCACCAAAACACAAGTTCAAATCTCCCGCATTTTCGGCGCCAATGACTCGAGTATTTTGTACGTCATTTAACGTTTACCTGATGTCCCGTGGCCGCTACAGGTTTGTTGACGTGCCATTCAGTTGATTTTGTGAGCTGCCCTGAGATACACCGATCAGTTGACTTTCGTACCTGTTGTAGTGCTTGTGGTCATTTGTTTATCATCCTTTACTTGAAGTCGAGCTGTAATTCATTGGCAGTGTGTTGCTGTTGAACATGGTTAACTACACGTTCAGGGAATACACCGATATGATGTTACTGTACGGCGAAGCTCGGTGCAATGAGAGAGCTGCTCGTATGAGGAGCGTTTTCTACACCGCCAGACATCTTTGCTCACCCTCTTTGCCAAGGTTTACCAGCGGGTACATTCACCGCTAACAAGTCCGACTGTGGTGCCCCACAACGGTGCCGCATCCCCGAGTTGGAAGAGACTGTACTCCATGCAGTGCAAAAGGACGCGTCGAGGAGTACCCAAACATAGCGCGTAGACTCAAACTGTCTGGCGTCTTATGCATGAGCAACAGCTACACTCGTACCACCCCCGAAGAGTACAGACAACGCGTCTAAAGGATTTTGCTCCACTTCTGGAGGTGGTTCTTGTGTTGATGAGCCCGACTTTCCACGGCGGATCCTTTAACTGATGAAGCCAAGTTCACCAGGGAAAGTGTTTTCAATTCCCGGAACAGCCATGTTTTTGGGCTGATGAAAACCCTCTTGCTACACGCCTCTATGGCTTTCAGCAACGATATTGTATCAACATGTGATCAACGTTTCTGGATGGATGTGTTATTGGGCCATACTTTCTTCCACCTAAGCTCACGGGTCACACGTATTTGATTTTCCTTCAATACATACTGCATGGACTCTTGAGAGATGTGCCACTACATGTGCGTGAAAACATGTGGTTTCAGCATGATGGCGCACAACTTCATTTTGCTCTTGCGGTCCGAGTTCATCTGGATGAAAACGATTTGGGCAACATTGGCTAGGTCGTGATGGCACGATTGCTTGGCCTGCGCGTTCGCCCGACTTGACTCCGATAGACTAATTCCTGTGGGACCACATGAAGAGATTGATTTACTAGACCCATGTGGAATCAAAGGAAGACCTGCTGGCGCGGGTTATGTCTGCGGGGGATGTTGGACACCAGATATTGTTGATAATATGTACCAGAACATGTTAGGTAAGTACCGGTACCGTGTGTGTGTTGAAGTCGCTGGTCGTCACAACGAGCCCTTCTTGTAAGTGGACCCAGAAGAAAAACATTGTACAGTAAGCAGCAGAAGTGGGAGAGTTCAAAATGTGTTGTGGTGGTGTTTTGTTTGTAGCGGGGAAACGGTTCGTTTGCGGACATGAGTTCCTGTGCAAAACTGAACCGTCTTGATCTCCACTACAAGCCCTCAAAGTTTACAATGGGAATTAGACACACCCTGTATAATAGATAAGCAACATGAAATGGAGGAGAGAATTTTAGGCGAATTGCTTACAATCTCTCCAGCTCCTATGAATACTTGTTATGTCGAACATTTCACAGTTGAAATTTCACGAGATTTGTCTCTTGCAAGTTCGAAACATTTTTTCCCCTTTTTCCTATACCCTTGAAGAAGAAATTGCTAATCACAGAAATGTACTGGACAGACGGAGACAGTAGATAGGTTGCCGAATAATACAAAATCCATGTGGTATTTCCGAAATCAGATCTCCGTCACGGAAATCAATAATCTCTTGGCGTTCGGTTGACAGTGTAACAGTTCGAAGAATTTATGCTGCATAATATATTTCAATCCTTGATTGGGCACATGAGTAAGACCTTGACATGGCGAGAGTTTGACTGGGGAAGCAGTGGCATTCCAATAGACAGACATCCACATTTCCAGGAAAAGACCAGGTTGATATTTTGCAAATATATGCAACGGATCACACCCACTCCTATGTTGTTTATTATTAACCCTGACGTAGTGGAATTTGAGTTCTCTAGGTAGCAAGATTCACTATTTCTGCGCATTACAAATTAATAAGACACGCTATGACACACTTGACCTGGGACTTTCCAGTAGGAGACCAAATTAAACATAAAAGTTAAATGTAATTAGTTTTGATTTTTACTAGAGTCTGGGCAGCATAATTTAATATACCAGTTGTTTTAATTAGCCTGTAAGTTTCCTGTAGATCAGTTACTCAGTAATTCTGTCAGTCGGTCAAAAGGTCAATCATTTAATCAGCCACCCAGCCAGTCAGCTGGGAAATGACATGAAAAAGGGAACTGCAGATTTTGAGAAAGTTAAGACGTAAAAGTAAAATGAAACGTTAAGCATAAGAAGAAGGAAAATAGATGTAAATTTGATATACAGGGATCAGAAAATCTTCTTTTACACAATTTGTGAATCAGCAGAATGGAATAATTGGATATGTTAATTCTTTGCAACACAAATTAATTTTTTATGTTTTTCATATCATGCATCGTAACACAGCTTCGATCAATTTTTTTCAACGTTTTAACTTTGCTCACAATTTAAAAACACAAATGGCACCTCTATGTATACTCAAGAGGTGGTTCCTTGGTCGTATATTCGTGTCATAAAATTTAGGAAGAAAGAAAAAGGTGGTTCTCCTGAACAACCACTATGCTGCAAAGTGTTAAGAGGCCTCGTATGTGGAATTATGGAAAAAATACATACATAAATTTGTTCAATTTACACTGTAAAGTCCACACTTATGGAGTAACGGTTAACGCGTCTGGCCGCGAAAACAGGTGGCCCGGGTTCGATTCCCGGTCGGGACAAGTTACCTGGTTGAGGTTTTTTTCCGGGGTTTTTCCGCAACCCAATATGAGCAAATACTGGGTAACTTTCGGTGCTGGACCTCGGATTTATTTCACCGGCATTATAACCTTCATCTCATCAAGGACGCTAAATAATCTGAGATGTTTATAAAGCGTCGTAAAATAAATAAATAAAAATAAAAATAATAAAAAATACACTGTAAATCCACCTACAATTTCAGTTATAATTTTATGTAATTTTTACAGCGTTGTACTAGATGATTAAGGAATATTTCAACGTCTGAGACATAACTTTTAAGTGTATATTATAATGTTTTTTTATTCAATGTTATGTAGTATTTGAAAATAAATTCATAAAGCTGCATGCAGTGCACACATCTAAAAAACACATTACAATAGAAAGCTCAAATTTTGCGTAGACTTCCAGAAGTCAGGTACATTAAAAGTGGATGATTATTATGATGGTGGTACAAAAATTCAAGTACCTTTAAATATATCTTTAATTTTAATTAAAGTTTCTGCACTGAATTGAATTTATTAATATGCCGTTTGAGTTCAATTATTTAACTAATTTGAAAGTCTGTGAACTCATACTAAAGTGAGGCGCTTAAGAAAGCCAACGAAACTTGCTTGTTATATCAAAACGGAATTTTAAATAGCGTTTCAAAAAAAAAAAAAAAAAAAAGGGAACTTATTACGCGATACTGCTATTACGTTGTTAGATCTATTACTAATTAAAAGTAGGAGGCGTTAATGATTAATTGATTTTAGTGCTCTAGACGGAACCTCGCTTTTATCTCTCCATCTAGCTCTCGATGTAACTACATCCTGCTTTTTATCGGTCGGTCTTTCAATATTTCATTAGTTTCTAAGTGCAGTATCGAAACCTGTTCATAAATAATTTTATCGCAATAGCTTATCCATATTCTTTCGTACATTTTTAAGATCTTTATTTATTTAGATATTACAGTAATGAACGAGTGCTAGTAATTATTAAGTATTAACAAGTAATGAAGACCAATTTCCCCAAAAATAAAGTATAATGATCTTGCACATTTATTTGAAAAGACATAGTACAATAAAAATACAACAATGTTTCTCTTATTTTCCTTTTAGAGGAAGGAAACTGTTTGAACGAAGAAAAACATGGTTTAATGCAAATGGTCTTGTTTTGAACGAAAGTAAAACTAAATCATTAATCGTCTCTTTATAATCTTGTAATGGAAGTAGATATTTTAATATATTGCTCTTTGTAGTAAACACGAAACTTACTTCTGAACACCATATTGAAAAAGCCGTGGAAAATTGTCTACAATTTGGTTTTTATTGACAAGTCTGAAAGCTTTTTCTTTCTTCATATCTTTGAAGACAGCATACTTCGCATATTTTAATAACATTTTAACATAAGGAATTTTACTTACATTAACAAAGTGTTTAAACAGTAGAAGAAAGCTATAAGAATCATCATAAATTCCTGTATGAATGAACATTGCCGTCGTCTATTTAAGAGAGAAAACATTGGAACTGTAACAGACCTTTACACACTTGAAGATATGTTTAATATATCACATCACAGATTGACTAAGACTAGAGGTAATTTTATGGTTTTTTAAGAGTATCTAATAAAATTCCCCGCCATTTGTTTTATACGAGCAAGGGTGAATTTAAAACAATTATCTCTGGAAGGCTCATAGGTCATAGATAAGTGTTTTTTAAGATATTAGTGAATTTGTTAATACTAAGTATAAGAATTTGCAAATTTTAATGTGAACTTTAATATATATTTATTTGTAATATTTATTTTGGATTTAGTCTAACACACTTTACGTGCAATGACTCTAAATAGATATAAATATATACTATTGATATTATAAAAAGTATATATTTTTACGGTGATGTACGTATATATTTTGGAATATTTCCATTCCCATAAACACTTCTGAAAATTATTTTATGTACAGATTATGACTTATTGACAGCAGACAGTTATAAATAGAAAATCTGGCAACAGAGCATACTCTGGACCGGCCAGCAATTTGAAATAAAGGTAGTGGTTAGGTAATGTTACATCGCTCTAGCTGTGTTGAGATGTGTGAAGCGTTGCCAAAGCTGTGCAATCTTGCAAGTGATATACCAAATAAGATAGTCAGGAAAATGACAGATCGAGAAGTTTTAATCACTGTAACACTGTAATAATTATCACGTGATTTTTCGTATATGTATAAAAGTTTGATCCTATCTTCGTATAGTCTAAACTTGGTTGCATAATTCTGACAGGTGAAGCAAGCATTGCCGGCAGAGGAGAAAAGTATAATTGTTATTCAACCAATGGCAAAGATCTCATTCCACGCTCGGCTTGGAGCTGGACGATCTGAAGCGTCCATCCCTGCCCAACTTCAAGACAAACATGTAATGAGACTTCTGGATTTGGTTGAATAGCAATTATACTTCTCGGCTCCTCTACTGGTAATGTTTATTTTTCCTGTCAGACAATGTGAAAGGAAGTATAGTTGAGATACAAATTACTTATACAATTACGCAGTCACTACAGTACACCGAAGATGACCTAAAATATTAGTCTGTATGAATTTCTGCAGAGAGTGTTCCAATAGGAACTGAATTAATCTCTCTCAGGATAGGGATCGATGCATCGCGGGATTATGTGAGGGTGGCAATGAAACTCCGAGTTCCTTAAAAGCCATTTGTAAGTAAGTGTTTCCAAATAACTATATCCGTCCGACTTCTTTTTAAGAAAACTTCCAGTTTAGCAAACTTGCATATGTCTATAATTTGTTTAATAGTTAAAGTATATCTTAACATAAAATAAGTTGACGAAAGACTTGACGACTTCTATACATTTAACGTTTCAATAAAATACACTATTGTCCGTTCCAGAAATCTGTGGAGTAGAAAAACGAAACAAGATCTCTGCGCAAGTGGTATGTGGGAGGGCTAGGGCCAATGACTGCTCTGGGGAGAGGTATTGCTAGAACGAAGCGAGCAATCGCTTGCAGGAGGGGATAATTTCTGACTGAACTCTACTCTACCTTCTACCATGAGCATCTTACCCCTTAGCGAACTCGAGCTTATGCTTCCCGCAATACAATCCGGCACAGATAGACTCCGACCCCAAATGCGCGAAGTTACTCCTCAGATTCCTATGATGGACCATAGAAGAACTGATTCTGATATATTAGTACGCCTACTGTTTTTGGTTAACCTTTTCATATAATGATGATATATACTTTGTCATATAAAATTCGACTTTCTAATATTAGCCTGAAGCTGCAATGCTTCTGACTGGACGTGGACTTTGCTACACGACGATGTGTCATGTCTAATTACATTTGGAATGAAAATTTGAAGAAAGGTTTTTGGTCCAGTGCAAGAATATGGTGATCTACGAATGGTGAATGAGAAGTAAACATTAAATATATGAACCTCATATATCGCCTGATATAGTAAGAGCTATTAATGTGTCAATAATGAGGTGAGATGGACATAACAAAAGATTAAGATGAACTGAAATAATCAGAAGGATATTGGAATGAAAGCTAGAGGAAAGGAGAAATATAGAACCACAATATGATGGGTGGATAATGCGGTGGAAGAACTGAGTAGAATCGGAGTTAAAAAATGATGGATGCTTCTCAGGGATGAGGAATCCTGGAAGAAGATATTGAAGAAAGCAAGGCTCGAACAGGACAATATTGCTGCTACTGCTCCTGCTGGTGCTCTGCTGTTGATGGTGATAATGATAAGGATGGTTTTTACTTTACTTTATGACTTTACAAAATATCATGTATGCTACGATGCTAGTGTGTTGCGACTTTTTCGTGCCGTAAATAAACTACTCTTGTAGAAAAACGTCATTTCACGCACCAGATGTATAAATATATATTACAGGACGGTAAAATGCAACGCGAAAAGCAGAACAAAGAGCGTCTGGCAACCCTGACTTATGACCGCTGTTGTCAGAGCCGTGGCACCTAGCATATAGACCTGAACTTGAACTCTGTATAGAGTGAGTCAGGAGGAAAGGTACATGGTTTAAGGGGTGATAATATTGGTGATTCTGAACATAAAAGTTTATACGAACATATGTTCTGTTCTTAAGGGTACTGGGACTTGACGGCTGCCTATTTTAGCAAATGACGTATTGGCCCTATTCAAGCATTCCTATGTCACATGTTTATGAAATTTATATCATGCATTAAACAATGCTAATACTATCTTTTGATGAAAAATTAAGTCACTTATGCAAAGCAGAATATTTATAGGATACCTCCAAATATGATAATTATAAAATATGGGTAAATTGTTACGCATGTTTCATCAGTTAGGTACACATATCTCATAGAATCTTAGTCAAACCTCTCTAATATTTTTCTGGTATAATGAGAATATATCACTTGACAAAATGAATGCACTACTTTCTTAATTGAATAGCACATATTTACAGAATTAAAAAAATTATGAACATTACTTTTTCAAAAGTTTTCCTTAATTTTAAATTAAAAAAAATCAATTATGAAGTTAAAAACAAACCACTCGATTAATTTTAAAAACCTAATTAATATGTACCTGCAACAAAAATTTTATGACTATCTTCATTAATTTATGAGAAGTGTACCTAAGTTTAAAAAAAATCAAGGTTACGGGAAATTCTAATTATAGTATTTGGGGGTACCCTATAAATATTACGTTTAGGATAAATGGTTTACTTTTTCATCAAAAGATACTATAAGCATTGTTTACTGCATGGTATAAATTTCGTAAACCTGTGACATAGGAATGCTTCAGTAGGGCCTATATATCATTTGCAAGTTGAGGAGCTAAAATAGACATTCATGTCCCACTACCCTTAACAGTTTCGGAGAAAACTAATGGAAACAATGAGGGACAAGAAACGTGCAGGTGATAGTAAATTAAAATATCGTTACCTTATGTTCTGTTTAATTGAGTAGGCCTACTTTTCTTTACAGAACATGTTCAAAAAGTTCACCTTCCACTTCAATGCACTTTACAGCTCTTGTAGACAGCTGCTCTGTTCCTGATCTGAGCTGATTCGGGCATTCCTTTACTTGAACACAAGAGTGTAAAATTAAAGAGAGAAGTTCCTCCCTTGTTACCACTTTGCGCTTGTAGACTTCGCTCTCAAGCCAATTCCACACACAGTAATCCAATAGAGTAAGGTCGGGTGACCTCGGTGGCCAAGAAATGACTCCACTGCGACCGGTACAACGCCCAGGATACGTTTCATTGATCTTAATGCAACCTAATGCCGTTTTGATTGCGTGCGCATATGAGTGCTGATGAAGTATATGTGATTGACGCCCTTGATTTTCAAACAGCTGTATGTCAGATACTGTTAAGAACAGGGTATATGTTCACATAAACTTTTTTGTTCAGAATCACGAATATTATCACCCCTCACGCCATGTACCATTCCTTCTGACTCACTCTGTACATGTGACCAGTTCAAGGCAATACACCCTATAATTATGCGTTAGTCAACATCTAGAAACAATAAAAATAATTTTAATAAAGCTCATAAGGCACCAAAGAACTCTCTTATAAGTCACAAAGTTTTCTTAACATGTATATGAATTACATACATTTATTTGAATTGTATTTCGTAAAAAGAAATCGACTAGTCTCCCTGTAGATATCACTTACTTTTGCTCTGAGATATTTGGAATCCAGGGAGACGAGATTAAATTTTTTGTACTTCAATTACTACGTAGCAATACAGAATTCCTCTTAGCATTAACGAGCGAGCTGAACCTTTTAGCTGGGAGACAAGAGTCCGATAGTAATTCTATTATCCAAATTTACTCTCTAGGAAGAGACGAGAAGATCTGAAACCTGCTTAATGAAGTAATGGAAAATAAGGGGGGAGAGATTACAGAAGAGACATGAAAAAACTACATAATAGGTCAATGTTGCTTCGTACAAAGATCAAGAGATATTTCCTCTCCTTCTTACAGAGCAGTATCCAAAATATGAAAAAAATTGTAGAGACATACAAAATTAATGTCACAGTGAGTCAGTTGCTTCCGAAACATTTTTTTATTGTACAAAAATAATAAATCCACAGCTAATTACCTTAATTTAAATTTGGTTGTATATCTTTACACTTTCAAATATATATTTTTCAATTTAGTCTTCATAGAAAATTTCTCTTCTTCATGTGATGAAATAATTAATTAGATGTCTCTAATAGCACAGTGTATTATATACAGTCACGAAGCTTGAGTTTTTGAGGTACTAGGAACAATAGATTGTGCCGGTACTATTTCGCATTATCTGTAATGAGGCGATAGTAGCGATCCTAGTGGTTAGCAACTATCCATAGATGCATATTTATTACGTATTGAGATTCGTGACAGTATATACCAGAATGTGCTAATAGTATGAAAGATATTCTCAATAACATGCAATAATTGCACTTCAAATGAGCTTCTAAATGTACTAGTCGTCTATATTTTTTCGAGATTATAAGATTACGGGAAAGAACATTGCTATTAATTCAGTAGGCCTATCTGAATGTTACATAAATTTATGAAGCTTTTTTAATTTGCTTTCTATCAACTTTAATATCCAAGAATGTTTTGATGTAAAACAGGATATTTGCTGCGTAATAAGTTCCTCAGAGAAAGAGTAGGCTAAGTAGTTTCACAATGGGGAATACAGGAACAAATTTCGATATCTACTGCAAAACCGGTAAATGTGGTAAAATCTCTTGCAATAATGCATACTACTATATAAAGGGAAACATGCATAGATTATGTTCCTTTGAAATAAGATTCTTACTGAGAATCTTGATATAATAACATAATAGGTCAAATATTTGCAAGCTTAAGAAATGTACATCTTCCTTGCTATAAATGCAAGTAAATATGACAGACATAAAAAATAGTTGACTCAAACATATTATTTAAATTATATGGCGCCACAGAAAACGATCTAAGAGTCTTTTTTATGAACCAGACATGAAAAATCTTTCCTGTGCTTCGTTTTTTTATTTTTCTTTAGTTTCTCCTTCGTCTTTCGTTGTAAAAATGTATATTACTTATTGTTATATTATCCATTTATACTGACTATTACACTTTACTACGTCATATTACTTTTGACCAATAAAACGGCACGAAAGAACGTCTTTCAACCAATCATGGCTGCTTATCGCACAATTTTATCGCGTCGCTAGCATTTGTTTAATTTTATCGCTTCCCTCGCATTTGTTTGTTTTTATCACTAACCTAGTACTTGTTTCTTTCTTTGCCAACATTTCAAACTGCACTGGTCTGGACGTCAAAAAACAGAAAATTACAAACCATTCAAGTCGATGCACAGCAGTTTCAAATATGACTCGCATTGGCATTCAAGAACAAGAATTAATAAAGTTCACTGGTCATAGCTATAAATCTTCCCTGAAACCCTATTTACAAATAAATGAAGAGGACCATTCGGAAATCCTGAATAAGTTGAGGAATAAGCCATGTACATCAACGAGTTCCAATTCTTTTACGCACACGTTCAATAGAACATCAACTGAACCACCAAAAACCAAAACATTCAAATTTAAATATTGTACTTTTAATAATTGTTCCTTTTAAAATTATTCATGTTTTTTTTATTTCATCGTCCTTAATTAAAACTTTTCTTGTTTATTTCATCATCCCTAATTAAAACTTTTCTAACAATTGTTTATCTTATTTAGGTTATGTTATAGCTTCTGCTATATGATATTATGGATAGTCACGTATCAGAGATTGTTTAATTTTAAGATTTATTGGAAAACATCCGACAAAGTGACGTTGATTACTGGGATCCGGATAACTGAAATGAAATCCAACTGTTTTAATAAAAATGAAACTGAATCAACAAACCCTTCTTGACTAGTGGCCGTCCACAGAGTTCAATGAAGATTCCATAGTTGGGCACAACTGATAATAAGAAAACAGCTAATCATAAAATACTTCTGCCATCTAGCGTAATATTTGTAATGTTGAGATGGTGCAATAATGCATTTGAAGACAGTTGTATTTTATTATAAGTCAATATTTTGTTGTATTGGAGTACTTCGTTACTTCTAATCTTTATATAATTTCTTCTAATCGTGTAATAGTCAATTAAATTCCATTCGATTTTTTATTTTCTCTATATAAATCAAACCTCTAGTAAGATTACTGTTGATAATTTGTACACGAAAATTTATTTTAGGTGCAAAAACATATAACTCTCGTAACTATTTTTCTCAGAGATGACAAGGGAATAATTAATTGTTACAAAATTAAAAATAAATGTGAATGACGTAATCGAATAATTAATTCCGTAAGTCACTTTTATTTCAGATTTTCCATGACTATCATCACTATTTATAATTTAAATATGACTAAGAAATGAAAATTGGAATCATTTTACTATCACTTTTTATTCTTTCCAAATCATTTCTCAACCATGATTTCAATAGTTTCGGACTTAAGATAAGTTAGATCAAATGAACGAAATGACAGTTTCTACAAAAATCAACAATGAAATCACAAAGCGACGGAACTACTGCACTAGATTTCTGTGCCTGCAAGTGATACTGACTTTTCTGTATAGTGTACCACATCACTTCCTTTTCCAGTAGCTTCACAAAATTAATTAAATAAACGTTACTTATAATAGGGACACACTCATTATATGATGTACCTACTACTATTAATTATCATAGAATGTATTTAAAGGATAAAAATTAATTGCTATTCAATTAAACTGCATATTTACGGCGTATAATTAAGTAAATTTGGCACATATTTGCAAGCTAGCTCCATTGTCTGATTTCGCATACATATCCTGGAATTTGTTATTAAAGTGGATGAATGGCAAACAATTTAGTAGGATCAATATAATTTAATGTATAATCTCCCCCTAGATTATAAATGTTAAACGAATGGATATTATTATTATGAGTTAATTAACGCATTTCTGAATGTGCGTGATAAATACATACTCAAATATTAAAACAAAATACTGCGAACTGTATATGATACAGTATAATTATATAAGCAAATTGTTATATTGCTTTTAGTAATTAATACAAATAAAAAATCTGTGCTGTATCAGGGATGTACCGACACGTTGATTACGTCACCCAGTGTCGGCAAGAAAACTATAGTTTTGTATATTTGAAAGTTTTATTTTTTTATTGCGTTTGCAAATGACGAATATTGATCTATGATAAGAGAAATAATTAATGAACGCCATGTAAAAATTTTCTTTTCATATGAAACGACATTCCTAAATGAATCTCAATTCACAAAATTTGTTATTATGGTTCACTCAAAATGTTGTTGTAATATGTAGCTAGTCGGCGGCAGTTAGATGAATTTATTGAGTAATATTATACATACAGATGTTGCATTATCATAATTATCTCTTAAATCCAATGCACGGGTCTTCTGACCGTACGTGCTGTGTAAAACAAGACCTACTTTGTAGGCTTCACCTCCCTCACCTATAGTTGCATCCAACTACTCTCCAAAAGAACACACAGATTAAAATAAAAATGGCACAAACAAAACACATTATATCCTAACTTAAACAGGCATAAAAGTGTATAATTAAGTATCCCTTCTTCAGTTCGCATCACAAACTTGAACAGCTGAAGTTCTAATATTTCTCGCCTTCAAGAGGAACAATCCAGTCTTTTGTTCCCATTGTCTATTCCCCATGAGGTCAAGACATGCAAGCGAACTCCTATTCTGACTTAGCATCGAGGGTGGTAGATATTATTCCGGATATGTTCCAATTCGACACACTGTAATAAAATATGTGTCGAGGAGGGAAACGAACTGGTCATCTTACCCCATTATCTCCTAGCCTAGTTGCCTCATAAGTGTTGCCCTGTTGGTATCACTTTTAACATTCATACCTGTCTTCGGACAGTGGAATAAACAACAACAATTCAAAATGTATCGTATGTGTCTATTATAACTTCAATAATATCATTGAACTCGACATTACAAATCAAACGAGTGGTAGCAAGGATCTGTAGCTACTGTCGATGCCGAGATATTACCGAGAGTCCACGTTGTGCGACTAACTTTATACACAATTTCAGCGACCGTATGTTCGTAGTGTTGGGAGGTGGTGCCACTGTACGTAGTCACACAAGTTACATTGGATCAAGGTCTAACTACTAATAACATTAGAATTTAAGTAACTGTGGCTCATAGTTTTTTTGTTGGTTGGTTATTTAATACCGACGCTGTGTCAACTACTGGATTATTTAGCGTCGGTGGAAATGGTTACAGTAAGATGGTATTTGGCGAGATGAAATCCACAATTCGCCATAGATTACCTGACATTCGTCTTACGGTTGGGGAAACTTGGAAAAATCTAACTAAGTGATGAGTCCTGGCGGGAATCGAACCCGCGTCTAAGCACAACTACGGATCAGCAGGTAAGCGCCTTAGCCCGCTGAGGTACGCCGGGCTCTTAATTTTGTTACAGCTAGAATTTGAAATTCTGTAGTTTTTCTGTTATACCACGGATCCAGGAGCGGTTGAACATACTCGGTACAGAGAAAAAAATATTTTATGTTAATATTTTAATGTTACAAATATGACATTATTTCACAATATAATGTTTTATTGCAATTGTAATTAATTAATTACTTTATCACCAAACGATTGATATTTCCCCCTAAAGTCAACAAGAATAATTATATCTATCATCATATCATTCAAACAAATAATGATTTATTCCTAGTGAAACATAAAAAAGGTTTCTGTATCTGAAATCATATTTTCATATATTTAAATTAAAATGCCTTTGACTCTATGGGTGCTATTCATAGACATTTCGCTAGCCCGCGCTACGAGCGTGCTAAACTAGCCACGGCGATCGACTGGTTATTTGTACAGGATTCATATCATATCATATCATATCATATCATATCATATCATATCATATCATATCATATCATATCATATCATATCATATATCATATATCATATATCATATATCATATATCATATCATATCATATCATATCATATCATATCATATCATATCATATCATATATCATATCATATCATATCATATCATATATCATATCATATCATATCATATCATATCATATCATATCATATCATATCATATCATATCATATCATATCATATCATATCATATCGCTAACACTGGTTTATGAATACGAAAAACGTTAGTTCGCTGAACATCCACCGGAACCCCGGGCTAAGAATGTCTATGAATACGGCCCTATAAGTCTACATTTAACACAACGATCAGAAATCAATATTAAGAGGTTGGGTACAGCTTACAGCAGTAAAAGTTTGGAAGTATTCAACATTTTTTTCCTCCATTACTGTATCTTGTACAATAATGAATATTAGTATGTGTAAAACACTGCCCTCCTGCTAAATGAAAAAAACTTCCATTACTGTATCTTGTAAAATAATGAATATTAGTATGTGTAAAACACTGTCCTTCTGCTATACGAAAAAAAAATAATTTTACAGTTTAAAAATAATTATTTACATTTTTTTTTTCAAAATTCAGTTCACTGTGCAGTGATAAACGTTTTCTCGTAACTAAAAAAATATCCAACATTTTGTCATTAAATTTTTTGTGTGTATTTATGCATTTCTTATCTGCAATATGATGCAAAATCACATCTCTACCTTTGATAGATTGCCTGATAAAAATAAATTCATTTTTAAAAATGTCAAATATCAGTATTTTATTTTAACAGAAATAAAATAAAACATTATTTATTAACGAATGTAGTTGAAAGAGCATGATATTGTAAACATGAGTTTCCGCAATAAAATAAAAGAGAGAAAATGAGAAACTTAACAAGTTTGTTTGAGGGAAACGCTTCATCACTGCACAGTGAGCTGCCGCCATTTTGAATTTTCAAAAAATATATATAAACATTTTTTAATCGGAAAAATATAAATATTTTTGTCATATAGCAGAAGGACAGCGTTTTACACATACTAATTTTCATTATTGTACAAGATAAAGTAATGGAGGAAAAAAACTGTTGAATATTTCCAAAAATTTTACTGCTGTTAGCTTTACCTAACCCCTTAAGCATTTTAAAAATTGTTTGTCTTGATCTGCAAAATATTATTATATAGCATTTATAACTCCTTTATTCCATGAAAACATCAATCTCTTCAGTATTTCTTTTTCTTTTAGTTTCGTAAATTGCGATAGTCTATGTGGTTAAGTCTGGTAAATACTGGTGATGAACAATCAATTCAAAGACAACTTCATCAATTATCTGTAACGTAATCGGCAACGTGTGAGCGAATGCATTAAAAATACACACACACGCACGCGAAAATTTTATCACGATGTTTATCCCATTTTCTCCTCCCGTAGATTAGATAATAATGAAGAATAACACACTCTCGTTACAGTTTTGCCTTATTGTAATTGGTCTGTAATAATTATTATTCCGTCTTTATTCCAGAGATGTGAGAATCTTTCCTGCGTATTCTTGAACGCAAAATTCCTTTGAGACTGCCAACCAGATTGTTCGCATTTTTAATTGATATTACATCAAACCAAAACTAGAAAACAAAACTTGTACAATTAATTCTACTGTAACTGAGGCATGTGCACTGTTGCGTCGAATGAATGAATGAATGAATGAATGAATTAATTAATTAATTAATGCGTGTGTATTTATTCACACTGCAAATGGATAAATCCTCGATGGCAGTGGTAACAAATTACACTTAATAATGACAATTAATAATAAATTAGTACTAATAGTACTAATAATAATAATTACTAATAAATAATAATAATAATAACATTAGTATAATAATATTAACAAGGAGCATCCTAAATTAAATGAGGCACGATCACTTAAAATACCATTTAAAGTAAATCAAACTTGTATCTTAAACCTAAGTAGGAAATAAAACCCACGAGTATGATATGTCCATACATGCACAAGTACCCGCTGTCAACTCACTGCATTGGAAGTACGACACATTTCACTGACACTATCCTGATTTCACTAACACTTCAAAAACATTTCAATGTCCAAATACTATGTACTACCACTATAAAATATAAAACTTCACTGACACAACACACTTCACTGACACAGCACACTTTTTCACTGATACAACACTTCAGATAACAAAACATCAATTAGATCCTTTAAATAGTGTGCATAATATACAACCGTCTATGAGTTAAATCCTTAACCCTATTTTTAAATATATTTTTGGTTATTGGCAAATCCTTTAATAAGTTTGCAGGCAAAGCATTGCAGTCGCTAATAGTACGATTGAGAAAAAAAAAAATTCCAGTGTCCGTCCTCTGTCTTATTTTCCTCAAAATATGTGAGTGGTCGTTCCTTGAAAAGTAATTGGCGGCAGCAACCTATTTTTTATGTCTCTCCAGGCATGCTCACCTCTGTATGTTTTGAACATTGCGCATAATCGAATTCGTGTTGAATGAATGATTGAATGAATGAATTGTCCATAGTTACTATACGATTTAAAAAGTTGCATAATAATTCTCTTCAAAATGAGTGAAAAGTGACCTAGAATTTGGTACTCTGAGGCATTTCGGATTACTGTCGAAGTACGAGTATGTAGGAAAACATCTAGAAGATAATTTTTTCATACACTAATCATAACGCAAGACGTGTGATACACGTTCATAGAATAGCTGCAAAGTCTCTGAAATATGTTTCTTCCCAATTTGTCGATCTTTCAGAATGTCATACATGTATTTCCTGACGTGTTCACGAAAGTATCCCCCCCAACACGGTGTTCAATTATGATCTCCGTTTTTCTTGTCTTAAATTCCTTATCCCAAATATTACACGATGGCAGAACAATATTCCCTTAATGATTGTAGGACACATTTTCTAATCCAATATTCCCACTCCTTTTTATGCAAATTCTGTATTCCAAACATTCACAACTGCCTAATCATGCTTTCCCCTATTTTTCCCAATCCATTTTTCTCTCTCCTTCCTGTTCCATAACCTTATTTCCAATATGATATTTTCCTCCAACATGATAACAACTGTTTTTAGTTTATGTGGGCATAGTAACACGTGTTTGTTTTGTGTTTGACGACAAATTTGTTGTAGTTTATCATTGGCACAATTCTAAATTTATTGTAGTTTCTTATCAGGGACATAATAGGGGAATTAATTAATACGTATGGCATCTTTGTTATGAACATTCGATAAAGAATGAAAAACATATTGGAACTGTAAAAGAAGACAATATTGTACAAGAGATGCAACAAAAGCGAAAGGTGAAAATATCATCCTACTAAACGGACAACAGAAGTCACAACATCAGCATGATGCTCCAGACAACGAAGATGTCCGGACTACCAAAGTATTTTCAATATTGTATCCAGATATCAAGAATTCAAGGACAATGATGGTATACAGGGTTGTTTCCGATCTCTGATAACGAATTTGAATGGCATCATGTGCGTCAGGAGTCATACAACAGCTGAACTGTGGCGTGAGATGACAGACCAGTAGTGAGTGACCTCATAGAGTGCACGGCGACTCACAGCAGAAATTCCCAAGAAAATCGAGCCTTTTTGGAAGGGGTTCATAACAACTTCTTCCGATGGCAAGTACAGTTAAGTGAAAATAAAAGAAACCTACAATAAACGCAGTTCCGTTATTTCCAAGAAAGGCATCTTTTATGTATTTAAGAAGATTGGAATGGAATTAACTTGTATCATCTCGGGGGATGCGGTGACTTGTGACGGGGGGTGGATTTGCTTGCTTTTTCCACTCTGAAATTAATCCTATCCGAGCTTTGCCAGTCTTATTAGATAAGATAAGGTGCCTTTCTTGGAAATAACGAAACCACATTTCCTTGCAGGCTCCTATGATTTTCGCGTAAGTGTACTTGTCATCGGGAAGGATTGTTATGTACCCCTCCCAAAAAGGCTCGATTTTCTTGGGCATTGCTACTGTGATACACCGTGCACTCTGATTATGAAATCACTCACTACTGGTCTGTCACCTCTCGCCGCAATTCAGCTGTCGGTGTGATTCCTGACCCACATGAAGTCATTAAAATTCTTTATCAGAGATCGGAAACAACCCTGTATTAACGTACTTGAAATCTATTGGCCACAACTTGTCTTTCCAAGCTTTAATCATTTTGTGGTTGGGAGATTAATAAATAGGGAAAAGAGTCCTTTGCGAAATGTGTCTTTCGGAAAATCTCATTTTGGGAACGATGTCATTGAGAACATAGTTTTTGGAAAAATGGACTGCGAAAATGCTCGGCAACGTCCCCTGATGTACAGGGACATCACTTTATTTTTACCAACGTTTTTAACATTAACCTGGCTATACTCGGAAACACTGTTACCCCGTTCCATTACAGGAGTTTGGTGTTACTAGTGCAATATGTAAACAAATCATTTTACTAGTTATAGGAGGAGAGAAAAGTAGTGTATCCATTTATGTTACAGGGAAATACGAGATTAGGATTTTCAGTTTGATCATTACTTTTACGATATTTTATCAAAATACAGTAGAGTAGTAACTTTTTTTTTCCACAAACTCAACTCCTCAGGCGGTTTTATTCATTATAAATGGCTACTTTATTCAGCATATTACAGTACTTTCGGTAACTCTAATCTTCACTTCTGCTCAGTCCACACAGATAAAGTTATTCAGTCATGCTACACACAGTACCTGTGTGAAATAAGCAGGGGCGGGTATTTACGGAGATCGCGAAAATCACGACATAGGCCTAATAGGCTAGATATACAATAGATGTTTACTAATCTTTACGAATTAAGTGATTCTGATTAATAATATGCGGATAAAACAATCACGACAAATCGCGAAATAGAGTTCTAATAGAGAAATATGAACAAATTCGCGAATTATTAGTATTGTGTCGTTTTATAGCGAATTTCATATTCTGAGTTCTTTTTTCGGAAATTTTTTTTTCATTTGAATTTGTTGCGCATTCAAGTAGGCTACATTACATGGTATTCCATGTGTTGTAATTACATTAGTGAATTCAAAAGACGGAGAATTCAACATTTCACTAATAATTTGAAAGTATTATTTGAGGGCTGCAAGTTTTTTTTCCGTTTTTAATGAATGTGTGTTAAATACAGTCTGAATCCAAAAAATATTGTCTATTAGCCATACCGCACCTTTACCAGAATCTAATTAATCTTTAATGTTAATTGTTTGGAAAGTAATATTTATACTGAGTTAATACTCCAATTTCAAAATAGTTGTATTTTCCAAAATTTCCATTAATATCCAACAAGAGTACAAATCAATCTCCAACAATCCCCGCCGACACCAATATTAAAAAACACAAGTGATAAAATTAATCTCCATAAATACCTGCCCCTGGAAATAAGCTTCAATAATATAGGCTCTCCCTTCTATGAAAAACGCAACCATATTTCTGAAACACACTATACTCTGTACTATTTACTTCACTATTAGCAAACTTCGTTTGTTACAGCGGCCGTAAGTTTGTATGGCTGACGGGAGCAAGAACATTAGTGAAAGGGGTGGGAGTCAAGTACTTTCAGAAACGCAGTTACAATAAAAATGCAAGTAAATATAAAGTGATATCCCTGTATAACATCTCGTAAATTTTCTTGCCGGGAAATCCTTTGTGAATCGGGTATGTTTATCATCGAACAATATTCAATTTTGTCCAAATCTTTGGACTATTTTTATTAATAAAAGCATAAGAAGTTGCTATCGAAGGAATACTTTGTTGTTTGAAGAGTATTTTCTTGGTGATAAAAGAGTTTGACCGATTTCATATTCTCAACTTTTAACGGAAACTGTCGAATAGTAAATTCAATTCAGCGTAAATAATTTAAATTATGTAACATGAACCCACGTGGGAAGGTATACTATCATTTTCAAGATACGCAAAATATAATCTTAATTTATTTGGTGTACACTATTATCTACACTCTATGATGAAAATAGATGATCTAATAGTATAATCAAAGCAGTGTCAACGAAAATTTGGACATGGGTATAAAACTGTTAGTATTGTATGAAACGTAATAAAAATGTCAAAGAGGAAACCAAATTATAAGACATTGACATCCACCAATAGGATCGATCGTACTTCTTGGAATGGCTCATCTAAAAGCTAAAAAAAAATTAAAAAGTTCAATAGTAAATTTCTACGCAGATCGGGCTTGAGAAAAAAAAAATACATAGGGTAGAAGTCAAATAATTCTGCGGTTTGAAAGGAACGATAGCTTACAGTTAAATGGATTGCAAACCCATATTACGTTACGTGGTTTTAAAATTAAATTTACACGAAACCGTTCACGCTATTGAAACACTCCAGAAGGAAAAATTATTTTCTATTAGATTTTCTATAGATATGGAAAACAGTCACGATTCAATTTGAAATAATTACCGAATAAGTGTGTGTTAAACATTTAGGAAAAACATTTTTTTTCTGAGAAAACTATGAACTTTTCACAGATATATAACTACACTTTTTTGTTACATACAACATGAGCTATTCTCTCTGAAATTCTTCAGGGTTATTAAATTTCATTTCTATTCTTTATATAAAATATGTGTTCTTTCTTCTAATAAACATTTTGAATACTAAGGTAGTGACAGTTTCATCAGATTCTTTTATCTTCTTCTGAATATCCCTATTTCCTCATATCCTTTTACCGTTGGGGCTATAATTGGTTATGATTTAGGCCTATATGTTGCTTTGTAGGCTGTCTAAAATCATTCTGCTTTGTATTGGCTATCAAAACGTACGTACAGAGAATAAATTCGTTTACCAATAGAAATAAAAGTGGACTTTATAGTCCATATATATGAGGGGTTCACAACCAGAGTGGACCAAGTCCATCTGGAATAGTTCTGAGATATTGAGTCTTAAAGTTCCTGGCTCATGCTTAGCAACCTTCACTTTCCATGGGAAATGTTGGCCTCTGTGGAGTAACAAATGAGTTATGGACTTGATTTGTTACGGCAATGAATAAATCTAAGTTTTCTTCATCCGCGATTGTATTATTCCACAAACTGATCAGTGGTTGACTTGGTCCACTCTGGTTGTGAGCCCCTAATATAAATCTTGCCTATTGAATAATTCAACTTCAGCACACACAATGATTTTCATGGTCACAAAAAAAAATATTTTACCGTGTTTATACTATTGTGCCGTTCAAATTACACAACTTTTTATGTGCGCATACAGGATTCGACGACCAGTAAAAATTAAACCTACTATACACAAAATTCTTAAATGCATAAACATAATGCAGTGGCATGACACTGCATGAAGTTAGCTGGTATATTTGAATTATAAATGACGGGCTTAGTCGATAGAGAGTTGGCAGGATTGACGTTTCCATTAACAGTTGAGAGCTGGTAGAATCCTGAGGCTGACGGACTGGCAGCACGATGCTCTGGCATCAGCTTTATAGTCGCTCTATTCACAGAGATTCTCAATACAGCCACAACAAAATACTACACGGAGCAAAACAGTTTACATTTATATACAGCGCCGAATCTATATGAGTTTTATAACCACATATGTAGTCCATAAAAGTAGGCAGTTGAACATTTCTAAGAAATCTTGAAATTAATTTATTTGAATGAGTATTTTCTAATGTTAAATATTTCGGTATGGTATTTACCTAGCATTTGTTAAAAAAAAACTCAGTGTCCCTTTTTATATTAAGAAAAACCGGTGTAACCAGTTTAGCCTCACAAGCTATAAATTAAAACAAGTGTAACCAGTTTACTCTGACGAGTTATTCCTTTGGTTTGAACTGTAAATTAGTTTAAAATACCTAATATTGGGTAACTTTTCACCATTTTCTAGTTAAAAATTTGTTTTCAGTCTTATGTAGTCTTTAAGGGCCATATTCATAGACTTTTTAGCGCGGCACTGAACTAAGGTTTTTCGTATTCATAAACCAGTGTTAGCGATATGATATGATATGACATGAGTCCTGTACAAGTAATCAGTCGATACCGGGGCTAGTTTAGCACGCTCGTAGCGTGGGCTAACGAAATGTCTATGCATAGCACCCCTAAATGTCTAATTTTGAGATGGACGTTTATTTTATACGTTCTAGGGGTATGCGGGAATGTATTTAGCCAGTCATATCTTCGAAAATAAATGCCTTTTAAAATTTATAATCTGCCAAAAATTGATGCAAAGTTACTCATTGTTGGGGGTTACTTTGCACCGCCAGAGTTTTAAGAGGGGTGGTGCAAAGTTTGCCACTGCTGGTGTTACATTGCAGGAACATAAAAAATGGAAACACAGATTCATAAACTGCTAAAATATAGTAACACGGACAAAACGTTTTTAAAAAAACTACACAAAATTTCAACATAAGTGATCATCAGGGAACGGATTTATATGGACTAAAAATATATGAAATATGTAAATATATATGTAGTTATTTTTACCAAAATATGGAATTAAATATGGATTTTTACCAAAATATGGAATTAAATATGGACTTAAAATTATAAAAAAATGACTATGTACGTTAAATATTGGTACATTTTAATCAAACTAAACAAAAAATATAATGGACGTACCTTATCATCCAATGTAGTTTCAACAAAACACAATTTTTATTGTCTGTTACCATAACAATAGGTTACAAACATTTCTTTCAAGTGCTGAAAAGTGAATCTTCTTCTATTGTCTCTGAGGATAGATTTATACTGACTAAAAGAGCGTTCGACGTCACAAGAAGTAACTGGTACATAATTCAATTTCACAATGTCTGCTGGGGATAAGTCCAAGTTAATCTTCACTGTTGATTCACCACTCATCACAGCAACAACCTTTTGTAGTTCTTCATATCCAGGGTTTTTTGAAAGTACAGTGTCCACCTTAGCTCTTACTGCATCTGCAACTTTACCTCTACCACGATTCAGTTGTTCCACAGTACTATTTATAATTTCAAAACTTTCAGATAGTGAAAGGTGCCTATTTTGGAGACTTTTGAGCGTTTTTATGATGCATGAAAATGTATGCTGAATGTGAGCTAAGTCATTCTTCACACTTATGTCACAGGTAACTGTTTTCGCAGTATCAATTGAGACTGCATCTTCAGAGTCCAATGCAAGGAGAACATTGTTAATAGAGTCTATATGTTCGGCATAATATTCAACTGCTTCTAGCCATGTACCCCATCTAGTTAAAATTGGCTTTGGTGGCAATGGAATTTCAGGGTACATTTCTTTCAACACGTTAACTCTACTGGGAGCTTTGAGAAATACTTTTTTCACTGATGAAATCAACAAATCTACTTTAGGGAAATTGTCTCTGACCACTTCTGCCAACGATGAAATGCATGCGCCACACAAGTAAAATGAGTCAATTTAGGATATACAACAGATAATGCTTGTCCAGCTTTGACCATATAAGGGGCAGCATCGCTAATAAAGAATAACACATTATCGTACATAATACCCTTTGGCCACAGGATACCCATAGCTTCGTTGAACAGTTTAACTATAGTTTTGTTATTGCACTTTTCTAGAACATCACAATGTAAAAGAATTCGTTCAGAATATTGTTCACTTAACAAACCGATAACTACATTACCAACAAGTCTACCTTCTTTGTCGGGAGTCTCATCAATGGAAACCCAAATTGAACTATCTTTAATTTCATCTCTTATCTTCTGTATTGTCTCATCGTAGATGGATGGAGCATACGTCTTCCTAAGTGTTGACTCATCCGGGATTGTATGTTGAGTATATTTTTCAAGGAATTCCCTGAAGACCTTATTCTTTAGTTTGTAGAGAGGAATATCAGCAGAGATGAGAGAACGGCACAGGTCGATGTTAAACTCAGATCTTACATTCGATGTTGTTGGTTGTGTTAAAAACAATTGTCTCTGCTTGGAATTTAGTTGTTTGTTGGCCTGATGTTTACTAGTTGTAATGTGTTGTTGCACCAGGAACTTTTGTGTAGATGATACTGCACACTGACACAAATTACAAAATAATATTTTATTGTCAGTTGATAAACCATCTTCTTTAAATTCTGAAATGTAACTTGTTAGTTTTGATTTTAAATTGACTGAATGACGTACTTTTGGCATATTTACCGTCTTTATAGTATGATTTACAAAACTGAACCTATGTGTACTCTGACTGGCATTTAACTGTTGAGCTGCACAACTGAAGTCTGTTAAAAATTTTAAATTAAATTAATACAGTTTTGTAACTTACTTTCCCATTGTTGATAGGACTGCTAATTTTCAAATAACTCTGATGTTAAAGGGATTACTGAACATGTGTTTAAATCTCTATTGTTGAAATGTATTTTTAAAAGTTAATGGAATTTTGTTTTGTTTTATTGTTAAACCTAATATAATATGGACTGTTTTATATGAAATATGGAAAATATATGGAAATTAACGAAAATATGTACTAAACTCTAAAATATGGAAAAATATGGAAAATAAAAGTAGGATTTTTCAACCCTACACATTGTGAAACATAAAGATAATGCAAAATATAAATTATATTAGCTTTATAAGTAAATATGTATTTACATATAAATCCTTTCCCTGGTGATCATATTCTTCTAAAATGTTGAATCAAAAATATTTTCAGTTCCTTCGAATGACAAGTCGAGATAACAGCACGTGAATAACTGTAAAAAAAATATATACGTATTATTTTGTGTCAAGTTCTGGAATGGGATATAAGTAAGCGCTTTCTTGATACTTTCTTGGATGGATTTACTCTCCGAATTACATCCTCCCTTTCAGTTCATTTGCAGGATTTGAATGATTTTTGTATCTGCCTTGATGACAGCACTGTTTGTTTTTATTCCCTGGTACTTATCCAAGCCGAACCAATTGCTGACATCTTTTGGAGCACTTCATTTGGAACATTGTCCCTCACTGATAAGCCTAGTATCCTTCTCAACATTTTCCTTTGGTGTATTTGGGGATCGTTACCAACTTTGGTAGTGAGAGACCATGTATGACTTTAATATGTAATGAAAAGAAAAACAAATACAAGTAATTTAGCTGTAATACAAAGTGTGAAATATAGTAAGCGTTTTTTAAACTTCATGGAAGGTCCTCAAATAAAATAATGCAATTAAAATTTTAAAAATCTTCGTTTGTGTTATGGTGCAAAGTAACCCCAATTTAGCCTCAAATTTACCTTGATTAGAACATTATTCTGTAACACCATTTGCCGACAATACAGCTGCACAAGCGAAACTAGGAAGTCTAAATAGATGAATAAGGAACAGATACACGTATAACTTATCTTGAGATTGTGCACACCATCTGTGATGAAAGGTAATTATTTTGATCTATATTTCAATCAAATTATACACACGTCGTGTTGTTAAGGTATAAAAATACCATAAACAAATTCTACAACGAACAGTGGAAAATACTGTACACACATACCATCTATTGGTGGAAGTGATGAACAGATAAATTTGGTTCACGTAAACACCCCTAGACCTATATAAAATGCTTTTCATTGATGGTGCAAAGTTGCCCCTGCAGGTGCAAAGTTACTCCATTTTACGGTAGCTTGTAAGAGGATCTTAGATAGCAATTTTAGGTTGATATAATATATAAGTAGGATTATATGGAAAAATAAGATTGTAATTATTGTCTTATTTGAAGTGTTGTGCCAGCGAATAGTTTCGATCATTGATAATTTATAGTGTCACTGAAATTTTTATATAGTTTCAGTGAAAATAATGTGCCATAGTGCCAGTGCAGTGAGTGAGATGTGTAATACTTATGTATATATGCATGTTGTAATGAAAAATTATGTTCACTTAGGCCTATTAATTAGCTTATTTTAACTATTATTATTATTATTATTATTATTATTATTTTTATTATTATTATATTATTATTAATTGTAATTATTGTATGTCATCAAGTTACCACTGCCACAGGTTCTTGCACAATTGCAGTGTAAAATACATACATTATATACACATACATACACACATAAGTAGGCCTATCGGAGTCCGCAACACCATTAGTATCGCTATCACCAGTAACATCAGTATCAATATCACCAGCATTACTAGTAGTGGTTCAGCAGTAACATTAGTTCGTTATCAGAAGCAACATTAGTATCGGTATCAGCGACATTACTAGTAACAGTGTCAGTAGCACCATTACTGTCTATCAGTAACACTATTATTATCGATATAGGCTAAGGGAAGATATTGATATTCGTATCAGCAGCATTGCTAGTAGCGGTATCAGTAGCAACATTAATTCAGTCTCAGAAGCAACAATAGTGTCGATATCAGCGACAATAGTAGTAGCGATACCAATGTATTTTATAACCATTAATTTTGTGTCAAAAGCACAATTATTATCGATATGAGCAGTGACTTTGGTATCGATAGCAGCAGCATTAATAGTACCGCTATCAGCGGCACCACTAGTATTGCCAACAGCACCAATAGCATCAGTATCAGTTTTATTTTATTTTACTTGGTTATTTTACGACGCTGTATCAACATCATGGTTATTTAGCGTCTGAATGAGATGAAGGTGATAATGCAGGTGAACTGAGTCCGAGGTCCAGCACCGAAAGTTACCCAGCATTTGCTGGTAGTAGGTTGTGGGAAAACCCCGGAAAAAACCTCAACCAGGTAACTTGCCCCGACCGGGATTCGAACCCGGGCCACCTGGTTTCGCAGCCAGACGCGCTGACAGTTACTCCACAGGTGTGGACTGCATCAGTATCAGTAGCACTAGAATTGTCTGCATCAGCATTATTATTTGTTATCGGTATAATCACAATAACTAATATCTGTATCATGAGTATCAATAGTGTCTGTATCAACAGGACCAAGACTGTCAGTATTATCAGAAGAATTTTAATGAAACCTGCAACAGCAACAATATTCGTAACAGCAGTACCATGAGGTGCTCGTAGGAACAAAAATAGATGTATTATACCTTCCAGTAGATGTAGTCATGCTAGTCTTAACTTTTAATAATTCTTTCAAGAGCTAGTGTAGAAATGTGAATCAACGGCGAAAGTCAACGCGTGTAGGAAATGTATGTTTAGTAGTGTTGTGGGATTTAATCGATTAATCTATTAGATTAATAGATCAATTTCTGTTGTAAGATTAATGGATAAAAATATTTAATCGAATAATCGAGTCCATTGAAATTAATCGTTTGTAGTTGATATTAATTATTATTTTGTTAATACAAACTCATACTAAAAATTCCGACAATATTTCTCTCTCGGAAATTGCTTATTTAAAAGCACAAAAGTACTGCTATTTTCTAACTGTAAACCAGGTAGCGTAGATAAAATATTTGCACAAACATATCAGAAAGAGCTGGAGATATGAGGTCAGTGACATAGTCTACCTCTATTGAAAGTTCAAACACAATGCAAAACCCTTATTAAGTTTTATGGTTTTCCAGGAAAACTTCCTAATTATTGTTAGCTCATCTTCCTAGCATATGAAATCCATACTTTTCTAGGATCAGTGTTGTGTGGTTTGTGACAAGTGTAAAGTCCTTTATGTCATATGGGAATGTGAGAGGTAAACTCGGTGAAACGTTTGGAATTAAATTGAACGATCGTGGAGAAGTGCTTGACAGAAAAAAAGTTTTTTTTTTGTTTGTTTTTTTTGTTTTTTTGTTGTTGTTGTTTTTTTTTTTTTTTTTTGTTTAGTGATGCAGGAAACATTGTTACTAAACGTAGAGCGGCACTTAATTCGGAACATGTGAATGTACTCAAGTTTAAAATCATGGATGAAGGAGTATTAACTAGATGAGTCTTCATACTTTTTGTTATTTATGTTTGTTTCAAAAATTGCCGAAGAAATTGGCACAAGAAATTATAAGCCTCATAATAAAGTTAAATTTAACAATAATTGTGTATTACAGTATATTAAAACATTTTTTTCAACTCGATCAAAACTCGATTAATGGAGTACATTCAAATAGTTAAACGATTAAATGTTTTATCGATCAACAGTACTAATGTTTAATTTTGCCTGTAGCCCTTAATAGGGGTAGTGGTTTTTGTTTTGTTTTTTTAGTGAATTTACGGCCTTCGCTTTCGAGATTTACTTTATTAACAGAATGACATTGTGCTAAGAAATTTATCTCTATGTTATCTCCCCTTAAATGATATCGCCCACTCCTAGATTTGAAGTCGCAAATCTCAGATTCATTGTATTTGAAAATCCACGTTATGAAGATATTTTTACTAAACTATTATTTCCAAATTAACATGAGCTTGTCAAAATTGTAATTTACCAAATATTTTTTTCTTCCACACTCTAATTTTTTTCCCGCATCAGTGCACTTTCAGAGACTTCAAAGTTCATCGCCCCTATTTTAACGAGGGGTCATCAGATTTAACTATGATAAACATTGCTGTTCGTTCACGGAGAATTTCGTGATTTATGCAGCATGTTATAAATAATGCAAACTAGCGCTCTTTTTGCTGATGTTCGGATAGCGATTACATTCATCTTTATGTTTGATGTAACTGTCATTAATTTGAATAATGGCCAAAGCCCTGTAAATAAATAAACAAAAAAACACTGTCGGTGTGTGCATCATTACTTTATTCATTCATTTGTGGAATGGGTTTTTCCGTTCGAATGTTTGATGAGGGATTTCAGCCAGATAACTGTCCATTTGAAGCAATAAGTACGAAATAAATTGGAACGTACGTGCGTACTTGAATCTTAAATTGCAAATTAACGTCTCACGTCCCTCCAATTAAACACATAACTCCATCAGATTCATTATGATAAAAATTATCAATTCCCACTCAGTAAACTCAAAGACAACATGTTAAAGTTCTTACTACGGCCCGAGTTCTTATATAATTATGCAGGATTTCTTTAAGTAACTAATAATAAAATTACTATTAAAATTAAATGGGAAGATTTTGAACAAAAGACTCAGACATGTCAAACCTTGTATTTAAAACAGAACATTATTATAATAAGAAAATGTTTTGGCAAATATTGTTGTGCGAGTTGTCCGATCAACGGAAACATTTTTAATGACACCCTGTAGTAATTTAACCGCTGAAACCTACATTTAAAAATTCTGGTGCTAAGCGTTGAAGCGGTATTTAAATCCCCTAGTAGAATTAAATTTCCATGACGTCACGCTTGTATTTCTATTTTCGATGTGGTTAAATATAATACAACTCTATAGCAGTAAAAAAACAGACTCTCTCCAATACATTCGAAAAACAAGTATAAAAAACATAAAATAGATTACGAACTAAGGCCGGTTTTGTGCAATAATGCATGGTGCGTACACGAGTATGTAAAACCGCTATACAGCTAAGGTAGCTGCGTACACGCTTACGGTAACCCGGCCTGTGGGAATACTGTCTTAAAAATACCTTTTTATATCATTAAGCAATACTTCATTGTTTTATATAGAAGCACTATGGTTATGGTTACTATAGCAACGATTTAACTGTGGGCTACTATCTCCAAAAAAGGTCTTTTTATATCATTATACAATACTTTATTTGTTTTATATAAAAGCACTGTGGTTATGGTTACTCTGGCGATGATTTAATTGTGGGTTACCATCGTCAAAAAACCGTTTTATATCATTATGCAAGACTTCATTTGTTTTACATAGAAGCACTGTTGTTATGGTTACTATGGCAATGATTAATTGTGGGTTACTATCTTCAAAAATACCTTTTTATATCATTATGCAATACTTCATTTGTTTTATATAGAAGCACTGTGGTTATGGTTACTATGGCAATGATTTAATTTTATTGTATGTTACTATCTTCAAAAATACATTTTTATATCATTATGCAATACTTCATTTGTTTTATATACAAGCACTGAACTGTAGTTATGGTGTATGGCAATGATTTAATTGTGGACACATATTGTTCGTCCTTGTGCTTTGAAAGTAGTTTTATTGGTGAAATCGATAGAAAACAAGATGATCTTAATAGTAAATTCAGATGTCGATGATGATGATGATGTTGATGATGATGACAGAATTTGATGACAAAACATATACAACAAGACGAATGCACACTTTTTAACGGAAAAAAATAATGTTCTTTTAAAATTAGCAAACTGTCCAGTATCAAAAATTGCTGCCAGTGGACAATTTACCAGATTTCTTTTATCTCTGACATGTTCATGTTCTCTAAATATTGCTTCTATTCTATTTATAGTTGTCTGAGATAAATGACCGATTTGGATGGGTTTTGTTAAAAAGTGTGCACACCTCCTCCTGTGTACGTCTTGTTACCAAATTCTAGGAGTATCATCACCAGAATCTCAATTCTCTCATTTTCTGTTGAAACATGTTGTAGTTGATTTCGTAAAGGAAACTGCTTTTTTGGCCGATCGTGTTATTTTAACAACCTTACCGATGTTGTTGGTAGGTCTTGTAACTTAAACTTACAACACACGTGCGGTAAATAAATAAATAAAACTTAAAAGTGACGAACTATCAGTGTCGCGCACCACTATGTTCTATGAGGGAATAACTAAATATCTTATTAAACCTGTACTCTTTCTAAATTAATCTATTGGAGTGGAGATTTGTAAGAAAACAGGAATCAATGTACTGTACATAAGACGTAAGCATGAAAACCATTTTGACGACTTCCGGTTGTTGCTCTGAGCGCCACTCATGTGGTCGTGGCTGAACGAGGAAACATCCATGGAGTAAAATACGTATTCAAGCATTAGGCTAACTTACAACGATATGCAATTTATTTACTCTGATATATAATTAATGTCTCACCTACAAACATTTTCTATAAGATATTTATTTATATTGATGTATAATAAAATTAATGTGTCACCTACCTACTTCTTTGAAGACGAAACTAAACTTTCTATAATTTATTTTCTTACAAAATTTTCACAATCGCTGCCGAATAATAACACATGAATAACACCTATTGACAAATACCAATAATAAGAAATGAATGCCACCTATGGACCCCCTAACAAACGGCGATCACATATGAAAATGTTAGCGTCCAAAAACAAGAACTCAACTTCGTCTCGTCTTCTCGAACGTTTCCTCGATTCTGTTATAATGCACTTATCAAGCTTGTATTGCAATATACTATTTAATAACAAAGAACTAAAAAAATTCATTAGCAATGTAACCATAAAGACAGTGCTTCTCCATGAAACAAATTAAATACTGCAAGGTAATAAAGTACAGTATTATACTCTCTCAGGTGGAATTTAATTTCTGCGGGATGTTATTTAGTAAAGATGTTCTCGTTGACGTCATAACTTGCACAAGAAAAGCGGCAAAAATATTTATATTTTCCACAAAAATATTCCTTTCTAATTACAAAATTTGATGTGTCTGAGCTTCATGCCCAATTGCTCGCATTAAAAAAAATTTAATTGTGATTATGGTTACTTTTTAATAGCTCTGTTGCACTATTTCTTATATATTTATTGACGTGGGCCAAGTATTAACATTAGTGATTTAACCATATCCGTTTTCTCTTCCTGATCTCTTTGAGCATTATTCTTTCTTCACCCACTCTTTCCAACAAATCATCATTTCTTATTCCGTCTGTTCATTTCACACGCTCCATCCTTCTCCATATCCACATTTCAATTGCTTCTAGTCACTTTTCTTCACTTCGAACATATTTCTGCAACACACATTGCAACATTCCATAGAAAGCACTTCCCTACTCTCTTCCTTAGTTCTCTTTCTAAAGCTCCTTTTTGTATTTAAACTTCCTTTTCCATTGGTATCCTCCTTTTGGCTTCCTGGCAGCAGCATGAAGCATTTTTTTTTTTTTGCTAATGGCGGGTACTTGAGTTACGTCTATCATGAACATATATTAAACCTTAAGGTTATGTGTATACATACTACAAATGGTTGAACAACATTTTTGCCGTCAACCTCTCTCGCTGGCAACTGCACGGCAACAGTGAAAGACAAAACTGTCGTTAGTCATTGCCAACATTGAACACGTGTGTATATAAATACAGGTTTAAAATGAGTTTAATATAGCAATTTTTTTTTTCGAACTTTGAGTCAACACCTGTGGAGTAACGGTTAGCGCGTCTGGCCGCAAAACCAGGTGGCCCGGGTTCAATTCCCGCTCGGGGAAAGTTATCTGGTTGATGTTTTTTCCGGGGTTTTCCCTCAACCCAATATGAGCAAATGCTGGGTTACTTTCGGTGCTCAACTCATTCAGACGCTAAATAACCTAAGATGTTGATAAAGCGTCGTAAAATAACCTACTAACCTAACCTAGAACTTTGAACATATATTTATATTAGGCGATTGTCAAGATGGCCATGACTAGACCATGATAACTATGTGACTCCGAATCGCGTCGTAGGCTTTCTCCTTAGCCACGAGTTTGACGTAATCATAGCCGTTGCTCAGAAAGTGACGTCATATGTTGAAATCTCCATATAACATAATATTATTTATTTGACACTCCAGTATAAACGTGTAATGTCAAAAATACGTATTTATACAGGTTGTCCATAAAATAAATAACTATTTCGTGTTTACGCTAACTTGCGAATGTTTTTGTTGTTATAGATTAACCACTAAGTACAATGTTGACTATTGCTGAACGTATTGCCGTTGTGACTTGGCGTCTACAGGGTGTTCCGTATGATGAGCTGCGACGACTGTTTCAACGGAAATTTCGAAATGATGGACCAACGAATAAATCCATTTGGAGGCTGTTGAATAAGTTTCAACGAACAGGTAATGTTGCTGACGAGTCTCGACCAGGTCGACCTTCCACAAGTCCAGCTGACATTGACGCTATACGGGAGGCAATTGAACGGAGCTCTAAATCTGTACGTTGTCGTTCCCGTCAGTTGCAAATTCCGAAATCAACAGTGTTCAAAGTGCTGAAGTTCACCTTGAAAAAGCGTGCATACCATTTGAAAGTGTTACACCAGTTGCATGAAGTGTTCATAGATTTGCTGGATTCTGTGGAGACTGATGGTTTAATGTCACATGTGTTGTTCAGTGATGAAGCAACATTCCATGTGAGTGGACAAGTGAACCGGCAAAACTGTCGGATTTGGGCCGAAAACCTCCAATGGATTTCATTAAGCATATCAGAGACAGTCCAAAGACCAATGTGTGGTTGGGAATCATGCAGACAAAGATCTATGGACCATTTTTTTTTTCAAAGAGAAGACCATTACTGGTGCCTGTTACTTGGATATGCTGACAGAGTTTCTGCAGCCACAATTGGAACAAGATGGTATCGTAGACACTGTTGTTGTTTACCAACAAGACAATTGCGACAATTGATAGGGACTACTTGAATGAAGTGTTTCCCAACCGGTGGATAGGACGATGCGGCCGTAGACAATGGGCAGCAAGATCCCCAGACCTTACCTCATTAGATTTTTTTTGTATGGGATTTGTTAAATACGAGGTCTACATAAGAAAAGTTTCTAACGTTGATGAACTGAAACAAAGAATTGGTGATGCAGTGTCACTAATTACACCACAGTTTCTGCGAAATGCATTCCGTGAAACCGTGTCCAGATGGGAATTGTGCAGGGACATCAATGGACGACATGTCGAAAGGAACCAATGACTGTGTATGAGTGAGTTTGTAGTGTACAATCGTCTTATGAATACAAATATCATGAACTATATCGTTTTCATGAAAATAGTATCTTATTTTATGGACATCTTGTATTATTAGCATTTAATTAAATCCTTTAAAACAAAGGAGAAATATTAGTTTTGGTGAGAGAGTACAGGAACTAATTTATGATAATGTGCCAGTTGCTGGAGTGTCAGCTGAATAGATTACAAGCTCATGACATGAATTACACAAACACAACAATGATAGTTGCAGAATTGTGGACTTTTTAAACAGCCAAGAGGGTTTATTATTTTGTTGCACAAACACAACAATGATAGTTGCAGAATTGTGGACTTTTTAAACAGCCAAGAGGGTTTATTATTTTGTTGCAGTTATGGTCACATTATGTAAGCCTCTGGAAAGACGAAATATATTTAAGCTTTGCGCTATTCCCTCGGCTATTTGGGATTTACTGCGGAAACTTTACTCGTTCGTAGACGTTGCTTGCTTGTTTCCAGTTTAGTTTGATCATCAGGTAAATTAGCATCTGGAATTCCCTGTTTGCGAGAATTAATTCGGTGTTCATATAGTTTCACAACAAATATTTTACTAACTATACTCCGTTATACTCGTAACCCTATCAGAAAAATGTGCATGTATCATTGCACGAAGCGTAATTACCACTGCAGCAGATGATAGTGTTAATATACTACGAATGAAAGTGATAAGAACAATTTAAATCTCTGAATTATATGAGATTTGGATCACAAATGATGAGAGTGCCGTAACATGGGGTAAACCTAATAAATATTTTCAGGTTTTTAAGCGTTAACCATTTAAGGTTACACTAGCAAAACGCTGACTTCATTTTAAAGTCCTATATTTTTCAAAGTCCTATCTACCGAATGTAAATATACTCCATTGTTTGCAACTTCGTTTTTTTAACTTTTTTTGTTGTTCGGTGTCACCTCAGTAGGAGGGGTAAATCTGTTTACACATGATTTCATGAATAGAATCGGATACATAAAACTGAATGTGTGAAAACTACCACTAATTGAAGTTTTGAAAAGTTTTTGAAGAATTTTTCAATATTTATGACAAAATCTGGTGAAACGAGCGTTGAGCGGTTTCCGCCGATTTTGGATAGATACCGACGCGGTTAGGTTAGGTTAGGTTAGGTTAGGTTAGTTTAGGCTTTTATTATCCCATCAAGATGAAGGTGAAAGCGATTGAGTGTGATTTTTGTTTTCTATGTTGGCAGTCAAGTACGTCGGTGTCTATTCCAAAATCGGCGGAATCCGCTCAACGCTCGTTTCTTCCAAAATATAATTATAACAATATAATAAATGACTTAATATCGTGATTTTCAAAAGTATATTTCTCACATCGCAAGGTTTGTTGCAGCACATTTCCAGCTATAGGTCTTTTTTCTACTTGAGTAGCGGGATATATGAAATGTATCACCCTCTCCTATTTGTTATAGCTCAGTGATAGAGCTTGGACTGCAGATCAGGGATACTCGGTTGTAAACCGGGTGCCGTTTTTATAACTACATTTGAAGGGTTCAGAATCATAATGGGCCAAGCGCCATTTACTAAAACCGTAGAAAACAAGGGTTAAAATGAAGTTATCACCATAATTCAACGGAAACAAGTAATATGCCTATAAAGTTTACACATTCAAACTAAATGACATGAAAATCTTCATTAAACTATGGTATTCACTTAACTTTAACCAGTTCTTTCTCCGTTTTTAATAAATGGCGCTTGGCCCACTATGGCTCTGAACTCTTCATTTACTTACTCGTTTCATACAGTTATCGAGAAAATACTGTTGAAGTAATTTATCCATTTTTGGTGCATTTCCTAACAAAACAGATTTCTTAACAAAATTTAGATTTATATATTCTAAATGTGTAGTAAACATGAGGTAAATTGGATAATATACTTCGTAATTTAAATTCAGGAATCCGCCCCTGAACATGAGTTCTACTCTTTCAGGGGTGAGCTATATTATATTTTATGTTACAATTATTAGCAAAGTAAGTACAAACAGAAACTGCTAAAAGAATTTGCTATACACGTTTACTGACATTATCGGTGGTGGTGGTGGTGGTGGTGGTGGTGGTGGTGGTGGTGGTGGTGGTGGTGGTGGTGGCGGTGGCGGTGGTGATTAAGATGAGATTACTTTTTCACAGATCACAAAGGTTTAGGGCCGCAAACATGAAATGTTCAGTCCATTCGCTTAATTCTTAACGACCATGTTCTAATCTAAATCATGTTATATAAATTGTATTCCGCCTTCTTTTATGGTCAGAGATACTAGTGGGTAATTATATAAAAAGTGAGTAGTAAAGCTAATGGCAGTGGATGAAAACGGAAAACAAAACAAGCAAAAACGGAAATCCACATATCTCTACTTAATCTGCTTTAAATCAAATTTTATAGCGAGATAAGCAGAAATGGGAATTAACAAAGTGTAGTATATAGCCACAATAATCAGTAGTAATCATAAATCGCAACTCTGCAGCGTTGTTTTCTAAAAAGTTTATTGAAACAACTTTAAAACCCAGTATCAGGAAACTTTATCAATTAAGTATAACTATAAACATGTACAGGCGCTGTATAACTAACAACTATAGAAACACTCTGGGGTATTACGTAGGTGCAATTAATCAATTTTCACTGTTAATGGAATGGGAAATTTGCAAAAATGAAGCTTGCAGTCTGTACTACACTGACGGAAAACAAATCGTAACAAAAGAAAAAAAAACATATCATTTGGAAAGCACTGCATTTATACACTGTGTATCAAAATGGATGTTACAAGTCTATAAGTTCATAGAAATTGATCCACATATCTTGCAGAAATGGTTAAGATGTCATTTTAAACAAAATACAAAGTTTTGATTCATGTAGTGTTGTAGTACCAAATTCGGACAACAAGAGCGCTATATCAGTTACAATACAAAATAGCTACTTTTACTGGTGTGGAACGTGCTCGCTGTGTATTTAGGTTTCACGAAACAGAGTTCGCGACTACAGTGCAATGTAATTTTCGTACTCAGTATCGTAAAGATCCCCCAAGTAGATTTACAATTACTCTTGGTAGAGGAATTTTGTTGAGACTGGTTGTTCTGTGCAACATGAGAAATCTCCAAGTTGCCCGCTAACTTCTGATGCTGTTGTTGAACAACTTAGGGAGAGATTTCCTCATAGCCCAGAATATCAATAAGACATGTCTCTCGTGATATTGGTATGCCACACATGTCGGTTTGGCAGATACTACGAAAACGTAAAAATAAGTGATAGAGGTGTCTACTACCACCACGAGATTCGAGGGCTACTTGATCGGCGTTTCTCCAGGTCTTTGGATTGGTCGTGCATGGCCACCTCGCTCACCAGATCTCACCCGTCAGTTTTTTTCCTGTAGGTATTCGTCAAAGATTTTGTATACGTTCCTCCTTTATCTGACGATCTTGCTAAGCTGATAACTTTAATCACTGCCGCAGTTGCAGAAGTGACGCCTGGTATACTGGCTCGTGCATGACAAGAGACTGACTTTAGGTCGGATTTATGCCTCATCACAAACGGAAGTCACATCGAACGAAAATAACTGACTGGTAGATACTTGATGTGTTTGCTTTAAAATGACACTTTAACCATTTCTGTAAGATGTGTGAATAAATTTATATAAGCTTATAAAATTGTAAAGTCCTTTTTTGATACACGGTGTATAGATATGTTTGCAATAAAATTACATATCGTATTTGGTCGAATGAAATGTGCTGAATTTAGTCTCCAAAAATAGGGTTCGTATTAGAATCGATGGCGTACTAGATTCGTGTGCAAACTCTGAAATTATGTTTATAGTTCTGCTTAGGTTCTGCACAGTGTTGTCAACCAAGGAGCAAGAAATCCTCCTATATCATATTGAAAATCCCCCTATAATTCAGAGAAACCCCGTAATTTTTTTTAATTTGTACTTTTAAAAACGCAACATAAAAATTAGCAAATGTGATTATACATACACAATTGAATAGAAAATATATTCACACATCATACACACTGATATGCAATAGAATAGAATACTCTTTGAATTTCTCATAATTCGTCCTCGCAGTACGATTTTGTTGGCTCCTGAAGCATTGGGACAACAATGTGTTGCATTTTGCAAGTATTTCCACAGTACATTGAAAATCCATAACACTTCCAGCTTGCTGAATGGCGACTTTTTCTCGAGCAAGCAGACAATTAGTTTCAAACTAAACATGTTATTGAAGCTCACTTGACTGGCATTTGTTGGGTATAATATTTAGTACAAAATGAAATCTGATTAAAAAACATATATGTAGAATATATAATGGAAATGAAAATCAGTTGTATCAAAAGCATAAATTTAGATTGGGGGTTTGTTTAACTTCATTTACTGCCGACACTTTTGTAATGTAGGGCATGACTTAAGCAGGAAAAGGTGAATATGTATGCAAGGAAAGACGGGCGGGAGGGAGCATAATAATAATAATAATAATAATAATAATAATAATAATAATAATAATAATAATAATAACATACGATTAATAAAGAGAGCAAGTGAATAAAGAGAGCAAGTGAGGAAAGATGCTTGCAAAATGCTATACCGGCCTGAAAGAGGATACATGATTATGATGATGTTCATTGTTCAATGACACAACACAGTAGTTTTACTGTAATTAATTTAAAAAAATCCTAATGATGAAGTTTTGAAAAAACACCCCAAAAAAACGTCTAAAATTTATTTTTTCCCTGAAATTCCTCCTAACATTAATATCACCCCAAACCTCCGCCTTGGTAAATGGTTTTCCCCCAAATTTGAGGGGAAATCCCCAAGTTGGCAACACTGGTCCTGCATGTGCTAAGGCTATATTCTGGTTATTTGTTGCTTGTTGTTCCTCAACGTTCGTTCATCGCTTAGCGCAATTCCATATTTTTTTTTTTTTAGGTATTGTTGTTAATACCGGTGAAAACTTTGAAGTTATAATTTATCAGGAGATGGATGACAAAAAGCGAAAGATGTCGTATGATGCGAGCTTGAAACGAAAAATTATACTATATGCTGAAAACCAAGGAAACAGGCAGGCTGCAAAAGAATTCGGTGTAGTGGGTAGCAACACTCGCTTATGGAGTTAAAATAGAATGGCGATGTTTTCTTCTAAAGCTACTAGGAAGACAACCTGAGGTAGAAGAAGAGGTTTTAAAATTCGTACAGGAAAGGAGGGAAAATAGACCCCCTGTGACTAGTGACTAGAGATGAACAAAACTAACTGCCGCTCCGCTCACGCTCGCCGTGTTCGTTACTTTTGTCTTTCAAGTCTCGTCTCCTCATTTTCGTGCGCTTCGAGTCTCCATCATCATTCTCGAAATAGCATTTGGTCGGCGTGGAAAGATGTTGTAACTTTGAATAGCATACATCATTGAAATAAGTAACATTATAAATGTTTAAATGAGAGAAGAAGACAAGACAGAACAGTATTTTAGTTATCAAAATGTTCCGGTTATTTTATATGATATTATATGGTTATATAAATTTAAAAAAAACAATTCTCAAATAAATCTGCATTTTTAAGAAACATAAAACATGACATTAATATCTTATTTGAGATTGCACACTTGATCTTAAATATATGAAAAGAAAATTCCTAGTCTTTTAATAGGGGGCTAGTAATTAAATAAAGACTTGGGAACGGATTAATATACACTGAAAGGTAGAGATGTTTCAAATAAGCTACTTGATTGTTTATACATAATATATAACAGTTGTCAAAGTAGACAAAAGTTCAGTCAGGTATAAACAACTGCTGACTTCGGGACCGGGAGATGATCAATATCGAGTCTCGGAAGACTCACAACCAGTCTTTACGTCAAGGAGAGACGTAATATAACATTGTCGTGCGGGTTTTCGACTTAGCGGGCGCTGTTAGTCTCGTTTTCTCGACCGTTGTTCGTCTCTACTAGTGAATCATTGTAGTATACGTAAAATTAAATTTTGCAGTTGCACATTGTATTCGCCAATAAACATTTTTTTTTTTTGTTTCAAGCCTTTAAAAATTGAGGTGCGCATTAGATTCGAGTAAATACGGTATTTAGATATAAATCTTCAAATACAAACTGACAATACAGTCTGGATTTAGGAGAAGGTGAGTAAGAGAAAAATAAAATGAGGAAGGGGAGCAAACGAAGAAGAGATGAGCAGGAGGAGAGATATCGGGAATAGAAGAAACAAAAGAGAGAAATAAAAAGGGGAAAGGAGCGAGATTCGAAGAGACAAAAATGAAGAAAAGGACATAACTTAGAAGAAAATAAAGTAAAGAAGGAGGAAAATAAGAAGACATGAGAATCAGATGTAGATGAGGAGAAAGGAAAAGGAAGGATGAATGAAGAAGGAAGAAGATAAGAATGGGTAGGTGAAAAGGAACAGAAAATGAAGAGGAAATAAAGATCTAGATAAAATGGAGAGGTAACGGAAGTACAGAAATTAAGGAAGGAAACAGAAAAGGGAAGTGAAGAAGGCGAGAAAAATCAAGGGAAAAGGAAAAGAAAAAATGAGTAAAAAAGAGGAAAGAAGCTCAGAAAAGGTGGGGTAAAGGATCAGTAGAATATAATGTATGCCTATATTTCAGTAACTCCTAACAGATAATTTAACAAAGGAAGTCTCTTCACTATCTGGTGTAGTCATTTGGTTGAAGACTGTAAACACTGGACTAAAACATAAAACGAAAACAGAATTCAATATGTAATAATTTATTTCTCTCGGGAAATATTTTTTTGCTGGATATTAAACTGACTTCTTTTATTTGTCGGCTTATTCCACATACCATGAAAAATCACGAGCAAATATTTTGCTTTGACTCTGACTGATCCTCCATTGCGTGTTTTTAATCCAATTAACCTTTTACTAAATTATATTTCGTGTGTATTATTCCCAAATGCTTTGAGTTGTAAATAAGAGCATGAACAAAATCCCGCCAATAGTCCAAGAGAAACAAATGTACACTGAGAGCATGACCAATCCACGTTCCAGAGATCAGAACACTTCAAACGCGTACATTATTTCCATCAAAACTTATATGAATTTGTTTTTGGCAGCAATATAATTGTTTTACTCGTATTTACTGTACGCTTGTTTCAATGAAAAAATAAAACAAAGAACACGTGGAAATCACAGGCTTAGCGGTAGCTGAGACGGTAGGAAATTGGACTCGAGATACGGTTTTCTGATTGGACGTTGGTTCGAACAGAGTTATGATCACCGATACATAGCCTAGGTAATTTATCGACATATATAGCCTATATCACAGCACCAAAATTAAACTGGTAATTAATCATAAGGAGACGTTTTAAAATCTAAATAAGTTTTTTTTCTAACATTCACCATTTTACAGGAAATCATTATGTTTTTATGAAGCACTGGCAACATGACGGCTACTGCAATAACTCTAGCAAGCTCGGTCACTCATCCCCTATCTTCCTCTCTCCCTCTGCTGTACTCTCCGTCTCACGCATTGAATAGTGCGCAACGTTTCAAGATTTATTTTAACAGTTTTCACAATTATTCAATTTAAAATCACGGTTAAACGGTTTGATTTGAAAAAAAAAAGACTCAAGACACTAACTATACCGAATTATTTTTACATATCTGCTTGTATAGCAATCAACCATTTCTATCGGGCAGTTACCGCAATAGAGTGCTACAAACAATGGGTTAGGTTATTTTACGACGATTTATCAACAGCTTAGGTTATTTAGCGTCTGAATGAGATAAAGGTGATAATACCGGTGAAATGAGTCCGGGGTCCAACACCGAAAGTTACCCAGCATTTGCTCATATAGGGTTGAGGGAAAACCCCGGAAAAAACCTCAACCTGGTAATTTGCCCCGACCGGGAATCGAACCCGGGCCACCTGGATTCGCGGCTAGACGCGCTAACCGTTACTCCACAGGTGTGGACAAACAATGGGGACAGACTATATTTTTTCCTGCTTAATGGTGCTTCATCGAAGGAAAAGGGTAATAAACGTTTTGTTATATTTAACATGTAGAATCAACTTTTAAATTTTTTATGCATAGCTCCCCTTCCACCCTGTACATTATATATATACACCTCTGATTGAGGTTCTGGCTGATATATGTATATATCTGTTATCAGGCAGTACATCTCACTTGACGATACGTATCAGAAGAAGAACAATTATTTGTATGCATCTGCAGTCTGATTAGCGGAATATATTGCTAATTGGCTACGTATGCATTGTAATGGGAAAGGAACTGACCACCTTAACCTATTATCTCCTGGCCTAGTTACCTCATGACTGATGCCTTATTGGTGTTACTTATGAGGTTGAGGTTCAAACCTGTCTTAGGACAGTTAACTAAACAACAATATATATATATATAGAAAGAGAGAGAGAGAACCGTGTAAGTAATGTCATATCTGGGAGTTATTCTTTGAGATATATCAATCAAAAATGTTTAATACAATTTTGCTCGTTTTTGCTTCCTTTTCGAGATAAAAACTGTTTCATGTGTAATATTTTAGGAAAAGTAATTGATTTAATTCCCAATATGCTCAGTGAATTTAAGAGCGCAGTGTATTATGATAATAAATGATTAAAAGAATTTTAGTTTTCTATTCTAAATGTACAAAAATTTGTTTCGAATTTAATGTAACACTGTAAAATTCCTTTAGTATAATGAAAAGTTACATTTTGTTCGGATCAAATTTCTGTACATTTAAAGGACAAAACTAATATTTTTCGTTAGTTAGTAACATGTGTGTATGTACAAATATATTCATATTTGTTGAAAGAAATTACATATTTATTTACTTTTTTCTTTGCTTAGCGTTTCTATAAATGTGTCACCCCTGTTTATATTGTCTGATGTTTTACGAATTACCGTATTATGAAAAGCCTATCCGTTTAGACAATAAGTACGTCTTTCGATGACATGTACTCCAGCAGAAACACTTTTCTCAGTCAGTTTAAAAAGGTCATTAAACTTGCAGGAGGCTCACGTTCCAACATTTGACATAATGGGAGGATTCACTGGTGCTGGAAAAGCCAATATTCATTTAATGTATGGAACCAAAAAGAGAATCTGCAAGCCTGCAAAGGGAGCTGTATTGGTTACGATTTCCGAATCGTTGGATTCCAAATAGACTAATGTTCGTTGCTGTGTAGGACCAAAGTCTCCGCGATATAAGATCTCTTCGTCCTCGGATCGAAGATTGTGGACAGCACTATGACATTGTTTCCTTCCGTAATGTGACACAACTTTTATAAATAAAAAAAAAAATTCTGTACACTAGTCAAGAAAATGTTGATTTTATTAATAATTAGAACATTATTTTATTTGGCACATTTCTTTTACTTCAATAAAAACAGTTTTTAAATGTGAATTGCTTCTTATTTTTTTGTGATAGTTTAGAAGTGAGCACCACATCGCTCAAGGAGCCATTTTTATAATTTAGATAACATTACATTCAATGTTTTTGTTTTATTACTGTATACCATCCTTATGAGAATAAAAATGTGTGCTAGTTTCGAAATTCGAAGATATCATAGTACAAAATAAATAATGAACTTAATCCCTTGTCTTAATGTAAAAGGGTACAGCAAAACGTATTTGTGTTTAGGTGTAAGTTAAATTATTTTAGGTACTTAGTTCAAAGACCTTTATGGTAAGCCTGGATGATAGACAACCCAAACAAGACTGGATCTTCGCGTAATTAGCCACATGTTCGTAGGGAAAACAAATCACCTTGAAGTAATAACGAATCTAATAACATGTTATTTATCTTCTCTAAACATTATTTCGAAGATAGAGAAATTCTTTGCATACTGTGATTCAGTATGCTATACCCGATTACATTTAACAATTTTTGCACGTATAGCCCTAATTCCCCTCTATATTTATAAGTCTAGCTATCAATTTCAGTATATGAATATGAGAGACAAGTATAAATAGTAATAAATACTTCAGTGGTGGTAGTATGGACAATTCTGAGTTCAAAAAGTTTATGTAAATGTGTGTCTAATTTTCAGTGGATAATACGGAAATTACAGTTGTTCACCAAGAGCCAGTGAATAATATACGATTTTTCTTGCTTCTTTTTTTAAACTTCCTGTTTAATATAATCAGGAATTTTCTACATTCTTCTCTCGATACTTGGTCAAGATATTAGTAGTTTTTCAAAATTAAAAACTTCTTATGTACAAGTTATTTAAGCTATTTTAATCGTTACTCTTTTGAGAAATTCTGTTGTATTAAAAGGCTTTAGAGCACGAGATATTTCAAACCTCATTAAGTAGCTGACTTCCTTACACTTATTTACCTCATTTTCTCTTCCTGGCTATGATTTAAGACATGTCAATTCCTGGCGTTTAACAGTTCGTTGGCACATAATAGTGAATCAATTTTTCTACAATATTATTATTAAAAGAATAACTAATAAATAGTTACCCTCACTAAAAGATTAAAATTAAACCTAATAATTTTATCTTTCTAGGGAGAAGACGTAAAAATATCAATATTCATGCACGTACAGAAGAATTATAGAAACATATACTTAGTGGTCAATAATAATAATAATAATAATAATAATAATAATAATAATAATAATAATAATAATAATAATAATAATAATATTTATATTAATAATACATTATTCAGCGTTTCAGTTATGTTTCTTTATACTCCTAATTGAACCGTTGACCAAAGTAAACATATTACATTTTGTCCGACAGAACAACAAAAATTACTCCTCCTCATTCTTTACGAAACCACCTCTTACTGCTTGTAGAGACAGAGTTTGTAGAGCGACATGATACCGCCACTGCTTGCTTGCCTTCAGTACGTGAATGAAAAAACAACAATGTACAGGAAACTCCTCGTACCCGTTTGAATGTCTGTGATTACACGATGTAATCACGACACCCGCTTCAACACCGCTGCTCTAATTTCATCCCACAGATTGTATTTATGAAAATGCTTGTTCTCACACAAGTACAAGAAATGGTTTAGAATATTAATTCCGTATTTTACTTGTCACTAGTTATCACCAGGCTTCAGCCTAGGGACAAAGAGTAACCAGTAAAGGTTTAGAGTACACGGAGTATAAATGACGTCATGACCCGTGTGCAGTCACCCGACTACAACAGCACAGGTGGGTCCGTAATGTGCATTACCGTTGTGTGTAGGCCTATTGCTGATTGGCTGCGGTACGTGTAACAGGCTTCGGCGTAGGGACACCTGATTGAAGGTTACAACTCACGTTAATACTTTAATGGTAGACATTTATTGTGTACAATAGGAATGAACTGCATCTCTACAGAGTGAAATATATTTTGTGCCGTACTGTGACGGATTGTTTACACCTTGAGACACGAAGTAACGGCGCCCTCCATCTCCCAGTCCACTCGACCAACACAACACTATTATCAGTGCGTTCTGAACTTCATGCGTTTCTGTGCCTAGGACCGAAGCCTGGTTATCACTAATTACATCGCTACATTACCTAGTAGTTGATACAGCATCGTTAAGTAACAGACTAAAATGCTCTGAATCTTTAGCAACAAACAAAGAACCTTCCGGGGAGATATCTATACTAATAATAAATCTGTAGCCAAAATTTTTCTGGTAATTTTCGATTTTCCAAAAATAATTGGTGTTAACATGTATAATTAATCATCCTGAAAACGAAAATCGCTTTTTTGAAATTTTTGTTTTCATGTTTGTCTGTTTGTCTGTCTGGATGTTTGTTACCTTTTCACGCGATAATGGCTGAACCGATTTATATGAAAATAGAAATATGAATTAAGTTCGTTGTAACGTAGATTTTAGGCTATATGGCATTCAAAATACTTTATTTAAAAGGGAGGTTATAAGGGGGCTTGAATTAAATAAATCGAAATACCTCCCTTATTATTAATTTTTGTGAAAAATGTTGCATAACAAAAGTCTCTTTAAAAATGATTTCCGATACGTTTCATTCCAAGCAAAATTTTGATGGGACCAAAATGCACCAAGAACGGATGTTCTCTGAACCAAATGATCATATTTTAATTATTTGCATGTAATAACAATTAAGAAATATGTTAAAGGAATTATCATTGCACTAAATAAGTGGTCTCTGGACCAAAATGATCGCATTTTAATTATTTAAATACAATTTAAATTAAGTGACATATTAAACGATTTATCCTTCTATCAAACACGAATGTTTCCTGGACCAGATGTCCTATTTTAATTATGTAATTACTTTATATTTATTTCTAACAAATGCAGCGGAGCGCACGGGTACAGCTAGTTTTGTAAATAAAAATATCTATGATATTTCGGAAATAAAACTCCAAACCCAATTCAAGGGGATTCTCTAGCTGTATGAACGATAACAAAGTCATCATTTAAATGACGTATCAGAAATGTAAACATTAATTTGCAAGGTGTCTGATGCAGGTATGTTGTTTGTAAGTTGCGTAGGAACGTTACATAGCTGTTCTCAATTTACTCTCGGCCTCGGCCGTGTAGTATTTATTGTACTCTGTGGGCGGAATATTCTCAACCGAGAGTTTCAATCCAAATTCCGCACGCGTCCGTTCTATTCATAGCTCTTGAATAATTTGAAATCTGTTCATCCGGGGATGTGTGACCGATTTCGTCGCACTCCACTGCCGGCCAAAAATTAATTACTTCGAAGCTCTTTGCATACAAAATTCCGTCCCACCTCCTCAACACAAGAACAGCTGTTTTGGAAAATATTTCATTACAGGGAACACTTGTCATCCTCGAAATGCAACTTTACTAAATACTCAGGAATTCGAATAATATACCAGTGCCAACATTTTAGTTAGTTTGTGTATGAAAACTGCTTAATATTCAGGTAAAATGCATAGATATCCAAGAGATAGACTATTAATGAAAATAAATCAAACCACCTATATGTCATGGAAACATTCGGAAAGTGAATATGTAGGGGAGAGTCGGGTAGTATCGGACATCGGGTAATATCGGACAGTGCGTTTCTTTCATCTACCACCATATGGTAGTACCTGAATGACATGGTTACGTTTCTCTATGCGCCATCACAGAAACGTAACCATGTCAATCAGGTACTATCATCGTGTGGTAGATGAAATAAACTTACTGTCCGATGTTACACGATGTCCGATACTACCCGACTCTCCCCTAAGCCAGCATTGTAAATTCACAGCACACACATCCATTGCAAAGTTTAGGGTAGACTGGAAGAAAAGAATCGTTAATATAGTATTTGTTATTGGAATTGTGTGAAACAGGTCAGCAAGCCTAAATCTAATTAAATCAAGATGTAAAAATATAATTAGACGAAATGATTTTAGTAGTAACAATGAAATGCGATCCCTAATATTTTTTAATGAATATAAAAAAATATGGAGCATATATATAGATAATATGAATATGGAAGAGAGATTTGGACTGGCCTGGTTCAGACTAGGAATTTGGAAGTAATAGAGGTAATATACCTCAAGGCACGTACCCATTATGTGGACGGAGAGAAGATGACATTCATATTGTTCTTGAATGTCAAAATACAAAAGATATACGGATGAAATTTATAAAAGAAAAATTGCTACAAATAAATAAAGAAATAGCTATAAGAAAACTTATGAATAATAATAACACAAGGTTACAAAAGCAATTAGGTATATATCTTTTTTTTGATTGAAAAAATTCGAATGGAGAGAATAAATGAAATAGCTAGATTTGAATGAAAAAAAAACATAAATAAATAAGTAAAAAATAATAAGAATAATGATTATTAAAGGAATATGTTTAACTCTTGTTTTTTGTGTTATAGATGTAAAATTATGCATAGAAGAAAGTAGCATTGCTACATTGATAGTAGCTTCAGCATGGCCAAAGAATGGAGCGTACCAGACTGCCAAGACAGATGCTTCACTACACACCACGAGGGAAAATACCTGCTGGAAGACCTCACAAAAGATGGTGACCTTAACAGGCCACTAGGCCTACTACTTGACAGAATGTGATGATGATTATTATTATTAGTATTATTATTATTATTATTATTATCATTATAATTATTATCATTAGAACACTGGCAAAAAATAATGTAAAAAAACAAATACACAATCGATATAATCTTCTTAAGACAAAGAGAATTTTTCAATGATATTATTACAATTAAATTCATTTTCTTCTCTTTATCTCTCCCTTTCGTCACACGCCATTGTGTACCCCTGCATATGTAGTGTGCTCTTCTATAAGTTATAATCTTATTTCTGCGTTCTAACCACTTTCTTCTTGCAAGTAGCGTTAACACTATGTTGCAGAAGTTTCAGGAGCACTTGTATCGAGCGCCTGCTTCTATACCACTTGTCTGACACAGATGTGTGAGAGGCAATTTAATAACATTTTGCTACAATTGCTATTACACCTGCGCTAGGCAGGTAATCTAGATGAAGGTGTTGTGTAGGTGTGTTTCATAACATCATCCCCATTTTTCCTCCACTCTTTGTAGGTAACAGGCTTTCATATTTTTAGATACATCAACAGCCAGGAAATATTTAGAAATACCATCCGTTATAATAATCAATTTCTATGTGCTGAATGGGCCTAAATAATATCCAGGTATGATTAGCAAGTGGAAACAAAATGATGAAGAGAAATAAAGAGACCACAGGTGCGATACGTACAGGTAAGGATTATGAAGATAGCATACTTTCTTTTGGATAAAGAAAAATTACTGATTTTTAACATTATCTGAATTGTATATTAAGGATTTCACGAGAGTGATACATTCTCTCGTACTTTTTTTTTGTATTTACTAAGAATTCAATTAATTTGTCTTGTTACTTACACACAAATGGCTTACAGAGAATCCGGAGGTTCATTGCCGTCCTCACATAAGCCCGTCAGCGGTCCCTATCCTGAGAAATAACAATCCAGGCCGTATCATCATATCCTGCCTCCCTCAAATTCATTTTAATATTATCCTCCCAACTTCCCCAAATGTTATTTTTCCCCTCACATCTTCCAACTAACACACTAGAGATAAGCATTTCTGAATTCATCCATAAATGCTACATGCTCTGCCTATCTCAAACGTCTGGAAGAATACAATGCGTGCATTTATGCCCTGTGTGACTTTCTCCATTACCCTGTAACTTCGTCCCTCTTAGCTCCAAACATTGTCCTAAGCATCTTAGTCTCGAATATTATTAATCTCTGTTCCTCTGTCAAAGTCAAAGTCAAAGTTTCACAACCATACAGAACAACCAGTACGCTAATATGACTGTCTTATAAATTCTAACTTTCAGTCGTTTTAAAGCAGATTAGATGACAAAAGTTTCTCAACAGAATAATAGCAAACATTTGCCACGTTCATTCCGCGTTAATTTCCTCGCAAGTATCGTTTAAATTACATCTTGATCCAAGTTATTTGAATTTTTCCACCTTTTGAAAGCATAAGTTTGCAATATTTCTATTTCAATTTTGTATTATGTTCTGATGACGAGACGCAGTTATATAGATGACTATCGGAGGAAGATAGTTATTTCTTTGTAGTTTCACATTCTTCCAAGAGAGAATACCACGCGCATGCCTTTATGATCACTGAAACAGTTGAATGTCTATAGCAGGGCTGGGCATCGGGAGCGGATCCAGACTCTAAACGGGGACGCTTAATATTCATTCACTGAATCAACGCTGCGCGGTGTTCAGCGGGGAAGAAAGGGGATCAAGAGAAATCATATGGCTCCCCGTGAGAGAGTAGAATCAGCTCTTGCTGCCCTGCCCTGCTCTATAGAGTGGAAGCTAATTCATTTTGCAAAAGCAAGAAAACAGCTCATTTTTCTGCTATAAAATAATTGCAAAGGTATGTTAAAATATTAATACATCCTTCAATTCGTAATAACTATCAAACCTTTGTAATGGATATTATAGTAAAAATTCTAACGTTTGTCTTGTTAACAACCAACGACCTTGGTCCGCCATCTTAGATTGCATCACAATGCTAGGAATCTTACCCCCAATAGTTGGACAAGATGCTCAGTTTTTTTAGGGGTAAGATGGCAACTTGTTGCAAGAGTTTTATTTTTTGTCTTATTCCAGAGAATGCGTAAACATGGCGAAGGAACATGTTAGAACAGGGGATATGAACTGTTTTAGAGCATCGTAAGCATACGAGTTTCCTTACCGTACCCCTAAACGCCGCCTAAAAAAGGATAATGACAAAAAAAATATATTGGATTGAATTCATTGTGTGCAAGAAGTGATTTCACGAGTCTCGGACACAGCAATAAAATATGTGCAATGACTGTGTTGCTAAGTAGTGATAAACGAGTGAGAAAGTGTCAATGAGCTTCAGATTAAGTCATTTTTCTTATATACATGTATCAAACCAAGTACAGATAAAATACATATATCAGTAAATGTGTTAATTGCATTTGCCATCTGAACCGACTATCGGGGAAAGATGCCTACAGTGCATATAAGAAGAAAACCTGTATCTATAAATAAGGTGCTGTAATTAACGTTTTCTGTTTTGTACCAAAAATATAGTTTCAAAATACCTTCCAGACTTCGATATTTCAATATTAAATTCAAAACTAAATGAACAGTATCTTAAATTTTGAATCAAAGAAAAAGTTAGGCACTTTCCCCCGATCCACTCTAGTTTGATTTTTCGAGACCTATTTCCAAACTTCTAATTTATTGATTAAATGGCAAACTTACTAGTGTTAAATTATATAAGCTCCTGTAGCTTACAGCAGTTTCGGTGTATCCTTCACACCATCATCAGAGCCTATTAGATTCCGGCGTCATCTCGACATCGCTGCCTGTTGTAGGGGTGCGTTTGCGTGTTGAAAAATGTTGAAAAGTGGAGTCGAATAGTGTGTGTGTTCTGAAATTGATCTGTGTGTTGAGGATTTGATTAGGATGTGTTTTAGTGTGTCTGTATATTTCATATTGTTCTAGTGTGTTGAGTTTTTGGTTTTTGGGTTGTATATGTATGTTATTTATGATAATGTATGTATGGTTAGCATTAGTTATGTGTTCGGCATGGAATACAGACATGGAAATCCTACACATACAACCCAAAAACCAAAAACTCAACATACTGGAATAATATGCAATATACAGACACACTAAAACACACCCTAATCAAATCCTCAACACACAGATCAATTTCAGAAAACACACACTATTCGACTCCACTTTTCAACATTTTTCAACACGCAAACGCACTCCTACAACAGACAGCGATGTCGAGATGACGCCGGGATCTAGTTGGCTCTGATGATGGTGTGAAGGATGCACCGAAACAGCTGTAAGCCACACGATCTTATATAATTTAACACTAGTAAGTTTGCCATTTAATCAATCATAAGTAGAGAGGTGCAGACGGAGCACATGACAGACAGAATGGCATCATAGCAAGGGTTCCGACGTTACTCGGCGTGTTCCCTGTGTACAAGCGACGGTCAAGTACACGATGTGTTGACGTACAGACGACACAATAGAAATGACACAGTTCCCTAACGTTTCTGCAATTAATTTTCTACAGATACTTTAATAAGATATCAATATTGCAAAACTAATTAACCATTTCATCCTAAACAAATAATACATACTTTACATGTATGATTTCATACAGAACGCAAACAAAATCACTGTTTATTTGTAAGGGGTTCATGATATTCTATTTTCAAAAGCACTTGAACTATTGTTTTTTGTCTTTTTCTTTTCCTTACAATGAGTGTGAGTTATTAATGCACATGTTATACGTTATCACTTTTCTTCCAAATATTGTTATAGTGCACAACAAATGACATTTGTAAGTTATTAACAGAAAACGATTATCGTGTATCTGATAGCATGGCCTTATATGTGGAGAAGCTTCTTTCTACGTCTGTTCAAAAACAACTGGGGAATATGTAAAATTCTGTACAACATTTTTTTCAACTTCTGTTAGTTCTTCAAAGGAATCCTTATCTCCAGAAATACTGTCACTAATCTTGCAAAGTTTATAATATCCACCATTTTTTTTCAACATATTTGTTATTTTCGCAGATATTATTTTAGTAATTTTATCGTCTACTTGAGTCACTTTCTTCCAGATATTTCGAAATAAGAAAAACCGATCAACCAGTTTTGTACCAGACTTTTCTAAAGCTGTTATGCAATTACGAATAAACCCGTAATTCGATTCAATGTATTCCAATTGTTGTTTTATGCTTGAATCAACCAACAGACGTTGGGCTATTGGTATTGCAAATGCAACTTTCACATCAAATGATTGAATAACATTCTGGACGTGGTCGAAATATTTACAGTAATAAATGCAGGCCTTCAATCAGGAACCCCATCGAGTAAGTATAGGAGAAGGAGGAAGAGATACACCTGGACATATTTTCTTGAATGCTTAACAAAACGCATCACACATTTCTTCATGGAACACGGATGAAGAACTATGACCCTGCTCACATTTTTCGCCTTCTTCTTTCAACTTCATGAGGGCACGTTTGTGTACATCCCTATTTACATGTCTTAGAATATTACATGCTCTATTTACTGAAACTGATATTTTACACAATTTGCAGAATAGTTTATCTTCGCTGCAACAAAAAAAATATCACCATATTCGGAAATAAGTCTCTTAAACTCCGCCGAACGAATTTTCTCCTCCTTAGGCATCGTAATACTAGAACCGAACTGTTCTCATGTTTCTTCAGTACTGACGTTTGCTTTACTAAGCTGTACCTACTGCTTGCAGCTATCCTGTGTACTGCAGAGTCAGACCTCTGCGGGTACACAAGGTGAATTTACAACCCTTGCCCTGTTGCCGTTGTGTCGAAAAACTGCTCCCTTTGCACTGCTTTAATCATAAGTGTTAAATGTAGTGTACGTAAGATTCAAGATGAATCCAAACTTCTCTCATTACATGCTTCAAGTAAAATCTCCGTGTTTTCCATAATAGTTGGTTCATTTTGTCGTAACATATTCACATCATGCGCATAAAATTTGTCATGTTATGAATGATATTATTATTATTATTATTATTGTTATTATTATTAGCAATCTATTTCACTGCAGAACATTTCATAGAATATTGAAATAACAAATATAAAAATACGTTTGTCATCATGATGGTAGGGTGATTCCCCATAAAAAGTCTCAGAAGCCCTGGTAATGTCTGCGAGCTTGTTTTTATTCCTTTTTCTATGTCCTTTGCGAAGCCTAAACCAAACTGCAGATACGAAGTTCCCCTTCCTCTCTGTCCAAGAATCCCTTTTCAATTTCTTTCGATTTTTTTTTTGGCCTCCATTTTCTCTACTCTCCGAATAAATAATTTAGACGCATGGCAACAGACGTATACAGGAGGCTTACAAATGTCCGCTTTACCATTTCGAAGTGGATCCGGCTTACAAATGGCTGTTTAGAACTTTATTCTCTCTTTTTTACGATAAAGACAAGTGGTAGACCACAGATACGTTGGACACTTCACTTGCAAGTAGCTGTGTGCGAGGGAGAGCGAAGATGTGGGCAACATTGATTTAGATCTGTTCATTTCTCTGTCGAATCATTCTTACGATTAAGGGGGAAGTACAGTATGTTCAACGCACTGTTATATTTAATTGATCATAAATAACACTTTTTGAGTTTACGATTTGAAATTTGGTGTGTTTATTTAAAGTGAGTATATGTATTTTGAATATTAATTATAATATCGTAGGAATAAAGGAAGTCCAGTTATGAATCGAACTGAACTAGGTTAGGATACAGAAGATAAGAAATATTTTCTCATTACGTTTTAGAGATATGGATCTAAAATTTTCCACATATTTATCCCCATGTTATAACTAACGCCTGCAGCTAAATATAATTTGTTTTTTTTTTTTTGTGTAACATTTGAAATAATGTAATCTTGAATGATAAAAATATTGTATCGTATAAATTTTGCCCACTGAAATATGAAGTTTTTTTACATTTAGACATTCACAAGAAGCAACATTTTTGAAAGACCATGCAGCCATTTGTAACGCTAAGGGGCTGTAGGTGTATGGGACTAAACTGACACATATACTGGGTCCAAAATGACACAGATTAATGCAGATCGCACTAAACTGACACATTTACTGAGCACAAACTGACACAGATTAATGCAGATCGGACTAAACTTACACATTTGCTGGGACTAAACTGACACATTTGCTGGGACTACACTTACACAGATTAATGCAGATGGGATTAAACTAACACATTTGCCGAGATTAAATTAACACAGATTAATGCAGATAGGACTAAACTGACACATTTACTGCGTCCAAAATGACACAGATTAATTCAGATAGGACTAAACTGACACATGTACTGGGTCCAAAATGGCACAGAGTAATGCAGATGGGACTAAACTGACACATTTACTGGGTCCAAAATGACACAGACTAATGCACATGGGACTAAACTGACACATTTACTGGCTTCAAACTAACACAGATTAATGCAGATGGGACTAAACTGACACAATTACTTGGTCCAAAATGGCACAGAGTAATGCAGATGGGATTAAATTGACACATTTACTGAGACCAAACTGCCACAGATTAATGCAGATCGGACTAAACTTACACATTTGCTAGGACTAAATTGACGCAAATTAATGCAGATGGGACTAAACTGACACATTTACTGAGAGCAACTGACACAGATTAATGCAACTGGGACTAAACTGACACATTTTCTGGGACTAAACTGACACAGATTAATGCACATGGGACTAAACTGACACATTTGCTGGGACTAAACTGATACAGATTAATGCAGATGGGACTAAACTGACACAATTGCTGGGACTAAACTGACAGAGGTTAATGCAGATGGGACTAAACTGACACATTTACTGAGAGCAAACTGACACAGATTAATGCAACTGGGACTAAACTGACACATTTGCTGGGACTAAACTGACACAGATTAATGCACATGGGACTAAACTGACACATTTGCTGGGACTAAACTGATACAGATTACTGCAGATGGGACTAAACTGACACATTTGCTGGGACTAAACTGATACAGATTACTGCAGATGGGACTAAACTGACACATTTGCTGGGACTAAACTGACAGACGTTAATGCAGATGGCACTAAACTGACACATATGCTGGGACTAAACTGACACAGATTAATGCAGATCGGACTAAACTGACACATTTACTGAGAGCAAACTGACACAGATTAATGCAGATGGGATTAAACTAACCGAAACCAGATGGGGCACAGTTGACGGTTAATGTAAAAAACTAAAATAAGTAAGGAATATGATACGATATAATGATAGTAAGGAAGAACGGGATGAAATAACAACAAGGGTAGAAAGTAGGAAGTGTGAGAGGAATAATGGTGAATGAGAGAAAACTAGTGACAAAGCATCAAGGTAGAAAGAACATAAATAACAATGAAAATACAATGAAAGATAAGAAATAGAAGGTAAACGTGGAAAACAGGAAAGATAAAAAAGAAAACTAAGTTTACTCAGAACACTCTAGATGTTATTTATCACACGGATGCATGTAGAATATTTATTTCCAAGAAATGCAGCTCTGAACGAATCTTTGACCTATATCATGTCCCGTGAGAACCAAGCACATCGCTTTTATACTGCAACCAAGAGTAATTACAGAGTGCGAAGTAAAAATACGGTCGGAGCACATCCCATCCCATCCCATCCCATGAGGGCGGATGTGGAACCGAAGAGCGGGTAGGCAACGAGCAGCACCCGCACAGCTTCATGGTCTTGGTCAAAGCGAAAGTCAATTTAGGAGGCCACCATGTCAAATTAACGCTTTTAAGGTCATCGCTCAGAAAGAAAGCGCCCTCACAAGGAACCTACCCGCTGATTACTGCCGACGTTGGCAATTTCTTTCAGCAATCACCTGACTCGGGCACTCCATTACGAATCACACCCTCTAACATTTCTGCTTTCATTACATCTAATTTCATTTCTATTATAACATTGACGCTTTTATCCTAGCTACTATAAAGGAAGGTGTTGCAGTTAGAGACTCATTTTCACCTTTTTTATATATACAACTTCCTTTGGCTAAAAGTCTTAACATCAGTTTTCCTGGCTATCGTTTAATTACGTCAGCATATAGGCTACAGTGTGATTCGAATGGTTATGTCATTACGCTGGAAGGTAAAAGAGCTAATGATTTGCAACAATAAATTAAAATAATTTTATCCATGAATGGCATCTAAACTGTTCTTTATTTCATTGTCCTTCGCAACCTAAACAATGGCTTTTCACAGCACTGAATTAATAGTTTTAAATTCAATGCTGTGAATTAAACTTTTTCCGTGACAACCAAAACATTAGCATCCACAAAATCCATTCATTCATTCATTTATTTACTGACGTTGGAAAAGTAGGCCATTATTTGATACTTCTGTACTGAATAAAGTTTGTCTTTATAGTTAAATAAAATGAAAAACACGTTATGTTATTTTACTTAGTAACTTGCCATGAAGCATTTTATAATATTTATTACCATAGCAACAATACACCAGACGTCATGAATCATAAAGAATAAAATTTTACACTGATAATATAACAGATTTATACGCCTAATTTAATTTATAAATTTATTTTCTTCTAATTTTCGGCAAATAAACAACGTACAGTAGATAAAGTATTGTATACAACTCGTACAAATGTAGCTCCATTAACTTGTGGAAGTTAGATCCACTCGGTCAATTGTTACCATAACAGATATATTCTGTAGGACCAAAAATTAATCTTTACGTAGATTCTTCGTCGAACAGTTCATACCATGTGGAATCCTGGCCACCAAGTTACTCAATTGAGTACGCTTCTTGTATAATGACAGTTGACAGCCTAATATATGTCAACACGTATGACGAACTGGGAGTTAGGCCACAAAAGGAAAAGCACTATATAGAGAGGGATTCGGTCCGGTGCTCTGGATTGAACTCCGGGTTAGCTCAGTGGTTAGAGCGCTTGGTACTTAGAACCAAGGACCCGGGTTCGATCCCCGGCGCCGGAGCGAATTATTCTTCTCTAATAACCGATGACGGAAAAGTGAAAGAAAGATGGTAAAGTACAGTATTAAACAACTAAAACAGCAACAAAGGAGGAATAATGGGAAATAAATATGAGGTATAGAGAAAGAGAGAGAGAAATGAATAATGAAAGTACAAATTACGTGTAAAGGAATGAAAAAGAAATTATCGAATAATAGAAAGAAACACGTAGTGTCAAGGACAACAGAGCAGAAAAATAAATAACATACGAACTTAAAAATCTCTACGAGTTCCGTTTTATTAGCGCAATAGAATCAAATCCGCATAGCAGAAATACCACAAGGTTTCTTTTCACACTTTAGCTTGAAAGTGTTTCTCAGTTGCATCACTTTTGTACACAACACACCATGTACGTATCTTGGCGCCTGAAATATCCGCTGCACGTTTTACAGCTTGCAAGTGCTTCGTCATTTTTGCACTTGAAGAAGAAAGGAGTGGTGATTAAAACAGCTTCTGAAAAGAACATGCGATGGTATCTCCTGGTTGCATGATTGTATATAAAGGAATCCACAAGAAAACTAGTAGCAAGGCATCCCGTTCTGAGAAAGAAAGCTCATAACTTATATAAATGGTACAAAAGAGACATTAATATTATTAACGTGGTGGACCAAGTATCATATGCACAAAGCAGGTAGACAAAAATATTAGACGCAGGGTCGCCAATATGCAACCTTCATTCAATGTGCAATATTGTATTCTTTTTTTTTTTTTTCATAATAAGATCAGTTTCAATTTTTCATGACAAAGCCCAAATTTAATAACTGAGAGGTCCGAGTGCAAATAATGGTAAGGGACATTTCCACAAAAGTCGAGTTAATGCACGTAGACAATGGCAATGAACCTTCTTTACTCATATTAGTAAACAGTTCCTTGTTTCCTCAATAGATGACAACACTATGGAGTGTCAAACTTCTTAACTTCTTAACCTGCGACTTGCTTTTTGGCATATAAATGGTGGTAAGGGCCAACAAAATGGCTACTGTAGTAGGCACGTTTGTAACTCGAATGTGTAAAGTGCGGAATGTATAAAGGAACCGGTGGACGATTTGAATAGTGCTGATTCTATTAAAGATGCAGGCTATGTTCCTGATGAAGATAACACGTCTCAAAGGAGAAATAATCAGGTAAATATAACGTATGACCTATTCACGTAAATAATGTACTTTAATATTGTTTACTTACTATACACAAAGGATGGAAATTTAATACATGTTCTGTAATATTAAGGATTACCCCACTGATGATTTTTCATTATTATTTTAATTTTTCTGCATATTTATTTTTGAAATTCTATGTATTTATCCGTTATATGTCTACTAACATTTTGAAATAAGAATTACATGAATTATTAATCTACACAGTGAAAATTGTTTAGATCCCAAAAGTTGTAAATGTCCACCTTTGAAAGAAGCCACGTATGTCAAATATCTGGGTATCATAATTGATCAGAATTTAAAATGGCCTCATCACATTACTTATCTTTGTAAGAGGCTTCGTAAAACAATTTATAAATTCGTTAATCTTCGATGCTACTTACCTATTACAGTTCTACGAAATGTTTATTTGGCCATTATTCAGTCTATCATTCAATATGGTATAATTGTTTGGGGTGGAAGTACAAAAATTAATCTTAGTCCGTTAAATTTACTACAAAAACGAATAATTAAAATTTGTTTGAAGAAACGTTTCGATTATCCAACTAAATTAATTTATTCTGAATTTCATGTATTTAATATTGAACAAATTTATAAGTATACGCTGTTAAAATTTTATCATAAAAATCGTAATAAGTTTGTATTACAGACACACAATTATGACACAAGACGAAATATTAATTCAACATTAGTAGAACCTAAATGTCTCACATCTGCTGGTCTAAAGCATAGCATAAATTTTGGCCCTCGGTTGTACAATGCTTTAACTAAATTACACCCAGAACTTCTAACATGTAACCCACTAACATATAACAAGAAAATTAGAAACGTGTTAATATCTTCAATTTGATTAAATAAATTTATAGCCTATGTGTATGAATTAATCAATCTATATTATATTTGTATTCTATAATTTTGAAATATATATTAGTCCTACTTTTCACGTGCGATATTATTCTTCTCTAGTGTTAATATTATATTATATAATTCCATTGCCGCTGTAATTACATTTTAGTTCCTATTTTATTTTACTTATATATTTATATTATTATTTTTTATTTTAATATTATATCTGAACTGCGACCGAGCACGAGCGCTGCTCATTCGGTCTCAAATTTTGTTAATACTACTGTATCTCCTTTTTATATTGCTTGTATTATTTTATTTGTATTTCTCTTTGTTTGTTTTGTAATTATATTTCCTTATTCTGTATATTTGAAATAAATAAAATTGAAATTAAATTGAAATTACTTTAAAAGGAATTCGCGTTATTTAGGAGGAGGTGATCTTGTTACCCCCCTTGGTAGTCTGTGTCATGAATATTCCAAGATATGAAATTCAATTTGTAGGTTAATTTTCTTATTTTTGAGCTTATATACATCCGAATTATTTTATTTTCTGTTATTCATACGAGCGTATCATTATTCATATTGTTATTTATATTATCAAGAGTATCATGACCTTTGTTTCAAATTTTTTAAAATTTCTATTTCTGTGTGTTGTAGAAAATTCCAGGATATAAAATTCAATTTGTACGTTAATTTTATATATTTTTGAGCTTGTCCGCTTTCAAACTATTTCATTTTCTGTAATTCATACTATTAGTCATATTGTTATTTATATTATCATGAGTATCTTGACCTTTGCTTCTAATTTTTTTTACTTTTTTTTCTTTCTGTCTGTTATAGTTATTCTAAAAATGATTTTGTTAGAAATAATTATTAGCAGAGTTTTTTCCGAGATATTCATTGTAGTATGTGATGTTCATATATTTGAATTTCAACAAAATAATAAAATTTGTTTTCTTAGATTTATACTTTTATTAATTTATCTTTAGAACTTTTAAAGACTTTATTTTATTATAAACAAATATCTTGATGTTCATTAATATATATATATATATATATATTGTATTTGAATATTTAAATTTCAACACATACGGTAACCCAAATGATTTAAAATTTCTTTTACAATTGAATTTACACAAGTAAGGTCAAATTCAACAGTGTTCATAAATGAGATATTAAGCATACAAGGAAATAATTTATTACAGTTGTATGAACACTTTTTGTAAACTTAAATTAAAATTAATATAATCAGTTAAAAACCGGAGATGTTTCGGAGGAATGCTCCTCCATCTTCAGTGGCAATACCACGACGCTGGTACAGATGTTCGACCGCGTATCGTGGCTTAAAGGAGACAGCCACGATACGCGGTCGAACATCTGTACCAGCGTCGTGGTATTGCCACTGAAGATGGAGGAGCATTCCTCCGAAACATGTCTGGTTTTTAACTGATTATATTAATTTTAATTTAATTTTACAAAAAGTGTTCATACAACTGTAATAAATTAGTTTCTTGTATGCTTAATATTCTTTTACAATACTATGAATTTCATTGTTTGTAGCTTTGTTTTCCACCCTGCCAAATTATATAGCATTGAGTGTATGTCCTGAAATGGAAGGTAGGCAAGTTTAACTTTACTGATAGTTTTTCTTATAGTGTTTTTCTTATAGTATCACAGGTAACATTATCCAAAGTTCATTAATTTTGGTACACGTTTAAAAAGAAATGGAATTGGACTTTCGAATTATCCTGTATTTTTAAAAAGCGGAAAATTATTTCATATTTTTACATTTTGTATAGATCCATAGTCAGTAATACATGCATTGTTAATATTCGAGGTGTTTAACAAAGATTGGCATCATGATTTTCATGGGGGTAATTGTTGTAAAAAACCTTGGTAGCAGGAGAGTTAACTGTGAGGCCTATTGTTTTAATATTCTGGGTGGACCGAGTGCGTCAGTAGGTCATATTTTCCATACGTTCCTTCTATATATTATCTATTTAGTCTGTGATTGAAACATAAAATCCGAACAGAACAAAAGTAGCTTATAGTATATTTTTTCTCATTTTCAAGCGCCATCAGCGGTTTTCTGAATCGTACAGTGGTGACTTGGAAGAAGTTTCCCTTTCTAAACGAGGAAGACCAGTCAACATCTACTCATTTCAAGATCAGCTCCGGAAAAAATATTCAGAAGCACTTCCAATCAAAGCAGACAAACTGAATGATATACTGTCTAGATTGACATGGATCACTGTTGTATATCATGACTGGTAAAATAACCTATAACCAGCAGGAAAGTCTGTAGGTGATCAAGATGATGGAGATGGTGATGACGGATAAAGTGATGTGTTTTGGTTTTATGAGTGTAAACAGTGTTAAGTACATTCATTTATGGTGTAAACAATATTAAGTACATCTGCACATTAATTTATTTTTCATTTTTTTGTGCCAGGACACAATGTTAAATCTCTTAAATCCAAACAGGAATGCCTTGAAACACCATTTGTTGTGAAAACATGTTTATTTTTCATGTATGTTGAACATAATTATGAGATTTTCTATAACTTTCACCTCTTCATTTCTCAAAGTATGTTTCATGTCCCTTACCATTGTTTACTACCGAGTCCTTCAATTACTGAAGTGTTATTTGTAGTACTTGCTGCAGGAAACTATTTGTATGATTTCCACGGATATTAACAGTTTTCTTCAAAAGAAATAAAATTTGTTGGCATGACGCATCTTCCTATACAGTTTCTTCCTAAACTACACCACAGACTTAGTTCTTAGTTATAGTTCGAGTTAATAATTCACCACAGAGTGACACAAATTAAATTTAATCCGCCATTTTCTTGTTTAACATCACTTTTTTCCATCCTAGTTTCATTCTAGTGCTTTCTCCTCATTATACTACTTAAAATATAAACAGTCTTCCAATAAGAGCATCCTATATTTAAAATGGACATTACGACAAAGTGAAGAGAAGCGAATAGAAGTATTTGAAATGTGGATATGGAGAAGAATGGAACGTGTGATGTGGACAGACAGAACAAGAAATGAGGCTGTGTTGGAAAGAGTGGGTGAAGAAAGAATGATGCTGAAACTGATCAGGAAGAGGAAAAGGAATTGGTTGGGTCACTGGCTGAGAAGAAAGTGCCTACTGAAGGATGCACTGGAAGAAATGGTGAATGAGAGAAGAGTTCGGGGTAGAAGAAGATATCAAATGATAGACGACATCAAGTTATATGGATCATATGAGGAAACAAAGAAGAAGACAGAAAATAGGAAAAAAACTGGAGAAATTGGGTTTGCAGTGAAACACCTGCCTTTGGGCGGAACATTAGATGAATGAATAAATTAAAAAAGTCATTCGTTCGCCAAGCATTCCGTTAATTACGTGAAGTTTACGGTGTGTGTAAGATACCGTTATATGATAAGGGATTATTTTTTTATCTCAATTGGAAGGTATGGATCTCAGAAATGTCTCCTTTCAGCAAGATGCCGCCACTTGTCATACTGTTCACGAAACAATCGACCTTTTGAGGGAGAAGTTCAGAGGCTTCATCATTTCGCTTAGTGGTGATATTAACTGGCACCCGAGGTCGTGTGATTTAACGCCGCTGGATTATTTCTCATGGGATAATGTTAAATAACGGGTTTATTCCAACAAGCCAGAAACAGTTAATGACTTGAGGAACAATGTCACGTGCGTTATTCGTGAAATTGGACCTGGTTTATATCTGTTACTGAAAATTGCAAGACAAGTATACGCGCAATCCAACGAAGCCGCGGTGACCATTTAAATGACGTTCTATTCCATATCTATTTCATATTTTCCATCTCAAAATTGTTTTAGACAATAATGTTCTTAAAATAAGACAGATTTATTATATTGTATTAATAAAATTCATACGTAAATATCGAAATAATTTTGAATTGTATTCTCATAGTTATGAAACAAAAAGTATGAATTCTTTAAGATTGTTTGAACCAAAATACAACATTTCTACAGTATTTAATCATAGTAGTGATTTAGGTCCAAGAATTTATAACAATTTTATATTTAAATATCCTAATCTTATCAATTCTACTAGTTGTAGTACTAAATTAAGAAAGTTATGTATGGATTTTATAAATAATGGAAACTTGTCAATTTAAATTTATGTATTCTTATTTTGTAGTAGACATAAGACAAATTGTATTACATACTTCTTAATTTCAACTCAGGAATCCATCCCTGAGCACGAGTTCTACTCTTTCAGGGGTGGGCTAAGTTTTATCTGTTCATATTGTATTTTATGTTACATTTATCAGCAAATAAATAAATAAATATGTAATGGCATTAAGTGTACTTCAAAATAATAGCAATTAAATAAATAAACCTCTTTCGTTTATACAATTTATTTCATTTTAAAGTGTGACTATCTTATTGGGAGACTCTTTATATACCAGTACATTCTCTTTCCCACTATTTTGTATACCTATTTCTATTCCTCACTCCTTATATGCCTATTGCCAATTCCCATCTCAATTCCTCGCTCACTTCTTAGTCTCATATTTCGGTCGTCTTTTGTTTTCCGCTGCTTTCTGTTTTCTTTCCCAAATTCAGAATTGTATTTCATATTCTTAATTTTTAAGTCCCTAATTCCTGCTCTCGTTAACATTCATCCCTCATCAATAACTGCCAAATTTTGTCTCCGATATTCAGCATCATCGTTGTCATAATCATCATCATCATCCTAATAATCATAGAATCATCCTAATAACCATAGAGGTATACAGCTGGAGCATAATTTGATCAGGATGTTTTCAATTTTAATTACTGTCACAAAATTCACAACAACATTGAAAGTCTGTAAAGTATTCTACTGTAAGGCGTTGATGGAAGTCTTGTGAGCCTTCCGGCACGAGAATTCTTATCAGGGACGTCAACCAGAAAGAGAATAAGCTTCAGCGCCCAAAATGTAGATTACTTGCAAAGCAGCTCGCTTCCATTTTATTGTGATCTCGCAAAACTTGGTGCACACACGCGACGTACGAAACTGACCCGGTACAAGGTGTGAAGAGGAAAATCTTGGCAGCAACTGTCTTCCATGGAATATTCATGTGTTAAAATATAGTCTGCTCCAAAACGCATTAGCTATTATACACTTTTCAAGTGATCACTATACCTCGAATAGTTAGGACCCTAAAAAACTAATTTTTGGCGTATAAAATAGGTTCTAAAATTATCCAAAATCCGGACTAAAATACTATATTATGGATATGAAATGTATTTTTTCTCTGAAACTACAATGACTATAAAAATTGAATTAACTTGTGAGTATTAAGGTGGCTGACGGGTGAAATTTTGGTCGTTTTCAGTCAAAACCGCATTTTTGTTTTCTTGTAAGAAATGTATCACCAATCTCTTGTTTATACGTTGAGCAAGTTTCAATGCTCTGCGGCGATCGAAAACATAAAAATTACGCAATAATTAAATGGCTGCACCCTTGACCTTCAATTCATGCAAATTTTACAAGCTGTTTTCTCACACTTTTTTTTCCAGTACATTTCGTCAGGTTCGAACTGCAAAGGTTCTAATAATTTCGATGCTTGGAACATGAAATTTTTACTGCAGGTTCTGTACACTGTGGTTTAAAAAAGATCGCATGGGGCTTATAACTAAATGATTACTTTTTAAAATAAAAATGAAATATTTTTAGTGACAATGGAAAATTGATATGTTTAGGTATGCAGTGGTTATAAAAATGTTTCCCCCTTTTATAGTCAAGATATAGGAAAACTGATGCTTAATATTTTTCTAAATATGCCACAGGTCTTGCAAAAAAAAATAATAATTATTCAAATATTTTATTAAAAAATTAGCAACATATTAAATTTTGAAATTAAACTTCACATTATTATTTATCACACTATGGTTATACTGTATGTACAAAAAATAAAGACGTAGGCCTATCTTTAAAAATGAAAAAATAATAATTTCATCTATCACCCCCTAACACTAACAATAACAGCATAATTACTGTTCTTAGAATTTTATTTTTATTATGTCTTAGGCTATGAATAATTATTAATTGATCAATCGGTCTTATTTCTCAACGGCTGTTGATACGTAAGTATTATTATTATATCTGCAATTAAATTAATTGAATCAGAAAATGCAATAAGATGACATGACATGTGACAAAAATTTTACAGGAAACAAAAATATTTTAATTCCTGCAAATCATGTTCTGTACGTATGTAAAAATTAATTTTATATGTCGGTGTACACATTTTGATTTTACAAAATCTGATACCTGTATGTTCTTGAACTAGGGAAGAAAAAATTAATGTTTAGGATTCACATGTCACCTTTACGCAAATTATGCTCTTCCTGAGGATCAGTTAGACATTTTTCTTGTCAGGAATTAGAACTGAGTATCATGTCTCTATTAAATTGTATACATTACAATACAGTATAATTCTGTTTTTCATTTACGTGATTTCATTACTATGTTTTAGAGTCTCTTTTTTCATTCGCTGTCGCTTATGCCAGAATGTTGTTCTCTCCCTTTTGATGTTAGAAGTCATTACAAAAGCTCACTATGAAGTTCATATCTATGAGGATAATATTTTAACACCTTCTTTATACATTATATTTTTTCTCGTGAATTGAAACTTTCCAATTGTATGCTTGTTCAGTTGAAAGATTGATTACTTGAGCATTGGAGTTTGAATGTAGGCTTTTCTATGCCGTCGCTGCTGTCACCTATCCCTTCACATTTTTATGAAATGGGATGTTAATCATCATCATAATCATCATCATCATTATCATCATCATCATCATGGTGGACACAAAGATACGTTCCGCTCATAATGGAGTAAGGGATGTTTAAATTCCTTAACTTCAAAAGATCTTTTTTCGCTTTTTGAAACATGCCTTACAGAGGACTCATCTGAACGACAGTTCTTTTTGTAGTATGTTTCCTACCAAGACTAAAAGTTACGGGTTATTTCAGAGTTCATGTATGTTACAGCAAGACTATCAGAAGTTATTCATTTTCAGCGTATTCCGAATCTCACCGGACCGGTGGACATCAACGACGTCACGCTGCAGCGAAATAGGAACAAAACTGCTGGAAGGTTCAATGGCATCATGGCGGCTATGCAAGTTGTTGTATGTGCTACGCTAGCAAGATTTGGCGAAATTTCCATACTGTCATCCCGTTCAAACAAAAGAGAGCATAAACAATTCATTTCTTGAACTACTAGTAATAACTGGTCCGTTGACATGTCGTTCATATGCCATTAACATACTATTTTACGTTACGATCATTACAAACACAGCAGAACACACCGCCAAGACACAACAGTGCACAATATCATTCGTCTGCTAATTCCAGCCGTATAGAACAACCAATCAGATACATTGATGGCAGCTGATGGAGACTGCCACTACCTCTGCAAGCTGATGGAACCGGTGCGACAACGCTGGAACATCAGTGACGTCATCGTTGAAATTCGGAATATAAATGAAACATTATTCATCATAGAGTTTTACTCTAATGTTTTTGTTGTGAAACCTTCCATTTTCTTAGACAAAACCATTTTATAAAAGGAAAAATAAATTTCGAAATATACTGAAGTAATTTGTGTATATTTAACTCTATCAAAATTTGCCATACTGATTTCTTTTGGAAGAAGTACATCCTCCCCATTCAACTCATCCCTACTGCCTGCTCAAATTCTCAACAGAACCAAACACTTTATAGTAACTTTTTTATTACAACAACCAAATCATTCTTTGAACCAACCAGAATGAATGAATGAATAAATGAATGAATGATTGAATAAATAAATAAATAAATAAATAAATAAATAAAAAATAAATAAATAAATAAATAAATATCTCATGATATTCACAACTTTCTCCTTTTGCTATGTGAAAAAGTTAAAAACATATTAATACATTAGAAATAGGCATATTTGGGTTCTTAAACCATAAAATAGGTCACAATTGACGAAATAGGCATTTTAGTTACCATAAAAACCCCTCCCAAACGTATACACACTTTGTGTAGAAAGTGTAGGTATTTAACTAATTTTATTCCTACAGAAAAATAAACATTTAAATTAAACTCCGACGTCTGGTAATTACAAAAGCTTACTAAAATATGTTACTATATATATAAAATTGTGTTTCGTATAATTATAATAGTAGTATGGTCGCCATATAAAATAAGTTAGACGTTTAGATTTAATATTACGTGAAAACAGTGATCATGAGTTCTAATATTAATGTTGATGTATTTGTATTTATTTCCTAATAATTGTAACATAAAATAAAATATAAACAGATAAAACTTTAGCTCACCTCTGAAAGAGAAGAACTCGTGCTCAGGGGTGCATTCCTGAATTTAAATAAATAATTATATAATACAATTTGTCTTATGTCTACTACACAATAAGAATATGTCAATCTAAATTTACAATTTTTCATTATTTATAAAATCCAAACATAACTTTATAAATTGAATACTAGAACTATTATACCTGACAAGATCAGAATATTTAAATATACATTTGTTATATATTCTTTGGCCTAAATTACTGCTATGATTAAATACTGTAGCAGTTTGTATTTTGGTTCAAACAATCTAAAAAGAATTCATACCTTTTCTTTCATAATTATGACAATACACTTGAAAATTATTTCGATTTTCATGTATGAATTGCATTAATACAATATAATAAATTTGTCTTATTTTAAGAACATTAAAGTCTAAAATCAATTTTTGAGACGGAAAATCAATAGGTTTATAAAGACATATTTTAATTATTTCCTCCTGTAATAAATAAAGTCAACACAGAACTGCACGCATTGTATTCTTCCCCTGACATAATTAGAAAAATTAAATCCAGACGTTTGAGATGGGCAGGGCATGTATTTTTTATTTTAGTAGGTTATTTTACGACGCTTTATCAACATCTTAGGTTATTTAGCGTCTGAATGAGATGAAGATGATAATGCCGGTGAAATGAGTCTGGGGTCCAACACCAAGAGTTACCCAGCATTTGCTCATATTGGGTTGAGGGAAAACCCCGGAAAAAACCTCAACCAGGTAACTTGCCCCTACCGGGAATCGAACCCGGGCCACCTGGTTTCGCGTCCAGACGCGCTGACCGTTACTCCACAGGTGTGGACGGCAGGGCATGCAGAACGTATGGGATAATCTAGAAATGCATATAGAGTGTTAGTTGGGAGGCCGGAGGGAAAAAGATCTTTGGGGAGGCCGAGACGTAGATGGGACTATAATATTAAAATGGATTTGAGGGAGGTGGGATATGATCGTAGAGACTGGATTAATCTTGCTCTCAGGATAGGGACCAATGGCGGGGTTATGTGAGAGCGGCAATGAACCTCCGGGTTCCTTAAAAGTAAGTAAGTAAGTAAATAAATGAAGTGAGTTAAAATTGGTTTTAAATAAGCTACTCCATCCTATAATTTCATAAATTATTACCGATTGAAATAAAGTTATGCATAGACCTTTTGTGCGTAATAAACTTATTGACAAGTAATTCCTCAATAAAACGTAATAACATATTATTTTACGTAATTAATGTGTTGTTTCCATTTTAAATGAGAGTCGAAAATTATGCTAAATATTTATCTTCAAAAGATGTAGTAATGCACATAGAATTTTGTTCTTTTCCGGTGTGTTAGGCCTATTCTGGCTTGGGGAATTGGAAATTAGTTATATCCTAAATAAACTTTGTGCTACTCAAAACCAGCTGATTCTCACATTAAAATTCTATTAATCTTCATAAAAGGAATTAGCAGAGTCCTCAACAGAAAAGTTTGTGATGGTGGATTTAGGATCAAAATTCTGATATGATCTTCATAAAATGGAATTTAGAGACAAAAATCTATGTGCAGCCGTGTTTGTTCAGGTCTGCCACAACTTTGTCTCTCCGCAGCCGGTGAAATCCCACCCTACTCTTCTGATGTAATCAGATTAGGATTCCAGGGATGAGGTCGGAGTGCATGACTCGTGAAAGACAACAAACAGAGAGTCTACTGTAGTAGGGTTTTGGTACCAATTTAACGGTACGAGTCCGCATTAACAGAATATTTTCTCAACGTGTAACATTAATTAAAAATTCACGAATTCGTTACTAAAATCCGGTGAATCATTTAATATGCCTTTATGTTGTCTTCTCCTCCATATAAATTGAAGTCAACTACTTTCCAATATCACTACAGGGTAAAGGTTAGTAATACTGTGGTAGGAATAATATTGTGATAGTTTTTTTTAATGAGCGAGAGAAGGACCGGTTTTGTGCAGCAACTTATCCACGAACATTCCCTTAATATGTTGACGCAAAAATCCGATCTTTCTCTCGCTCAGTAAAATTGTAATCAATTCTAAAAAAAAAAAAACTATCACAGTTTTACTCGTATCAGAATATTACCAACCTTTACCCTAAATGTTTCATTCGAGATTATTACGATTGAATTGGCTACTAAAAACGATCCAACTAGCATTTATTTTCAAAAATTACTTTTTTCCATTTCATTGTACTTCTAAGCGCATCTGGTCAGTAGAAAAAGAGCCCAGTCATAATTATAATTCCAGTAGAAAGCACTTAACGAATACTTCGGTTAGTAGAAGAAAGGCAAAATTATTGTTCTTCGGACCTTATTCTAACAATACAGTTTTTCAGTTTGTAGAAGAACGAGTCAGTCAATTACAGTTGAGCCCTTCTTCTTCTTCCAACTTCGATTCATAAGACTATTATTTATTTAATTCTGTAAGTTCACAATATGGTGCATTTTGTAGTTTGGAGTTCCAGTTTTCTTAGTATAACGTCTCGTCTGTTTTCATTTACTTATTGTAATAGCTTAGAATTTATTTTGTGTTCAATTTGTATGTATTAATAACAAAGATTTAAGAGAAATTTTATTTCTAAAATAGTATTATTGTAGAAGAAGGGCTGAATTCTGTTATTTTCAAGTTATAATTAAACCTATTTCAATTTCAATTAGTCACAGAAAGAAATAAAATTATATCATCCTATCTCCCTGAGAGTGATTTAAATATATGACATTAAAGAATAAATTTCATGTCGGTATTTGATACTGAGGTATTCAGAATTTTGTTCGTCCTGTAAAATTTTAAAACGAGTTGAGCCCTTCTTTGAAAAACAGTTTTAATTAAACTGTGCCTACTTAGTAGAATCTAGACAGAAAATTTATATGCCTATATTCTATGAGTGCCAAATTCTATACAAGGAAGCTCCAGATTATGGACATAAAGCTATGTACCTTTAGACAGTGAGCGTACCAACATACGATGTGTGATCATTAAATTCCGAGACCTGCCTCATAACTGGAAATAAAATTATCTGATTTAAATTTGGCTGCCATCCCCTTCAAAGCAGTTCCTTTGGGCAGCTATACACTGATCCCAACGTGTCTGCCATTTTTGAAATGCCTCCTGGAAGTCGCGTTCTTGAAGCCCGTCAAGAACTTTCTGCAATTCGCGTTGGACCTTCTCAATCGCGCCAAAACAGCGACCCTTTAGCTTAAATTTCATTTTCGGAAATAATAAAGATCGCAAGGGGGGGGGGGCAAATCTGGTGAATATGAGGGTGAGGAACGACGACCATCTTGTTACGGGTAAAAAAATTTCGTGATGCGAGAGCTCTGTGAGCTGGCGCATTGTCGTCATGGAGCATCCATTTGTTCTCTGCCTAGAGTCGTGTCATTAAAGTTCAAAATGAACATGAGGATCATTATGCACAATTTGTCGAATTTTATCGACATTGTCGGCAGTGTTGCACGTGTGTGATAGACCTGGTCTCTCGTTGTCTTCAAGCGATGTTCTGCCATTTCTGAAACGCGAATGCCACTCAGAACACCTCGCCTGACTCACTACTTCATTCCCATTGGCTTGCTCCAACATTCCATGGGTTTCGATTGCTGATTTCACGAAGAATTTGATGTTGGCTCTCTGCTCCAGCTTCGCACGTGCTAACACAAGTCTCAATGAAGACAGCGCTTTGAAACTTTCTGTCGCGTCTCTTCAAGGTCGTCTAGTGCCACTGCTGCTCGCGCGTGTCAATCACGTGATCCCTTTGCCCCTCAACAGACACAGTCTCGGAATTTAATGATCATACCTCGTATAGTTCTATAGCTACAAATGTATGTATAGGTCATTCGCTACCTCATGAAACCAAATGCTTGCGTGCATCATAGAATATACTGAGAACTTTATGGTGGGGGTAAGTAAGCTCGTTTGCCACTAGTATAAGCGTAGAGAGGGAGGGAAGTTTCTCAGTCCACTTTCTTCTTCCCTTAATACGTAGTTAGGTTTCACGAGATACCGAAGGGCCTTTAGCATAGTGAAGCTATGCACTTGTGGATATTAAAAATGGACAAAAGGAAAGAAACATTGTGTAAAGTGTTGTTAGAATGAAGAGAAAATACAGAAAGCCTCTAAGCAAAAACCACCTATATCTTCGTTTTGTCTTCCACAAGTACGACTGTTACCACTAGATTTTGTCAAACATGGCAGCAAAACTCACTCTTTGTGAAAGTTTCTTATTGGGTCTGGTAGCGAGTACGAGTGAGGATTTATTTCTGGTGTCCGTATGATTTTAATGCATATATCTGCGTGTACTATAATTTCGTTTAGAGGATTTCGGAGTAAAGTTGCATTTTTATAGTGGGTTACTAACGACTCTGTATCAACTATTACGTCATTTAACGTCTATGAAATTCGTGATATCGTAACGATATTTGGTAAGATGATGCCTAGAATTCGCCGTAGTATTACCTGACATTCGGCTACAGATGGAGAAAACTCGGAGAAACCCAACCACTACCAGCCCAAGCAGGAATCGAACTCACTTGCTAGCGCAGCACCGCATTAAAAGGCAGAAGCCTTACTGCCTGAGCTACGCCGATTGCTAATGAGTTTTATATATATATATATATATATATATATATATATATATATGTATGTATTTATTTATTTATTTCCCTAATGTAGCAACAAATAGTCATAATGTTGAAGTGACTATCCGTGGGATACTTACGCGAGACTCTTGCGAGCCCCATAATGGAAGCCAAGAACACAGTTTCCCATAACGAAAGTGTCTTTCAGAGGTAACGAAATAAAAACAACTCGCTATATATGTCCTACCTCTGCAGTTATAATTTTCATTTCAAATTTTAAAAGCTTAGTTCTTATATGGATTACACGTAATCTCTCAATTATCCGTAATTGCTGTAATTACAAAAACTACCATATGAAAATTTCAGAATGTAATAAATGCCTCATCGTTTTAATCATATTAAACGAGTAATTATGAAATAAACCCAACGCCATCAGTCGCATTTAAAAACAGAACGTAGCAATTTAACAGTAACTGCATCATTATGATAATTACATATTCTAAACAGAAGGATGTACGTCACAAATTGCCTTATGTGTAATATGACCTTTGACAGGGACCCATCTTCATCATCATTATCACTTTCACCATCACCAGCCAATCAATTATATGTATATGTATACTATTACATTACACGTACTACCCTTCGTTGTAAATTGCCCGGTGTTGATTCCACGAACTAGAAGAGTGCGTCATTCTCCTCCACGAATGCTTTGAACCCCTCAATGCCCAGCGTTCCGTAATCGCCTACGATGTCTTGCATACGACAGTGGCGACATGAGCGCGTAGTACATGTTCAAAATTTTTAACGCATTGTCGCCTTGTTTTTGTCTCCGACTTCCATAATCATGTACAGTATGTCAGTACTCTTTTCTATATCGTCCTCTGTACATTACCCTCTCGCTATACTGTTCATTTCATTCTTCCTAAAACTTACAGATTTTGTACCATTTTGAGCAGCCTAATTCTCTAAATATATTGGGAACGTCCAAATAAAATCTGATGTTTCTTTCTAATTTCTTGATTTATGTCCCTGGTTATATAATTTATCATCATTGTTGTCATTATTTAATTTATCATCGTCGTTCCTAATAGTGGAAACAAGGTGATAAATCGTCATTAAGAAAAATAGTCCTATCAGAAAGTTATGAAATTAACACATACTCTTTAATTGTAGCGCATTAAATAGAGACAGTTATGATAAATTATCAGATATGTTCAATTTCTGATTATATTAATTATAAGAGAAGTCACCTTGATATCAATTGACATAGCACTGGCTTCTGATGATGACAGCGAATAGCTAAGTGATGTTTGTGGTGGACAGAGATAAGGATCCTGAAACTTTCTCTTGGGTTTTGCAATTTTCCTCCAATCCACAGTCACTCTCTGTACCCATATTCATTACTATTATTACAATGGTATTCACCTAAAACGGTGCTGCGTGATGTAGTATCGTGAATGGCTTACAGATTGTATGAGGCTGAAGAACTGTAGTACGCTTTCTAAGGTGTGGAAGGACACACTAGTGCAGCGATGGGAAATAGCATCTCTCAAGAGAGCTCAGCTTCTCTCGCTACCTCACTTGCTGTTGTAAGTAGGTACTCATGAATACTGCTCTGTTTACAGAACAAGTAACCCATTCCTGGGAACGTAAGACGTGCAGGCTGATCGATACTATGGCACCACACAGCTGAATCACTATGCACCACCTTTCGGACAAAAAAAATAATTCCCATTTTAAGGGAGGTAAGGCACAACAACCTAACTACAGGCTGTAGCGCTAATGTTCGAGATATCCCGTACAAAGCTATAGTACAAGATTTTACAACAAAATATCATTACACTATTTTAAATTAAAGTACGAAATGAAGATTCACTCGAATTCAATCTCAATGATTTAGAATTTAATCTCTTGCACAATAAGGAAAGATACATGAAATGATCAGTCTTGCATTTCGCCAGATCATACCGATTCGATTAAATTAATTATTACGCACAATGGTTCAGGAAGAATACTAAATATTTCAGGTGGTAGTAGTCCGGATTATGAGTAAAATGTACATACAGACATGTATTCAATTTTCAATAAATATGGAGATACAACTGTTTGAATGTTACGCAAAACGAGCCTTACAAATTATAATATGCAGGAACAACAAATGACTTCATACTATTGAGGGCAGCACTGTCCAAAATGTTTGTAGGGAAACAGCTGTTTGTAGCAGGGGCGTATTTTGCGGACTACCGGGGCTACCAGCGGTAGCCCAAGGAAATTACAAAAGAAAAAGTTTATAATATAACATAATGTAATAATTTTGTATTATTAGTTTTACCATAGTAATTAAAATTAAAGTAATTGTTAGATTTATATGCGCTCTCTGCTCTCGAAAAGAAACAAGTTGTCAAGGCGGCATCGCTGGAGAAACCGCTTGCTACGTGAGGTAGCCTGTGACCGTTTCGCTCACGCTGTCCTTCGCACAACTGCCCGTCCCCCCCCCCGCTCCCTCCTGTTTCCATCGTGCACTGTAGGCGGGTGAGTTGCCGCTCTCGTGATCGGTTTCTTCGCAGGCGCGAAGCAGCAATACGCTTAGTACGCTAGCAATTGAATGTGATTGTGTTCTTGCAGCGCATTATTTTAAATCTGTGATTTGTTCGGGTGTCTAAGAGTTATACTAATTGTGAATTATTAAGTTTTTAATTTCCCAATTAAGTGATATTGTGAAAAATATGGCAGAACAAGTTTCTGGAGAGGTTTGTGTTGAAAATGACTGTGTAATAGAAGGTTTATTAAAAGTGCCTTTTAACCGTCGTACATAACAACGAGAAAGTTGAAATTGTGAAAATGGAAACACCAACTCCTGAGTTAAATTTGTCCATGGACGTAAAAGAAAAACAGCGAGAGTACACACGCCATTTCACTTCAACATCATATGGTAAGTGGAATTGATTGTGTGGTACTTCTAAACTGTCTAAACTATTTTGCTGGCCATGTTTGTTATTTAGCCGCGAAACTAATGTGTGGTCAAAAGAGGGGTTTTCTAATATGAACTCCCTTCGAACGGCAGTCCTAGAATACGACAAATCAAAAGCTCATATTTGTAGTAACATGAATTTTGCAAACTTTGGGAAGACAAGAACTGATTTACAGCTAGATAAGCAAAAAGCTCTACACATCAACCAACACAATGCTCTTGTGAAAAAAAAATCGGGAGATTTTTCTGCATCTTATTAACGCAGTCTGCTTTCTAGGAAAACAAGAATTGGCTTTTCGGGGTCATAACGAGAGTGTGGAATCAGACAACATAGGAAATTATATTGAATATTTAAGTTCCTTAAGTGAATTTGACCATTTACTGGCCAATCATCTTGAGAGTTCAACAGTATTTTTTGGTACTTCTCTCGCAATTCAGAATTACTTAATATTTGCTATAAGTGGGGTTATGATGAAGAACATAAAACCTTTTGTGGCCATTGTTGTTAATGAACAAGTTACTGCTCTAATCAGAGTCAATTGTCCACTGTTTTAAGATACGTCGACAGTACTGCCATGTTCAAGAACGGTTTATAGGATTCACAAATGTCAGTTCGGACAAAACTGCTGCTGCTTTGTTTCAGCATGTGGAAGGTGTTATAGCAGAATACAATGTCGGCAATAAGTTAATTGCGCAGACATACGATGGTGCTTCAGTTATGGCGGGAGATATTAATGGCTTAAAAGCAAAAGTTCAAGAAAAGTATCCTCAAGCACTATTTGTCCATTGTTACAGCCATGTTCTCAATTTAGTTTTGCAACAAACTACTTCATCCATTCCAGAATGCCGCATTTTTTTCAAATCACTGTCGGGTTTAGCTGCATTTTTCTCATCATCTCCTAAAAGATCAGAAAAATCAAGGAATTTATGAACAAGAAACTCCCAAAAGTAGCACCAACTAGATTGAATTTTACATCTCCGCTTGTAAATACAGTAAAGGAATACAGAGAAAAACGGACTGCTTTCTTTAAAAATATCATTTGTAATGACTCTGAAGAAAACTGGGATGATGCTGTAAATGTGCAGGCTCAAGGATATTTGAATTTTTTCACACAGTTTCAGAATATATTTCTTCTTGAAGTCTATGCTAGAGTGTTCGCACATACAGATGTCCTCTACAATATTCTTCAGACAAAAAGTCTAGACATAGCATACTACTTGCAAGAGGTATCAAAGTTTAAAAAAATACTATATCCGAGTTCAGACGTAGTGGGTTTCTGTCCATATGGAGTAATATGGAAAATGAAAATTCTTCAGCCAATACAATGGACCACCATTAAAGCGAAGAAAAGGGGATGATGAATTGAAATACAGGCAGCTGTACTACAGCATACTAGATCGTATGCACATGGAAATTACTGACAGATTTTCTGATTATGGAAAGCTTCAGTTCACACATCTTCTAGATTCTCAAAAATTTTTTGCTTAAAGAGAAAACTTCCCGAATGAGGCACTAAACAAATTATTTCAGTCCTATAACAGTCACTTTGATCAAGTACGTTTGAAAAATGAATTAAGTGTAATATATTCAGCAGAAGTCTTTAATTTTTCGAACAAACCTATCCATAAAATATTATCTGCCATATATGAAAACCAGCTGAACCAAGTTATTCCTGAAGTCCTTAAATTGGCAACATTAATTGTGACAATACCAGCTACGTCAGCATCGGTAGAAAGAACATTTTCTGCGTTGAAGAGAATAAAATCCTACTGTAGATCAACTCATACACAAGAACGTTTATCCGGCTTGGCACTAATATCCATTGAAAAGTCATTTCTACAGAAACTTTGCAAGTGGCCAAACTGTAATTTCAAGGACGAAGCCATCAACGTATTTTCGTCCCAATCAAAACGTCTGGAATTCACATAAAAATGTAAGGAATTTTATTATAGGGATTTTAAAATATATTTTGTGTTATAATAGGGTCAGTGGTAGCCCAAACACTTTAACCAGTATACGCCACTGGTTTGTAGTTACCTTTTCTACAAGAATAGGTATGTTCTTCCAGCATGATGAAGCCCTTTAAAATTTTATCAGTTGACACAACACCGAAATCTAACATTCCACGAATGATGGAACGGCCGCGATGGTCACGAGCTTTGGCCACCAGGGTATCCAGATCTCACTCATTATCTGTTGAAGTGAATTACACAGTAATTGTGTATTATAGGATGATTCAGGAGGAACATTTTATGGGTCTTATAAATAATAATTAAATATACTAAGAAGGCAATGTGACTTTGCAACATAATAAACTAATTCTGTTCAATCCCAAATCTCGGTATTTTGCCTGGATTGAACGTAACAGAAACTCCCTTCGTTCTTACACTAACACCACTAAAATAAATTCAACCGTGATACCAAGAGAATATTAGAGGTCTACCAATTAAGTAGTGCGTTTCATAGTTACATCAGTAGTCAGGAAGTTAGATATAGCGTCGATGCAGTCCAGCATGTTGTCGGTATCAAATCAATTTTATGTTCCAATAATCCACAACTGTGGAGTAATGGTTAACGTGTCTGACAGTGAAGCGGGCGAAACAGTGTTCAAATCCTGGTTTGAGACAAGATGCCTGGTTTAGGTTTTTCAAAGGTTTTTTCTTAACCTATTTTAGCAGAAATCCTATACAACTTTCAGCGTTGAACCTAGGACTCATTTCATCATATAATTACTACATTTCTTTCATTTTTATCTTCGTTTCTTTTCCATATTTCGTGCTTGCTCGGCCACCGAACTTCGATCCCACGGTATGGGGTCATTAGTTGCTGGTGGCAGTGCTATGTACTATGGGCTTTCCCCTGCGATCATGGTAGCTCGTGGGACCGGAGTTGAGGGACAGCGGTGATGACTACGTGGAAAGATAAAAAGAATTCTGCACGCTGTAGGGGACTTCGGGGGTGGTCCGCAGGGGAATCTGTAGCGCGGAGAACCTTAGATGTGTACATCATTCCATTATGGGTAATACAATGGGCCCATCCAAACGGCCTAGGTACGAGGTTAGTTCTCAGCCCGTACATCTCCTCTCAAAGGGGAATATGTTCCTGGACTTTCGTGTCCTTAGTAAAGTTATAAAATTGCCTTTGTTTCTTTTTCCTAAGAAAACGAGAGCATTTAAACATTGGCATCTGGTATACGAGTTTCAGTGATTACAGATGTCTGTAATATTCTGTAGACTCGTTCAATTTAACGACAATCCTGATAATTTATTATCACTAGAGGCATCATCTCTACAGCACTAAAGAAAATGATACAACGCAACAAAAAAGGAATAGCTCCTACGTCCTTGACCTGAAATATGTACTGAATATTTCTTGAGTGTTATTGCGGGCACAAACTGATGAACGTCATTTGTGGTGTGTACACTAACTCGAAAAGGAGCCCATATCATTCATCTCTGGTCATGGATACATGAATCGAATCTATAAGATTGGTGGAGGAAAACTAGGACACATCATCGTAAACAAGCAGCTACAGCAACGACATGATCATCTGTCAAAGTGATTATACATGGAGCGGAGATGGCTCTATCATAATGCAATTTTTATTCTTACAAGATCGTTTGACATCAATGTAATACGACACCAATTTTCCTCCTTCTTATCGTTACCAATATTGTTACTTTACAACCTCTAATCACCTTCCTCATCATCATTGTTATAAAAAATTCCATACTACATTTTCGTCTCGATATATTGGCGTTCAAAGATATCTGACCTAGAATTTTCTGATCATGTAAGCGAACTTCTTAACCACGAGATAATTCAAAGCAAAAGAATAATATAATATATTTCATAGTTTGTCCATTTATTATAATATTATTATAACAAATGGACAAACTCTGAAATTGTTCCGCTAGTTCTCAATATGATGACCTAAAATCACATATAAATGACCTTAAATTTCTAAACATATGACATTAAAATTTAGAAAAATGACTGATTATAACGGGAATATATTAAAAAAAATAGTATACTTTCACCTATGGAAAATACATTGTCACCTAACTCAGTCATTAACTGTCGCAAAAAGAACTTTATGCTCGACCATGCCGAAATGTAGTAATTATACACCTGGTAGCAGTCCTTTAATGCATGTCATTAAAGTACACCTACTCATTAAAGTTCAGGTGTTCAGCCAATGACAAGTCAGCTTTGTACCGTTATATCGATTATTCTCGGATATGCAATAGAAAGACAATTAGCGAAAAGTCACGGAGGCTGGAAATCCAACACTGTTGCAGAAGGTTATGTTCTGTTACTATAATAATTAGCATTAATTGTAAATTATATACAAATAAATTCAATTTGTCATCTCGTTTTTCAATTCTAAATCAATTTCCAGGTTATATCAGAGTAATCTTCATCTTATTGTCTGACAAGGTCAATGACATTCGGCCTCGGAAAAAAATCAATACTTTCGTGTCTGCGCACATCTCACAATTCAGGTCATTTCGCACATAACCATAAGAAGACCTAATTTTAACTAATTTCAAGTTAGAAATATGGTCGAGCATAAAAAGTCGTATGAAACTTGCCTATAATGGTAATTAAGACGCTCGTATGAAAATTATGAAACTCGCTTGCGCTCGTTTCATAAACAATCATACTTGCGTCTTAATTACTACCATTATAGGCTCGTTGCATAATGTATTATTGTCTGGTTTGTTTTCCTTTCGGTTGTGAGATACAATATGGTGACTGCGGGCACTGCTGCTGTAGTATTTGTTCTGTTGCATTGAATGGGGGGAAGCAAGTAACACACGTGATCAGGAATCAAGGCTGATGCAACCATAAGGAAAATTCCTGTAAGACGCAATCGAATTGCGTAAGTAATCTGCAGTAGATTCTCGAATATAGATTATAACTACAGCGTAAAAAAAATATGTTCATAAGAAGAAAAGGGCAAAAATGCAAGAAAAAGTAGAACATTTCCTAAAAAATGTTCAATAGACAATAAAAGACCGAAAAATGCAAAATAATGCAAGATAAAAGTAGGCTATATTTGTTCGTGTTGCAGTGAAACGAGTTTGCATTGATACCTGCATTGTCTGTGATGTCTCAGAAAAAAGATGATGTTTCATCAACTTCCGAGCCCTAGTTATCATACACCCGTCTGTCATCTCAAATGTGAAATAAATATTTTTCTCTAAAGCGAATTAAAGAATTAGAATGAATTTATGCATGTCAAAAATATTTAATTTGTTTATTTACTCGTTTACTTATTTATTTATTTGTTTCTTTACTTACTTGTTTCATCATGAGCTACCCCATGGGATGAACCGATTTGGTAACCGTAACTTTTCCCCACGTTATAGTTGAGTTATCGCTCAGACCATGATATATGTAAATGGGCCAAGAAACTGACGTTGAAATACAGTATGTTACTTATGATTCCTTGTATTGATTTCAAAAAATATTTCTCTTTCTTTATTTTATCAGTTCATATTGGTTTTATAATGTAAAAGTGTATAGCGTTAAATTTCGTAACCTATATATACGGTACAATCTCTGATTGAGGTTCTGGCTGACATGTATGGGTACATCTAATCTCAGGCAATACGTCTCACTTGACGATATGTGTCAGAGGAAGAACAATTGTTTGTATGTATCTGAAAACTGATTAGCAGGGAAAGGATTTATATGTAAATACATATTTACTTATAAAGCTAATATAATTTATATTTTGCATTATCTTTATGTTTCACAATGTGTAGGGTTGAAAAATCCTACTTTTATTTTCCATATTTTTCCATATTTTAGAGTTTAGTACATATTTTCGTTAATTTCCATATATTTTCCATATTTCATATAAAACAGTCCATATTATATTAGGTTTAACAATAAAACAAAACAAAATTCCATTAACTTTTAAAAATACATTTCAACAATAGAGATTTAAACACATGTTCAGTAATCCCTTTAACATCAGAGTTATTTGAAAATTAGCAGTCCTATCAACAATGGGAAAGTAAGTTACAAAACTGTATTAATTTAATTTAAAATTTTTAACAGACTTCAGTTGTGCAGCTCAACAGTTAAATGCCAGTCAGAGTACACATAGGTTCAGTTTTGTAAATCATACTATAAAGACGGTAAATATGCCAAAAGTACGTCATTCAGTCAATTTAAAATCAAAACTAACAAGTTACATTTCAGAATTTAAAGAAGATGGTTTATCAACTGACAATAAAATATTATTTTGTAATTTGTGTCAGTGTGCAGTATCATCTACACAAAAGTTCCTGGTGCAACAACACATTACAACTAGTAAACATCAGGCCAACAAACAACTAAATTCCAAGCAGAGACAATTGTTTTTAACACAACCAACAACATCGAATGTAAGATCTGAGTTTAACATCGACCTGTGCCGTTCTCTCATCTCTGCTGATATTCCTCTCTACAAACTAAAGAATAAGGTCTTCAGGGAATTCCTTGAAAAATATACTCAACATACAATCCCGGATGAGTCAACACTTAGGAAGACGTATGCTCCATCCATCTACGATGAGACAATACAGAAGATAAGAGATGAAATTAAAGATAGTTCAATTTGGGTTTCCATTGATGAGACTCCCGACAAAGAAGGTAGACTTGTTGGTAATGTAGTTATCGGTTTGTTAAGTGAACAATATTCTGAACGAATTCTTTTACATTGTGATGTTCTAGAAAAGTGCAATAACAAAACTATAGTTAAACTGTTCAACGAAGCTATGGGTATCCTGTGGCCAAAGGGTATTATGTACGATAATGTGTTATTCTTTATTAGCGATGCTGCCCCTTATATGGTCAAAGCTGGACAAGCATTATCTGTTGTATATCCTAAATTGACTCATTTTACTTGTGTGGCGCATGCATTTCATCGTGTGGCAGAAGTGGTCAGAGACAATTTCCCTAAAGTAGATTTGTTGATTTCATCAGTGAAAAAAGTATTTCTCAAAGCTCCCAGTAGAGTTAACGTGTTGAAAGAAATGTACCCTGAAATTCCATTGCCACCAAAGCCAATTTTAACTAGATGGGGTACATGGCTAGAAGCAGTTGAATATTATGCCGAACATATAGACTCTATTAACAATGTTCTCCTTGCATTGGACTCTGAAGATGCAGTCTCAATTGATACTGCGAAAACAGTTACCTGTGACATAAGTGTGAAGAATGACTTAGCTCACATTCAGCATACATTTTCATGCATCATAAAAACGCTCAAAAGTCTCCAAAATAGGCACCTTTCACTATCTGAAAGTTTTGAAATTATAAATAGTACTGTGGAACAACTGAATCGTGGTAGAGGTAAAGTTGCAGATGCAGTAAGAGCTAAGGTGGACACTGTACTTTCAAAAAACCCTGGATATGAAGAACTACAAAAGGTTGTTGCTGTGATGAGTGGTGAATCAACAGTGAAGATTAACTTGGACTTATCCCCAGCAGACATTGTGAAATTGAATTATGTACCAGTTACTTCTTGTGACGTCGAACGCTCTTTTAGTCAGTATAAATCTATCCTCAGAGACAATAGAAGAAGATTCACTTTTCAGCACTTGAAAGAAATGTTTGTAACCTATTGTTATGGTAACAGACAACACAAATTGTGTTTTGTTGAAACTACATTGGAAGATAAGGTACGTCCATTATATTTTTTGTTTAGTTTGATTAAAATGTACCAATATTTAAAGTACATAGTCATTTTTTTATAATTTTAAGTCCATATTTAATTCCATATTTTGGTAAAAATCCATATTTAATTCCATATTTTGGTAAAAATAACTACATATATATTTACATATTTCATATATTTTTAGTCCATATAAATCCGTTCCCTGCTGATTAGTGTAATATAATATGTTACTAAGCAGCGATGTATGCAATGGATGGGGAAAGGAAGTGGTCACCTTACCACATTATCTCCTGGCCTCATTAGTGTTGTCTTATTGGTTCAAAGCTGTCTTCGGACAGTTGACTAAAGAAACAACCTATATACCTACCATAATTGATAACAAGTGGTGAGAATTAATTAAAACTCTTCTATGACGTAGATCTAATATTGTAAATATGTTTATTCTGTTCGGAATTCTGTTATGATTGTAAGCCCTTTCTTACATCGTAATTTCAGCCAGTTCGACGTTTACATTTCCTTTCAAATGATTTTATGATATCATATGATAGTACCACTGTCTAGTATATTGAGTTGTGAAGGTGCTAGGAACAATAGACTCTACCGGTACTATTTTGCATTGTCTGTAATGAGGCGATCGTAGCGATCCTAGTGGTTAGCAACTATCTATGGATGCATATTTACTACGTATTGAGGTTCGTAACTGTATATACTAGACTGTGATAGTACCTTAACGCCCTAGTTACAGTCTTCAACTTTTTAATTTTCATCGTTTTATTATTATGATGTACACAAGTAGGCCTACATATGATATTTGGTGCAGAAATTCTGCATTATCGTATATTATATATATATATATATATATATATATATATATATATATAGATAAAATTATTAGGGATCGTCAGTGTGGCTTTAGGCGTAATAGATCAATTATTGATCAGATATTTTGTATTCGAAAGATAATGGAGAAAAAATGGGCGTATAAGGGTAGACCTACAACATACATTATACATGCTGCCGCATCGCACGCTAAGTTCATTCTTCTTCGTTTGTATAGTCATATATATGTATATATATATATATATGTATATATATATATATATATATATTGTACATTTTTATACTGAACAACAATGTAATTTTATTATCTCAACAATAGGATTTTCTCTCCACACAGTAACACAGTATTCGTTATTGCACTCCACAGACGACAATGACAATTTACTTGGACTATTACGAACAACAATGAACTGTTAATCTTAACTAATATTCACAAAGCACTATTTACAACGCAGAATTGTCAGTTCTCAGTTCACAGCTCGTTTGTCTTGGCTAGTTCTTCTAGCTCAGTCACTCGCGTTCACAGAATCTCGAACCCCAGACCTTCGGAGACGATCCGCTGAACTTCGAACTCAGGTCCCCCAACTGCGGTCCACTGCACTCGAACTCCGGGCTTCAGGCTCCACAGTTACGGACACAACTCAATTCGCGCTGTGGTCTCGAAGCTGGCTTCACTGCTACAGAAGACTAACTCGCTTACTGTCCAAATCTGTCTGTAACAACACTGGCTTACTGACGGGCTGACTCGCGTTCACTTGCGCGTTGTATTTATAGCTAAGCCATAGTTTCTGGAGAGTTCGCGGTCGGTCGACAGACGCCTAGAAGATAACGGCTATCCAAACTTCTCTGGATCTTTCTCCTCAGTCACCAGCTGCTTTACTTTCCCCTCTCTGCCGCGGAAAGCGTGTCGCAACCTCCTCTCTCCTCTCCACGCCGCGCGCCGTCCCCCAGTGCTCCGTGGAGCCCGTGTCGACTCACGCGCGACCTGCTCTCTTGCGGGACGCGTGATCGAGTCTCGATGTGGCTGTCACAATATATATCCTAATCTTGTCAATTATAATAGTTCTATTGTATTGTGTATTGTTAATTGTATTGTGTATTGTATTGTATTGTGTATTGTAAATTTTATTGTGTATTGGTTATCATTTTATTGTGTATTGTTAATATTGTATATACCACTGCCACCGGGTGCTTGCCCACTTGCAGTGTAAATAAATACATACATACTATTAAATTTAAAAAGTTATGTACGGATTTTATAAAAATTGAAAAATTGTAAATTCAAATTTATATATTCTAATTGCATAGCAGACGTAAGACAAATTGTATTATGTACTTATTAATTGTAATTCAGAAACCCGCCCCTGAGCACGAGTTCTACTCTTTCAGGGGCGAGCTAAAGTTTTTCTGTATATACTATATTATGTGTTACAATTATTAGCAAAATAAATAAAAAATAAATAAATAAATAATAAACAAATAATAAATAAATATGATGAAGAATGGATAGAACAGAGAAAAATTACCTCCGACATCGAGACTTGAACCCGGTTTTTCAGCCTTACGTGCTGACGCTTTATCTATTAAGCCACACCGATGCCGGGTCGAATCCCCTCGGTTTAAGTTCTACTTCTCAGTTTTCCCTTTGGTGGCCTACCCTCTTGTACTGTGTCACAGATTATGGGACAGTGGCACAATGTCCAACGCACTATGCACAGAGGTGCACTCATTACGAGTGACTAAGTGGCCGGGATCAGATGGAACTGGAATCCAGTGTGGTTTAATGTATAAAGCGTCAGCACGTAGAACTGAAAACCCGGATTCGAGTCCCGATGCCGGACAGAATTTTTCTCTGTTCTATCTATCCTTCATCATATAAGGCAGAATTCCTGCACTGAAATAATGTACTTCGGTACACCATAATAATATGATTGCGTAAGTATTCACTTAGTGATTCAAGACGGTGTTCACCCCGTCGGATCCAGGCCAGCAAATGCTGGTGTTTACATCGATTTTTAATATTGGTGGAATTTTAAGCAATGCTAATGACTGGACTATTAGTTCATGCTACTTTGATCCTGTCATGTTAATTCATTTACTTGTGGTGAACGAATAAAAAATTGGACATAGATATGGATCGCTCTGTATATTGTTTCAAAGAACGAGTTTTGTACTTTGTTTTAAGCACAATAAAAAAAATTGGATTTTTTATACCTAATCCCAGACCCCGGAGAAAGTATTGCTTACAGGGAGACGCGCGATGTAGTATAGCTAATTTTTATGAACCGAGGACTCTTGTACGCATCAGTACAGTCAAAAGCAATCGACACGGGTCTTCAGAATACCGAGACCAAAAGTACGCAAGATAGAAGCACTAAGGAAATATGTTCGTCAATGTGGAGAAAATGTGTTTTCTATCCATGGTAATGAACTGTTTTGTGAATTGTGTCACGTGAAATTGGCAGCCGACATGGCATGCAACGTTAAGAAACATATAAATAGCAATAAGCATATACTCGCATGTAACAGACAACAGAATTTAAGGAAGGTGCAGCAGGAATCTCTTTCACAACTACTTGAACGAAGATTTTACGAAGATATGTGTGATGCTTTTATTGCTTCAAATATTCCGTTAAACCAATCAGAAAACGCGAATCTCCGTGGCTTTTCAGAAAAGTACACTGGAAGACAAATTCCTAAACAAGTAACTGCGGAAGAAGTATGTGCAATATGCATATGAGAAATGTCTGCGTGAAGTGAAGTGTAAATTACAACATGAGAAGATATGGGTTTCTTTCTATTGATGAAAGCATGGACTCCGTTTGACGTCACGTTGCAAATGTGGTTGTGAGTGCCCTTAGTGTGGAATGCTGCTGTAGATCCTATCTCTTAATGAGTGAAATGTTAGACAGGGCTAATTATTCCACCATATGTGAAATTTTGATAGTGCTATGGAGTTGCTATGGCCATCATGTGTGCAATTCGAAAATGTGTTACTAAGTTATATGTTACAAATGCTGTTACTATATGTTACAGATGGTGAAAGCTGTATGAAGAAATCTGCTAAGTTTCTTGAAACACGTTATCGGAATATGATACACGTTACATGTCTTGCACATGCATGTCATAGGTCATTGCAACGCATCAATACGTAAATAATATTACCAGTATGTCAAGTACAATGAAATATTTAGATCTCTTAATGAGAATAAATTAGAATTGCACTTTGTAAGTTTCATAGCTAATCACTGGAAACTAGTCAAAAGGACGCACAAATAATGAGACTTTAATGTATTACTTCATTTCTCAAGAACAAAACTGTACTACTGCCAGCGTCACGCTGTCTATCGTTATTTACCCCATCCCCTTCAAAGCAGGTATGCTATGTTGCATACTAAGCTGATAGCAATACTTTTCCTGGGGCCTACGAGTAATCACTACCCAGTCCCCTTAAGAGTATACATGTGGTTCCACATTGTATTCTTTACAAGATAATCGAGAAGAATGGATATTAGCGTGTGTCCTAAAGACCGTAGAGTTCATGCCCGGTTGCGATGAAAAACAATCTTTTGGTTTTTATATGTCCAAAGGATCAGATACGAGGCTAATGATAATTATCAGATTTCAATAATAATATTCTGCGGGGTTACTCGTGGTTGTATAAGAATGTTATTATGAATTTCTACCGCAAGGCCATATCCTAACATCATGTGAAAGTTGACATGAATCTGATGACCAGATTGGTGATTTAATACATTTCAGTACGGCTCCCGTAATATAATCGTATAGTAAAAATTATAAAATTACTGCGATGAGCTTTTTATTTTTGATTTACGACAATTGAAGGGTTCAGAACTATAGTGGCCCAAGCGCCATTTACTAAAACCGTAGAAAACAAGGATTAAAATGAAGTTATTACCATAATTCAATAGAAACATATATCAAGTAATATAGAGTATACACATTAATGTAAGTGATATGTCAATCTTCATTAATATTTTAATGTACCGTAGTACATATGATATTTCCATGCAGATATTCTGCGTCATAATACGATGAAAGAGTAATGGAACGGAGAAAAATTCTCTCCAGCACCGGGATTTGAACCCGGGTTTTCAGCTCTACGTGCTGATGCATTATCCACTAAGCCACACCGGATACCCATCCCGGTGTCGGACAGAATCTTCTCAGTTTAAGTTCCAACTCTTGGGTTCCCTCTAGTGGCCGCCCTCTGCACTACGTCATAGATGTCTATGAACCTAGGACCGAAGTCCACACATGTGCTGAGGTGCACTCGTAATGAGTGACTAGTTGGCCGGGATCCGAAGGAATAAGCGCCGTCTTAAATCACGAAGTGACTTAAGCATATCATATATATTTTAATTTACCGAAGTACATATGATATTTCCATGCAGATATTCTGAGTCATCATACGATGAAAGAGTTAAACTATGGTATTCACTTAACTTTAACCCTTGCTTTCTCTATTTTTAATAAATGGCGCTTGGCCCACTATGGCTCTGAACTCTTCAATTCAGCCAAAAAGAAACCAATATCAATATCATTAGTTCAATATTTGTAGTCTGAACACCACTGTAACACAAGTTTACCGAACAAAATTTCCTATCATCTTTTATAGCGCATTACGGTTTATTGTATGCATGGAATAACTTTCTCCGGACCTAAAAACAAGATTTTTCTTAGACAATATGTACAGACACATATACAGTTCCTGCGGTGAGGTCTAAACTAAGTTTTGGGACCAGCGGATAAAAAATGAGATTGTAAAACTTTAGAAACATATTTATATGGGTCCTTGTTGCTTGTAGCAATTTCCTGTAATAGTCACTTTCAAGCCAAGTTACTGCTGTAAGGGTGGTGGCTATCAGAATTGCCAGGGAGTACAGTAAAGCTTCGGCAATCCCCTTATCTCTCTCAACCCCTTTCCTTACCCACCCCCAACATCTCCCACAAAAAAAGGGAAAAATGAACTGCCGGACCTAAGCATTAGCGTTTCCCACTCCCGAGTAAAAGCCTACGAGTTATAGTTTCTTCATACGATTCTGTTCCATCGTCTGTAGAGGAAGAAAGAAGTTGGATGCTAAGCACCGTGTGGTTTAAGTTACGCGATGGACAAAAATAGCGCCCTCATTTCTAAACTAATTTCTGGGGAGTAAACACATTTCATATATCCGTCAAACGATTATACATCTTTAACCGAGTTCTACGAAACTTTCCCCATATGTAATTGTTATTATCAGATAAGCTTAAAATTTTATGAATATTGATAAGGATGCTAAACGCAATGACATATTATTTTTATAATAGAAAACTTTAGAATATAAATGAATAACCCTTAAAATAATGATATACTGTCTTGTGGTTGCAAACTGTCTGCAGATAACATTACCTTTCCTACGGGTGAAGAATTACGTGAATATATTAACATCATTCTCCTTGAAAACAATAGGAGAATCATTGATATTTGGAGCAAAAAGTAAAAAGTGGGTTATCATTGTTTTCATACTAATTTTATCAACAGTAATCTCACTAGAGGTTTTGATTTATCTAGAGAAAATCAAAACTCGAGTGGGATTTAATTGACTATTACACGATTAGAAGAAAGTTATCTAAAGATAAGAAGAGATAAAGTACTCTAATACAATAAAATATTAATTGACTTACTAAAATTCTATTTCACTAATGTTAGCTTCACCAAAAAGCTTGAATGGAGCGTAGCCGCCATTTTCAGATGACTATCTATGCGGTAAACAAATGACGATTTTAAAGCATGTTTTATAGTATCGTAAATAGTTTGCAGTTTGAAATGTTGGCAAACAAAGAAAAGAATGATGAAGGGTGGGTGGAGCGGAAACAAATTCTCTCCGGCACCGGGACCGAAACCCGGATTTTCAGCTCTACGTGCTGACGCTTTATCTACTAAACCACAACGGATTCCGGCCACTTAGTCACTCGTAATGAGTGCACCTCTGCACATAGTGTGTTGGACATTGTGCCACTGTCAGACATCTGTGACACAGTGCATGAGGGTTGGCCACTAAAGGAAAACTAAGAGGTGTAGCTTAAACTGAGAGAATTCAATCCGGCATCGGAGACGGGATCCGGTGTGGCTTAGTGGATAGAGCGTCAGCACGTAGATCTGAAAACCCGGGTTCAAGTCCCGGTGCCGGACAGAATTTTTCTCCGCTTCACCCATCCTTCATCATATGAGCCGTTCAGAGCCGCCATTTTCTGTCGACTATCTATGAAGGAAATAAATCACGGACGCAAAGCATGTTTTATAGTACCGTAGAGAATTTTCAGTTTGAAATGTTGGCAAACAAAGAAACAAATGCTAGAGAACTGATAGAAATAAACAAATGCTATGAGAGAAGATAAAATTGTAACGATAAGCAGCCATGAGTGGTTGAAACACATCTTTTCGTGGAGTATGACGTAATAAAAGTATAATAGTCATAATTATAGTTGTAGCTGTCTTTATTTTCTCGCTGTAATTACATTGATGTTTTTAATTTGAAATTTATTGCCCTATCATTAATATTTTTAATAAAACCTTCATAATTTTGTCATTATTAGCTATTCATTATTCATTATTAAAAAATGTAACATATTAACATCGAAATATTTCGCAATAAAATTACTTCATTATTTTCACCTCTTCTGTTTTTTCAGCTTTGTCAAAATAATCACAAAATTCATAATCAACAACCTCATATCTGAAAGTATGCCTGCGTTTTCAGATCCTTTTTAGTTAAAATTGAGGGCTGAATGTAGTAAACGATTAAAGTGGCGGAAGAACGACTTGTCTTTTCAAGCAATATTTTCCCATGATCCCGTACATTTTTCGAATTAACGCTATTTTTCTCGAAACCCGTTCACGACAGACCACAATGATGATAGACATATTTTAACACGCTATCTGATTCATCTTCCTAAGGACTCTATTTAATCCCTTCCATACTGTACATTTGTAATCCTCAGAATTTGTAGCAAATTTATTAAATGGAGTCCAACCCAGATCGCACCAAAAATGGCGCAGACTTCCTCTACACTCATTTATTTTTAAGCATCAGAAACAAGAAAGAATGATCTCATCTTAGACTTCATTAAAACCAAGCTTTAAAGTTGGATTATGCTCATTGTTGGTAAAGTTGTGAACTAAATGCAACTACATAAATTATAGCAGTAATTAGTAGAACTCAAGACAAAACTAATGTTTAATCTCCACGATTTAAATGCTCTTAACTAATGATTCTTGTTTAGCGTGGGATCTATGGTACAGAAACAATGTTACATAATGTTCAGTAACTAAAGTTAAGTGCAGGTAAGGTATCACCAAGAGTACAGGTTCAAATGCAAATTTGAAGCAGCCTGAAATTGTGTGCCTGGATTTTTTAGTACTGAATTAAGAAATTTAAAATAAATGACGACAGAAATTTTGTGTGTCCTTTGAGAACACTGATTCTCCTTTCACATCCATTCCACTAACTTCCAACAATTAATAATACAATATTTCGCTGAAGAAACTGACGGGAAGTCACATTCTTTTGATATTCCTTAAATAGGCTACAATTCCAATGAGATTCCTTCAGAAACCGTTGCAGCCTGAATATGTCTCATGGATTTTCAACATTTTGAAGCGGTGTCCAACATCTGGAAAGTACTGATACGGGTACAGACTCTAGCGTTGTGCGTCAAATTGTCAAATATTATTTACATATGAACAGAATTAGAACAATTAGTTCCTGTCAGTGTCTTATTAAATGCCTATCATGGTTTCTTCAGTCTCACTTTCTTTTTATTATGGAAATTTATTGCGAAGAAATAGTGCCACAGCAAAATATGTCTTTCGATTTCAGAAAAAAGTTGTGCTTATGCTTAAGGATTTTGGCCAAGAGAATATTGTAAACCCTTATTCAATGAACTTGGAATTCTCTCTCCTCATTGTATCCTATGTTTTTGCTAATATTATGTGCATATATGAACATTTACATTAATGTGATTCTGGTACACGGTACATTCTCATGAGGCTAAAAATAACCATAAGTTTATTGTTCCTAAATAAAGATTAGCTAAGGTTTGTAATAGCCATTTTGTTATGGGTGTGAAACGTTTTAATAAAATTCCTTTTAGCAATACAAATATTGATCATAGTATAGTTTTAAAACTAAATTAAAAGATATGCATCAGTTTTAACTTCAACTAAGCCGTTTTAATGGCTTTAAAAAACTAAACTAAACGAAACTAAATGCTGTGTCGTCTTTTTATTTCTATGATGCTCTTAAAAAGGGCGTTCTGTTAAGCCATGAAGTGAAAGTTCTCTTTAGAGCAAAAGGAAAGTTTGAAATGAGGACCAATACCATTATGATGGGTTGGAAATGTCATGCTATACATCATTATGCCTATTAAACCATATGAAGAATGTCACATGGAAGTTATACCTCAAAACAATCAATTTCTAATTTACACCCTTTTCACTGCCCACCATGATTGTAGGGTAAATGTAATTGGTGTCAGCAGGATGGTATTTGAGAGGATTAAGGAAAGGACTAGGTGATTACCTGACAGTCGTTTAGCAGTTAGAAGAAAACTCGAAAAACAAACAATATAATCGCCCAAGGGGGGAATCGAACCTATACAAGAGAGCAGTTCCGGATTACTAGGTGAACGCATATACCGCCTGAGCTACGTTCGTGGTTATATCTGTGGTGAACAATATGTCAATGAAATTCATTTTCCAATACTACTTCGATGTTTTCTGCAACGTTCATTTCAAATTTTTGATACTGGGTGAACAATCTTCCACGCGTCCCACTCCACTGCTTGAGGGTCTTGGACGAGTCAAGCTGATAACCGCGGTGAACGGGTGTCAGGTAGTTCGCAGTAAATAAATCTATTTAAAGTTTGTCGCGTAAGTTCTTACTAATAAACACTTTTAAAAATCTACTTACAGTTTGTCGCGTGAGTTATTACCTATTAATGAATACTAAAAAAATAAACATTATTGCACACTGCATCGAAATTAGTTATGGAACTTGAGCGCCAGGGAATCTCTCTTGAAATAATCTCCGCACGAGCCAATTCTGTTCGCATACTATATGGGGAATAGAACACCTGAATTGAGCCATACTGATTTATTTGCCACAATGTATTACGTCGCCTAAAGTATACACGCTTATCTTGCAAGAGTACAACTCACACTGACACCTGACACGACCTTCAGCGCGGTGGAGGCGGGAATCTTCAGCTGTTTCCGCGACTAGCCGTAAGCCGTGAGAACACGGGCGCGCGAAAGATTTTCACCCAGTATCATCAACATATAGCTTTCGAACAGTCTTCCTAGTTGAAAATGGAGAATTTTATGATCATAAAACATATTTTCTTCCTCTACAAGTGAGGAATGTTCTCCTAAAATGTTGTAATACCTTTTTGTTACACTCTGTATATAGCACATGATATTGTACTTGTTTAAATCATGATTGCAAAAAATACTGTACTAATGTCTCTACAGTTAATTCAAATTTGCGCTCTATAAACATTCCTCTTCACAACACGGAACCTCCTATTACTGTCAACAAATAGTATTTCCCTTGAGTGTTAGTGCAATACCTGTTTAGTGTACTTGGAAAACCTTAATCGAAGCATTACAAAAGCGCCAGAGACAAATCATTAATAGTTATTTCAGTTACAAGTTCGTAAAGGTTCTCTTTTTGGCACAAGTTTGAAGCTTGAAAAACACACGAGGGCTAAAAAGATAATTTCAGGAATGCGTATCATACAGTATTTTTTCTACGATAGCAAAGATTTGTATTTAACAAATATTTCAAGTTGGAGAGGTTATAAGATTACGTTTTCATGGCCGCCTACACAGAGCGACTAAAAATAGGCATCCATGGAATTACTGCCCGTTTCATTCATGATAACGACTTCATGGCCGTTTCAACCGGCCATATAATCAACAAAGCGGTAGGGGAAAGTTGAATGCTGCTCATTGTTGCAATGAGTGCTACAGATGTAACTTCAGAATAATAGGGCTAAAATTTAAATATGAATATTAAATTTGTTGCAAATTTGTGTTAAGTTTAATATTTATGTCATGAAAGGTCAAGGTAATACGTTAATTTCTTACTGAATGAAGTTTGTACATTCAATATTGCACTTTCTTTGACAGTGCGAAAAAATAATAGCAATTCTTAAAGTTATTACTAATTTTTTAAGCACTAGTATTTTAAACGCTCAATTTAATCGTACGCACTGATAACAGTGGGTAAATGCACTATCATAGAAAAATGTCTTTTTTGAAATAGAATCTATTGCTTTTTAAAGGGCATCAGCCGCTAACTTGCAGCGTTTGAAAATTAAGAAAATTCATTAAAAGATAAGTAATTTATACATAAAAAATTATTTTCAAAATATCACGTACATTATTAAGAAACGGGGGGAAAAATACAACTTTTTAAAATATCTTAATACAGGGTGTTTCAAAAGTGATGGTATATAATTTATAGATGAATTATACAAACTATCCCTAGCAAGAACTCCAGTAAATTGGTCGAGATAATGCACTCACTAAGAGCAGACGAGCAGATATCCCTATCTGAATTTTACCTAGATCAGATGTTCGAAATGCTGGCCATGCATCTGAGCGCAACGTTTTACTCTTTTTTGTAGTGAACTGCAAATCCTCTCTGGCAGTCCTGGATCATTCCTTACTTGTTGAAAAGCACTTTCAATCCGCAACCGCAATTCCTGACGTGTGTTGATTTCAGAAGTTTTAATCAAGCTTTATACATGTCCCGAAAACTTGTTTTGAAATCCGGTGACCTAGGAGGCCACGGTACAAGCCCTCCTCTGCCTAACTGAATATCGCATGAACAGTTAATTTGCAATGTTTATTGGGGATTTTTTCCTTTTTTTCAGTTTCTATTTTCCATCTATAAGTTATCACTTTTTAAACAATGTGTATAGTTTTCTGTTGTGTTTATAAAATTTACGTCAATTCACTGACGCCCTTAAAAAAAGAGATCTAATACCCTTCTATTCAAAACAATGCTTGTATATAGCGAGCTGCAGTGTCTGTATACGTGAAAATGATTATTTTAATGCGCTGTGATTCAGCAGACGATGACGGGTGTTCAGCACACGGGCTGTTCAAGCCGGGAAAAGTGTCACGTCCAAATGGTAGAACGTACGGTACGCTTCACCCTGCTCCACAAATTGTTAACCCTGCGTTGTGGCGTGTCCCGCCCTGACTGAAAGGCAGACGTATCTGATTCCATAGCGACAGGTAATTACTTCCTGCCAGCTCATTTCCTACCAACAAACAGACATCAGGGGATGTAACGCATTAATTATATTGCACTGCTACGAATACCACACGAATCAAATGCTTTGATCTTCAGCCTATAGCTATGGAAAAATGTGTTCTCTCGGAAAACCACAAATTTTTTCAAACTACTTTCATTACTGCTTTTAATTATTTATTTGAAGATAAACTCGGATTTTGATGTTATATACGATTGCAATTTAGGGCAAAGTGTGGTTAAGTACGGTGAAAAAGCAGTGAAATTAAAAAAAAAATCCTATTCGTATTAAAGTTGTCTGTGATATGTGAAAAATAAATTACATAAAATTTAACGCGCATTTAATTCGTGTCGACTGCTGTGACTATTTTTAAAGTTCTGGTACACAAGGTTCTTAAATTACTCGAAACTCTGACTGCAATTTCGCGTAAAGTCATTTTTTCTTTAAAATATTACTTTATGCGTGAAAAAAAAAATATATATATAATTCAATGTGTAATAATGGCCTAGTCAGCTACTCGGAAACCCTTTTTAAAGCTTTGGTGCACAAGGATTTTAAATCACAATAAATAATGTTTTAATTTTTCAATCTTATGACTTATCATGGACATTACGACGAAGTGAAGAAAAGTGATGTAATTGTTTTCGTAATTTTACTAACTATATAAGCAGTATAACGCAAATAAAATTAGAAAAGAAATTTTTTCTGGTAAAATTATCAAGTTTTGACCCTATGTTGTATGGACATTTTTTGATCCAGTAGACCGTCCCCGACGACTGTGAAAAGGACAGCACTTATACCCTCACACTCTGTACGTACCATACCTCCCAAACTTGTGGATCGCATACAGTTCCTTGAGAGAACTTAGTTTAGGTCACTGATTCGAACACCGATGGGAGAGGTGGCGCTACTCACAGGTCGGCCATGGAACTGAAGTAGTCCGGCTTTGAAGCTATTTCAATGATTCTAAGTCGCAAATACATTCTGAATCAATGTAACTAGTCCTTCACAGCCGATGATATTCACGTTGTTTTAATATCGTTGTCAATTTAATTTCCATTGATATTTTCTATTATTTTAGAGATGTACACATAGAATTAATAACTTTACTGTATGTCTATCTACAATACACCTAAATGCTTACTCCAAAACAAGTAGACAAAATGTATGTTCTATTACAAACGTAACTCTCAATCAATAGACTGCTGAAAACATGATACGCAATTGCAAGAGCGAATTGATATTTGCAATAAAAATGAAGAGTACTCCCAGACGCTTTTCAATCGATACAGCCCCGCTTCCACAGGAGTCCCAGTGATAATATGGATCGTAATTAAAAACATCTGGGAATACATTTCCTGCGTACGAAATTAAAAATTCATACAACCAGAGGCATTACATTAATTTACAAGTATCCTACCGCATACCACAGGATATTAGAACCAATTACTCCTACAATGATGATGCAAATGCTTGAAATCTGACCATTATTCCAGGTGGGTACCATACGGAATACTGTGCGAGGTATTTTGATATGCGTTATAGTAGAATCAGAATTAATTTACTTTAGTTTCGTCAGATTTCATTATTCATTGTAATATTAATATTTCCTTCCTACTGTTAATTATTTTATCTACAGTAATCACACTAGAGGTTTTGATTTATCTAGATTATTACACTTTTACTACGTCATACTATTTTTGACCAATAAAACGGTACGAAAGAACGTCTTTTAACCAATCATGGCTGCTTATCGCACAATTTTATCGCTTCCCTAACATTTGTTTAATTTTATCGCCAACATTTCAAACTACAAATTCTTTACGGTACTATAAAACATGCTTTGCGATCGTAATTTGTTTCCCGCATAGATAGTCGACTGAAAATGACTGCTCTGTTCAAACATTTTGGTGAAAGTAACATTAGTGAAACAGAATTTTATTAAGTCAATTAATATCTATTTTATTGCATTGAAGTATTTTATTTCTTCTAATCTTTATATACTTTCTCTGTTTTTATCATCTTCCTACCATTTGTTTCTTTGTTTGCCAACATTTCAAACTGAAAATTCTTTACGGTACTATAAAACATGCTTTGCTATCGTCATTTGTTTACAGCAAAGACAGTCAAGTGAAAATGGTGGTTCCGTTCAAACGTTTTGCTGAAGCTAACATTAGTTAAAGAGAATTTCAGTAAGTCAGTTAATATTTTATTGTATTAGAGTACTTTATTTCTTCTAATCTTTATATAATTTCTTCTAATGGTGTAATAGTCAATTAAATTCCACTCGAGTTTTTTATTTTCTCTACATAAATCAAAATTTCTAGTGAGATTATTTTTGAGAAAATCAAAACTCGAGTGGGATTTAATTGACTCTTACACGATTAGATGAAATAAAGTACTCTAGCACAATAAAATATTAATTAACGTCTTCAAAATGTTTTATTGTACCAGCTTAACAGTACAAATATTCCGCTAGTTGGCAGTAGTGTGGTTTGATTGTATGTTCTCTTGTAACCAGTTGTGTCAACTATACAGTCTTCATTCAATTCTATGGATGATTACTAGTCAAGAAGGCTTTGTTGATTTAGTTTAATTTGTATTAAAACAGTTACATTCTATTTCAATTGTCAACATATATTAAACAATCTCTGCTACGTGACTATCCATAATCTCAAACAGCAGAAGCTATAACATAACTAAACTAACATAAAGAAGAAAAATGACAGAAAACTTTTAATTAAGGATGATGAAATAAATATAAACCATTTTGAAACGTAACAATAATTATTGAAATTACAATGTTGGCAAACAAAGAAACAAATGCTAAGGAGGTATAAAAACAAAATATACTAGTGAGGTGATAGAAATTGTAGGATAAGCAGCCATGATTGTTTGAAACACGTTGTTCCATACCGTTATAATGGTCAAAAGTATTATGACGTAGTAAAAGTCTAATAATCTAAATCATATGTAATATATATAAAGGCTAAAGTGTAACACTGGTATTGCAATGAAGATAATAATATGGTCTTGGATGGAATCTTTCCTAGGACGGAGATTTCTGACGTAGAAATACGTATTTCTCATCACTAGTTACGGAGGGAGGGGTAACTTGGAAACTGACCGTCACGTAACAATGAAACTCCGTTTCGCCGTGACTGTGGCGGTTGTTTTTTCGCCACACGTTTTTTTCCCCCTTCCCTTTCTCCTTTATTTGAGTTTCATTTCCGTTTCTAGTTTTTGTTAATTAGTTTTGTCTGTGTTATTTTCTTTTTTTCCCCTATAGCGCCGAGGGGTTTGAGGCTTACGTGATCATTTTCTTTCCGCTAGGCTGCGCTGCTTTTGACTTGTTTCTACTACGGGGTTCTAAATTAACTGCATTCGCTTATTTGATTGGTTGTTTTGAATATTAACGGTTTTCTATGTTTTCATTTTGAGTTTTGAATCTCCTATGAGCTTTTGATCTGGGGAGATGTCTGCTAACATGGAGTCGCCTATGAACTAATGATCTAGGTAGAAGTCGCCTTACGAGCGGTGACCTAAGAGCGAGTGAGCGAAAAACATGTCTGCGTTCTGAGAACAACGCAGCATGGAGCTGCGTATTAGGGTTCCTGTGGGAGTGTGCGAGGACGCCGCAGCTGAATCGACTGATCGACAAGCTTATTATTTTTACGCGTGCATTATGTGACCTGATGAGAGTATTACTGCTAGTTACGTCAGTCGCTAAAGTGCATTTGTATGAGTATTACATGTTTTCAACTTATAACCCCATTTAATTGAGATACTCTCACCGATACTGTGTGTGCACTGCCTATATCGGTATTTTCCCGCGGTGTTTTTCAAGGATGTATAATATTATTTTAACTTGATGAGAGTTATTGCTCGCATGGTGATTGTGCAACGAGTAAATACCGGAGTTACCTTAGGACTGTAGGGTGGATGGTTTAAAACTTCCCACTTAAAACTACATTACTCTTTCGTTGCTCGTGCGTTGTATGAATTTGCGTTGCCATGCAGTAAACAGATATCACATGAAAGCACAGTCTAGTATATTCAGTCACGAAGCTTCAGTTGTTGAGAGTGCTAGGAACAATAAACTCTGCCGGTAGTATTCTCATTGTCTGTGATGAGGCGATAGTAACGATCCTAGTGGTTACAAACTATCTATGGATGCATATTCCCTACGTATTGAGCTTCGTAACTGTATATACTAGACCAGGCCTGCACAAGGTTTGCGCTCTCCGAGCCGGCTCACAGCTCATGAGCGGAATGCAGATATTAGCTGCGCTCTGTATAAGGGTGGACTGGAAGAAGGGGTGATCTTGTACAAAATAAACACAAAAGGAAGTACAATAGTAGAATTCCCGTTCAGTGTTTGCAAAACTATCTTGGACTATTATTAATTAATAAAGAAACATTAATTTTACAGAAATAATAGAAATTCTATAGCTACTTAAATGTACAATATCATTTTGTTATATTTTTATTTATCAGTACGTCAAAACGAGGTTTTGTTGGCAGCTGAAAGGAACAGTAGCCTACTGATCGTAATGAAACATCAGTCACAGATGTTCGATGACTGCCTTTATTAAAGTTGATTATAGAAAACAGTTGCTCACAAATAAAAATGTTGAGCCAAACATAGCAATCATTTTCATAGCCAGCCTGTGTAGTCGTGGATATTATTGCTAATGTTTAGTCTTGTACCAGGCTACTAGTATTATTCAAACGATCTTTAGCCCTTAGGTCACATTGAAGATCAATAAGTTCGAGCTGTAAATCGTTAAATGTTATGTTCCGTCTTTTAGAATCCTCCATACTGTACTGTAGCAGTAGGTCAACAACGTGAAACAGTTACTGAGAATAGGCTTACACACTGCACTCTACTAGATAACTGAGTGGTCGTTTCCCTCTCCTCTACCTATAGCAAGTCTATGTCATTCTGACGTATCGGCAAGCGGTAAACTCGGCTCTCCCGCTCGTTGAGCGTTGTTTGTGTAGGCCTGTACTAGACTGTGAAGTAAGTATATTTTTTCTTTGTCTTTTTTTCTTTTTACTTGTTATTTAACGACCCTCTATCAACTATGAGGTTATTTAGCGTCGATGGTAATGGTGAAAGCGAGATGGTATTTAGCGAGATAAGGCCTAACATTTGCCTTACTTTTGGGATCCACACATGTGGATTAACGGTTAGGGCGTCTGGCCGCGGGTTCGAATCCCGGTCGAAAGAGTTACCTGATTGAGATTTTTTCCGGGGTTTTCCCTCAACCCAATTTGAGAAAATGCTCAGTAACTTTCGGTGCTGGGACCCGGACTCACTTGACCGGCATTGTCACCCTCACCTCATTCAGACACTAAATAACCGAAGATGTTGATATAGCGTCGTAAAATAACGTACTTAACCTTACTGTTGGGGAAACCTCGGAAAAAACCAACCAGGTAATTAGCCCAAGCGGGAATCGAATCCGCATCCGAGCGCAACTCCGGATCGACAGACAAGCGTCTTAGCCGACTGAGCTACGTCGGTGGCTTCTTCTGTTTTGCTTTTCATGACTCGACATTTTTCAGTATCTTACTACAGACGCATCTTTTGTGATGGTCTCTGGAAGCAGATAATTAACTAAAAAACGCACATTTTAACTGAAGTCTGCTGCCATGATTTTCTCAGTCCACCCAATCGGATGTTACCTGCATCTTATGTGCCATGAAAAACTTATGTTTTGTCCCCATTCACTACAAAACACCAGCACTATCATCTTATTGTAATGGACGGGTCAGAAACTACAATGCAGTATCAATTCGGTTATTTTTTGGGTTCTGCGCCTGAATTTTAAGCCCCATGGATCATACAGCCTTCGGTATGGGTATTCAAGTTTCCTTTCACAATATCGTGATTCAGTGAATTTGAGACTTCATGGATATTAAAACTGAGTTCACCGAAGTTTCCTTCAACATTTTCAAGAAGATCGTGGTGATGATGAAAAATGGCATAGGCCTACCTATTTTGCTGCAATTAATTCACGACACCTCATTGCCATATTATACCAATCACTATTTCGCCGTGAATACTAAGAGATTTCGAATGAATTTCAACACGGATTTTTTGTTTTACCTTTAGAAATCGAATAGAAAAATGAACTTCATGCTTAGTAAGATTTTGAATCGATATATTCGCTTTAAAACCACAAAGTGTACAAGTTCAAAGACTGCAATAGAGGGAGCGATAAATGCGACATATACGACAGTGTTGCCATCCTCACAGGGGTGATTTCCTTATCCTCTCAATCGCGTTGTATCTTTACCTTGTAGATTTCCCTAGTGCATCACATTCACTGTTTATGCAGTTGTATTTTGTGTGGGTACGCAACTGTTAAAGAGCGATTTCGACGCTGAATGAAAGGATGATCGTAATTCTTTATCACAGGTTTCGGTAATCGATGGATCTGAAGAAGAGGACTTGTAAAGCCGAAATTACGATGTAATTACATAACGTAACATGACAAGACTTGACAGAAAGAAATGTTATACTATCAGTTGTATCTTTGTGATCCATTAAACGTGACATTATTCAACCATCTTTGGTTAGCGGATGTGCTACGTTCGGCTAGAATAAACACGTCTGACATAGAAAGAGGTTACGTTTTCCTCCAGAAGTCCCGAGTTCGGTCCTTGGCCTTGTCGTCATAGAATTTGTGGTGGACAAAGAAGAGGTTGCAAAGAGTATTTTTTAGGATACTATCGTTTCTCATTATTTTTATTACACCAGCACTCTCCACCTTCTCGTTCAATGTATATTCTAAAACGGTTAAATTAGGCTGGAGTAAAGTACTGTATTGGGGGTAGTGTGGGTTTCCGATGTTGACAGAGGAAGGAATTGGAGCTGCGAGCTCTGATTGTGTTGGAGGTCAGACAGGATGGTACAACTTCCAGCGTCGGATTCACTAATACCACCGAGGCCACCTGTAGTACTTGGATAGTCATCGCATATATAAAGCACACAATGGGCGCAAGTACAAGGGTCAGTCTCGGTCCGATCTTCGAAAAGTCAAGACAGAGAGGAACAGACTCCAACAGTAATTTTTGTTTCCTCGGTATCTTTTCCTAAAAATTCAAAGGAAAATGTAACAATGATTTCGCGTGAAGGCTGGTCCACAATAAACCGGAAACGAAAACAACGAGAACGAGAACGGAAATATTCACAATAGTTAATTGTGAATGTTCGCATTTAAATACATTTTAATAATATTGCCGTTCTTGTTCTCGTCGTCGTTTCTGTTCCCGGTTTATTATGGACCAGCTTTAAGAAATATTTTAGGCTACGAATTGTGCACAGAGTTCATAGCAACTGATATGAGTAACTTCATACGATATGGATTTCTTCGTCATATACACGAAGATGAATGTCGAAAGGTTAGATTTTGTCTAATGGGACAGTTTAATTTTTGTTTCCGTATTAAGTAAAGTAGTTTCCGAGTTAATTTTAATACTCTTCACCATTGGTCTTTGGTTTTATTTTACGTTCATGAATATTCGGGTTCTTTTCGTTTATCCCAGCAAGATATCGACAGAAGAAGAAGGCAGATAAACGAAAGGTATTGTGCCTACACTAATTTTGTCCGAATTGAACGCGTATTTGAGAAAGTTAACGTGATGGGAAGGGAAGGGAAGGGAAAAAGAATGAAAAAGAAAAGGAAAGACAAAAGAAAGGAAAGGAAAAGAAGGTAAAGTTTGACATCGGCAAACACTCGGGTAACACTTATGTGTTTGCCGGCTTATGGCACGATTACCGCATAAACGTACATTTTCCAGAATATTTGTGTTTAATAAATGTGCTTATTTAATTCTTAGTGCCATAATGACCAATAATGTAGTGCACACTTAACTTTAAACGCTGTTTTCCGAAATATACTTCTTTCAAGTTATTATTACAATTTATAGAAGAACTATTTGAGCTAGACGTACGAAATTTTCATGTTATCTTATCAAATGTATAATAATTCTACCCTATCAAAATTATTGAAATATCATGAAATTATTGTGGCCTACATTTCACAAAATAGGAGAAAAAATAAACTTTTAAATTATTAAAATACTCAAATATGCCCCAAAATTATAACATCTAAAAGGAACCCTATTCTTTTGGCAAGAGTGCCTTCTACTACATTTAAGTCTATGTGGTTAAAATATATTTAAAATCTGAAATATAGGAAAAGAGACAATTGAACCGGAACATTGCATTTACTATAATTATTATTACTCGTAATTAAAACTTAAATATATTAATAATTTAGTTCTAAAACCTAAAGCAAAGTATCAAAAATTCTAGTGCATATTTAACGAGCATAAATAAGATATAATGACCAAAAAATATTGTAATTTTGAGTATTAGAACATAAGTCATGACAAAATAAAATGCTATTTTTTCATGACTTTCGCATTGCTTAGCAACCAACTTCTCTTAAGTGCATCGTAATTCCGGTATAAATAGGCCTGACAGGCAATCAATTCTTGTCCTACTGCGCTTCTCTTTATCAGGTTATACAAACGTTTGATTCATTAGATATCGATTTACTCTGACAAATATCTTGCTGCGTGTCTCGCTGAAGAAGATGCAGCCACGGAAAAAACCGTACTAAATAAAAATCTGAATTCTTGTAATGACAGCAAAGACAACTTTGAGATCATTTGTCGGAAACAGCGTAAGACAAACATATGATTTCAAAATGAGGTTACATTTGCTTACCTACTTATCCCCAGCCATTGACCCTGGTGCGTATCCAAGAAGAGGTAGCCTATAACTTTTCTTTGCAATTGCTGTCGATCATGGTCCTTCATCAGCTGTCGTGCCTCGGACTTTTATTACTATGAAAGTTTCTGCTTGTTTCTCAAAGTTTCATCATTATTGACAGTTTATTTTTATTTTACTGGGTTATTTTACGACGCTGTAACAACATCTGTGGTTATTTAGCGTCTGAATGATATGAAGGTGATAATGCCAGTGAAATGAGTCCGGGGCCCAACACCGAAAGTTATCCAGCATTTTCTCGTATTGGGTTGAAGGAAAAGCCTGGAAAACCCTCAACCAGGTAACTTGCCCCGACCAGGATTCTAATCCGGGCCACCTAGTTTAGCGGCCAGACGCGCTGACCGTTACTCCACAGGTGTGGACTTGACAGTGTAAATTGCGTTCTTGGTAAGTTTAAAAACTATGAGATGAAGTGAAACTATACGAAATAATGGTAAACATATCCTTCGCAAAACTATTCGCTGTCAGAGTGGAGAGCTCAGACTAGACAGGTAAGTTACTAAAATATTTTTCATGGCTAGTTCTTTCCACTAGCTGACTTTGAGTTCTTTTCGTTCAATACAACTGTACAACAATTGGCAACAGTGCTTATCTCATTGTATATTTGATGGGCAACACCGCACAATCACCTCTTCCTATTATTTAAGCTATGTAATTAGACCACTGCTGATTTTACCTTAGGTATGACTCATAGTACTTAAGGGATTTAATACTCATATTTACGTAACAAATGGTTTTATTTTGGTCTTTTGTATTACATACATAAAAATTCAACATGCGATTTCTGTTCTTTACAACACATCCTCGAAACGAAAACATATTATGTATATATACAGGGCGTAAGGGGTATAAGTGCTGTCCTTTTCACAGTCGTCGGGGACAGTCTACAGGATCAGACAATATCCATACAACATAGGGTCAAAACTTGATAGTTTTCCAAGAAAAAAAATGGTCTTTTCTTATTTCATTTGCATTATATTGGTTATACCGTTAGTAAAATTACGAAAACAATTAAATCAATAGGTATATCTAGCAAAGAGTTAATATTATTTTAAATAAATATTTGTGTGTTCTATTACGTTTTCGTGAAATTAAATAGAAATGCGTGGTTAAATTTGTTAATATTCTGGCGTGAGAGACGTGGCAACGTGGTCAGCAGGCAGTACTCTGCACAGATGTAAGTACGAGTCAGCTGAGTTCAAGCTCCTTGTCCATAGATCTAGTGTTGAGCGAATGACAGTTCAGTACAGTGTATTCGATAAACAACTTACAATGTCATTTACATCTTAGAAATATCATATGTTAGTAATTTATGGAGAAAGTCGTCGTAATTCAAGTAAGACAAGAAGGATGTACCGTCAACGTTTTCCTCAAAGAAGGTTACCCAATCGGCGAACTTTTAGAAACTAGGAGTCTCTTGACCCGTTTCGAAAATAACACAACCAGAATTTTTTTAAAAATGATACTGCTTTATGGAAGCGGGAGAGATAAAAATTTTTCATTAGAAAAAAACTTAGTGTGATTTTGTGCAGAATAACATTATTGTTTATTTTTAGACGTACAATAAAAAGTGGAGCAATATTGTTACATAAAATGTAAATTTACCGTAATGTTCTATTAATGAGATTGAAAGTTTGTATTTTCTGCTCGTTTTATGTAAACAACAGTATTATACTGGTCCGCGCCTGCATTAGAACAGAGCATCTGTACCGGTATGTCTGTACCCGCTTGAGCTGTACTGTGTACTTATAACCCACTCCTCCCCATCCAGCAACGTTGCAAAACGTCTAATAGTGTAAACTTTAATAATTAGTTAAATATTGCAATTATAAAAAAAAATTAAGGACTTTTTTTATGGCATCAATAATCATCAGTTAAAATAATTACACTTATGCCCCTTACAGCTTGTATATATCGTCGTTGTTCCTGCAATAACTCCTATGTGGAAAATATACAATTTTTCAGTAGGAGGAAAACACACATTTTTTTCATCTTACGGCAGCCGTACATAGGTGATTGTGAATTCTTACATTTTAGAAAGAAAGAAATATAAATACATTTAGAAATTTTATTATTTGATGTATCACTATTTAAGTTACTCAATAGAGAAAAAAAAATATGAAGACAGATAAATATGTCACATAGGAGTTATTGCAGGAACAACTACGATATATTTTTTAATATCGCTCTTACTATTAATGCTTATGATTAGGCAGACTGCAACTCCAATGCCGGTCTATATTTACAAACTGAAACGTTATTGGATTATTTTTAAACTGCGTAAGTGATCAAATTCCCCTCCTCGCCATGCGGAAATTGTGGCGAAACGGTAAGAAAGATTCTAGGAAAATAATCTCCGACGCCAAGTGTATAATGTCCTTGCCTAAAGGAATATTTTGACAGCTCACGTGACCTTTAAGCATTTCCTTCTGCCTGTAGCTCGATACGGTTCGCATGAATAAGACATTCCTATACGATGTCATACAACATAACATGACATAGCACAACACGTTCAATGGCAGGATATAAGACAGAAAATAATATACAATGATATATCCTGAAAAATTATGTAATATTATAATACGAAGTGAATCTTATAGAATCGAACCCGATAAATTAGTTCTATGATAAGGATTTGCTTCAAACTACTTTTAAAATAAAGTAGGTCCTACACATAATGTCACCGTACATATATTAATTATCATCAGATGACAATAGCAGTCATCCATTAATTACATGGCGTATGCCATTGAAGACCGTGTGCCAAGAATTTAAAGAAAAAGGACAATAAAGATGGCATGTTTCATTGAAAAATGAAAGACAATAAAGACGACGTATTCTATTAAAGAATGTGTGTCAACGATTAAAATATCAAACGAAATAAATATGGCGTATTCCACTGAAAATTTAAAGTAACAGTCAATGATGATGGCGTATTCCATTGGAGAATGTATGCCAATTGTCAAAAATTTATTAATCAAAGGCAATAAAAATAGCGTATTCCACTTTAGAACGTGTACCAACATAAAAAATAAATCACAGGCATAAAAATGGAATATTTTATTGAATGGATTAATATTTATTAATTACAAACGACTTTTCACCCGGTAAAGTTATAGGAACAATAATATATTCCAACAATTAAAATATTAAAAACAATTGACGTATCTGCAACAAGGGCCCATACTCCAAAATGCTGTTCTGAGATATAGAGAGTTGAATTTTTTTAAAACACTGCAGGGCCTATAACATAATATATTAAAATAAACAGGTTTATCAGCATTTCTGTTCAAAATTTCTCAGCGAAACTTTGTGGGTATAACAAAGAAACTACGGAGAATCGATTTATGCCTTCTTCGGAAAAAGAAACTATGGGGCTATTGGCCCCTATTGTAGCTACGTCCTCAATTAAGATGATGTATTTCATTTAAAGAATATGTGCCAATGATTAAAAAGTAAAAGAGAATAAAGATGACATATTCCATTGAAGAACGTGTACCGTCAATTAAAGAGTCAAAGAGAATAGAAGTATGTATTCCATTGAATAAGGTGTGCAAACGATTAAAAAATGGAAGGTAATGAAAATGGCGTATTCCATTAAAGAATGTGTGCCAGCAATTACAAAAATCCAAGGCAATAAAGATGGCGTATTTAATTAAAGAATGTGTACAAACAATTTAAAAATCGAAGTCAATAAAATTGTCGTATTGCATTGAAGAATGTGTGCCTACAATTAAAAAATGGAAGATAATCAAGGTGCGAATTAAGATTTCTGATAAGGGGGTTTAGAATCCTAGATATAGAATATAATAATAATAATAATAATAATAATAATAATAAGCATCATCATCTTTATCATTATAATTATCATTAACATTATCATCATTATTATTATTATTATTATTATTATTATTATTATTATTATTATTAAGGCGGTTCAATATTTGGTCGCACTGAGTTGCTTGTCTTGCATCTTGATCATAATAATTATTATATTCATAAGCAGGCTTAAGATAAGGTGTGTAATTCCAAAGTAATTTATTGATTGTTGTCAGCTTACCCGTAATGATACTACATCCATATTAATTTCTTTGCTTACTTTATATACTTTATAAAGTAGCATATACTCGTTTTAAAACAATTACATTATGTTAGGGTGATAGAAGTTATCCCTGGCAGGGATGTTAATATGAAATTATCAGAGAGGGATAACTTTCCAACAGAGGGGGGAATCCCCCAATCCCCCCCGTTAATTCGCACCCTGAAAATAATAGAACTGGAGTATTCCATTAATGAATGTATGCAAACAATTTCAAAATCAAAGTCAATAAAGATGGCGTATCTATTCCATTAAAGATTGTGTGCCAACAATTTAAAAGCAAAAGCAATAATGACGCTGTATTGCGTTGAATAATGTTTGCCAACAATTACAAAATCAAAGCAAAAAGATGGTGCATTCAATTGTAAACTGTGTATCTTCGATTAAAAAGTGAAAGAGAATAAAGATGACATATTCCATTGAAGAACGTGGAGCAACAATTAAAAGTCAAAGAAAATAAAGATGGCGTATTGAAATGAAGAGCGTGTACCAACAATTAAAAAGTCGAATACGATAAAAAATAATATGAATTTTTCACTGAAGGAAATTCACACAAGTCTATACGTCGATTATTCCATAAAATAGTGCAACTGAAGGGTTCAGAACCATAGTGGGCCAAGCGCCATTTACTAAAACCGTACAAAACAAAGGTTAAAGTGGAGTTATTACCATAATTCAGTGGAAACATATAGCAAGTAATATAAAGTATACACATTAAAACTAAATGATATATAAATCTTCAATAAACTACGGTATTCACTTAACTTTAACCCTTGCTTTCTCCGTTTTTAATAAATGACACTTCTCCCACTATGGCTCTGAACCCTTCAATTATGGTCCTTCATATCTAGTTCAAAGATTAACAGGCAAGATTTCATTCTCCGAGCGGAGATTGACAATAATGAATACAAGAAAATACTCACAGAGTCCACAGTGGAGAATGTTGGTGGATTGATAGAGAGAAAAAGGAGTACCTCGAGAAAAACTTCAACGTCTTTGTCCATCACGAATTCAATCACGATCTGGCAGGAATCGCCTGAATGGAAGACAAGCACTTTGAGCCATAGAGCGGTGGACCAAACAGACTCGAACCCGTGACCTAGCACAACCTTGAATCACCAGCCAAGTTCGTTACCCAGAGGTTGAATGACCCCATTTTACAATTTAAATTTATAAAAAGTCTACCTCCTGTTTATTACATGTCGGAAGAAATTAACGTCACTCACAATTTTATGGAAAAAGACTTCGCTTCAAAATTAAATTAGTATTTGTGTTATAAATTAGATTGCTATCGGGAAGCGTGCAGAATTAGCTAAATTCATGTAACTAATAACTAGTATGTTTTCAGTTCATTCTGTCATCACTACATTAACTTAAAAGCAAAATAGACATTTTTTTTTTCTGTGTTCAAGGAATTCATGTGTAACGTTCGCCTGAGGTCCCACAAGCTGTTTCTCATCATATCGTCACAACTACCACATTATGTCATACACAACGCGTTTCATAACATATGGGGCTCAATTCATCGATGGACAGCAGGCACAAAAGTAAGGTGACCAGATTCACATTGTTAAAAAAGGACACATAGCTTCAAAAAGGAGGACATCCTTCGAAAAAAGCAGACAAAAACTATGTACTTACATTTAGGCTTAACCCTATACTTACTTACTGGCTTTTAAGGAACCCGGAGGTTCATTGCCGCTCTCACATAAACCCGCCATTGGTCCCTATCCTGAGCGAGATTAATCCAGTCTCTATCATCATATCCCACCTCCCTCAAATACATTTTAATATTATCTTCCCATCTACGTCTCGGCCTCCCTAAAGGTCTTTTTCCCTCCGGCCTCCAAACTAACACTCTACATGCATTTCTGCATTCGTCCGTACATGCTACATGCCCTGCCCATCTCAAACGTCTGGATGTAATCTTCCTAATTATGTAAGGGGAAGAATACAATATGTGCAGTTCTGTGTTGTGTAACTTTCTCCATTCTCCTGTAACTTCATCCCTCTTAGTCCCAAATATTTTCCTAAGAACCTTATTCTCAAACACCCTTAACCTATGTTCCTCTCTTTAACGTGAGAGTCCAAGTTTCACAACCATAAAGAACAACCGGTAATATTACTGCTTTAATTCTAACTTTCAGATTTTTTGACAGCAGACTGGATGACAAAATCTTCTCAACCGAATAATAACAGGCATTTCCCATATTTATTCTGTGTTTAATTTCCTCCCAAGTGTCATTTATATTTGTTACTATTGCTCCAAGGTATTTGATTTTTTCCACCTCTTCAAAGGATAAATTTCCAATTTTTATATTTCCATTTTGTACAGTATTCTCGTCACGAGATATAATCATATACTTAGTCTTTTCGGGATTTACTTCCAAACCTATCTCTTTTTTTTTTTTTTTTGCTTTAAGAAAAATTCCCCTATTTTCCCTAATCGTTTGTGATTTTCTGCTAACATATTCACGTCACCCGCATAGACAAACAGCTGATGTAACCCGTTCAATTCTAAACCCTGTCTGTTATCCTGGACTTTCCTAATGGCATACTCTAGAGCAAATAGCTATTTCATTACAAAATAATTACGATGAAACTTAATAATAATGATTTTACAGTTAGCATGAAAGTCACCGGAACTATAATAATTATTTAACAGGGCAGAAAATGTGCAGAATAGACTGATGTGAGAATGCGGAAAAGGATTTACACTCGTAACCCGATGACTCGATCCCTCGATTCACTAGGTGCCTATGATGAACGACCATAACAAGAAGGTGCGAAAATAATTATGATGTTGGCAAAGATTATTGTGACAAAGCAATGCATAAAATCCATATAAATATTTGTCCCGTTTGATTTGGTTTCAAGTTATAGTCATGCTTTTTACAGGAGACACAAAAATAACATTTGTCCCATTTTATTTTCGTTCCAAGTTATAGTCACATTTTTACGCCTTAGTATCATTATAGGAAGTGCTCACAATGGCCACCTTCAGCCTGAATGCAAATCTACAGTGGTCGTAATGTACACTGCCGAATTCGTTAATAAAATACCAGGTGTTTCTCGGATAAATTGTCAGACGTCTGGGATACGTTGACGAAGTATTTAAATTTTCGGAATGGGTTTTGGAAAAAGAATTGTTTTCAAGTGTATCCACAAAGAACTCCAATGGATTTAGATGTCAGGAAAACCAAAAGGCACAACCCATAGCATACCTAGTAAACAGATAGATAGATAGCGTGTAGGTATGTACACTTCAATTAGCTTTAACTTGTTAACAAAGAAATTCGTCAAAATATGCATTACCCGACCATTCTGTTAGGGGAACGGCAGTCGCTTGTACTACATAGCGCGCCGGTGCTACGTCATCCGTGCAGTGTCATCGCTCTCTTATTCCAGACATAGACTATATCTTTCTCTCTCAAACCGAGCTAACAATACAAGAGCTGAGCGTCGCTGTTTACATTCCACATACAAAATCGTCACCAAGTATATGAATTGTTTTCAATGATTTTGTCTCTCATGTCCACCGATGAGGTGGATCCCACATATTACGAAATACCCTGTATATTGTATTATATATGATAAATCAATGATAATAATCATAATCCTAGAAGCGTTTGAAATGTGAATATGGAGAAGAGGGGGCGTGTGAAATGGCTAGACAGAATGAGAAAAGAAGTTCTGTTGGAAAGTGTTTTTGAAGAAAGAATGATGCTGTTCTGATCGGGAAGAGGAAGGGGAAGAGAAATTGATAGGGTCACTGGCTGAGAAGAAACTGCCTAGTGAAGGATGCACTGGAAGGAATGGTAAATGGGAGAAGAGTTCGGGACAGAAGAAGATATCAGATGATAAACGACATTAAGATGTGTGGATCATATGCGGAGACAAAGATTAGGCCTAAGGCAAATAATAGGAAAGGTTGGAGAAAGCTAAGTTTGCAGTGAAAGACCTGCCTTTGGGCAGAACAATGTGAATCAATGAATCATAATTATCATCATCATCATCATAATCATTTTCTATACAACATTCCTCTTTGCGTCATAACCTCTTCATGAATCCCTATTCAGTTTTTTTTTCTTCTAAGAACTTGTGTTTTACATTAATCCAGGAATTTTTGTGTCTTTAATTACGATATTTCATCTTTCCATCAAGCCTTACCTGTTCCTTTTGATCTTCTGTTCTCAACTACAGCAATTAGATTTATACTAGTAGGCTACTCGTTGTCCCGACGAAAGCCATCCGATAAGAGCTTTCCACCTCCACGGTCATTTACAAAAGGGTAAGTTTCGCTACTTTCCCTTTCTAAAGAGCTGGAGAAGGCTTGATGAGCTCGTTTGTTTCCTACTGAGCAATGGAGACCTTCAATTCCAAGTGTTTCAGAAATTTCAGATCGACAAGCAAATTTAACTATGGCAGGTATGATTTATACTTTTCGTAATTAAAGACTAAAAATCTCGATGAGTAACAAAATAAGTTTTCTCTTTCCATGAAACTTTCGTTAAACCAGACGTTGTGCCAACTCGTTTGCAATTTGAGATCGTTTATTTAATATTACATCTGATTGTGGTTCTGAGTGATTTGTATTATGTTTTTCAAATGTAGGTTCTCATTTTGAAACAGCTGTATATTCTGTACATATCAACAGTTTGATTCCATATAGGTACCATTACTGTTTAGAAGGTTTGAGTTTTTTTTTATCGATGCGTGTTTCGTTGCTATGGTAACTGTCACGCTTGTATAAATAATAATTTGTTGTACAGAATGCAGACGGCAGTTGGAGAGTAATTAATAATAATTTTTACAATGGTTTTACGAGAGATCTCGGGAAATACGGGAGGGTTGACAATCCTGGTTAGCATACAGAGTACAAAATTAATATTATACACAACGTGTAGAAACGCACTAATTTTAACAGTTACCCATTTCTTGATATTTTCAATATTATGAACATTAAAATATATAAGTAAAATCTTATCTTAAAAGTAAGACTAATTCCAATCATTGCCTAATATCAGTCAACACATATTTAGAAAAAACACTGAAAAATACCCTGACCAATCCACAAACTGGGCGAGTTTAATCTCATCCAAAGCAGAAAATCTTACATCGGTTTACAGCACTTAACTATCCTGCTATTGAATACACAGTATGTTGGCTGAGAATAGTTTCAACATTTGAACACAAGAGAACAGATAAAATATCTTTATATGCCGAAAAACCTCTCTCATTATTAATGTTTGAACATTCATCTGATTCAAATTAGCTTGTAAACTCTCCGGTGTTTGCAAAGATGTTTTAGGATCATTGTTTACAGCTGATGTAAATTTTCAAAAGGCAATCAAATTCTATTTTTTATTTTGTCTGAAATCATTATCTGTTTATTTCCGAGAGTACTTCGTGAAAAAAAAATAGTTTTACAAGTACTAATTTCGTGACTATGATGCTATATCGTTGAAATCATTAGCTTTCGCAATATTTCCCGGTAAACTTTCATTCATTTTCTAGACTACTTTTGTGAGATTTGTATGTTTTTGCGAAAGTGTTCAAACACTTTGTGCATTTCTTTAATACCAAAGAATCACATCCGTACTTATACCGTATAATATCATGATGAGTAACATTTCATACTTATTATAAACCTAGCATAGACTATGTACAGTCTTAGAAAATGCACTGAATAATAAAAAAAATGTATGGACATTTCACAGGTTACTAATCTTTCAATTTCATAAAATATCAAAAGTGTGTAACATTTTTGTAGTAACATTCTCCTTTCCTTTTCTTTCTTTCTCTTTTTTTAAATAATATTAATATCAGTGTTATAATATTACTGTTGACTTCTTCTTCTTCTTCTTCCTAATAATTTTTTTCCTGTCATACTCTTATTGACATGAATTAAAATAAATTGTATTAAAATAAAGTACACTAAAATATAAATAAATAGATGGATGAATAAAATGAAATAGATATAAATATATGTGTTATAATTTTAATCTAGTGTTTAAAAAGCTGAATTTTATTTACACCATGATAAGCTTTTAATGTTTCTACTTATTTTAGACAAAATGTATGGCAGTAAAGTTGTTACAAAGTAATTGTAGCGTTTCTGGGCAATGGTGGCAATTACCAACTGCTAAATTAAAATACACGTCAATATAAAAAAATTCGTATTACGTAAATGTAGAATAAATTCCACAACCGGAATTATATTAAATTTCTTGGATTATAAATCAAACTATTTACAATAAATGCTTGCCAATTGTATTGCCACTATTTTGAATAATTTCCTTCCATAAATACAATTTATTGCGCCGCACTAAAAAAACGTGTAAAATTAGCTTTACGCGACTTAAATTACTTATAATTAACGTAAAATATTTCTGTATTATGTAATTTACACGGCCAACCCCGATCATGTTACATGTCATACAATATAGTACTGTGAATAACAACAACAGTGACTGAAAAAGGCAGGTTCAATAGAAAATTATCGGTTGTGGACGCAGTATTTATAAAGTTGAAACAATACAATAAATGCGAAACAAGTTAGTATAAAAATTGACGTCGAATTAGCACAATCATCGAACTGGTTCTTCTCTTTGAATTCCCTTTTTCACAGCTGCTAACACAGGGCGAGGAGTGAGTGTTCCACTCTATTTTAAAACCTTTCTATCAAGTTCATTATCACTCTTGATGGATGAGGTACACAAAGGAATGGAGAACGGTCAGATAAAGTGTCAACGCGTTGCTATGTACTCTGTGTTCACCTGGCTTGAAAAAATTACACCTGCGTACTAGAACTGGTACTGCTCTGTATATGATTAGAACACGCGACTGACAATAAAGACTTTTTGGTCTAATTTCATTATATTCAATACAAAGAGCATTATTCAGTTGAGTTTTTTTTTTTTTTGCTTTTTTTTTTTCTTTTAAAAATTATTTGATGTATACGTGTCATAATATAATATAATATAATGTAATATAATATAATATAATATAATATAATATAATATAATATAATATAATATAATATAATATAATATAATATAATATAATATGCTAGCTTATCTAATAATCATTGTCTTACTGAAATAGAATCAATTTCATTTTACTAAAATAATTCTACATTGAACAATTAATTTATATTTCTTGACTAGGTGACATCTGCGACATTGTCAATGACGGCAAGATCCACCGTGCGTAATGATTCTAAGAATCGTACGGTTCGTAATATAGGAAGTCCAAATGAAGTATTATTTATAAAATTATTCGTACTATAGCAGTTACATAGTATATTACTGGTTGTTCTGTATGGTTGTGAAATTTGGACACTCAATTTGAGAGAGGAAGATATGTTAAGAATGTTTGAGAATAAGGTGTTTAGAAAAATATCTGGGGCTAAGAGGGATGAAGCTACAGGAGAATGGAGAAAGTTACACAATGCAGAACTTCATGCATTGTATTCTTCATATATCATAATTAGGAACATTAAATCCATGCGTTTGAAATGGTCAGGCCACGTAGCACGTATCGGTGAATCCAAAAATGAATATAGAGTATAAGGTGGACGATCTGAGGAGAATAGACCTTTGGGGAGGCAAACAAGTAGAAGGGAAGATAATATTAAAATGGATTTGAGAGAGGTGGGATATGATGTACGGATTGGATTAATCTTGCTCAGGATAGGACCCGATGGCGGGATTAAGTAAGGGCGACAATGCACCTTTGGGTTTCTTAAAAACCATTTGTAAGTAACTTTTATTTATTGAAATATTTGTAAGAAGATTTGTCTTTTTTTTTCTTGTGAAAATCATATAATGCGCATACTTATTTTCTCTTTGTTTCACTATATGTTTCTTTGATATCTTACATTTACGTTTATTATATGGATTACTTATTAAAAATTTCATATTGAATTGGATTTTATTATTATTATTATTATTATTATTATTATTATTATTATTAAGTTTTTATTATTATCATTATTAATTCATTTGCATTTGGAGACAACTGCTACAACTAAATTTAGAGTGTGGTAATCTAATCTAATTTAATCTAATCCAATCTACTGTAACTTCGCCAATTACATAGATATTAGGTAATCAATACGTTACATTTTCTTAATATAACTAAGAAGAACAAAAACATTGATAGTGAAAATAATGGTACATTTTTAAGGACACATAGATTAGTGTCCTGCAATGTTCGAACATGAGAGAGACAACCAATACATTACAAACTTCGTCTTATTTCATTTGAAAAACTAATCGCAAGATCTGTGCTAAGATCCTTAAACAGTTAAAACAGGAAGAGGTGGAAGTGGAGGACAGCAAATATTTTATAACAAACTGGAAGAAACACGACAGACCTACTCCTGCAGAGCGAAGAACAGCGAATATCGAACTTCATCATACTCGACAAACTTCAACCGAAAATAGTGGCTGTAATAATATATAACACTAATACAGTGTACTGTAGGAGTCATCACTTTACCAAATACTATTTCGCTACCACGTACTCCATGGACACTAAATAGTGGCGTAAACGCTTCAGCATCGTTAAATAACAATTTAAAAATGTGCCGTTGGTAATGCAACTGGCTGTGTCATCTCTTGTATATATCCGAAACTGAAAGTCCAACAGTCTCACATCTCTCGAGTGGGTGTCATGCACACAATGAATCAACTATGATCAGAGGACAGGAGGACTTCCGTCCGCCTCTCCTTAAACACATACACAAACTTGATATATTTTCTTTCAGTCAATCTAAAGACATTTAAACAGGAAAAGTCTATGAAGAAAATAGAAACACTTCTTATTCTTAGTCACTACCGATTCACCCATCCCTGACTGGTTCTCTAATTAAACAAACAGTTTTCCCTACAGATGTATTCTTTGTGTAAGCAAACGTCATTACAAGCTTACGCTCTGTTGTCAGCTGGCACGACTTGGTGACAGTCTCTTAAACACTGCAACGGGATTCTGTGAACTCCTTGTGTGTTATGGAAAGTATTAAATTCGACATTGCCTTTGTTAGAGAATAGGAGAAAAAGATACGCAAGATTTACACATATCGTCGTTGTTCCTGCAATAACTCCTATGTGACATATTTACCGATTTTTAGATTTTTGCTCTATTAAATAACTTAAATAGTGATACAGCGAATAATAAAATCTCCTATATTTTATTTTTATTGCTAGTAAGTTTGAAATTAATACAAATTAATAAGTACAATGAAAGATAAACTAGCCCACTCCTGAATGAGTAAGACTCGTGCTCACGAGGGGATTCCAATACAGACAAAAATAACATTAAAATTGAGAGTGAATACAGATTAAATAGTGTTTAATATGTTTCAACCCAAAACTATAAATCCAATACAATTTTTTTTATTAATTTGGAGAGGATTCGTGGTTGAAATATTATTGGAATAAAATTTGTTTAATAATGTGGGACCTTGACTCATGCCATGATAAAAAGCTGAATTGGTTTTACATTTTGGTTCAGACAAACGCAGAGAATTCATATTTTTATTTCTATATTTATGTATATACCTTTCAAAGTTATTAAAATTTCTATGAAAATATTTTAATAAAATAAAATAATACATTTGTTTAATGTTGAAAACTGTTAAATGTTTATACAACAATTCAGTTGGGTAATCTTTCTGCTTTTTTAAACAAAATTTTAATACTTTTTTCTGTAGTAAAATTAACGGATAAATGTTGGATTTATAAGTTCCACCCCAACTTATAATACCGTACATAAATATAGATTGAAATAATGCTAAATAAATTACACGTAAACAGTTAATTTACAAAATACTTCTTAGATATGTAATATGTAATGTATATGTATATGTATAATGTATTATATTTCTTTGTTTCGAAAATGTAAGAATTCATAGTCTCCTATGTACGGATGAATCAATGTGTTTTTTCTTCCTAGTCAAAAATTTAATATTTTGAACACAGGAGTTACAGTATTGCAGGAACAACGACGATATTATATAATCTAGATTAGCAAAGAAATACACTGCACGACAATAGCTAATAAAATACAATAAAACACACGTAACAAACTGAATATGTTTGGATACAGACTTAAGGCATGGCCATAATTTTATTGAACGCGTATATGTGAAATTTTCTCTAATCATTGGGTAGTCCCTACTACACAGAGTGATTGACGAAGTTCTCCCCCGGTTTATGGAGATGATTCCTGAGGTTATGGAACAAAAATATGAATAAATTAATGAGATCACATTCATATTATTATGGAGGAACTGTAATTTAAAATAGTAACAAAAATGTATTTCACTATCAAAAATGCATAACATAATTAAAATGCAAACCATTGATTGTTATATATCAGTCTCTTTCATTTATAGTGGATTTAAATCACATCGAAAATGCCTACCTAAATCTCAACGCAACGGTCGGCACCGGTGTGAACCGCACGTGTAGCTTTTCGCAGCTTCACAAGTTTATTCCTATTGTCACCGCGGCATCCAGAATGCGTTCAAGGTGGTGTTGGTTGAAGCACCTCTTCGCGCGTTTGTACGTTAACTTGAAAGACGATGTCCTTCATCCACCAACACCACCCCAAGATGCGACTATCAACAACGTGCACGTAGTTATGGCAACAAACATGCCTAGCACCCCATTCACTATGACGCGTTTCGAAAATGTGTTGTGACCCTGTAATTATGAACCCACTAATTTATTTACATGTCTTGTTATCTATTTTTGGTATAAATAAATTTCTTTCTGTATTTATTTATTTATTTATTTATTTATTTAGGGGAGAATATTGTATCTTTAAACGCTTTACACACTTGAGTTTTTCTTATTTTTGGGACATGGAATTTTTTGAATAAAAAATCCTTGAAATAACTATTGAAAATTCCTCTACAACTTCCTCTATGTATTTTCCTGTTTTAAAGGTCTATTAAGGATGGAACAAATAAAATGAAGGGATATGTATTGTGTTCGAAGGTACAAAAGATTCGTGTACCTTCAAACATATCCTCTTCCAAGTTGGAACACATGAAATATATGTGGTAATGTAGCTGTAAAAAAGTGACAGTCATATTTAAAATGTATTTGACATTATAAATCAGACCACGCTTCTCTGATTTAGGTTTTATTTCCTGGAGGAGCAATAACATTCCAACAGCTTTCTTCAGGGCATCCGAATCAATTGGGGGCCTCTTAAGTCCAGACGTAGTTCGTGATATGATCTTAAAATAAAAGAAAATCAAAAACCGATAGTATCATGTACCTTGGAACGCCCTTGCCTCCGCCCAGTGTTGCCAAACGTACGCATGCTTCGGCTTGTAACTGAAGATGGCTCGGGCAACACCCAATATCAACAACAGATATGCCTTACATTGTTTATCTATAATTTAGGGATTAAGCTCGTTGCTTCATGATGTCCTTATGGATGTAAAGGAACAAACACTGGAAGCTCTCATTCAAAATTGAACACGGGGTACCATACTTCCGTGAAAAAGGCTCTGGAGTTAAAACCATTGTTAAAGAAATTGTTATCCCTGCCAGTATCAATACTAGTATATTTTAATCCGCCAATTACTCAGTCGGCGATAACGTTTCAAACAATCTCATTCATCACAATCATTAATTACATTTAATCTCTCATGAATTTCATAAATCCATAATATTGCATTCCTCCGTGACGCACGCGTGTAGTTATGGACATATTGAGCTGAATTTTGCATATAGATTACGTACCAGTTTACGAACATTCAATGAAGTCCACCTGGGTAGCGGTGTTGGTATAGCGCTGGCCTTCTGTGCTCGAGGTTGCGGGTTCGAACCCGGCTCAGATTGATGGTATTTAAGTGTGCATAAATGCAAAAGGTTCATGTCAGTATATTTGCTGGCATGTGAAAGAACTCCTGCGGGATAAAATTCCCGCACACCGGCATTCGAAGAGGTGGAAAAATTCAAATATCTTGGAGTGAAAGTAACAAATATAAATGAGACTCGGGAGGAAATTAAACGCAGAATAAATATGGGAAATGCCTGTTATTATTCGGTTGAGACTCTTTTGTCATCTAGTCTGCTGTCAAAAAATCTGAAAGTTAGAATTTATAAAACAGTTATATTACCAGTTGCTCTGTATGGTTGTGAAAATTGGACTCTCACTTTGAGAGAGGAACAGAGATTAAGGATGTTTGAGAATAAGGTGCTTAGGAAAATATTTGAGGCTAAGAAGGATGAAGTTACAGGTGAATAGAGAAAGTTACATAATACAGAACTGCACGCATTGTATTCTTCACCTGACATAATTAGGAATATAAATCCAGACGTTTGAGATGGGCAAGGCATGTAGCGCGTATGGGCGAATCCAGAAAAGCATATAGAGTGTTAGTTGGGAGACCGGAGGGAAAAAGACCTTTGAGGTGGCCGAGACGTAGATGGGAGGATAATATTGAAATGGATTTGAGGGAGGTGGGATATGATGATACAGACTGGATTAATCTTGCACAGGATAGGGACCGATGGCGGGCTTATGTGAGGGCGACAATGAACCTGGGTTTTCCTTAAAAGTCATAGGTAAATAAATAATAATAATAATAATAATAATAATAATAATAATAATAATACAATGGATATTTGGAATTTCAGGGATGCCATAGTACCTACTGAAATACACGCACGTTTCCCGCATTTTGTCGCCTTGACCTTAATGAAGTTACTTTCCCCAGCGGTGCCAAATTACAATTTCCTGAAACATTGTTGAGTCTGACTTGAACTTTACCGGACATTGATTGAAAAACTCTCCTTCCGTCCCGCACATTAATTTTATTTCACGCGTAGCAAATAACAACAACAACAACAACACAAATAAAGGAATTATAAATGTTTATCTACAGCGTGTTTCAGAATTCAACCGAATAAATTTAACGGGTTGTAGAGAGGTCCTAGGTAAGTATTTTTAGATAGGGAACTAGAAAACTGAGGGTTCAAATTTGTATTTAATAGCGTGAAATATTTTCTGGATCAATACGTCACTGATTGAACCTGCACGTGGCATAGCGATACATTTGGAAATGTGTGGTATACAATACTGCTATGTCTCTGTGGTACATTCAGTAAACATTGTAGATGGTTTCTGTCAGAGGACGAGTTCCAAAGTTCAAACTTTAGCACGTACTTTTTTTTAACTTCAGGTATGTAATTTGAAACTTATGTTGTAACATTAAAAAGCCAGTTCTAGTTATTTTGTCATGTACATAATAATGACAATAAGTTTAGAAAGGTAAAGAAGCAATGTAGTTTGAGAAATGCATTTCCATTACTCCGGATAAATCACAGTAAGTTTATGAATTAATTTGTAGTAAACATAAATTTTCTTGTGCGTTCCAGTACTCTGTTTAATAGAGAATATCAAAGCAAAATAGATAAGTGGGGAAAGAAAGAAATTTTCCTTTTCGCTTTCCTTCTGAAGGTAGGGTTACACGTCGCTACTTTCGCAGCGTTGCAGTACAAAAAAACTGCGCAACTCTCGTACTGCGACGTGTGAACAACGGTGCAACCCGAAAAGTAGCGGCTGCCGAACCTGCTGCCCGCTACTTTTCCATGTTGCGCGCAACTTAAAAGTAGCGACGTGTGAACAGGGTTCTCAGGGTTGCAGTCGCAGCATTTTTGGTATCGGTTTTGTTGAAACTTTTGCTGTGGTTGCGACCAGTGTTGCCACCCAAATGTGCCAATGATACTTTTATTGTTTGCATATATCTTAATGTTAGATGTGATGAAAATAAATGATTTGTAACAGTTACATATATTTACAACACAGTCTGAGTATATTTACTGACGATATAATTATTATTTTTTTAATTTTCCGTAGCGTAGTTTCAAACAGGAGGGTTGCCAAAATTGATTACGTGAATATGCTGTTGGTTATCACTTCAAATAGGCGTTTTTAATGGCTTTATAGTAAATATAATGTCAATTTCTGAAAACTATCTAGGACAGAGAAGCAAATAATAGATAATTAAGCTATCGCATGAGTTTCATAATAATGCGAACATAACCACAAAATGTATATTGAAAAGTCAACACGAAGATGGAAACCTGCAGCTAGACTGCGGCTGCAAAAGTATCGCCTTGTGTGTGAACAGACTCGCAATTTCCAGTTGCAACTTTTGCAGCGCTCAGATTGCGCAGCACGAAAAGTAGCGTGCAGAGTGCTGCTTTTGGCTTACGTGTGAACACGACACGCAACTTTTGCAGCTCCAGTACAAAAGTTGCGCAGCAAAAGTAGCGGTGTGTGACCGTACCTTTAGACAAAGTAAGCAATATTCAGGCATTACTGTACACTGCAGTACGTACGTATACTGTAAAAATGAAAACAAATTTTTCATTCACTACTCACTGTCAGTTGCAAAACAAGTTACAGGAATTATTCAAAGTAATGCCTCCGCCTTAAGCACAGTACTTTCCTGCAACAAATCAAGTACTTCCTCTGAAATTATTCTGGCTTAACCATTACAAACTACGTACGACAAATGTCATAGAACTTAAACATTAAAATGGGACAAAAATGCATGAAAATAATACTACACAACATGCACTCGTCGCATTTACAATCAAACGCCGGCACGTTTCTAACAAATACCTAAGTGAGCTCTATATGAGTCCAATATGGCTTACTTGATCTAAAGTGAACTTAATGAACCAATGGCTAGTACAATTCACTATACTCTTGCGAAAGTGAATGAACGAACGAACGAACGAACGAATGAATGAATGAATGAATGAAATAGCCTTTGGATTTCCCGTGAAGGGCTATGGCCTCCTAAAAAGGGGAGCTCTTTAGAGATCAACAAAATGGAATGAGGGTGAAATAAGCATTGCAGTGGAGTGCTGTCAAATTATTAGCTGGAAATTTTATAGGTTTTGTAAAAGCTAAATTTTGGAAACGTGGTTGATTACTTCTAAACAGTTTGGCTTCATGCACCACTAATAAGGTCCGAAACCATCGCATAACATTATGCACCTCTATTTCATTTTAATACTGGAATATGAGTATCAAATGTAAACAATTTTAATAACTGATTGCTAGTTCTGAAGAAAAGTATTGCTATCAGGATAGTAAATAATTTCTATATACATTGTTTACAAAATGCGTCACGTCGCCGGGTGTCTCTACTGTCTAAAGGAGCAGAGAGAGTGAACATCCGACTCTCCTCAATAGTATACCTGCTTAAGTGGCGTGAGGTATCAGAATGCCTAAACAAAAATCCAACAGAGAACAGATAATAGGAGGACTGAATTCAGAGCACGGGGAAATTATGTTTGACTTAATTGATAATGATGGTTTTTTGTAAATTTAATATTTGTTCCGAGTTAATTAATTTGAAACATAAGTAATCCTGTAAATGTAAATTCTATTACGAGTTCATTCATACGGAGCGGACTGTACAAGCAGCCGCTACAGTAACGAGTCGCGCGTGCACACAAGCATTTTGTAAACAGCTTTACGTACGATGCAGCGTAGCCTATAACCAATACTTTTTCTCAGACCTACTGATTGCTCAGATATTTTTCTTCGGAAACCCTGGTTTCTTGATATCAAATTTCTTGTCTACAACCCCTCTATAACCATATAAATTTCTTCGGTTGAATTCTGAAACACACTGTACATTTTATACTGCATATATCTGTGCAATTCTTATTTCTAATATCAATCTTCCGCCTGGCATTATTCATCCCCACAGAACAGACCACAAATATAGCTTCTGCCAGAAGCTCACATCCTCTAGATGCCATCTATTAGACAGACAGACAGACAGACAGACAGACAGACAGACAGACAGACAGACAGACAGACAGACAGACAGACAGATAGACAGATAGATAGATAGATAGATAGATAGATAGATAGATAGATAGATAGATAGATAGATAGATAGATAGATAGATAGATAGATAGATAGATAGATAGATAGATAATCTGGGTATTTATACAGAGTGATCCAAAAGTCACGCACATTAAAAGTAGAGTGTCTATATTGAGTAGTACGGTTGGAAAGTGCTATCTCCTACCGCTATATAGCATCATGGGTATTAACAGCAACAAACCTAGATGTCATTGTGATGTGTATGTATACACTGACACTTGCAGCAGTCCTTGGCTTATTGCTCGGCAAACATGTCGTTTTCCCAAGAGCAACGAGTTTTCATTGTTGAACATTATTTTTCCAGTCGTTCTTATGCACGTGTTGTAGACGAATTTCGTAGGAATAATCCAGATGTGGTAGTGCCCAACAGTTCGATCATAACGAGATAAATCGCCCGTTTTAGGGAATGTGGCTTAGCGCTTCTTGACAATGATGAACGTGATTGTTGGTTCCAGCAGCACATTTCCAAAGTCACACATATACAAAAACCTTGCACTTTTTGCGCGAGTTTTTTGGTGAACGTATCATTTCTCTAGGATTATGGCCCCCATGTTCCCCCGATTTGACTTCCCTAGATTTTTTTCCTGTTGGGTTATCTTAAAGGAAGTGTATATAAAAACAGGTCGCACACTCGGGAGGAACTAAAGAGGAACATAACAACGGATGTTAACAACATCAGTGTATGCGTCTTAAAAAAAGTGGCCGCAAACATGGTGAAAAGAGTTCGTACATGCATTACTGAACGGGGCTGCCATTTTCAGCATATGTTATGAAAAACTACGTAACTCATATGAAAACTGATGTAAGTAGGGGGAAGTCTTGCAGTACCGACCGCTTAAGGTTTTTGGGTTATAAATAAGAAAACATTCAACTTTTTTACACATTCTTTTGATATAATGTAAGTACATATATTATTTAACTCAATGGTAATTACAAAAATAATTCAGAAATTAATATTAATACAAAACATAAACAAATTAAATGTCCATAAAATCGATACAATCAGAAAATTGGCAGGCAGTACCGGTCTCACATTACTTTTGACAAAAATCACATTCATACGTGTCAGATTTCTCAGGAATGCTGGCACAGGCTTCGTGAGCCCACATTTGGCATGAAGAACATTGGATCCAATCTTCATCATGAGATTCCCCGCAAAAAATGCATGTAGTTTCCTCCTTTTCGTCATTTTTCTAAGTTGTTGAGATTTTTGGGAAGAATTTTCCTGATAGGGGGCGTTTCCCACACACTAGGCTCTTGACTTCTCTCTTCAACTTTTCATTATTTTTTTCTTCTAGATATGTCTTGTAAGGACTGGATGTCAAAACCTCACTTCTTTCAGATTTTCGGCGTCGGCTAACTTCTCGCTTCTTACTGGCATCCGGAATTGGGCTGAGCTACTGAATTGTTTCCTTTACAACAGTGATATCATTAGGCCTATCAGTAGGAGTAGGCCTATTAGGACTAGTCTCATGATGTGAACTTGCCTTAGGTGCAGAAGTCATGTCAGGGAATGGAAGCATAGGCCTAACTGTTGGGCTCTCAGTTTGATCCACGTTCGTTTGAGCTTCACCTATGAGGAGTCTTTCATTTATGCGTTGTCGAGGAAATATGAAAAATGGTGGAATGTACTGACCCCCAGCATTCATACAGAATAGTACAGTAACACTTCTTCCCCTTTCAGCCGAATTCAGTTTACCCACTTGACGGTTCTGTTTCAGCGAAATAACTTTGGAATGTTTTTGTACAGTAATGACACTAGTTTCGTCACAGTTATAAATTTTATAGGGTGTGAATTCATATTTTTCCATTAGATTTTAAGACTCTCAAAGAATCGATTGACTTGTGGCTTGTTAAACCCAATTGATCTATTAAGGTTTGTCGATTCAGGAGTTGGGAGAGACAAATTCGGGTGCCGTTTCATGAATTCATAATAAAATTGCTTACCAGCAGTCTTTTTGTCACGGTTGAATTGATGAGGAATTTTTAAGGCCTCAGCAAGTTGAAAAGCTAGATTCAAAAACTCTTTTCTTGTGAGTGGTAATAATCTATCAGATATATCTTTCAAATGATCCAATAGAACTCCTTCGAATTCGGCATTGAACGTGGGTTTAAAACGGCCAAGTGCAGGAGTGAATAATTTCCTTACCTCTTTTTACGGCAGAAACACGCTCAATCAACGTACTTTTGGGGATATTGTCTATTTCAGCAGCTTTGCGGATAGAAAGTTGGCCAGTTAACACATTCTCTACAGCTTGTTTCATAGAATCTGGATGTCATTTTCCTTTGGAAGGTCTACTTATCACTGTAGGCATCATGAATGTCTTATAAAAATATTAAACGAACATAATTTACATGAAAGAATATGACCGGTACTGCAAGATCAAGAGGTGACCGGTACTGGCTGACACAGAACGAAACATATATCTTTTTCTATAGCACCATTATGTTATGTAACATGGATCATGCACAAAAGTAATTCATAAATCATGACTGAATCGAATGAAACAAGATTTATAACGATAATTACCGAATTGCCTTGGTGTCAGTCAATTTAAATTTAGTCGATTCGCGCCACAGCAAACAGAAAAGTCTTTCAACGGACTTTATTAACGAATGAATGTAGATTTAAGTTTTAATTATTTACCAGTGATTACTGGCTGTTAGAAGCAACGTACACTACATTTCGCGTCTTGCTAATTGTTGTCGGTATTTAAAAACAGACACTGACCGGTACTGTATGCTGACCGGCGCTGCAAGACTTCCCCCTAAGCGTAATAAATTCATCTTTATAAATATATGTGAACGAATTATTAAGATATGCGCGACTTTTGGATCGCTCTGTATTAATGAAAAAGCCTGTACGTTGGTTCTAATACACTCAGCATTGGATCTATCTGTAAAGTAATAAAAAGGGAACGTAGAAGAAATAGAAATAAAAATTGGTGTAAACATCTGCAAAACAAATGTATCGATTACAAGACTAAAGTTTGTGCAGAATAATTAACATTGTTTACACTTTTTAGACATAATTTTTACAAAATAAAACTTAAAACGCAGAAACAAACGAAATGTTAAAATGTGTTACATAGTGTAATTTGAAATTTAACTTTCACTCTCTTAATTTTGTACACTCCATCTTGGAAAAGTGTCATTATGAGAGTTACAAATTGAATTCCTCTAACGAAGAAGTAGACGACGTAGATAGTAATGACTATGATAGCAAACAAGATGAAGATGATATTCAGATGGAGACGAAGAAGAATACTTGGCTGAAACAGAACACTCCCTTTATGTAACTAGAGGTTTTGAATGACAATTCTGTAATGTGAAACCAAGACTGCAACTAGATATCGACCTGCTTCATTGAGAAACTACGTGACGTTCCTTTATTGTGCACTAAATAACAGTTGTAATTGAGGCATTGCAACCAAATAACCTAATAATTACCACAAATGGGATACACAGTAGTAATAATAGGTTCGCATGTCTGCCAATAAACCCACAGTCAGTCGTTTAAGGGTTGTTATGGGATACAGGAAACTTCTTCCTCTATCGAGATGATTATCGCAGAAAGTAACGTCAGAGGAATACGACATTGGATGCATCATTAGTCGAACAGCTAGGATGTCTGCTTTACAGTCAGATATATGGGTTGAAACTAGGCCAATCAAAGTGAAATTGTCTTACTCCGTTATGGAAATTAAAGGAGGATGACACTGATATATAGGGGTTTCAAAATATACTTCAGACTTCTCCTTTTTATTTTATTACAGGCTTACAGTCTGCGTTTTAAATTAGGAGCCGCGCCAACTTTTCTTTGGCCTTCCCAGCGATCTTTCTTCCTCCACCTCGTAAAGCACGCACTACCTGACCAAATGCTAACGGGTTCATCCCATTCCCTCCATCTCCTATGCTTCGTTCAATAATGTCTGACAGGAGAAGTAAACATTACTCACTCCACGCTTGTCTTGAAGTTGGGCAGGGTAGAACGCCTCAAACCTCTCAACTTCAAGCCAAGCGTGGATTGAAATCTCTGCCATTGGTTGAATAGTAATACTTCCCTCCTCTTCTGTTGGTAATGTTTACTTCTCTTCTCAGATATTATGAAACGAAGTATGTATACTCATTCTCTTATCCCTCGAATGTTATATAGCTCTCTGCCGTCTAAATTCTTGTATGATGGAGTTTTGTTTTCCCAACAATTTATCTCGAAGTGTTCGTGTCTGCTGTTTCTAGTAATTTTTGGGCTCTTACAGAATCTGCTCGAGTTTCTATGGTAGAGTTTTGTGTTAGTGTTGTAATAACACTGACCAACAAGAATTCTGCTCCAACTTAAAACAATGTGTCCCTTATGGTTTGATGTGCGCTGAATCCGAAAATGCATCTCTTTTCTTCGTATCACTTAAAGTTTTTAAGATAATATACTATGATTTCACTTTTAAATAAGCGCTCTCCCACTGGCGCGGGTTGAGGGTATAAACCAAAACAAAAGCTAATGCATGTTTTGAGTTTATGACTTATTTCCGATTTCTTATGGTTGGTGGCATGTTATTTTGTACTTCTAATAAATATACAGATATTGGTAACTTCCATTAACCCCTTACCGCATGGGACAGTCTTGCACACACTGGTTTAATATTCAAATAACTTAAGTAGTTTTTCCCTTCTGAATTGATGTTACATATCGTCAAATCCAATTCTTGACTGTGTGCCATATCTATATTAGTATGCAATTTGAAATATTATATGCTTATATTATAAATTATATGAATATAAAACTGTATGTGCCATATCTGTCCCAGAATGCGGTAAGGGGTTAAGTAAATTTCATAAAAGTTCAAAGTGAGTTCTATGCATTGAAGAAACAAGGGTGTGCCTTTCCGTTTTTAAAGGAAACGTTTACCAGTTTGAGTGAAGGCAAATTAAAAAAGGGCATTTTCATCAATCTAAAAATTCCCAAAGTTATGGCTGACCCTTTCTTTGAGGAAAAAGCTTTCCGTTACAGAAAGAATGGCATGCCGCGCTTTCAAAGACGTTTGCTCGAATTTCCTTGGAAATTCTAGGGCAGAGAACTACATAGAACTTGTTGTTGAAACCATGTTAATTGCATAATATGTGACAAAATGGAGTGTAATATGTCTCTCAAAATACACTTTATACATTCTCATTTGGATTTCTTACCTCCTAACTTTTTGAGCGACGAGCATTGGGAAAGATTTCATGAAGAAACATCTAAAATGGAAAGGCGATATAAAGGAAGATCATCATCCAGCATGCTTGCAGACTATTGTTGATTCCTTGTAGAATACAATCCCGGGTGTAGTTATAGAGAGAAGTCATCCAGAAAATTATTTTAAATGTAAGTTCAAATTCCGAAATTTTCTCATTATATGCAGGAATTATTTTTGTGTTTTAAATTATGTAACATCATTTTTGTATCCAGTACACATTTTCAAAGTATTATGAGGAATTTTGTATCCCTAGTGCGTTGTAATTTTATCAGTAGCAGTGAAAAATTAAAATACAAATAAGTTGCCATAAAAAATAAATTTACTATCCCGGAAAATGGTACGTGATGGGGCAATTTGGATTTTAATTAAGATTTAGGGCACACATATTAGTAATATTCAGTTATTTTTATTTCGGAGCAACACAAAAATTAAAAAATTTTCTTCAGTGTAATTAGTAAAGTTGTACAATTATAATATCCACTTTACCTCTGTACTCAAAAATAAATCATTATTACTAGTAGAAACAAATAAGAAATATGTGCCCAAGAAATAAGAAAAATGTGAAAGAGGAGGGATGGTGGCAAGAAGGGGAAATATAGACAATGTGAATCGAAAAGATAATGAGAAACAAACGGGTAGTAAGACAGAAATACAATATACAGAGTATATAAAAAGGATGGTGAAAACTTAAACGGTTGAAAGTACATGATAGTAGGAGCAAAAAAGTTCCAGCAAACATGACCGTTTGCGGGAGAATTACGAATGTATGGTTACAAGCCGCCACTGATGTCTCTGTAACTTCGTATGGTTTACTCGAGACCTGCAGAACTGTAGCTCCTCAGAGCGACTGCTTTACTCCCCTTTCTTACCCCACCCACCTTTTCTACCAGTGCGGTCATGTCATTCTAGTCACGCTCGGCTGCATAAACATTCATTCTCGCGGCGGCTAGTATACAATACGCTATCAAGAATTACAAATGAACAGATAATAAAATCCTTAGTAACATACTTTTAACATACTTTTTAGAAAGTAGGAGCAAATGAATGAGGGAAATAGGTAAATTAAAATTAATAAGTAAATAAATAAGTAAATAAATATAAATAAATAAATATAAAATACGCGTACTCCATTTTAAAGAGAACTGGAAAATGGCAAAATCTAAACCCGTGAAGAAATACTTCTTCCAAAGGAAATGGGAATATGATTATTTTGTTGTTGAAGACGAAAGAATTGCTTGTTTACTGTGTTTCATCCAATTTATTTCTATTCTTCATTTCAGTATTAAACCACATTTCAACAAAGCCCATATTAAGAATTACGGAATGCACAAACTTTCGGGTACGTTCATTATTACGAACTGTATATTGATTATTTATTTATATACTGTGAAATTAAGGACGTCACTCGTTGTAGTCATTTTGAATTGAAATTAATAGTGACTTTTCAAGGTTCATTACTTAAATGCTATAAATTTATGTTTCCGTAGGTGATGATAGGAGGAAAGTTTTCGAAAATCTAAAGCAGGTAGGTGCAAAGAAATCTCAAAGAAATTACCGATAGCAAATCTAGCATAATTCTAAACCTTGAAAGGAGATAACGCATTACAAAAACAATGAATTTATTACAATCATTTTTGAAAATTACACGCCGCCACTGATGGATCTTTGACGGCCAGACAATGTAAACAACTCTACGCGGAAGTCGATTATCCCCAATAGAAGTGGAGTGAGGCTAACGTCATATTTCCCCTACTTACGAGTTCTGCAGGCCTGTTTTAGTAGAAATTTATAGTAAAAACGCTTTGTGGTTAGGCAGGTTAAAATAAAAAAATTGCCCATCATGAGTGATTTGAAAGGTGATAGCAATATATTTTACGAAGAAATAAGTTCGGAAGATGAATATAATTTTAATATGAGAAGAAACTCCGAAGGCCGTGAAAGAAGAGTTCAAGAAACGTTCTAAGAACGTAAAATCCCAAATTAGTCCTAACACCGTACAGAACTGGCGCATGCGTCGAAAGAATTAGGTATTACCACAGTCTAGTATATACAGTCACGAAGCTCAATACGTAGTAAATATGCATCCATAGATAGCTGCTAACTACTAGGATCGTTACTATCGCCTCATTACAGACAACGCGAAATTGTACCGGCACAGTCTATTGTTCCAAGTACCCTCAACAACTCAAGCTTCGTAACTGTATATACTAGACTGTGGTATTACTGTCTTCAGAACGCGTTCTGAATTACTTGCTGGAACAAACCGATTGTAATGATATTGTTATACTTAAAACCAAAAGCTGTCCTGTCTCAATGGATATAATCTAGGCCTCATACTGATGCAAAAGTTCTTAGCCTTTTATTCGTCATCACAACATTGCATACGGGGCCAGAATCTCAATCTAGCTGGAAAAAAAATATATTTTTTTTTTTCAAAGTCACTCAAGTTCGTGTTTCTACACTGTAAACACTAACCAGATGTGTGCACTCCAGAAATCCGCAACGCAGAAAGGGATTCGGAAAGATTAAAAACTGTAAATACATAGCGGAAGTTGATAAATTCCGCCTGTAAAGTCTGCCCAAAGGTCTTTTGGTCTATATAAAGTTAGGCCACCGGCGTAGCTTAGGCTACTGAGGCGCTTGCCTGCCGATCCGGAGTTGTGCTCGGGCGCGGGTTCGATTCCCACTTGGGCTGATTACCTGGTTCGGTTTTTCTGAGGTTTTCCCCAACTATAGGGCAAAAGTCAGGTCATCTATGGCAAATCCTCGGCCTCATCTCGCCAAATATCATCCAGCTATCATCAATTCTATCGACGCTAAATAATCTCGTAGTTGATACAGCGTCGTTACAGTTAAATCTTCAAATAAAGAGTGATGGCAAGAAATGGGCTGATCTTGTTGACAAGTCAGAGATACTTCCTGACCACCTCCATAAAGAGACTGTATCTACCATAAGGAATGCCACAGGACACGACTGCCTGGCGGAATATTTAGGCCTATATAAACTGGGTATTTTATCATCACCTCAGCGTGTCGTTTATAATGAGTAGTGCTGCTTATGATTAGGTTGTTTGCGCTTTCAATCGGAGACCTCCGGTTATCTCCGGTAGAGATTCGAGTGCGCTGACGTCCGCGTATCTTTTAAAATAAGTTCTAATTTGTTGTTGTTTAATCTCTCTTTTATGTTAATCTCTCTCTATTTCTTCGGCTCTTTTTTGTGTTGCTTAAAGTGCTACGTTAGCTGACAGATTTTTTTATAGTTTTGAAATTCATAGTATATGTGGAAAGCCGTATTAGTTTTATGTCATTGATCAAATTAATAACATTCAATCTAACTGCAAAACTAATGCAGAAGTAAAGCTTTTCAGTAGCTAATGTAAACATTTATACTTTAATTCTCCTAGAAACTCTCGTTTAATCGCAAACAGGGTTTGTCAATTATTATTCTAATCGGATTAGTTAACGTAAAATATATTAAGGGAGCTTCAGAATGAAACAAAATAAACGTGGGCTATCAATGGGATAACGTTTACTGGCCAACATAATTTATTTAGATTCTTCACCGGACGGGATTGTGATTATTGTGTTAAAGGGTGTCAGTATTTGAACTGCCTCTTCTAAAACGCGCCACTCCTGCTCTGTAATAAAAATATAAGTGGATATCAACTTAAGGATAATTGTAATTATATTATTGCCATATGTTTCTTTAATTTCATTCAGAAATATTTTAATCCAAACAGTAAAATATAACTCAAGTTGTCTAAACAGTAAAATATAACTCAAGTCGTCTTGTAAATATTTCATTTGTTTTTTATTGCCTCGAAAGTTACGTTTCAGAGAAATTTCAAGACTTTTTCATAGACTGTGAGCGTTTGGGAACAATAGCAGTAAAAAAAATTTAAAAATAAATCGTATCAAATGTTTTGCGTAATTGATTTCATCAAGTTCGCGATTGTGTGATCGCTTCAAATGGTCTAACAAACTCGAAGTTCCACCACTCTTAGAGTAAATTCGCCCACAAAGTATACAGTGTGCGACTTTATTATTACCTTCAACTAAATTAAAGAATTTCCATGCGACGGATATCCGATTTGGTGCCATTTTATTCCCCTCACAACTACCGTCAGTCCGTACGCGCCGGTCGTCCTTGAGCTAACTGTCGCTTCGCTCAGAACCCCCGCATCCCTCCGTATGTCCCCTGTTCCACCTATGGTAGTATCGGAGATCACCGGTGGAGAGCTTTATTCTTAATCTCCGATTCCTCCGCGGTAGTAGCCACTCCAATGAGCAGCACTGATAATGAGAAAAATTCTATTATGAATTGGGAACATTTAAATTTTTGTAAAAAACTTGTAAATTTTAAATCTTCTATGAGGACTTTGTACTGGTCTGCCAGAAACCAAATGATGTTGAATTAATCTTTGTTGACTATTAAATATATACAAATAAAGTTAAATTAATTTATATCATGTCAATACTGTAATAATAATGTTTGAAATTACTGAATTGAATATTGTATTTTCAGTCATGTAGTTTATTTTTATACTGAAATTGAAAGAAATCGGCACATACTCATATGGAATTTTTTTTACCAAAATACAAAACAACATTTTGGGATTTAAGTCGCACATTGCGGTTTAATGGTATACCCTCGCCTTTTTTTATTAATAAATTATTTTATTTTAGGTGACGGCCAGCAAAAGCGGACTTCGATGACTGGTAAGCAGTGATATAAATTAGTGCCCGAGAATAAAATTCTTCAGAATCATCATATGAGTATGTTTTGACTAGATTATAAACATGGAATGGTTCGCAGAGCCTTTTTTAAGGGAATTAAGACATCTATTTATTTTGTTATCATAGCAACGTCTGTTGTATAAAACAACTGATAGCTTGTGTAACCATGTCGAATAATACAATCTTTCAGATGGTATAAACAAATACTACTATAAATAATACCGAACAGCTAGCAGTTCTGCGTGCGAACGGCTGAGGTGCTGCAACCTAGGCGGCAGGGTGTGCTGAAACTTGCGAAACAAGCTATAATCTACTACAATGCAGACTGCTGCTGGGCTAGGTAATATTTTTATTAATTAGTGTTGTGTTAAAATATCAGGGTGTTTATGTGCTGTTTATAACTACTACAATTACAGCATTACAAACTGCTCCAAATCGTACTTTCGATTTCCGAGGGATTATAAAAGAATCAACAGCATTCTTTGTTAGGCCTAAAGCCTTCGTCTTTGTGTTGGTAAAACAATAAAAAAATCAGCTTTTTTTATTTAGGCCTAATAAATGAATAGAAGTTAAAATGTAATTAAAATTTTAAGGTTTTATAAATTAAGAATTATTGTTGTCCACATGCCTTTATTACAAGCACCACATTACTACCAATTTTATCTTTGCAGCTGTCAGCAATGAGTATATAAAGCGTTATTGTAAATTCATTCTTAATGTCAGAATTAATTTTGTCTGACTAAAGCAAAGAAAAAGTATGTAACTTACCGGTAACAATTAATTACAGAAAATAATAAGAACTATGCCATATTTATCATAATATGCAGCTTTGACATAAAATAATAATGTTACATTAAATACTATTCAACATTTCTTAAGTGTCTCATATATTATTCCATATTAGTACCTCACGTTTTAAACAATAGTCCGATTCCCGCTATGTTAATATTTGTATTTGTGAATTTAAATACTATTATAGTCACAATCATGCCATGGTATGAAAGACAACAAATGCTAATGGTATGTCACATCAACGGACGTATATACGTCATACAACATCGTAAGATGAAGGTTACATTTGTATTTGTGATCGTAATACCACACCTCTCCGTTAGATGTCAGCTCCGCAACATTTCGCACTCACGTGAATGCTGCTAGTATACAGTTGTCCGGTATTATTATAGTAAGGTACTTGGTTTGAAGAAAAATATAGGATGTCATTTTAAAATGTTTCCGATGACGTCATACCTCGCACAAAAATGATATTAAGAATGGTTCGTTTTTGTGAAAAAATGTGTTTTAAAATATAGTCTATTGTTTGACACGTCCGAGCTTTTTTCGAAAAACATTTCCATTTATCTACAAAACAGAAAATATGCGTGACTTTTGAAACCCACTGTATATTAAAAACAGTAGGTGATAGTTTTTATTTTTTCTGTTCTTTTAAATCCTGTATCAATGATTATATTTGCTTCTTCATATAATTTACATAATGTACCGTAGTTTAGAAGTGATGCTATACGGCGTTCAACTATTCCCTCCGCAATGCACCGCCTGCTCGTAAGGACGATACATGTCTCTTTCTTCCATCCTCACCCTTGTAGGACTAGACTCAACGCGGACACGCGAAAATGAACTTTAAGATCTACACTTAACCTGTGGATGGATTAGTTGATTACACCGTTTTAAGATAGTGTAGCACATCTAGTACATATTTTACAGTCCCATTTGATTTAGCAGTCTGTTCAACGCATATCAGCCTTCGTTTCTCTTCCAGAGAGACCATGCTTGGTTCCCAAAATACAGGAGCGATTTAGCCTTTATTTTATATAGGCGAATACGTGTTGTTTCCCCTCTTAATGAAGGGAATGGAGCTCCCTGCTTTCTTGACCTTGACAGTAGAATTATGTGTAGCCAACATCACGCTTTCGCTGCGTTTAATTCTGGGAAAGATCCAATATTCAATTTTACAGGAGACTGAGTGGCCTTCCCGAATGTTTTGGCAACGAGAAAAACGACAACCCGAAACCTTTCAGTGCGTAGGCATTTGATTCCCTACAGCGGGGTGTAAATAAATAACTTCTCCGAATTCCGAAAGGACTGTAGTGAAGGAAAAACAGATATCATATCATTATTATATACAGATGGCCTGATTAAGTTATCTTCATATTGACAGTAACAAATTATGAAAAGATACTGATCGAAGTAACAAATGTATTGCATTAGCTGAAAAAAATTCTAGCAATGTTTTAAGTTCGATGCATTATCTCTTATGTGTTATCTATTATTTGATCAGTAAAGCTGTTAGAGGTGGTGGATACCAACATTGGCACCGCCACAAGATCTGAACCTACAAAACAACAAGACTTTTATTTGAACTAATGTATATATAGTAATTCAAAAGTCACTTAAACAGATAAAAGTAAAGTTAGGAGGGTATGAAAAGATGATGATCAGCCAGAGAACTTAACTATCATATATCGAGAGGGAACTCTAATGAAAGTAGATAGCATTTGAAGAGTCCACTGTAAGAATGATGGATGTCACTTTCTTGTCGAAAATGAACCAAGACTGTCAATGCATAGCTTAAGACATGTAGAATGTACATAGAGAGTTATATGGCATTAACACTGATAGTCATTGTCCAGTAATGATCGGAAAATCTCAGTTAAGCTTTGAGCGCTAAACATTTCAAACTTTCAATTGCGTCTCCTGCAAAATGTGTTCCAAATGACATCCATCATTCTTGCAGTGGACTCTTCATTTAATATCTTGGCCAGCTGTGACCAAACTGGGTATCGTGATTACATCGGGTAAAAAAAGATATTCATACAGGTAAGGGGAGTTTCCTGTACATTGCTCTGTCTCGCTTACGTACTGAATTTAAGCAGTGTCGGTATCATGTCGCTCTCTGCCTCTACGAGCAGGAACAGAAGATTTCGTACAGAATGAGAAGAGTAATTTATTCGCTGTTTTGTCGGAGAAAATGCAATATGTTGCTTTTCTCAACTGTTCAATTGGTAGTAGTATAATATAGAAGCAACATTACAGGGCGTTAAGCTGAATGCACAGGCATAACAGTTATCATCATTGTTGTTGTTATTATTATTATTATTATTATTATTATTATTATTATTATTATTATTATATTTATCTTCAAGTGTTACCATAATTTTTATGTACGTGCCTGAATATGTAGGCCTACAGTACATCTTCCCTTGAATGATAAAATAATTACTACGCCATATATCAATTTTAATTTTTTTTAATCTCTTGATGACTATTATCAATTATTTACTAGTTACTGATTTAATGATAATAATAATAATAATAATAATAATAATAATAATAATAATAATAATAATAATATGGAGAAACTGATTGAATATTACGTGTTAGTGTAGTATTGAAACGAGCTATTAAACTCCAAGAACTGAAATCACCCATAAATCATCGTCATGAAGAGAAAGATGACATAAATAAAATGTAGGGAAGCCAGCTATCTAATGGCGAACGGTATGGTTTGAAGAGTTTTTTTAAAAGGGTAATGATCAAGGTGGCTGTAATAATTTGTCCAATTAAAGTTGTTAATTAATTTTGAAAAACTGCGCTTTCTCTATTAAATATCAAGAAGAGAATTCAGGACATTTCTGATTGTGTTCATTAGGAATATTAAAAAAAAAAGAAGAAAATTCATATATATATACTTATTTACTGGCTTTTAAGGAACCCGGAGGTTCATTGCCGACCTCACATAAGCCCGCCATTGGTCCCTATCCTGAGTAAGATTAATTCAGTTTCTATCTTCATATCCCACCTCCCTAAAATCCATTTTATTATTACTTCCCAACTACTTCTCGGCCCCACCTCTGGCCTCTCAACTAACACTCTATATGCATTTCTGGATTCGCCCATACGTGCTACATGTCCTGCCCATCTCAAACGCCTGGAATTAATTTTCCTAATTATGTCAGGTGAAGAATACAATGCGTGCAGTTCTGTGTTGTGTAACTTTCTTCATTCTCCTGTAACTTCATTCCTGTTAGTCCCAAATTTTTTCCTAAGTACCTTATTCTCAAACATCCAAGTTTCACAACCATAAAGAACACCCGGTAATATAACCGTTTTATAAATTCTAACTTTCAGATTTTTTACATAATATACTAATGTTAATAGTAATGGTAATAATAATAATAATAATTTTATTTTATTAATTAATTTATTTATATTTATTTAATGTGCTTTACAACAGCCAGTGGCCAATTACAGTTCAGCACAAATATAACAAAAACATAAAACAAAAATAATTTTTACACATAAATATAATTACAATTAATTACAATAATGAAGATGAATGTATAACTAAGAATACTATGAGACAATGATAATTGAGTATACATAAATGATAAATCTTTGCTAAGAGCAAACTAAGTCTATACATTGAAGGGGTCGAATTCGCAGCCATGCATGTTGGCATTTTTAATGCATCTGGAGACTGGCGAAAGAAATTTCGAATTTCTAATATAGAAAAGTTTGTGGGCTCTCATAACTTTTGTTGGAATACGTAAGGTAATGTTGTTTAAGAAAGATAATAATAATAATAATAATAATAATAATAATACATTATTTATTGGGTTACAAAAAATGAAAAAAATAAGAGATAGAATTGGAAAATGTGATTGCAGAAACGAAAAAAATGTCTGGCAAACAGGCTAAATCACATACGTAATGAGCTCGTGTGCCAATGTAATAGATAAAACAAATACAGTACAATAATTGTGTTTCTAAAGGAAGAAGACCTAACTACCATAATTGGACGACCAAATAATGCTGAAGAGATAAATTCTCTTATAAGAAAGAATCTTTTAGACGATATGTATTATACCACAGATCATAGTGCTTGCTAGCTTTCTCTACAGTATGAACTGTAAGTAATGTCATTAATTGCATTAACAAAAAAGTTTAATACAATTTTGTTCGTTCCCCGTCTCATTATCGAGGAAAAGATATTGTTTAATTCAAATATTTCATAGCAGGTTTTGAGAAAGTAATTAATTTAATTTCCAATGTCTCAGTCAGTTTAAGAGAGCAGTTTATTGTGACTATTACACTTTTACTACGTCATAATACTTTTGACCGATAAAACGGTACGAAAGGATGTCTTTCATCCAATCATGGCTGCTTATCGCACGATTTTATCGCGTTCCTAGCATTTGTTTATTTTCATCACGACCCTAGCATTTGTTTCTTTTTTTTGCCAACATTTCAAACTACACTGGTCTGGACGTCAAAAATTACAAACCACACCAGTCGATGCACAGCAGTTTCAAATATGACTCGCATTGGCATTCAAGAATAACAGTTAATAAAGTTCACTGGTCATAGCTATGAATCTTCCCTGAAATCTTATTTACAAATAAATGAAGAGCACCATTCGGAAATCCTGAATAAGTTGAGGAATACATCATGTACATTAACGAGTTCCACTTCTTCTACGCACACGTCCAATATAACATCAACTGAACCACCAACCACTAAAACATTCAAATTTAATAATTATACTTTCAATTATTGTTTCTTTTAAAATTATTCATGTTTATTTTTTATGTCATCATCGTTAATGAAAACTTTTCTTGTTTATGTCATCATCTCTAATTAAAATTATTCTAATATTTGTTTATATTATTTAGGTTATGTTATAGCTTCTGCTATATGAAGTTATGGATAGTCACGTATCAGAGATTGCTTAATACTAACATTTATTCAAAATCATCTGTCAAGTGACATTGATTACTGGGATCCGGATAATTGAACTTGAATGCAACTGTTTTAATAAATATGAAATTCAATCGACAAAACCTTCTTGACTAGTAACCGTCTACAGAGTTCAATGAAGATTCCATTGTTGGCACAAACAAGAAAACATCTAATCATTTCACACTACTGCCAATTAGCGTGATATTTATAATGTTGAGATGGTACAGGGACATCATTTTATTTTTACTAACATTTTTAATATTAACCTGGCTATACCTTTAGAGAACCGGAAAACCCGTTCGCTACCTCCTTCCACAACTGGAGTTCGATGATACTGGCGTAAAACACAAACACATCACTTTACTAGGTATAGGAGGGAAGAAAAGTACTTCATCCATTTACGTAAACTAGGAAATATCGCGATTTTGATTCGATAATTTTCATTAGGATTTTTATTTAATCAAAATGCAGTACTTTATTAAGAATGAGTGTTTTTACTCACGAACTGAGCTATCCATGCGAACGTGTTCATTATGTAGTGTATATTATACTGTCTACAGTGCATTAGCGTACAATATAGAGAATAATGAAGTTCAATTGAAAAATAATCATAAAATGGATATTTAAACACATTTTTGAAGATGGTAGCCATTCATTTCGATAGCCTATAGGCTTCAGTTCTTTTGTGCATATTATCGCACTATAGACTATTGCATCTAATTCCAATTACCAGTTTCGTCCTTCGTACTAGTAACTCATGTTGAAATAATTCTGTACCTACTCTATGAAAGAGTACCTTATGTAATGTAAATTCAATCTTCACTTCTGCCCGACCAGCATAGATAAAATTACTCGGACATGCTATCTACTCTCCGTCCAAGTGGTTATGCCGAAGGATCGTAGAAAGGAGGGAAATCACGTGACAGTTAATTACTTAACGAGGCCCTTTTATTTATGTTATTTTAAACAGTTGTATAATATTACGTAAACGTCCAATTCCTAAGAGAAATTAATGTTTTCAGAAAAGAGCTAAGACAGCCCTGCTTTTACAGAGGGCCGTGCAGAAGCAGGTGGGGGAAATCGGGATGTGACGTAGGCAAACGGACAGTACCTGTGCGAAAATATGATTCAATATTAAAAGTACGTTCATCACTGGAAAACGCGAACATATTTCTGGAACGTACTATACTCAGTAACTCAGTGCTGTTTACTATAAGCGGCCTTGATTCTGTCTGGAAAACAGTTGAAACTTCATTAATAGAAGGGGTGGGAGTGAAGTACATTCAAAAAATCAGGTACAATAAAAATTGAAGTAAAAATAAAATGATGTCCCTGTATAATAATGCATTTGAAGAAGTTGTATTTTCGTAAGTCAATTAATATTTTATTGTATTGGAGAACTTCGTTACTTCTAATCGTGTAATAGTCAATTAAATCCCACTCGAGTTTTTAATTTTCTCTAGATAAATCAAAACCTATAGTGAGGCTACTGCTTATAATAAAGGATTGAAAGGAATTTAATTTTTTCCTTTAAATGTGCAGAAATTTGATCCGAACAAATTTAACTTTTCGTTCCACAAAGGAATTTTAAAACGTTACATTCGTCTTGATCAAATTTCTAAACATTTAAAGGATAAAATTGAAATTTTTACTACCTAATATATTTTCATTATTCACTCCCAACTTAAAGTGAATGAGCATATTGGGAATTAAATTAATGGCTTTTCCAAAACACACTATGAAATATTCCATTATTAAATCAATTTTTATCTCGTAAAGGAAGCAAAAAACGAGAAAAACTATAAGAAACATTTTGTTTGAAATATCTCAAAGAATAAACCCTTGAAATTAATGACTTCACTTACGTTTCACCAGTATATATAGAGGACAAACAGTTCAACCCGCCAACACTAACATACTGTATTGCATTACAAAATAAACGAAGATGTAAGACAAGAGCTAAAGGTGGAAAATGTAGTTTAAGGAATAAAGAAGTATCAAGAAAACAGGCTAAATGAAGTAACTAAAAAAATTAATTTAGAAATAAGGATAAAAGGCAAGAGTGAAAAATGCGATTAGAAATATATAAATGCCAGAAAAATTCAATAGAGTTTATTTAATGAAGTAAAGGGAATACCTAACTTTGCACAATAATCATAGACTTCAAGGTATAAAATCTACTGGCCGATCAATGAAATGCTCTTCTTTCAACGTGCAAGCTTACACCTCCGACCGAACAGCAAACAAATGAATTTTCTCGACTCCACCTGCACTGCGAAATGACAAAGTTCCTTTCAATGTGCAGACTTACATCTTCCGCCATTTCTTCTTCGTCCTGTCTCCTGTCCTGTGATCAGTTTGATCACATTCCCCTCCCCTCGCGTATGTGGTACCTAAGAGGTTACGTCCATTTTCAGCTTTTTCCCTTCAATTGTTTGTATACATCTGAAGTTTGTTTAGTGTAATGTTACTGACAGCGATGTATGCAATGGTGGGGAAAAGAAACTGGTCACCCCACTCCTTTATCTCCTGGCTTAGTTTCCTTATGAGTGATGTCTTAAGGTGTCACTTATAAGGTTCAGACTTGTCTTCGGACAGTTGACTAAACATATTTTCTTGTAGCCTATCATGATTTTAATTAATAAACAGTGAATGCCTGCTGGATTGCGACCAGACTGCACGCAACACACCAGTGTCAAAGAAGTTGTCTACTTCTTATGTAGGCGATTGTATATAAACTACACAGATTATAAAACTAACATCATCATGTGTGAGGAAGTTATTAGTTTCTAAGTTACTATGTATTTCAATAAGATTTTAGTATATCTCAATTCACTATTTGCTGGAATTAAATTGTAAAATGTGTTAAAATATGCATCTTAACGTAACTAAAAAACTGAGATGAATTTTATTCAACTGAATTTCTTAACTCCCGCTAATGATTTCCAGCCTTCATAAGTATAAGTTAGCATATTAAAACAAGTATATTATTGTTATTATTGTATTTATCTGCCAGTGTTACCGTAATTTTTATGTACGTGCCTGAATATGTAGGCATGGATAAATATATAATAGGATGCGAAACTGCGGACAGCACGATCTAGAAGCGGTATTCTGAAATAAGGTGATCAGCGCCCGACGTCGTAGGTGGTAAATCATAGAACTACGTGAGGACCAGCGTTCTCCACTGTCCGATACGAAGTAGTCAGAACGTTGGCCGATGACTAGCCAACAGCGTTACGAAGGCAAGATGGATTCGAGGAAGATGCTCAGCGCCTGGATGCAAGACTGTTAATACTGTGGGAGGGAAGCATTTTTTCTATTTTCCTCAGGAACCTATGAGGTAAGCTTTAGTATTATTATTGTGTCTTGTGTAGCCTAAACCTTACACTTGAAAACAATGTACTTTTTGGTGAAGTAGGTTAGACGAGCTGTGCATTGCTTTCTGCTAATTTATTTAGGATTATAGTAGGAGTATAAATTTAGATGGTTCCGAAATTCAATCAAACTGTAACGAAATGTGAAATATTGACGAAAAAGAGCAAGAAGGCTGAAAATGAAACCTCGTAAACCTGAATTGTAGCATTAGGCCACATGGCTGCAAACTAAAGCCACGTGGTTTTTAGTATAAACATCTCACAGTTATGGAAAATAAAATTATGCCTTCTTTGATGTAGTTAGCCATTCTGGAGAAATTCTCAATCATGTGTAGTAATAATAATAATAATAATAATAATAATAATAATAATAATAATAATAATAATAATAATAAGCTTAGGCCTAATATTTAATTTAGTTTGTACCCAATATCTGTTGCTGCTACCAGTTTTCCTATGGTCACTCACCACCTAGTGATGCGCATTAGACATCTCTTAAAATAACACAAATGCAGCAGATAACTTATTATTTTTTTCCCAAATTTTTGCATGATTTCTATTCAATATTTCTTCTACTTTATCTCATTAGTAATTGTAATCCATTGCTTTAGGTGTTGGAAGTGGCTCCGATTTTGTGGGCTATAGAGGACCGGTATCGAGTTGCCGCAGATGCCACACACAGGTTGAGAATCTGCATGGACCACTTCATTGAGTCTGACTATTATAGCTCTTCACAAAAAGTGATACTTAAGCAAACTGCAGTGCCCACTGTTCATGCTAATGGATTAGTGGTGCCATCAAACCCTAAAATCCGGAGCCCACCATCTAGCCCAGTTATGCCTCGAGCGACCTTATCACCGGGGTCTACCCCAACTTTCAGGCATCACAAGACTTTGCGGACGTATGCTAGGAGGGCGAAGATTGATTCTGCAGCTGCTGAAGGTAATTAGTACACTAGCAATGTTTTTATGTCATTCATGTTTAAAATTTCCGATTTCATTACTCTTTTCTTTATTTTCAGGTACGCGTAGTCTCATAGGTTTACAAGCTGCAACTGAGTAGGCTGCAGGCTTGGCAGCTATGCCTCAAACAATTCCTGCTCCTATGAGTACTCCAGCTTCAAAGATTACTGCTTCGACGGCATATGCCGGGATGAATAAAGATGCATGCCAACAAGGTAATTATTCCACTTAGTCAAGTTTATGGATTTCAAGGAATGCCTTAGTTTCTCATCAGCTGTTCTTACATTACATGTTTCAAAATACATAATTAATTATGTTTCGTTTTTTTTTGTGATTATTACAGGGAACAGTATGATTGGTGAACAGCTGAGGGGCTATCAGCAACCATCGCTCCTATTCAATGTGGTTCCCACAGCTGAAGGTAAGCGATACTGTCTTGTGAGCCTGGTAACATGCTAGTAATCATTTAAGTTAATTGCCCCCTGCCATATGTCTGCAGTTTTCATACTTCATTCTTTTACAGTAGCGAATAATAACAAATCCTCTTAACTACAGGGCAGGGTGTTTATCTTGTTATATATTGATCGTCCAGTTCAAAAGTGCGACAACTCCAAAATTGTCATTTTTTACTTATTTATACTACTGAAAGCCCCTTTCGGAGCTCTTTCCAATTCAATATTGAGATAAGTCATATTTACAACCAAAAAGAATAAAAACGAAATAAACTGCTTTAGAAGTAATTATAACTATGGACTTTATTAATTCATTATTACTACATTTCGAAATCTATTAATAATGAACTGGAAGATCGTGATATACTCGTCCTTAATACTGACTCAATTCTAATTGTCGTGGTTATGAACCACAACTCTGTCCCTTTTTAGGGGATTTATTTGAAACTTTCAACTGAAGATATCTCAAAACTTGTTTTTTTGTGTTGTCGCACTTTTGAACCAGACGATCGATATTGCAACTGATATCCTGACAAGTCTCCCTGGCACACGAAGTACACTATCATTCCCTCTTACTGACTTCTCTTTAATATCCCAACACCTCTGCTGATTATCCCTTTCTGTTAGTGTCAGTTGTCCTCTATAGCCCAGCCTATTAGCAAAAAAATATTTTATATTACATTACAACGAACAATTCAGATTAACACAATCAAATTTGTTGCAGCATTAAACTTTTGGATTGTTACTATTACTTAACATTTATATGAGTTATAATTTGTACAGTTAAGAGCAGTTTGAAATGAATGGAGCACAAAGTCTGTTCAATTCTTGCTTCAATTTATCATTTATTTCCTTAGATACTGACATGAATACATCCAAGATGGAACAGTTTCCTTCAGCTTCAGCTACACCTCCTTTTGATGTATTGTCAATTTTGTAGTATGTTATATAGCCTATCCATAGCTTGCATGCCTTTTGTTAGGCCTACATTAACTCAACAAAGCTAAAGGTGTTGTCACGTTTCATTTTTTAAGTTAATTTCGTAATCTTTAGGTCCTGGTGTTGCAAAACGAAAACTTTTCTCGAGTCCTCACTTCTCATCTTCACCCAGGAGCAACAAACTAAAAATGGCAGCTCTGAAAGCAAAGGTGAAGAGACTGGAGAAAAAATTGCAGTGTCTTTAAAGTAGTGTAAATAGCTCATATTGTGTGTAACAAAAAGGTATAATATCATATTGGTGGAAAGTTCATAGCTTTTTTTATTATTTTTTTATATTTTTATTTATTTTTTTTGCCCCAGAAAAAAATGTTTTTAGCAAATGTTAAATATATTGTGTAATTATAGGGAGCAAAGTTACAGTATGTGGTACATGTGTGCGTATGTAAGAGAGATATTTGACTTTGGAAGTTGGGGGTTAACATACCTTCAGTTCACCTAGTAAACTTTTTTGCCCAACATAATGCAAGTAAGTGATGCAGCTCATGTATTTCACTCTGACCCTCAGTACATACAACATTTTGGTATATGTTACCGTTATGTGTATGCCAAACAACAATGTCTAAGAACCTTAGATGTGATCCTAGAAAAGTGTTCTAAAATGTGTTGCAAAATAGTAGATAGTAATATGACAGTTTCAATTATCAAACATTTTTTTTGTAGTATCTGAAATCCGATTAATGTAATATGTATCTAGTCAGCGATGTATGCAACGGAGGGGAGAAAGGAATTGGCCACTCTTACTCATTACCTCCTGCTCTGATTGTCCCATGAGTGTTACTTGTAGGGTCCAAACCTGTTTTTGGACAGTTGACTAACCAATAGTTGATGGGTCCAGGCAGACAAGGGGACAAACCATAAATTTCGATACGTAGGATATCTCATTGGAATGTGAAGAAATATGTTCTGACTAAACTATATGACAACACATTATTCAAATGGTATCATTTACATCTGTAAACGAGCACAGATGGCAGAGCATTCCAAAATATAAATATATAGATGTGGCTTTTTCTCTTATCCGACTGGGCCCCACAATTTCAATTATTCAATTTGTTGTACAGACTTTACCAATGTACTGCACACTAAATATGTAAGTGTACCTGTGTGTATAGGATTACCAGATGTTCTGGATTTCGCTTGACATGTCCTGCATTCTGCCAGGGTTCGTAAAAATCAGAAATTGTCCTGCTTTTCTTTCTTGCCAATTCCCAATGGACAAAAGAGAGTAACTATTGAGTTGGGGTCCATTAGAGGAATTATGTTTGTAAAATCCTTGCTCAAACAAGTCGAGTCACCAGAGAAGTATTAACAATCCGAAAATTAAATAAGGTAAAAGCTAATTTAGAATCCGTATACTTCAATTCTATTCATGATAATAGTTTTGTATCAGTTTTATTGTACAAAGACAAACAAATTACCTAATTATATAACAGAATGTAAAAAGACGTCACGTCAAGTATCAAGTTAGTCTATTATGCCCTGCTTTTATATGGAAAATTCTTTTTCATTTAAAATGACCTGCTTTTAAATTGTTACAACCTGGTAACCCTAGTGCACATGTAGTGTATGTTAAACAGTGATATGATGGACCTTGTCAAAATTGTGTTGTTGAATGTATTGTAAAATAGTATACAGTAATATAGTAATTTCAATTATGTAACTAGTTTTTGCAGACTTAAAGTGCACTATACACTATTACCTAAAGAATAAAATCCCAATTATCTAACCTTGTTTTCTTTTATTTTCTGTCCCTGTTTGGCTGTATTTTAATTAGTTACATTATAAGGTAGTGTAAAATAGACCGTCTCTTCCAACTATTGGCTCCAATAACAATTTTCAGTGAAAGATGATGTGAGGAATAAAAATTTTAAAGTTTTACTTTAAATTGAGGGTTTGGGGCGGGGGGGGGAGGAATATTTACTGCATATAGTTCAACTTTTCGCCGCCAGGCGCGCTGCTAGATACGCGGAGTAATTAGTTATTATTTTCGCTACTTGGGTGCGCTGCTGGATGTACGGAGTAGTTACTCTTTTCGCTACTTGGTGCGCTGCTAGATGTAATAACGCCTCTAACCGCATATAGATGGCAGCACGATCAATTCTACAACAGCGCCTCTAGTATGTGTTACGGGCAACTCAGTGAGTTTCGCATCCTATTATATATTTATCCATGATGTAGGCCTACAGTACATCTTCCCTTGAATGATAAAATAATTACTACGCCATATATCAATTTTATTTTTTTTAATCTCTTGATGACTATTATCAATTATATACTAGTTACTGATTTAATGACAATAATAATAATAATAATAATAATAATAATAATAATGGTAATACTAATAACAATACTGATAGCACTATCAGTAGCAGCAATGATAATAATAATAATAATATGGAGAAACTGATTGAATATTACGTGCTAGTGTAGTATTGAAACGAGCTATGAAACTCCAAGAACTGAAATCACCCATAAATCATCGTCATGAAGAGAAAGATGACATAAATAAAATGTAGGGAAGCCAGCTATCTAATGGCGAACGGTATGGTTTGAAGAGTTTTTTAAAAGGGTAATGATCAAGGTTGCTGTAATAATTTGTCCAGAGCTCTTGTCTAGAGCTCCTTCAGAGGAGCAGCGTAACCCGGAGTGAGACTAGTGGCCAAGAGGCTTGGAGCTCACATATTTAGTTTTGTACAGCCCCCAACCCCTTGCAAGGACGCGTTTTGCGTACCTTATAAAATTTTCCTCCCAATTCTCCTTCGATTTTTCGATTTTTCGAAGTATAAGCAATTTGTATTTATGTTACTGGGAGAGTTCTGTTTTGAGATTTCGATAGTGGGTGAAATACATTAAAGTTTTGAAGTAATAATAATAAGTAATAATAAAAAAAGCTATGAACTTTCCACCAATATGATATTATACCTTTTTGTTACACACAATATGAGCTATTTACACTACTTTAAAGACACTGCAATTTTTTCTCCAGTCTCTTCACCTTGAACACTAAAAATAATGTTGCCTAGAATAAGATGTGGGATATACTGTTCTTTCAGAGAACTATTTCATGAACGAAGCTGTTCCAAATTAAGAGTTTCATAAGAATATGTTTTCAACATCAGTGTCAACTGTTTCATCTCCTTATCTGCTTCGGGAACATGTTTCAAAGCCCTAGAGATGGAGGAAATAATTTAAATACGGATATATTGATATTGCAATATATTGCAAACCTAATTTCGATAAACAATATACAGGGTGATTTCGTTCAAAGTGTACAGACTCCAGGAGAAGATTCCTGAAAGGATAAGGAACAAAAATTGTATAATGAACGTAGGTCGGGGAATGCATGCTTTCCTCACTAGAGAGCGATACTGTTCCCCATGACTGTAACGAGCACTTGTATCGGTAGATTACGTAGACATCCGCTTCAGTAGTAGTGCCGACTAAACCTAACGTGGACGTGTTTGTGTAGGTAGTGCAGCGCTAAGTTACGATGGTCAGATACACCAATCGCGAACAGGCTGACATACGGACAAGCACATGGTAATAGGCGGGCGGCTGCACGTCTATATCGGGAAAAGTACCCCCATCGACAGCACCTGCAACATACAACGTTTGCAAGAAATGTTCGTCGTTTGGGTGAGACAGGCTCGTTTACGGGACTGGATCACTATAAAGGGCGGGTGCCCCAGATACGCACCCCAGCCTTGGAGGAAGATGTGACAAACGCTGTGGAACAAGACCGCCGTATCAGCAACAGGCAGGTGGCTCGCCAATGTGGGGTAAGCCAGACGACCGTGTGGAACATTCTCCATGAGAACTGTGACTACTCTTATCACGTGCAATGAGTGCAGGATTCGTTACCGAGGGACTTTCCTCTGCGATAACGGTTTTGTCGCTGGTTACTTGGATAGGTCACCCGTAATGGGAACTTCCTGTCATCCATCCTATTCACAGATGAGGCCACGTTAACGAGGGGCGGCTTCATCAATCTCCACAACAATCATGTATGGGATATGCAGAATCCCCGTCCTATGATGGAAGCGAACCGTCAGCACCGTTTCAGCCTCAATGTGTGAATAGGGATTATTGCCGACAGTCTCGTTGGACCAATCGTCCTTCCAGGATGCCTCACAGGCGAGACATATCTCAACTTCTTGCGGGTGACCCTTCCTCCCTGCTGGAAGACGTTCCTTGTGCAGTACGAATGGTTATGTGGCTGTTGCATGATGGTGCTCCAGCCCATTTCCGTATTACCGTGCGGAGGCATCTCAACAATATCTTCCCCGGTCCATGGCCTCCTCGGTCACCTGACCTCAACCCGTTAGATTTCTACCTGTGGGGGCATCTCAAAGCAGTCATGTGTGCTGAAACCATCCCGGATGTGCAGACACTGGAACAACACATTCGCGCTGCCTGTAACGCCATGCAGATGCAGCCTGGAATATTTGAACGTGTGCAGCAGTCTCTGCTACGGCACGTACACGCATGCCTTGAGGCCCGTGGGAGTAACTTCGAACACCTCCTCTAACTGTGGCCTCGTACATTGCATTGTAGAATTGTTGAAGGAATAAATAAATAAATACTTATAGCACAGAACCTATGCATTTCCGGACGTATGTTCATTATACAATTTTTGTTTCCTTATCCTTTCAGGAATCATCTTCTGCAGTTTGTACACTTCGAACGAAATCACCCTGTATATTGCAGAAAATATATGGGTATACCGAAACGATTAACGATATATCGCTATTCCCTTAGCAAATTAATAGATACTGATGCAATTCCTTTGCAGGTGTACATTTATTACAATGGAATTTATATAAATAAAATAGCTTATTCCTTATTAGCATTGAAATTAAGATAACAGTCGAAAGATTAAATGTAAAATTGCAACGATAAACAATGCACTTTCAATGCCATAATTATTATGCATTTCCTAATCTAAATCAAAATTATGGTAGAGGTAAGATGAGCTTAAATGATACAGTGGGGAAGTGTTAAGTGAACTCTATATATGCGTCAGTATTTGATATTGAAACATCCATTCATTCATAGTATCCTGCTCAAGAGCAGATCTGCAAACCCAGCATTCTCCAGTTTTTCCTACTTTCTGCCTTCCTCTTTGTCTCCGCATATGATCCATATATCTTAATGTCGTCTATCATCTAATATCTTTTGCTCTTTCCCAAACTCTTCTCCCGTTCACCATTGCTTCTAGTGCATCTTTCTCATCCAGTGACCCACCCAATTCCTTTTCCGCTTTCTGATGAGTTTCAGCATCATTATCTCTTCATTCATTCTTTCCAATACAGCTTCGTTTCTTACTCTGTCTGTCACTTCACCCGCTCCATCCTTCTCCATAATCAAATTCGAAATGCTTCTATTTGCTTCTCTTCACTTCGTAGTAATGTCCATGTTTTGCCCCATAAAATGCTACACTCCACACAAAGCATTTCACTAGTCTCTTAGTTCTTTCTCCAGAGGTCCCGCAGAAGATGCTCTTTTTCTATTAAACGCTTCCTTTTCCACTGCTATTCTCATTTTGACTCCTTGACAGCAGCTCATTTTACTGCTTATAGTACATTCCAAGTATAGCTGTCCACTGACTCTCCTGTCTCATTTTCTTCATATGACCATGGTTTTCGTCTTGTTGGCATTTATCGTCATTCCATATTGCTCACAGCCGTCATTTAGCTCCAGTAGCTTATCCCTTAGTATTATCTAACAACGTCGTATCAGGAAAACAAACTTTTTATTCTTCTTCCTTCTCCTATCACTCCTCCCATGTTCTGAAAACAGTTCTTCACTAAATCCTCCAAGTAGATATTGAACAGGTTAAGTGATAAAGGGCATCCTTATCGTACTCCTCGCCCTATTCTTCTTCCTCCTACTATCACTCCTCCCATGTTCTGAAAACAGTTCTTCACTAAATCCTCCAAGTATATATTGAAAAGGTTAAGTGATAAAGGGCATCCTTGTCGTACTCTTCGCCCTATTTCACTTGCTTCTGACTAAATTTCTTCTCCTTTGACTCGTTGTTTCATTTATAGGTTACTGTAAAGCCTTCTATCTTTCCAATCCACGCCAATTTTCTTTAGGATTCCAATCAGTTTATTACAATCCATGATTCAATTATTCTAATTTTATTTAGGATTCAATCCAGGACACAAATATAATACTCTTTTCTAGATAACAATGTAATCATTTTTAAATGTAAGTAAACAGTATTTGTATTCATTTTAAATGTATATAAACAGTACTTAGAATGTTACAAGTTTTAACAAACTTTACAATTGATTTGATACAATCATTCTATAGTTAAGTTCCCATTGCAAGTTACTGCTATATTCCAACATTCCAAACATCAATGGTGATGATGACGATGGTGGTGGTGGTGGTGGTGGTGGTGGTGACGATGACGATGACGATGGTGGTGGTGGTGGTGGCAATGATGATGATGATGATGATGATAGGGATAGAATTTTTTTGCACTATAATGTATAAGAAAACAATGTTAGTATTAGGTTATGGATAGAAATCGTAGCCGTAAACAAATCTCAAACCAGTATTATATCCTTGTTTCTCTTTCCATTTCAAAACATAGAAATAAAGGTTTTGAAATCAGACGGTTCCTTTTCAGAGTGGCAGTTGCTCCTGCTTTGGAGAACATTAATATGAAACAGTAGCAGATAAACCTCCAGTCTCAATCTCACGTTTGCATACGTTGCATTTTGAATTTGGTACTGCATATTACACAGTTTGAATTCGAATTCCAGACCAGCCAATCAGAGAAAGGCCTTGATTGGATTACATATTTCAAGGTTGCACAATTATTTAACTGCCCACTTTCACTAACGCCATCTCTCAGGGAATTATCGGAGTTAACTAGCGTGGATTTTGTTGTTCATAATAATTCCACAAAACAAATACAAAAAAACGGTAAATTTATGAGAAAACCGATATATTATACGATATTGTGAATCAAAATTTCGATAGCGACATATCGATACATTGAAACAAAAATATCGGTATTTCGTAAAAAACCGACATAAGCTTATCGTTCCCATCTCTACAAAGCCCTTGAATCTTCTTTAAATCAGCTGCTCATTTTATAATGACGACGAAAATCATTTTTCGTAGGTTACTGTTAAGGGTATAGTAAATAAACTACAATTCAAAATGAATCGATTTTAGTAAAAATAGTAAAATAGTTTATTAATAATAACATTAGCCGATATTTTTCGCGGCATATTAATAATTAACACTATCTTAGGGCACCATAAACATACTCTCCATCAATGCACAGCTAATAATTAATATCAGATTTATTAGGGAATTTGATTCGTACAGTTAAATTGCGCGATCCTACTTAGGTTACTGTTGCACGAAGGCCGTGTGGAACATGGATAATAATTAATATGTCTACTTTCGATTGGAGGTCAATGATAGCGCTACAGTGGCATTTGCAGACAGCAAAGAATAGGACAACTATGCAAATCTAGTTTTTTAGGTGAAGCTCCCTGTAAAGCAGATTTGAATAATTTTAAGGGAAAATATTTTTCCGGGGCCGGGTATCGATCCCGGGACCTCTGGTTGAACGTACCAGCGCTCTACCAAGTCACACAGAGATTGTGTGCACTCGTTGTGAGTCTCTGGCGTTTCGTCAGCCCACGCGAGTTGTGTGGATATAAAGGGAAAAGTTGAGACGGTGTCGGGTGGAGTTCCCGGGTAGCTCAGGGGTAGAGCGCTGGTACGTTCAACCAGAGGTCCCGGGATCGATACCCGGCCCCGGAACAATTTTTCCCTTAAAATTATTCAATAGGAAAACTGTTTAGAAATTGAACTGTTTCTCTCTTGGAACCATGAGGATCGTTGGAGCAGTGTAACACTATTCGGAATAGTTGGAACAGCATATTTGACGAAACTATTTCGTATGGAAACAGTTTCAACTGTGAAACAGTTTCAAATAAACTGTTCCAGCTTTTTTTTTACCCATCTCTACCTATAACCATAATTGTACCTATTTTCAAAATGGGGGACAAGACTAACTGTGATAACTTTCAAGGAATAACACTTTTGCTGACGTCGTGTAAAATTTTGTCCAATATTCTTTTCAGAAGAATAACTCCGTACGTAGATGAAATTATTGGGGATCATCAGTGCGGTTTTAGGCGTAATAGATCGACTATTGATCAGATTTAGGTGCTAAGACAAATTTTGAGATGTGTCCTAAAATAAATGGGCCACGGACCTGCACTCACTTCCCCATGACCTCGGTAATTCCTCTAATTTTAATACAGCCAAATTATTTTATATCTACGCCCTCTCTCGTATCTCGTCCTAATTGAGTCACCATAGAGCCAATTGTCTGGTCTCTACATGAGACGATTCATCAGACTCAAGTCTTTATTCAATCGATCCCTTACCTAAGAGCGAATCGGCAAGTCTTTTATATTGAGACAACTCATCCTGCCTAAGGTATTTACGTGGTTTTCCTAGGGCGCTGGGGCAAGTGTCGGGATGAGCCCTAAGAGAAATGGGCCAAGAACCTACATGCCCGTCCCTGTAAAGTTCTCCAATTTCCCATACTTACTTACAAATGGCTTTTAAGGAACCCGAAGGTTCATTGCCGCCCTCACATAAGCCCGCCAGCGGTCCCTATCCTGAGCAAGATTAATCCAGTCTCTATCATCATATCCCACCTCCCTCAAATCCATTTTAATATTATCCTCCCATCTACGTCTCGGCCTCCCTAAAGGTCTTTTTCCCTCCGGTCTCCCAACTAACACTCTATATGCATTTCTGGATTCACCCATACGTGCTACATGCCCTGCCCATCTCAAACGTCTTGATTTAATGTTCCTAACTATGTCAGGTGAAGAATACAATGCGTGCAGTTCTGTGTTGTGTAACTTTCTCCATTCTCCTGTAACTTCATCCCGCTTAGCCCCAAATATTTTCCTTAGCACCTTATTCTCAAACACCCTGAACCTATGTTCCTCTCTCAGAGTGAGAGTCCAAGTTTCACAACCATACAGAAGAACCGGTAATATAACTGTTTTATAAATTCTAACTTTCAGATTTTTGGACAGCAGACTGGATGATAAGAGCTTCTCAACCGAATAATAACAGGCATTTCCCATATTTATTCTGCGTTTAATTTCCTCCCGAGCGTCATTTATATTTGTTACTGTTGCTCCAAGATATTTGCATTTTTCCACCTCTTCGAAGGATAAATCTCCAATTTTTATATTTCCATTTCGTACAATATTCTGGCCACGAGACATAATCATATACTTTGTCTTTTCGGGATTTACTTCCAAACCGATCGCTCTACTTGCTTCAAGTAAAATTTCCGTGTTTTCCCTAATCGTTTGTGTATTTTCTCCTAACATATTCACGTCATCCGCATAGACAAGAAGCTGATGTAACCCGTTCAATTCCAAAGCCTGCATGTTATCCTGAACTTTCCTAATGGCATATTCTAGAGCGAAGTTAAAAAGTAAAGGTGATAGTGCATCTCCCTGCTTTAGCCCGCAGTGAATTGGAAAAGCATCAGACAGAAACTGATCTATACGGACTCTGCTGTATGTTTCACTGAGACACATTTTAATTAATCGAACTAGTTTCTTGGGAATACCAAATTCAATAAGAATATCATATAATACTTCCCTCTTAACCGAGTCATAAGCCTTTTTGAAATCTATAAATAACTGATGTACTGTACCCTTATACTCCCATTTTTTCTCCATTATCTGTCGAATACAAAAAATCTGATCAATAGTCGATCTATTACGCCGAAAACCGCACTGATGATCCCCAATAATTTCATCTACGTACGGAGTTAATCTTCTCAAAAGAATATTGGACAAAATTTTGTACGACGTCAACAAAAGTGATATTCCTCGAAAGTTACCACAGTTGGTTTTGTCCCCCTTTTTAAAAATAGGTACAATTATGGACTCCTTCCATTGTTCTGGTACAATTTCCTTTTCCCAAATAGCAAGTACAAGTTTATAAATTTCGCTATATAATGCACTCCCACCCTCTTGTATTAATTCTGCTGGAATTTGATCGATACCTGGAGACTTGTACTTTTTCAGATTTTCTATCGCAATTTCGACTTCTGAAAGCGTGGGTTCGGGTATAAATGACTCAGCAGTTTGTATTTCAATTTCGTCCCGATCATTTCTATTTGGCCTATGTACATTTAGTAGTTGCGCAAAATAGTTTTTCCATCTGTTTAGGATTGATGGAGAGTCTGAAAGCAAGTCACCATTCTCATCCTTGATCACGTTTACCCTTGGCTGATATCCGTTCTTAAATTCCTTTATACCCTTATATAAATCTCGAATGTTTTTATTCTTACTATTTGTTTCTACCTCATTCAGTTTTTCCTTCAAGTAACCTCTCTTTTTATTCCTAAGTGTACGACTTGCTTCCCGTCTTTCATTGAAATAATTATCTCTCTTCTCCTCAACTGGATCCTGTAAGAATTTCAATTTTGCCTGTTTCCTTCTTTCTACTACCATGCAACAATCTTCATCAAACCACTGTTTCTTTTTCTTAGTTTCATAATAACCTATGCTCTGCTCAGCTGCAATTTTGATACTATCTCTGATATTTTCCCACACGCTATTAACATCTAATTCTTTCTCAACTTCGTCGGAACTTTCTAAAGTGGCAAACCTATTCGAAATTTCGAATAATTTTGCTTAGCTTCCTCGTCATTTAATTTCAAAATATTGAATTTAGTAATATTAACTTGTTGCTCTACTCGCTTGGCTACTGATAATCTTTCTCTTAATTCTCCAATCACCAAATAATGGTCAGAATTACAGTCTGCACCCCTGAAAGTTCGAATATCTACTATACTAGTATGTCTCCGTTTATCTATCAAGATGTGATCTATTTGGTTGTGTGTCAATCCATCTGGAGAAGTCCAAGTATATTTATGTATATCCTTATGGGGGAATGTTGTACTTTTGACAATTAAATTTTTCGATGTGGCAAAGTTGACTAATCTAACTCCATTGTCACTACTAATTGCGTGTAGGCTCTCTTTTCCAATAGTTGGTCTAAAAATATCCTCCCGTCCTACTTTAGCATTGAAATCCCCCAATAAAATTTTCATGTGATATCTAGGGAACTGATCAAAAGTATGTTCCAATTCCTCATAGAAGCTATTCTTTATATGGTCGTCTTTCTCTTCTGTAGGGGCGTGAGCATTTATGACTATGATATCGCACCATCTACCCTTAAGTACTAAATATGATAACCTGTCACTGATAAATTCGACCTTTTTTACTGCTGATTTTATTCTTTTATGAACAAAGAATCCTGTTCCTAATTGGTGATTATTGTTTCCTTCCCCATAATACAACAAGTAATCTCCTATTTGTGATATGCCATTCCCATCTAACCTAACCTCTTGTACTCCTACGAAGTCTATTCTATATCTAGCTAGTTCTTTTGCTACTAATGTTACCCCTCCTGTTCTATAAAGACTAGTTACGTTCCAAGTGCCAAATCTCAAATCCTTATTCCTTTGCTTTGGTCGTGCCAGAGAATCAGTCCTATTCCGAGGCTTATTATAGGGATACGTAACAAGCTGTTTTTTTACGGTGATGGGTTGTTAGCCCTTCGCCCAACCCCCAAGCTGGAGGACCACCCCTTATCGGCTGTCCACGACTGCTTATTCAATATATTCGCAGCTACCCTCCATATCTGGAGGCCGTCTCCTCTATCCGCAACCTGAGGACGCGCCATGCCGTGGTGATAGGGACCCACAATACATGGCCAATTTCCCATAAAAAGACATAAATTATCTGGCTCAGCTTCTATAAAATACCCGTTACATGGGCGAGGTTACTCGTCTCTAGTCGCATTGCGAAAGGAGAGAGAACCTTTCATTCTGCCTATTTACAATTCGCGGCGTCTCTTCCGACGGCTTTCACTTGCCTTAGTCGTCGAACAGCAGACGAATGAGTCTTCTCGACTCCAACTGCACTGCGAAATGGCAAAGTTCCTTTCAACGGGCAGACTTACACCTTCCGCCATTTCTTCTTCGTTCTGTGTTGTGATTAGTTTGATCACATTCCTCTCCCTCGCATATGTGATACCTAAGAGGTTACGTCCATTATCTGTTTTCCCCTTTCAAAATTTTCTAGAGCTCCTTCAGTGGAGCAGCGTAACCCGGAGTGAGACAAGTGGCCAGCAAGCTTGGAGCTCACATATTCAGTTTCTTTCAGCCCCGAACCCTTTGCAAGGACGCTTTGTGCGTACCTTTTAAATTTCTCCTCCCACTTCTATTTCAATTCAATTAAAAATGAAATGCTAGACAGTTAAATTCCATTTACAAGGAAATTGGAGCCGCAAAAGGCTATAACTTAGGGTCGTGCCTTGGTGGTTGTGGTGGTGGTGGTGGTGGTGGTGGTGGTAGTGGTGGTGGTGGTGGTAGTGGTGGTGGTGGTGGTGTAGTGTGCTATTGATGATTACAACAACAATAATAATAAAATAATAATAATAATAGTAATAATAATAATACTACTAATAATAATAATAACACAAAAGTTTGCCTTGGTAGCTAATCGGTATAGCGCTGGCCTTCTGTGCTCGAGGTTTCGGGTTCGATCCCGGCCCAGGTCGATGACAGTTAATCGTGCTTAAATGAGACAGGTTTATGTCACTAGATTTAGTAGCATGTAAAAGAACTCTTCAAGGACAAAAATTCCGGCACACCGGTGATAATGATATAGCCTAACCTCTGCAGTTGCGAGCGTCGTTAAATAAACCACAATTTCTCAATTTTTTAAACAACATAATAGAACTCAAACACATTAACAATATACTGCATGCTGTATTATATTACAAAACAAATCAAATTATAAATAAGATCTAAAAGAGTAAAATGTAATTTGAAAATAAGGAAATACCAGGAAAACTGGCTAAATTACGCGTTGGGAATGAATCACAACAAGAATCCATAAGAAAAGGACACATATCTCGCATTAGAATTTTAAGAGACAAAAGAGGTCGTACATTATGACTCATGTCTTGGAATAATAATAATAATAATAATAATAATAATAATAATAATAATAATAATAATAATAATAATAATAAAGAACTCAAACAGAATAACAATACATGTTGTATCACATTACAAAAAAATGAAATGCGAAATTACAACTTTTCCAGTTGCATTTAAACAACTATCAAATGTTCTTAAGATTAGTCAATTTAATTTCAGAAATTATCAATTGTATTTCAGCTTTGTCAATTCAATTTCAGATAGTATCAATTGTATTTTAGATTTGTCAACCGTATTTCAGATTTTATCAAATATATTTCAGATTCGTCAATTGTATTTCAGATGGTATGAAATGTATTTCAGACAAAGGTAAAATAGGGTTTCAATATTTGGATAACAATAACAATAATAATAAATGTATTTCAGACTTGTCAATTATATTTCAGATGGTATCAAATGTATTTCAGATTTGTCAATTGTATTTCAGATGGTATCAAATGTATTTCAGATTTGTCAATTGTATTTCAGATAGTATCAAATATATTTCAGATTTGTCAATTGTATTTCAGATGGTATGAAATGTATTTCAGACTTGTCAATTATATTTCAGATGGTATCAAATGTATTTCAAATTTGTCAATTGTATTTCAGATGGTATCAAATATATTTCAGATTTGTCAATTGTATTTCAGATGGTATCAAATGTATTTCAGACTTGTCAATTATATTTCAGATGGTATCAAATGTATTTCAAATTTGTCAATTGTATTTCAGATGGTATCAAATGTATTTCAGATTTGTCAATTGTATTTCAGATGGTATCAAATGTATTTCAGATTTGTCGATTGTATTTCAGATGGTATCAAATGTATTTCAGATTTGTCAATTGCATTTCAGATGGTATCAAATGAATTTCAGATTTGTCAATTGTATTTCAGATGGTATCAAATGTATTTCAGATTTGTCAATTGTATTTCAGATGTTATCAAATGTATTTCAGATTTGTCAATTGTATTTCAGATGGTATCAAATGTATTTCAGATTTGTCAATTGTATTTCAGATGGTATCAAATGTATTTCAGAAAATAAGCAATGCATTTAAGATTACATAGTCACTTTTATTTCACAAAATAACAAATGTAGGCCTACTTGAGATTTTAACATATATTTTAAAAAATGGAAAATGGATTTTAAAAATTCTGAAATTTATTGCATTTTAGCGTCCGACAGGCATATTCACCATAGCTAAAGCTGCAGTTTGATGAATTGTACTAGGTTGTACTGCACGAGTACAATCACCAGAAACAATATTATGTGTTGCTTCATCAGTTTTACTCTCTACAGTAGCCTACAACACCAGGAGCTATGACGTCAGGAATTCCAAGATGGGTTTTTACGTATACCTTATTTTATTTCAAGGAGTGCAGTTCGGTGGCTTATTTGAACACCGAACTGCACTCCTTGAAATAAAATAAGGTATACGTCTTCACTTTACACTAAATGATCTCGATTGGATTTCACATTGGAGAATAAAGTGCCAACCGTAACTTCTGAAATAAAAATGATAGTTTCTGAAATACAATTGACAAATCTGAAATACAATTGATGTTTTCTGAAATACAGTTGATACTATCTGAAATTGAATTGACTAATCTGAAATACAAATGATACTATCTGAAATACAACTGACAAATCTGAAATACAATTGATGTTTTTTTTTTATACAAATGATACTATCTGAAATTCAATTGACTAATCTGAAATACGAATGACAAATCTGAAATACAATTGATATTTTCTGAAATACAACTGTAAAAGGTGTAGAGCTAAAACTGTAAATTCAAAATTAGGAAATACCAGGAAAACTGGCTAAATCACGCATTGAGAATGAATCACTTCAAGAATTCCTAAAAAAAAAAAAAAAAAACTCGCATAAGAATCTTAAGACGCGAAAGAGGCCGTACATTATGACTCGTGTCTTGAAATAATAATAATAATAATAATAATAATAATAATAATAATAATAATAATAATAATAATAGCCTATACATTAATAATACGCAAATGAAGAAATAAGACAGTAGCTAAAAGTGGAAAATGTAATTTCAACGCAAATATCAGGAAGATTGGTTAAATCACAATGTGAAAGATTTCCAAAGTAATGCCTAAAAAAAAATAAAAATAAAAACCCATTTTCTCATAAACACCTTGCAGACGAAATAGTCATACATAGAATGCAGACCTTGATTTAATTTTTTGGTAATAATAAAATATCACCATCATCATCATCATCGTTACAGAGCACTAGCGACGAGACATTCCTCTTTTGTTTAAAAATTATTGTATCGTCGTGTCAAATGTTATATAGAAGAAGCTATGGCAGAAGATAGTAATAACATTTACTTTTGTTGACGCATCTACTTTGATATCCATATATGTATAGGTTAGTGAGAGTATCGGGCATTTTATTGCTCTACAGATGAAACATCTAAACTCTGCTCCATTTACGTAACTCGTTGCAAAATGCACGGACATTTCAGCACACAACGACAATGTTCGTGGTTCGCGTTTTATATCTCTCGTATAACCCTCAGAAGGTTACGACTTTAAACACACAAAAGTACTGCAAGAAGGTCAAGAATATCATGACTCACCAATGACGGTCGCCAGTATCACAAGTCCAAGGACGAAAGCGGTAGCGATCATGGTGATCAGCTCCATCGTCGCTTCGTGGTCAGCTAGGGCAGATCCATCTTCCGTGCCGTTTGTTGTGGCATCGAACTCAACACCACTGCCTGGCGGTCCCAAGATAGATGGCCAATCAGTCCCGTTGAAAGGAAAGTTTGTGAAGTTCCCTTCTTCCATTGTTAAGTTCGCAGAGTCAGTATCCATTTCAAAGTATCCAGTATGTAGGCCTATCCAATATTCTCCGATGTTAGATGTCTGAATACTATCATTCTCTGCCGTCACAAGTTTTGTACTCGCTGGTACAGACATGTTTACGTTGTTCAAACGCTCCATTTATGTTCTTATTTACGCAGAGTTACTTTCTTAAATAAAATTTTGTTCTTGAATGAAATCTTATGTTTTATCACAAATATTAAACCGATATTGCTTTTAACTATAACCTGTGTCTATAAGCAAACTTAATTCGTAGTCAATTAATTTTGATAATTTTAGAATTACACATGCGAATTACTAGAAAGAAAATTATGTAGAGATTTCGAAGAACACTAACAGTCTTTTAAAGTCATCACATATTTCAGAATTTTTTTATACCCGATTATCCAGTTTTTGCACATTAAAAATCTAACAAAAGATACAAATTAACATCACAAAAATGTTGGCTACATTTTCTATTTTCAAAACTTGTATTTCAGGCAACCTCGTATTATTTGATATACGTCTTTACAATTCCTATTGCTATCCATCACACACACTGTCAGTCTTTTGTTCCCTATTTCCGAATCATTTGTTTAAGACCAGACTTCCCTTGAGAAATACAAGAAGATACCTTCCTCTTCCTGGAACAGAAACTCCACTCTCCAATCTCCATGTCTGTCTTCAACAGACTCTGCTTTCATTCGTCCACAGATACATCCACTTTTCTTCTTCCTTTCAGCGTTATCAGTCTTTGTTCCTCGACGCTATACTAGTCCAAGTGTCTTGGTTCTTTTATTTTCCAGGTGTAATATATAGTCACCATTCTCACTTCGGTAATGGAAAAGCAGAAAAAAAAACTCGAGGCTTAAGAATGAACTATGTAACACTCAAATAATTGATTGGTCTATCATGAAGGAACTTCGTTCCATGCTTACATCTTACGGCAACGAACTGTCACCCACACATAATCGTAAAGACGCCACAACAATACAATAATACACTTAAATTTTTTGTAAAAAATTCATAAGAAAAATTTTACGTAAGTTCCACTACCTTTCACGTCCATCAACATTGAATTAGTTTATAAACAAATAACATCAGCTGAATTTGTGAAAAATTAATTTTCATTAATTTAATTGCCAAAAATATCACGTGATGTTAAAGAATAGCTAATGATTGTTTTTCGTTTATGTACGTCTTGATTCAAAGCACTTAGCAATATCAATATTTTATAAAATGATAATTAAAAAAATTATAGTATCGACACCATTAATTACAATAAAAATATTTATGACACTTAACACTTTAATAGTTTTAGTAGATGTATTTTCGAAGTTTGTTTTTTACATAACTTTTTTTTTTATTTAATACGATTGTCGCAAAACAAAAGGATACCGGAATATCGTTCGTTAAGTCGATTGATAATAAGTTTATGTTTCTTTGTTTTTTTATGAAACTTTTAGAAAGATAAAATAAAGTAATTACACTTCAGCCTGTTATCTACTGGAAATATTTAAACAGCTAATTTAAATGTATTATTTGCGAATTGTATTTTTTCTGGTCACACTGGTAACACTAGCAACAGTAAACGCAAAGGTTGGCATGGGAACTACAACACGAGTAGCAGACGAGTATCTTTCGAGTTCGTAGTGACGCTAAGTGATCCGGGTCTGTCACGATTGGTCCACCGACTGACTGCACGCACGCTACGCGGCACAACAAGTCTTCACTCCTCCCGGGCGTCTAGTACTCCAGACGCTGCGGGCATGCGCCCAACTGCAAGTGCATCGCGTCCCGCGCACGGCCAGGCAACTTAACTCCAGACTCTCTCTTCCTGCGATCATTCCCTGCTTGTTTACGAATGATACGTTTCATGCTTTCGTTGTCCATTCATTTCTTGCCGTTTCATTTTTCCTTTACTTATGATCGGTTGTATAATATCACATTTCTTGACGTCGTACAAAATTTTGTCCTACATTTTTTTTTTTTAGAAAATTAACTCCGTATGTAGAAGAAATTATTGGGGATCATCAATGTGGTTTTAAACGTAACAGTTCGACTATTTCAAAGTATATTACATAATTAAATAAATAAATAATTTATCTATTTATCTATTAATTAATTAATTAACTAATTTACTTATTTATTCATTTATAAATTTATTTATTTATTTTTTATTTATTTATTTTTTATTTATTTCTTTATTTATTTCTTTACGTATTTACTTACTTATTTTATTTATTTATTTATTATTTCTTTATTTATTTCTTTATATATTTACTTATTTACTTACTTATTTTATTTATTTACTTATTAATTTTTATTAATTAATTAATTAATTAATTTAATTATTTATTTGTTTATTTATTATTTTATTAATTTATTAATTTGATTGTTTATTTATTTATTCATTCATTCATTCATTCATTCATTCATTTATTTATTTATTTATTTATTTATTTATTCTGGTAGAGTTAAGGCCATGAGGCCTTCTCTTCCACACTATCAGAGGTAAAATACATAATAAAACAATGACAAAAATACGAAAGTCATACTTAAAAATAGAAATAATTTCCATGCACATTAACAAGCTTACATGGGCCTTAATGAAAAATTAACTAAACATGATACATAATTAAGTTATTTACAATTCATATCCTCATTCTAATTTACGATAGACCTAAATGACAATTTATATACACACATAGAGTAATCTATAAAAAATCGGCTAACACTCACAAATCAATTTCATGTAAAAGTATGTAATTCTTAATTTAAATTGATTAACCGTTCTGCAATCCCTGACATGCCGAGGTAAGGAGTTCCATAGGCGACAAACTGATACTGTGAAAGAGGATGAATAGAAAGAGATACAATGACGAGGAATGGATAATAAGGCCTGATGTTGATTCCGTAACGTTGTAAGATATTCAAAACGAGTTCTCACATATTTTGGAGTAGAAGTGAATAATATTCTAAACAGAAGAGATAACGAATGTGCTATTCTACGTTCCTTTAGGCGGACCCAAGAAAGAACTTCAAAAGATGGCGATATGTGGTGAAATCACTATGGAGAATAAGGGAGCCATGAATTAAACAATAATGGTCCCTTTATCAATAATTGTGATAAATTGATATATGAAATGTATAATTTATCTTTGTTATGTACTCTAAACGTACCGTACATTGGGATCATAATTTAAAGGTAATTTGTAACAAAATAATAGTTAGGATGCGTACTTTCCGGGCTAGAGGACCGTGGTCTGTCGGTGTTACAACCAAACGTTTCGTCCACTACTCCGGTGGACATCTTGAGATGTGAACGAAACGTTTGGTTGTAAAACCTGATAGACCAAGGGCCTCTAGCCCGGAAAATACGCATCCTATCAACGCCGGCCGTGAAAGCCTGCATTCTAAAATAATAGTTTATAATAAGATTGGTAAAAATGTGGTCGTGTACGTTTCGAGACAAAAAGAATCCATAAATGAAAAAGTAAATAAATTGTGCCGTTTAAAAAAACTTAACACCACTCTTTAGTTTATCACCCTAGCAAATGCCATAACAATGTAGGAGTGTGATCCGTTGCTAAGCAAGTGACGTCAGGACAGCGTGACGTAATAAATTATTGATGTTGCTAAGGATCTTAAATAGATGTAGAAATTTTCATATAAAGTGTAAACTTAGAAATAATATAAAATTCTTTGCAATATGTGAATCTAAATGCTGTATAATAGAGAATAATAATAATAATAATAATAATAATAATAATAATAATAATAATAATAATAATAATAATAATAATAATAATAATAATCTTAGTATGCAGGCTTTCACGCCCGGTGTCTAGTTGAAACGGAGCTTTCGGGCTAATATGCCGTGGTCTACTGGTGCTGATGTTCCCAGACGTTTCGTCTACTATTGCGGCAGACATCTTCAGTGGTTAGGTATCCTGTTCCCAGACGTTTCGTCTACTATTGCGGCAGACATCTTCAGTGGTTAGGTATCTTGTTCCCAGACGTTTCGTCTACTACTGCGTCAGACATCTTCAGTGGTTAGGTATCCTGTTCCCAGACGTTTCGTCTACTACTGCGTCAGACATCTTCAGTGGTTAGGTATCCTAACCATTGAAGATATCTGCCGCAGTAATAGACGAAACGTCTGGGAACATCAGCACCAGCAGACCACGGCATCTTAGCCCGAAAGCTCCGATTCAAATAATAATAATAATAATAATAATAATAATAATAATAATAATAATAATAATAATAATAATTTCTCAAAAAGAAAGGAAGACATTTGCCTGACAGATCAGGTCACCATTCAGATCCATATTACAAACATACAAGAATTTAATTTAATTAACATGAAAACTATACTAATTAGAAAACTAGTATTACCAACTATAAAAACTACTATAAAATTATGATACAGTCACATTAATATGTAGAATCCAAAGGAGTATTTAGTATAAGTAGGAGAGTCCTTAAAAATTTGTAGACAAATGTTTTCTATATCATGATGCAGTATTCCTAGAGATTTCAAATAATTTAGTATATTTAAAACAACTTCCCCGAGCACCGAAAAGAAGACACTTTACCTTCCTTGCATGTATAGGTATATTATAACTCTCACTGAAGTGAGGGATATATGGACGATAAATTCCCTCCTTTTCGTCGCTCAATTGTGTTGGCTGTTGTATGTGCTCCTCCACTCTTACGGTGGGATCCAGAATAAAGCCTCTTTCTCTCTGCCTGTCGATCGCTACAATATCAGCTCGTCGGTGGCTGCTATCGGTAGAAACGCAATGGACTTCTTCGTACATTTAGCTTTCTGTAGGGATGAACGCACACGATGGTAACGAGTGTTACGAAGGAGTTCTCCCTTTGGGTAAAATCCTATACTAGGGGCAGAAGAAATAGGCGGGTATGGCGAACCCCTCATTCATTACCCCGAGTCCTATACCCCTCAGAACCTGCTTGGTGTGTGGTCCTGTCCCAAATAACTTTCTCCTCCATTCACACGTTTTGCACTATAGGAAAACTTAAAAGAACAAATAAAAAATGACGTGATTTCTACTAATTACAAATACCTGACTATTGAATATTGTTGTTTTGTTTAGTCAACTGTCCGAACACAGGTCAGAAACTCATAAGTGACAAAAATAAGGCATCACTAATGAGGTAACCAAGCCAGGAGATAATGGGTTATGGTGACCAGTTCTCTTTTCCCCTTCTATTGCATACATCGCTGAATAGTAGACTAACATATTACACTAATCCGACTTTAGATGATATTATCATTTATAATATTTCGCAAGTTAGCCATTTCACAGATGTAATAATTATTATCATGTACTTTAACCCTAATACGAGAAATCAAATATTTAGCATTACACACATTACATGTGTTTTCAGAATATTGAATTGAAATAGTAACTACTAAATAATGTTTATACAGTTACCAAACTTCGTGAATCATGGGAAATTAAAAATTAAAGTACGAAAATTAATATATTTCTACTATGTGTAGAAAATGTACACGTTACTGTAACATGAACGAGTTTCGTAATAAAAATACACACACACACACACACACACACACACACACACATATATATATATATATATATATATATATATATATATATATATATATATATTAAAAGCACACTTAAGAATGGCTTAGCTTAACAAAACAAATGACACAATAAGTATGACTAAAAAATCGTTCTGCACGTTCTCTTAACCGACGTAGAGAAACACTACACGCCTTGGCAGTGGCTGTCTGCGTTCATGATAAGACACTTTTAATGTCCTCACAAACTTTAAGTTCTTTCAAGAAACAACAACCTTGATAAATAACGTCTTTAATATGAATTCTGATATCAGGGCTTGACTGAGACATGATAGCTATTATTTGGATGATTAGTATTTAAAAATACTGTTTATTATGTTATTATGATATATTAGCGAACAAGCTATAACACTAATACCACAGACGAGCACTTGTCAACAACTAGCATTCGAACGCAGCGACAGGAAGGTCTCTCTGCTCAGGTCATAAACCGCTAGAGAAAGTGTGGAGTGAGTAGTTTCCGCACAAGACCAAAAAACCCGCCTATTTCTTCTGCCTTTACTATAGTTCAGTCTCCATCATTTCAGTGCCCTACAGGGCTTCACATACTTGCCTCGCTGCCCGCACGAGATGGACAAATCTAGGGCTGACATCGTTCGGCTGTCATCTACAGATACTCCTACTATTTCTACACAACGTAACCTCCCCTCCTTTGCCCGCTCACTGCTGCTCGCGGAGGGGAAATGTGCCCGCTGCCCAGAATCGTGCTGTCTGCAGGTGATTGTTACATTAACTAGAGACTCTCTAGTACGGTGCATGGAGTTAAACTCTCGATTAGGTTTCACTTCTTTAGATTAACCGTATTTATAATACCGGGCCTTACTAAAGGTGGGAAATAACGATATGTATTAATCTTTTATTTAATTTGCAATATGATCTTTCATTTCATTTAAAAACTGAAACGGGATAAGTAACTATAAAAATTGGAAATTTATCCTTTGAAGAGGTGGAAAAATTCAAATACCTGGGAGCAACAGTAACAAATATAAATGATACTCGGGAGGAAATTAAACGCAGAATAAATATGGGAAATGCCTGATATTATTCGGTTGAGAAGCTTTTATCATCCAGTCTGCTGTCAAAAAATCTTGTTAGAATTTATAAAACAGTTATATTACCAGTTGTTCTATATGGTTTCGAAACTTGGACTCTCACTTTGAGAGAGGAACACAGGTTCAGGGTGTTTGAGAATAAGGTGCTTAGGAAAATATTTGGAGCTAAGAGGGATGAAGTTACAGGAGAATGGAGAAAGTTACACAACACAGAACTGCACGCATTGTATTCTTCACCTGACATCATAATTAGGAATATTAAATCCACACGTTTGAGATGGGCAGGGCATGTGGCACGTATGGGCGAATCCAGAACTGCATATAGTGTTAGTTGGGAGGCCGGAGGGAGAAAGACCTTTGGGGAGACCGAGACGTAGATGGGAAGATAATATTAAAATGGATTTGAGGGATGTGGGATATGATGATAGAGACTGGATTAATCTTGCTCAGGATAGGACCAATGGCGGGCTTATGTGAGGGCGGCAATGAACCTCCGGGTTCCTTAAAAGCCAGTAGGTAAGTAAGTAAGTAACGGGATAAGTAATGCCTTATCAGCGTCTGTAAGGATAATAGTAAATATCAGAACTGTACGGATAGTAAGCCTACTTATCGAGTAAAGCAGTGTTAACATTTAGGGGAAAATTACTTTTCTCTCAGAAAAGTATCCGAGACAAATATTATATTATACTTTTTTGTTGTAGCTACTTTATTCAAGGAATGAGGCGTTAACTACTAAACAGTTATGTTACTACCATTCTTTATAAACAATTGAGAATATGTTGTAAATATTGTTATTGCTATTTATCCAACTGTAGGATTTGAGCAATTTCAGAATTGTACTAACTGTCAATAATTAGTCATGTATTGTCCAAGCGTTTTTTCTCGTCCATATCAAAGCACAACTGAATAACACTCTTCTCAAAATATTTTCTCATTCCCATGGATTGTGATAAACTCTTTCAAGTAGTTCAATTTAAATACAAAAAACACCTGAATTTAGATACTGAGGAGAAAGTCTGAAACCAGGCTTAATTGTATTTTAGATTTCACGTCCACCCTAGCCACCCCACTTTCAAATTTCAATTGGCACCCCTATATTTTTTATACTTAAATATGAAAGAGTATTCAACTGTTTATAGCCTAGACCTCATTAATTTATTTTCGCATCTTTTGTTTTATATCGTCGCCTGGCAAACGGGAGTGTTGTTATTGTTGATTAGAGCTGAAGAGAATAAAGCTAAAAAAACTTATTGAGCATTTCATGTAATAATTGTGTTTGTGTATTAAATTATTTTAAAATGGTGTATACTCTTCCAGAAAGAACATAAATTATCCTTATTGATTAACGATGAAAGAGTAATGGAACGGAGAAAAATTCTCTCCGGCGCCGGGATTTGAACCCGGGTTTTCAGCTCTACGTCCTGATGCTTTATCCACTAAGCCACACCGGATACAACTCCGACGCCGATTAGAATCGTCTCAGATTAAGCTCCAAGTCTTGGGTTCCCTCTAGTGGGTTCAAATCCCGGCGCCGGAGAGAATTTTTCTCAGTTCCATTACTATTTCATCGTATGATGACGCAGAATATCTGCATGGAAACATCATATGTACTTCGGTACATCAAAATAACTTATTGATTAAATTTAGAAAATTACACAAAATAAGCTGTGTTTTCATCCTAAAATCAACTGATAGGCCTAATAACAAAAATACAGGTTTCCAGGCGACGATATAAAACAAAAGATGCGAAAACAAATGAATGAGGTGTAAAACAATTCAATGCTCGTTCATGTTTAAGCATAAAAATATACGGGTGTTATTTGAAATTTCTAAAAGGGGTGGTTGGAGGTAGGAGTGAAATCTAAAATGCAATTAAGGCTGGTTTCAGACTTCCCCCTCAATATCTAAATTGAGATGTTTTTGTTTAAATTGCAATCAATTTAAATAATTAGTTATTTTGACTGGGAAGTTTTTAAATGAAAGATCTGTATGTTGGTTGCCCTTGTTTACAGGAATCGACTAGTTTGACATTATATCGGATATGAAGTATTTCCATGGCAACCGCAATCGAATTTCCGTTCCACAAAAGCCTTTAATTTTGTCTGTTAGTGTAGGACGAACAGAGACATTACACGTCAAAAATAAATTATTTAAATAGAAAGATAAGGAATTTTATTAAATAATTCAAATAGAAAAAGAAATGAAGCTGTGTTGGAATGATGCTGGAAATGATCAGGAAGAGGTAAACGAATTGATTGGATCACTAGTTGAGAAGAAACTGCCTTCTGAAGGAGCATTGGAAGGAATGAAGAACGGGAGAAGAGTTCAGGGCAGATGAAGATATCAAATGATAGACGACATTAAGATAATAGGTATATGGATCATAAACGGAGACTAAGTCAAAGACAGAAAATAGAAAACTGGAGAATGCTGAGTTTGCAGTGAAAGACCTTCCCTTGGGCAGAACACTATGAATAAATGAATGAATGGATATACTGTTTACTTGTCTTGACTTAGAAAGTGTGATAAAACAGAACCTGTTATAATATTAGTGTTATATTTTGTGAAAGGAAACTTAAAGCCTGTAATATAACGGCTCATGTACCTGTATCTGTGTGTAAGCTGGATTATTGTGCAATGTGGACAGAGCACTTAATTGAGTGCTCAGGTAATGTTATTGCGAGGGCAGTAATAAAAGTGTTAGAGAAGATAATCCACGATCATCCAGAAGTGGAGTGTATATAGTAAAATGGAATGACTGTGTGTTCAACGTAACAATTCGCTCATTTGATTGCCAATGAAAAGTTTGATGCAGCTGTAAAATCAAATGTAACTACTCGTATACTTTCTACTTGCGGATATTCTTGTATTCGGGAATTATATAATATGTATTCTAACACTGGAAATCATTCCAGTTTTATGAAATGTCACCACTGGGAATACTGCGAATGCTGATGACTGCTAGCCACAAGAGGCCTAACAGAATAATTCAGGTGTTACCTTAGAATTTTAAGCAGTACATAAAGACACTCAAAATTATATAAATACTTAAATTAGTAAAAGAAGTATTGGGCAAATATTTAAGCCTTATTGTAAAATATTAAAATCAATTATATTTGCTAACCAACTGTAAAATTCATGTTATGTTACAATAACTTTGTAATTTTGAGCCCGAGAAATTTTGAATAACTGTCTCAGAGAGGAAAAAAAATGGACTATTAAAACTTCCGATTATTAAAAAAATAAAATAAAATAAAAGTTTGTACGCCGGACAGTTCGTATAGGTCAGCTTCTTTTCCAATTCACTGTGGGCTGAAGCAAAGAGATGCATTATCACCTTTACTTCTTAACTTTGCTCTAGAATATGCCATTAGGAAAGTTAAGGTTAACAGAGAGGTTTTGGAATTGAACGGGTTACATCAGCTTCTTGTCTAGACGGATGACGTGAATATGTTAGGAGAAATCGATAAACGATTAGGAAAAACACTGAAATTTTACTTGAAGCATGTAAACCGACAGATCTGGAAGTAAATCCCGAAAAGACAAAGTATATGATTCTGTCTCGTGACCAAATTTTTGTAAGAAATGGAAATATAAAAATTGAAGATTTATCCTTCGAAGAGGTAGAAAAATTCAAATATCTTGGAGCAACAGTAACAAATATAAATGACATTCGGGAGAAAATTAAACTCAGAATAAATATGGGAAATGCCTGTTATTATTCGGTTGAGAATCTTTTGTCATCTAGTTTGCTGACAAAAAATCTTGAAGTTAGAATTTATAAACCAGTTCTATTTCCGGTTGTTCTATATGGTTATGAAACTTGGACTGCCACTTTGAGAGAGGAACAGAGATTAAGGGTGTTTGAGAATAAGTTGCTTAGGAAAATATTTGGGGCTAAGAGGAATGAAGTTACAGGAGAATGGAGAAAGTTACATAACACAGAACTGCACCCATTGTATTCTTCACCTGACATAATTAGGAACATAAAATCCAGACGTTTGAGATGGGCAGGACATGTAGCACGTATGGGCGAATCCAGAAATGCATATAGAGTGTTAGTTGGGAGGCCGGAGGGAAAAGATCTTTGGTAAGGTCGAGACGTAGATGGGAGGATAATATTAAAATGGATTTGAGGGAGGTGGGATATGATGATGGAGACTGGTTTAATCTTGCACAGAATAGAGACCGATCGCGGGCATATGTGAGGGTGGCAATGAACCTCCGGATTCCTTAAAAGCCATTTGTGTCTTGGTTATCAAGTAATTTTGTGTGCCGGAACGGACCTTCTGGTCTTGAATTATAAACATTGATAATGCTGATTATTATTAGTATTATTATTATTATTATTATTATTATTATTATTATCATTATTATTTGTAGTTTGTAACTCTATTACAGCTACTGATTCGGCAAAACTACAAAATATGGAAAGGAAATTTATTTCATTATATTCCTACAGATTTCTGCCTAAATGCGGGTATTACTATGAGCGAATATATGACTACTATAAATGTCGAAGCTTGTTTGCTAGACGTCATGAACTCGATTACTTATTCTCATGTAAAGTCCTTACAGGTAATATTAATTGTGAATTTTTCCTAAACTGTGTCAGTTTCCGTATTCCGATGAAGGACATGAGACTTCACAAACTGTTCAATATTAGAAATTCCAAGTCATCCTCTCCAGAAATGCTAAGTTGCAACTTCGATCCATTCAATGTATAGAAGTATTAAATCATGGCAAGATAAATTGCTTTTATATTATTTGTAACATTTTTCTACAGAAACCGGTAATATTTTCTGTAATATTTACATCCTTTTTAAAATTTAATCGTAGACTACTGTTTGTTGCAATTTAATCATTGACATCCTTGTTCTTAACTGATTGTTATTGCCACAGTTAGGCCCTATATAGTTAATTTCTGTCACTGTTGTTCATTTTATTATTGTATTATAATTTATTGTATCACTGTGTTGAACTTTTCTTGACCAATGGCTGTTGTACCGCACATAAATTAAAAAAAACGAATAGATAAAATAAATAAGTAAATAAATTATTATTAATATTATTATTATTATTATCATTATTATTATTATTATTATTTGTATGGCTAAGAGAGAAGTATTATATAATATTCTTATTAAATTTCGTGTTCCCATGAAACTAGTTCGATTAAATAAAATGTGTCTCAGTGAAACGTACATCAGAGTCCGCATAGGCTAGTTTTCATCTGATGATTTTCCAATTCACTGCGGGCTAAAGCAAGGAGATGCACTATCATCTTTACTTTTTAGTTTTTCTCTAAAATATGCCATTAGAAAATTCAGGATAACAGACAGGGTTTGGAATTGAACGAGTTACATCAGCTGCTTCTCTATGCGGATGACGTGAATATGTTAGGAGAAAATTCATAAACGATTAGGGAAAATATGCGAATTTTACTTGAAACAAGCAAACAGATAGGTTTGAAATTAAATCTCCAAAAACTAAGTATATGATTATGTCTCGTGACCAGAATATTGTACGAAATGGAAATATAAAATTTGGAAATTTATTTTTTGAAAATTTGGAAAATTCAAATATTTGGAGCAACAGTAACAAATATAAATGACCTCGGGAGGAAATTACACACAGAATAAATGTGGGAAATGCCGGTTATTATTCAGTTGAAAAACTTCTGTCATCCACTCTGCTCTCAAAAAATCTGAAAGTTAGAAATTATAAAACGGATATATTACCGGTTGTTCTGTACGGTTGTGGAACTTTGACTCTCACTTCGAGAGATGAACAGATGTTAAGGGTGTACGAGAATAAGGGGATTAGGAAAATATTTGAGGCTAAGAGAAATTAAGTTACAAGAGAATGGAGAAAGTTGAACAACATAGAACTACAGGCATTGTATTCCTCACCTGACACAATTAGGAATACAAATCCAGACGTTCGAATGGGCAGGACATGTAGCACGTATGGGGAAATCATGAATGCATATAGAATGTTAATTGGAAGGACGTAGGAAAAAAGATCTTTGGGGAGGCCAAGATAATATAAAAATGGATTTTAGGGAGGTGAGATATGATGATAGAGACTGGATTAATCGTGCTCAGAATAGGGACAGATAGTGGGCTTATATGAGGGCGGCAATGAACCTCCGGGTTCTTAAAAGACATTTGTAAGTAAGTAATTGATTAATAATAATAATAATAATAATAATAATATTAACAATGATGACTTATTTAACCTGGCAGAGTTAAGGCCGTACGGCCTTCTCTAACACTCAACAAGGAGTAAAACTGCGTTTAAAAAAAAACACTACAAATTTACAAAGTAAGTAGAAATCAGACATAATATATAACATACAGAAAGAAAGGAAAAAGCATAATAAAATGTTAACAGCAGGTCAAAATAAATTAGACATACAAAGTATAAAAAAAGAGAATTATTGATAATAATAATAATTATAAAAAATAAGAATAGTAATAATAATAATAATAATTATTATTATAGTAATAAAATAGTGAAGTACAAAGCATACAATGAATACAACATTTTTAGGTACACACAGTAAGGAAAATTATGATTATAATATAGCTCAACTTATCACATTATAGATATACCATTATCGGAAAATATGAAAATAAAAATATAAAATAAGTTAAATATCACTTGAACATAAAAAAATATGAATAGGTGGAAACATGCAATACAACACTTGTCATAATAGTAAGTTAGTTTGGTAACTCGTCATAAGATAATTTTCTAACTTGGATTTGAAAGATTTCAATGTTCGGCAGCCCTTGACTTCAGGCGGCAGAGAGTTCCAGTGACGAGAGGTAGTAACAGTGAAAGATGAGGAATATAGAGATGATGTGTGAAGTGGAATTTCTTGCGTGTTATCGCGTTGTGATCGAGTATAAATATTATGATAGCGAGAGAGAGTACGAAAACGAGCGAATAAATAAGAGGGGGGATGAAGTGTGCATAATTCGATATAAGAGACAAAGCGAGTGCAGATTTTTCCTCTCATGTAACCTAAGCCATGATAACTTCTCGAAAGAAGGTGAGATATGATCATAGTATCGAACATTACAAATGAAGCGGACGCATGCGTTATGAACACGCTGTAGTTTCTGAGCGGAATCAATCCTGAGATCACTGAACAAAACGTCGCAATAATCGAAGTGAGGTAGAATGAATGTCTGTACCAGCTTTTTTTAATTTAGATGGATAATGAATGATACAATCTTTTTAGTGAATGGAGAATAGAGAATGCCTTCTTACATGTATATTTAATATGCGTATCCCAATTGAGAGTAGATTCGAAATGCATTCCGAGATTTTTTTACGGTAGAGCTGAACGGGATGATTGTTTTATTCAGTTTCACAGGTGGAATATTCAGGTCGTTGACATCAGGAATTAATCTACGGTTCGCGAACAGAACAGCCTGTGATTTACATGCGTTTAGGTTAAGCCCAAATTGTTGATACCAGGAAGAGATGGAATCAAGATCTTCATTAAGAATAGGCCTATTAATGCTATCATTTAGTGCATCAGGACGGGCTGAAATATACAATTGAACGTCGTCTGCATATATTTGATATCTGCAGTGCTTAAATGATTTAGAAATAAATAAGTATTACTATTTGTATTTCATTTAATTATTCCTCCAACTTTATTATTTTTCATTTCCCCTTATCGGAAAGAGTTTCCTATCTTTCTGTGATATTCTTTATTCTTATTTTAGTTGCCAATTTCTCGTTTTCTTCCTCTTCTCTTCCTCTTTTGGTTCCCTTTCTCCATTCCTTTGTTTTTGTTTCGTTTCGAAGCTTTCTCTCTATTTATTAATGCATATCTATTTATCACATTCACAATTTCTTTGGTATATTTTTGCTTCCTTTCTAGTTCTCTTGTATGTTCTTATTTCTCTTTATATATCTGGCACTTCTAATTCTGCTCCTATTAAGCCTTGGTTTTTCTGAACCGACGCATGCGAGGTGCGAGGCCTGCCTCGGAAAAATCCGGACTACACGAGAGACAGTGAATGGTTTCTGTAACTGCGAGGTGCGAAAGGGAGTCGGAGCTCGCACCTCGCATGCGTCGATTCAAAAAAAAAACAACGCTTTACACTACCACTACCACGACTATTAATTTACTACCGTATTACTACTACTACCGCTACCGTTGCTGTTACTACTATGAATAGAAAATTTAGAAATCATCTCTTCATTCGTGAGCTGTCACAAGGGACAAAGAGTACTTAAGCATATAAATGTTTACAACTTCATTGAACCATTGATTTTGTTGACAAATGAGACTCCTACAAGTACAGAGCTGCAAATACATTTTTAGATTAATGGAAATGTACATAATTTTAGAGAGAGAGATACGTATTACAAAACAGTAAAGAGGGGTAATGAACTTAGTTTCATTTTGAATATAGGTGATGCTTTAGTAGCGCAATCGATTCTTTCAATGCAGCTAAGGTTACAATCGGAATAATAGATGCACGTATTCCAAGCCACTTAAACACATCTTTCATGAAGAGAGTAGCGGTACCTCTCGCTCCAACCAGCAGTCCGATTACTTCAAGCTCTTTTAGCCAGTAGTTTTGAAAGTAATAGGGAATGGTGAGATTGTAGATATTATTTTTTCCTTATCCACTTCTTGTGGGTCGGCCTGGTTGGCACAGTTGTTATAGCACTGGTCTTCTATGTCCGAGGTTGCAGGTTCGATCCCGGGCCAGGTCGATGACATTTAAGTGTGCTTAAATGCGGCAGGCTCATGTCAGTAGATTTACTGGCATGTCAAAGAACTCCTGCGGCACAAAATTGCGGCACAAAATTCCGGCACATCGGCGACGATGATATAACCTCAGCAGTTGGTAGCGTCGTTAAATAAAACATAACATTTTAACTTCTGCTGGCTGTTCCTCATTCGTTTTGAAACGTACAGTGGGATAGATTATGAATCCACATCTTGTATCGAAAATCGAAAAATCGAAGGAGAATTGGGAGGAAAATTTAAAAGGTACGCAAAACGCGTCCTTGCAAGGGGTTGGGGGCTGTACAAAACTAAATATGTGAGCTCCAAGCCTGTTGGCCACTAGTCTCACTCCGGGTTACGCTGCTCCCCTGAAGGAGCTCTAGAAAATTTTGAAGGGGAAGTCGAAATTGGACGTAACCTCTTAGGTACCACATACGCGAGGGGGGCTGAGACTGATCAATTGATCACGGAACGGGGCGAGGAGGAGTTGGCTGGTGTGTGCCGTTTGGATGGCAAGACGCCGTCATCTGTTGTTCGATGACAAAGCAGATTCCTTGAAAGCTATTATATCTATGCGCCGTATACTGCCAGTGATGGATAGACCATGTAGTTCTTCAAATGTGTTTTAATGGGCATCTTTAAGGGTAGTGGCTATAATTGATCGTACTTGGTGGTGTTTAGCGTTTCGCAGAGCTTCGCCGTGTGGACAGGATCCCAAGACGTGTGCAAGAGTTTCAACCTCGTTGTAGCAATGCCTACAACGGTTGTCCTGAGATCTTTCCGGCACAGCACGTACTGCAGCAACATTTCTAACCATTTTAATGCCATCGGTCCATTCACTGTTGGAGAGTTCTTCGTGTTTGCATCCATTTGTTTGCAAAAGGATATTGTTTAAACAAAACTACGCCTTTTCCTTTCTTTGGATGACGACATAAAATATAAAATTCTCTGTTCCTCAGAAGGTTACGAATCTTTGTAGCATTCGACAAATGTTCATGCTAGTGATAATACTATCACTGTTGATACCATCATTACTACTTCTACTACCACCACTACTGCTGTCAGTTTCTTTACTACTTCTCCTGCAACGTTAATGCTTCATATACTACCACCACCACCACTGTCTCTCCTACATTTTAGCTTTAGTTTCTCAGTTCTTCTCTGTCAGTTTTTTTTTTTTTTTTTTTTTTTGCCTTTCCATGATTCTTGCTCTCTTGCTTCTTTCAATTCTTCATTCCCGTACTTCTTCCTCTTCTTTTATGTTATTTATTTTCTCTTTTCATCCTTTTTATCATTATTTACTGTCCTTATTCTTTATCCTTTTCTCCTTCGCTCTAAACTCCCGTCAGGAATATTGGAGTTTGGCTCCCATTCAAAGGGAATACATCTGACTGTCGAAGTTGTTAATGAATCTTATGCAGACACTCGTGATGCCCCATTTCGATTACTGTGATTCCTTGTTAACAAACTTAAGTTCTAACTTAAATGAGAGATTGCAACGTGTTCATAATGTATGTATAAGATTCGTCTGTGACATTCGGAAATTTGACCATGTAACACCATCTCTTGAACTGCTCTCGTGGGCTCGTCTAAAGGAACAAAGAATCATACACGCTCTTTCACTTCTTTACAAAATTTTAAATATAATTCTTCTCCAAATTACTTGTCTTCGCGCTTTCATTCCCTCAATACTTCAAGAAATCAACATTTATCTCTTCTTTCTATTCCTCGTCACAGAACTTTCCTATACTCATCCTCTTACACTGTATCATTGCCTCGCCTCTGGAATTCGTTTACATAGTGACATCAGGTATTGCTGGACACTGTCACATTTAAAAGTAAACTAGAAAATTATGGTTTATCTCACGAAATCCGTTTCCGAAAAGTTATTCCGAAGTATCTATCATTATTATTTTGGCAATAATTTTCATTTGTTAGATTAACCTTTTGTCTTGTATTTATGTCAGGATACTACAACAGCTTATTGTCCCTTGGTTATTATTATTGTTATCCAAATATTGAAACCATATTTTACTCTTTGGTATATTAGGGTTGTAGTTTGTTACATGTGAAATACATTATGTAGAGATAATACACAATTTTAAAGAAGTAGTAGTAGGTATGAGTCATAGTTACAATATAAATACACTAATTAATAGACAGTAAACAATACTAAATACGTTATGCAATAATTACATTCAGTTAAAACAAAATTAAATAAAATTAGAAATTGTAATCGAAGGTTTTATAAATTAATAAAATAACCTATACAGTAAAAATAAACTATAGGCCTAATTGAAAAAATTTAATCAACAAAATATACAAAAACAGTAAATTAATTTTAATATAAAAATAAAATAAAATAAAGAAAATAATTTATATAATATTTCAGATTATACCGAATTGCACGATAAAATTATTCTGTTGTCCCTTGGTTAATAATAATGATGCTGAGTGTCACTGTTCTTTTGTGTCTGTGTTTGTTGTATATGTTTTCACTTTTGTTTTTTTCTTCTTTTCTTTTTTGCATCATTGCTCAATATGTTAGTCTAATTTTTATTATTTTCAATTTCTACTTGTGCCTTCAGTTTTTTTATGTCATATTCATTCCTGATGGCCTTAACTTCACCAGTGTAAATAAATAGATAAATAAATAATAAATAAATAAACAAATAAATAAATTAATTAATTAAATTATAATAGTTGTATAATAAATTATAACGCTTTAAATGAAGTCATGTCGAAACCTCTCCTAAATTCTCTCACGTTGTTACATATACATAGTAAATGAAAAACACAAAATATTACATGTAGGTCTACCATCCTAACCTATTGTCTTCTGGCTTGGTTGCCTAATCAGTGGTGCCTTACTGGTGTCAGTTATGAGGTTCAAATCTGACTTCGGACAGTTGACAAAATAACTACATGCAAGTTTGCGAAATTAATGTTTGAACGTAAGAATAACGAAAAATTGAGTTTTCCTCGACCTTGAATAGACAATGCACATTTAGACGATGCAGTGAGTTCGGTACACGTGACAAGATAATAACACAGTTTAGTATATACAGTTGCGAAGCACAATACTTACTAAATATGCAAACATAGAGAGTTGAAATATGCATCCATAGATAGTTGCTAGCCACCAGGATCGCTACTATCGCCTCATCACAGAGACTTTCCCTAGCAGACGATAAAATGTATTGCACTTTTGATATCGTGTTCTTTTGAAAAATTAACACCTTCCTTCCACTATTGAAATACGAAATACATAAGGTTTATATTTTCATAAAGTAATATTATAGTTTATAAACTCACCTTCCTGGATCTTTCGGAGGAAGGATAACTATAACCTGTTATTCTTAGAATTTATAGTGCTACAAACGTCTCCTTGTCCCATATTATTATTCAAATTCTTGTATTTTAGCCATTTACATTTATTACAACCGATAACGAACATTTCACAGTTTACACAAATTTTCACAACAACGCGAAATACGGCACAGTCAATGCTTTTTCGATCTAGACCGCCGTAGTATAATATGTTCGGGTTTTCTATTTCAGTGTATGGAGCTCAGTGAATTATTATATTATAACTTTATTGCGTATCACAGCTACGTTTTATTTAGTGTAATGTGTCCATAAGTTCCCTTTACTTCTTGTTGCATAATTACAAAACTGTGTTATTTTAATGTGAAGAGAATTTTACTTGTTACATAATCTTTCGCATCAACATTTTGAGCTATTTTGAGGTTTAATAAAAAATAATTTATATTGTGATTTAATGTAGCACATCTACCTTCCTTAATAAACACAGAAAATTTATCATACCAATCCTATGAAATTAGTGTACGTACGATTGTTACTTCGTCTCTTAGGTAGTAGATAAATACAATAATTCAGTACTCAATTGTAGTATCAAAATACAGACAAATTGAATGTGCGGAGTATCATACATGACATTATGCTTAATTATAATGTATAATTGCGAATTTAGGAATATAAGATATAGTAAACATAACCTATAATATTTCCATATGAATGGCAGGGCATTGGAGACCTCTAAAATTAGACAGAAACGGGCAACTGGTACAGTAAACATAACCTATAATTTCAACATATCTAAATATCCGTGCGGTGCAACTGAAAATTATTGAAGCGTGCATAAATGAATGTACAATAATTTCGCAATATTTAATCGAAATAAAGTCAGGTATTACACATACGAACAACGTAATTTTCACACAAAAAATAATAGTTCATCTTAACTCGCAAGTGATTTATGTCTGAAGTGTCTCATAATCATTGCTTTCAAATTTTATTAATGCAATTACACTACATTTTAGAGAAATATATGTTACTCTTTATGCATTCCAACTAATTTATATGGTTGAAAAGCCGCCCTTCGTGATCAGTTTAAGCGAGTTACATGGTCTGCCTTACGGCCTGTATTAGATAACGATGGCCGTGACACAGTCTATTGTTCCTGTACTCACAGCGCTCCAAGCGGCTAGCAACTATCGCGAGAAATGCAAAAAATCATCCCAAGCTTCGCAACTGTGATAATAACTCACGGAAGACAGGAACTCAACTACTCTCTTCAAGTATGCGGTGTTGTGTCTTGAAGCAACAATTCAAGAAAGCAAGTTTTCACAATCTTAAAATAAGAATGGGCAGATAATTATTTTATATTAGTCTATCTCTTGTGAAGCTCTGTCTGTGCTATTTGAGAGGTAGCTTTGACATGAGCTCGCTAACAGTTTCCTGTTAAGTTTTGGAATTCTTATAACTTCCGCTTCCAATCTAGATCCGGGAGGAATCTATATTTAAATATTAGTTTCAGTTATGAAAAGTTTGAATATGAATTATTTTCTCCATAACGCATTCTACACTTTGCTTTTCCCATTGTGATGAAACATCTGTTTTCCCTTTATTCCTTACACATTTTCTTAATTACCTTCCTTTTTAGTAATGTGTATTTCTGGATATAACATTTTGGTTTATTTTGTGAGCTCAGGTTGAAACAATGAGATCTCGACTAAATCTTTAGATTCCTTAGTTCTGCAGTCATAATTAGCATTTATGTTGAATTTTGCTTATTTGAACACAAGCGAGGCGAACATAATTATGATAATAAAATTCTATTCCACTATCGTGACTAAATGTGAGCAAAGAACTGCGCAAATATTTTCCAGCCTGTTTCAAATTGGGATTTACTAACTATGCTGAGCAGAGATCGAACTTTATCATTTCACAGGTTTCTTCCGTCATGTTCATTTGTATTTTGTAGTTGAGAAATAATGTTACAAAGAATTTGCAGCTGAGAAGAAGCTGTCTACTGAAGGTTGCATTGGAAAAAATGGTAAACGGGAGAAGAGTTTGTGGTATAAGAAATTACCAGAAGATACACAACATTAAGATATATGGGTCATATGGGAAGACAAAAAAGGAGGCAGAAAATAGGAAAGATTGGAGAATGCTGAGTTTGGAATGAAAGACTTGCCCTTGGGCAGAAAACCATGAATGAATGAAGAATTTGCAATTTTATCAACCTGAAACAATAACGAGAAAGAGTCTTTCACAGACAAGGAAGAAACTTGAAAACGTTACCGCAAAAGAAACGAAATCCCGTTGAAATGGACGGTAAATAGAGATGTGCAACATGTGGTGAGTGACTGGTTGCAGATCAAAAAGCTTCGTGCAGTTCATTTCTTAATGCAGTCAGTTGCGTTCATTTGCGCGCTGACATGTTTGGCTCATATATTATAGATTCTTTCGCTGGAGCGCGTCCAAGCGCAACTAATGTGAAAGATGCTAGCTAGTAGTGGCCGCTTCAAGTGTAGGAACTCCAACTGGCGGATTGCCCACCCTTCTCTGTTTCATCACAATATGTTTAATGTTTACATTGGACTTCACAGTTCTCTGTTAGTTTGTTTAAACGACTCGGTGGACATGCAAGACGTATTGTCTAACGCCTTTCACTACAAATATGTTTAAAATTTGTCTTAACTTTGAAATGGATACATACTGTAAAAGACACCCGGTACATTCTTCTTTGATCGTTTCTTACGCACTTCCTTTTCATATTATTATTATTATTATTATTATTATTATTATTATTATTATTATTATTATTATTATTTATATCCATGGATTAGTCCTGGTGGCCCGTGCCAGCTTGAATTTTCAATTGTTCTTCCCATCTCTCTCTGTGTCTGTAAACTGTTTTTGTTCCTTCTGGTTTATGTTGCCATGCCTGAAGTTGCAATCTTGTGTCCTCCACATGTTCGTGGTGCTCGAACCAGTTTTCTTTTTTTTCTTTCATCATATTATCATTTAATTACTTTTTTTAGGATGCTTTAAGTTGAAATTTGAATGTTCTCAACCATTTGGACATATCCCATCCCATCCCATTTTATACGGAATTATATGAATTATTACTTAACATTTTTGTAGCCTATATTTAAATTCTATATGGAAAAAGCATTAATTGTCATAGAAATTTCAAACTTTTTGCTTGAAATTTCTTCCCCACACATTTGAAACTTTCTGACAGATAACGTGTAACTTTTTCAGATTTTCCTAAAAAAAAACTAAGTAAAATATATTTTATACATTCAAATATAAAAATAAGTAACAATTTTGTGATGCTTAGATTAAAAATATTTCTCCCCAAAAATCCTGAGGTTTTAGGAAAATCCTAACATTAAATTTTGTTACTCACATCTTTGAGAAGACCTGTAAAAATTATGGACATAGTCAAAATCTGAAGGAGTAGTGTTTGGTAGTGTTTTCAGTAAAGCAATATGTAAGATAAATGCTAATGGAGAATACTAAATTTAAAAGTGCAATCTTTCTTGAAAAGTGGCAGACGAAATATCTGATTGAAGGGGGTCTACCTGCATTGGAACCAAAACTGGAAGCGTCTTGATTTTACAAAAGAAAGTCATTAGAATTTTATGTAAAGCAAACTATCTGGAACATTGTCGGCCACTTTTCAGACAATCGCGGGTTTTAACAATCATAAATTTGTATATACGATATATGATCTACGCTCGACAAAATATCGACAATTACTCATTAGTGGCCAATATACATGATCAAGAAATTAGAAATTGTGAATAAATTAATATTCCATATTGTAGATTACGCAAGAGCAACACAAACTTTTTAATTATGGGGATGAAATTATATAATAAGCTCCCAAGTCAATATTATAAATTACCAATCAATAGCTTCAAAACTATATTTTACAATTGGTTATTAAATAATCCTTTTTATTCTGTTGCTGAGTTTTTCAACACAAATTTGTATGAAATTGTATTTTAATAAATAAGTTTAATTGCAATTGAGTTAGTTTTCTTTAATTTAAAAGTTTCAAATTACTTCATGTTTTCATTGTATTATTTAAATTTTACTGTTTCTTTTATTAGTGTTTTTTAAAATGTATTTACATGTTTTTCAATGTATTCTGACGAAGCCTAAAACTGTATGTCTAATGGCCAAATAAATTGAATTGTACTGAATTGAAATGAATACAAATTAGCGGAGAGATGCTCTGATACAATTGAGGATTCCAGTAAGAGGAGGAAACAATCCTCAAATTATGATATGCAAAGTACTGTAGCTAATTATTTCACTGGAATGTGAAGAAATAATACGTCTATGAGAACATATAATTCCAACGGTATAATTCATACCTGTATACGTTAGGATTTATGAGTACAGATAGCAGAGCATTCCAATAGATGTAAAAATATCTTAATTGTGTTTTATCCTGACAGAATCCCTCAATTTTCTCTACAGTAATCTCAGTAGAGGTTTTGATTTTTCTAGAGAAAATCAAAACATTAGTGAAATTTTATGGACTATTACACGATTAGAAGAAAGTATATAAATATTAGACGAAATAAAGTTCTCTAATACAGTTAAATATTAATTGACTTACTAAAATAATAAACTGTTTTCAAAATGTATTATTGTACAATCTCATTATTACAAATAATCCGCTAGTTGGCAGTAGTGTGTTATGATGAACTTTTCTTATGTTACCAGTTGTGCCAACTATGCAATCTTCGTTGGAATCTATGGACGATTAGTAGTCAGGAAGACTTTGTTGATTCAGTTTCGTTTTTATTAAAACAGTTGCATTCCACTTCAATTATAAATTGAGTGGTTCAGTGCCAGAGTTGCCTAACCTACAGATTTTTATGTCTCTGATTTCTGCATAGAATGACTGTAAATTATCCTTTATATATGTGTTAAAGTACATGTACTAGATAAATAACGGTAAAAGAGAAATAATTTGCAATTGAGAGCATATTTAGACTTCGACAACTATTTTCAGTGTAATTGTGGTTTAGACAACTCTGACACTGAGCCACTCAAATATATTAAACAATCTCTGATACGTAACTATCCATAATATCACACAGCAGAAGCTATAACATAACCTAAATAATACAAACAAGATAAATCATTAAAAAAGTTTAAATTAAGGATGATGAAGTAAACATGAATAATTTTAAAATGTATAATTGTTGAAAATGCTATGTTCGCAGAAAAAAAAACAAATGTTAGGGAGGTGATAAAAATGTCTGGGCGGCGATAAAAACAAATGCTAGGGAGGTGATAAATATTATAGAAATAAGCAGCCATGATTGGTTGAAACACGTCGTTCCGTATCCTTTTTTTTTTGGGGGGGGGAGGGCAAAAGTAGTATGACGTAATAAATGTGTAATAATCATGTTAAAAAGAAAAATCAAATTTTTAGAGCCCCAAATTCCCTTGCAAAGACGCGCAATAGCGTACCTTTTAATTGATTTTTCTCCCATTCCACTTTCTATCATTGCGATTCCACTGCTTTGTCCACCAAAAATTATCCCATTAATGTCAGACCTGGGATCGAACATGCGCCGCCTGAATAGAAAACCACAGGCGTGTCTGATCTTTTATTATTGCTCGAAACAGGAAAGATGCAGATTGAAGACACTTGTTAAATTTATCACTTTGCATATTACTATTGCAATGTTCGTTCGTGCATTCTATGTAATATTTCTGTGCCTGTAGGATGACGTCATAGACCACTGAGAATCTTGCGGGAAGTTCCTCCGCGGTGTTGACAGGCATCTCGTAGGAAATATTACTCAAGCATGCAGAAGGAATTGCCCAACTACTCGGAAATGTGAAGATAATTATAATAGCTTGTAACCCGTATCAGAGGAGTTACTTCACAAAGGTTTCTCTGCTCGTTCAGCGTTTTTCTTTTTGCGTCTTTGCCCTCGAAAAGTGGGACACGGTCGTATTAAAAATAACCGATGAAGATTTACAAAACATATTAACGGTGATGATGATGTTGCTAAATAAAATAATGATTCAAAATAATGTCGAAACGCGAGACACGAATATCTCTACTTGAATAGGAACGCATCTACCAAAAATAGTCTACGTAGTCTATATGCTTCCAGCTTTTCGATATTATGAAAACAGTTTTTTAAATACCTTTTGTTGTACAGCAATTTATTTTGAACAGTTTCTGGAATTTTAGTATTCAAGAATAAATATATCTCAAAATGATGTACATAAAATATATCATACATTATTTTTATTATTCTGCTTTTCTCTTTAAAATTTGGCCGTTTTCATTTCATCAGACCTGGGCTGTGTCCTTATCACCAGGTATATCCTAACTCCCTTCTAATTAATGATTTTATTGGCATATAATTCCAATCCACGACTGGTTTACCTCTTCTTTTCTTTCCTATGTACTATTTCTTGATCTTATTAAGCCATTTGTAATGTGGTAAACGTTGGACTTACCTGTAACATGCGACTTATTTTTACAATTCTAACTTTGTCTATGGTATTCTCTTCAAGATGCCACATTTATATTCCATGCAAAGTAAAATCTTCTGCAATACTATGGTATATTCTCTGTTTTATTCAAAGTATCCTACTGAGTGCTTGTCGAAGTTAGAAAAATATCTGCAGCTGCCCATTTATTCTAAACGAAGATTAAAATGACACGGAAATTCTGCACTGTGATGGTACAATGATGAGAGAACAAAAAAAAAAAATGTAAGAACCGCGAGAGAAACGCTCACAATTTTATTTATTTATTTATTTATTTATTTAATCTGGTGGAGTTAAAGTCTTGGTTTTTCTGAACCGACGCATGCGACGTGTAAGCTGCGGGGCCCGTCTCGCACAAATCCGGACTACATGAGAGCGAGTGGTTTCTATAACTGCGAGATGCGAGGTCTGCGCACCTCGCAGCCATAGAAACCATTCACTAGCTCTCGTGTAGTCCGGATTTGTGCGAGACGGGCCTCGCACCTCGCTCGTCGCATGCGTCGGTTCAGAAAAACCAAGGCTTAAGACTCTTGAGGCCTTCTCTACTACAGCATACTACCACAAATACAAATATAAAAAGCAAATGCAGAGAGAAGAAGTAAATAAGATAAAGAAATAAAAGTACAAATATAAATAGAAAAAAATACAAAAGCAAAAGGAGGACTACAAGTACTGAAATAATTTTAAACAGGTAGAAAAAAATAATGTAAAAATTATTAATCGACTGTCGCAACTGCAGAGGCTAAATCAGCAGGGCACGGATTTTGATGACATGTTATCTTTATTTCTGTACATCCTTTTGAACGCCCGTAAAATATACGATAAATCCTGAATACGAACTGCTGGTTGCAGAAATGTACAGTTCTTACGTCATTTTTCGTTGTATTAGTCTTGTAGGTCGTTTTTGGTCTTTTTTTAAATTTTAAGGTGATTTTTTATTCATTTAAGATAAAGCCTTCAATGACGATCTAAAATTTCTCAAAATAAGAAAACTCACAAAATTAATAGTGACACTACCCCATTCAAACGCGGAATCTGAAAGAATTTTCTCGATAGTAAGTGATGTCAGAAGGAAGATCAGATAGAATTTGAGATGAAACTCTCGGCTGAGTAGTTGTTATATTATGCTCTGCCTTTCAAACTAATAATAATTGATAATAATTCATTTATTTAATGTGGCAGAGCTAAGGCCAGTAGGCCTTCTCTTCCGCCCAGCCAGACTCTAATTCTAATTGAGTACAATTGGTTACATAGTTATTACATTAATATCTAGACCATAAAACAACATGAAAGTAACTAATGAAAGTTGCGTAAGTAAAGTTAGTGTGAGAATAATAAGCATTGGTAAGAAATAATGATAATAATAATAATAATAATAATAATAATAATAATAATAATAATGAAATAATTTAAATATTTATTCCGTGATATATATATATATATATATATATATATAACCATTAAACATTGAGAAACCTGAAACAGCTATTATTGTTAACAAGAATTGTTAGAAAAATATTTCGTTAGTCTTTTCTTAAATTGGTTTGATGTCTGACAGTCACTGACATTACTAGGTAGGGAATTCCAAAGCCGAGGAACAGCCACAGTGGAAGATGATGAATACGAGAATGTTCGGTGGGAGGGAATGGATAATATTGAGGCGTGTTGTGATCGTGTTTCTAGGTTATGACGGGTGGATAAATTTTGAAAACGAGACCCAAGATAGACTGGAGTGGAGAAATGCAATATGTGAAAGAGAAGGGAAAGACAGTCGATTTTCCTACGGTCTTCTAGACGGAGCCAGGACAACATTTCGAGGGATGGTGTTACGTGATCAGCCCGGCGAATATTGCAGACGAAACGGACGCACATATTATGGACACGTTATAGTCTCTGTAGACAAAAATCCAGGGTAGAAAACTTTGTGCACAATCGTTACAGTACTGTCAGGAGAAAGCTTTAAAACAGCGCAAGAATTAACACCCAGTGATCTGTGACTCTTCAAGTATGCTCCTGCGGTCAGCGCCGATGTGGAAGGAAGCTTCTCAATGTTTAACAAGGTCCTTGAAGACAACCGCCGGTCATTCACAATCTAGAATCTTATATACTGTCATGTACTGCAACGGAGAGCAGAACTTTTAACTTGAGGTGAGATTTTTACTACTTATGTATAGGATGGTTTATTTTAGGTCATTTTTTTAAGGTTTATAGGTCATGAAATCAGCGCCCTGTTTATAAGCTTAATTAACCCTGAAACAAGTGATGAAAACGAACAATCGTACCGACGTTATTCTATCACCTCTCTGGAACTACTATCTCCATGAAGACGAAGTCTGTTCATAAAGTCCTTACGTTCCTAAATTTATAGCCCGCCATATATATTTCCCTCCCAAAGTAATAAATATCGTCCGATATCTTAGCGAATAAAATTGTTTTACGAGAAAACACAGACAACATGCCGTCTTCAAAACTGTCCCTTTGTTTTAAAGGAATATGAACATAAAACTAGAACCTACATGTGAATAAAATTATTTATTTTTCAAATAAAGTTCCCGTATGTTAGATTGTCATGATCTTTATGTACATTCACTTTAGAATCAATTTGACAAGTTTTATGGAACGTTGTAAGAGTGACGTGGGATTTGAAGTTCTCCTCAAAGACGAAGTTTACTGCTATGTATTTTAAATCATTTTCCTAAACAGGTCAGCGAAAATGTTGAAACATTTGACTACTGTATATCATGTGGCAATATCTTACACTTCTACGAGATATCAGTTGCAAACATGTCGAAGTTTAAAGCTAAAAAGAAAAAAAGAGTTAAAATAATGTCAGCACTGATATGAGTGAAAAAGTGTCGAACCGAAACTTTTGTTTCAGTAGCATTTAAAACAAAAATAATCACTTTAAAATAACTCATAAGATTAAAGTTATATATTGATCGAGAACGAAATTCAACATGTCAGTTCTGAAAGTGACGGAGGCTTCAAATTCAACAAAATAAGACAATAAATAGTCTTTTTATGGTTCTCGCATAAAATGCAATTGCCTGTCAGTTACTTCAAAAAGTGACATACAGTGTGTCTTTAATACATATCAACACTTAGGCCTATAGCTGATGAGGCGAGACCTGGCATGTGAGCTGTGCGAGAGGGGAAAGAATGAACAATTAGAAAGAGAGTTTGTTTCATGATGGTTAATATTATACGAATCTACCGACACGGAAGTTAATCTCAAACTAAAACCTACCTTCCTCCTTCATACGCATTGGCGATATAACCACGACACATGATAAGGTCACAGGACAGATCTTGCCACCTCTACTTATACATGGGCAGTGATTCACATTTATAAACCGTTAACTTCAAAATTTCCTCACGTGTTCAGCATCCTGTTCCACACATGTAAAGAACGTTTCCCATTTGGTATGAGTATGCAGAGCTTGGATGTACTTTCCTTGAGGAATTTCAGCAATTACATCCGTTATTCTCTTTCGCTGGTCATCAACATTACGTGGATTAGTTGCATGTACACGGTACTTCAGCATAAAATAATCGCAGTGAGTGAGATCCGGCGAGCATGTTGGTCATTGTAATTTCTGATTGTTTACAAATAGTAACACGTTCAACTTTGCCTTCAAGATACGATGTCTGTTCAATGAGCATATGATATGACCGTATCCCAAGATCCTTCCTCAAAATTTTCCAAACAGTTGACCTGCAGAGAGCAAATTCTGCACTGTATCTTCTTGTTAATTTGCTTGGACTACGTAAGAAAGCCTGTAAGTGGTCGACCTCTCTTCCTTTTGTAATTGTCAACAACTGAGCCGGTTTCGACATACGTAATTGTCAAAAATACGATAAATAGTTAATGTAGTGGTGAATCACTGTTGAAGTAGGCTTCATATTTTATGCCAACCATGTGGAGGACTGAAACATCTCCATTCATGCCCCAATTTTGTAGCCATTTTTACTATGGAGATGAAAACAAATAAATTCATTGCAGCAATGGAAATACCATGACCAACCTTATTTTAAAGAATTGAAAACATGTTACCCCCAAAGTTAACTCCATATGTAGATGAAATTATTGGGGATCATCAGTGTGATTTTAGGCGTAATAGAACGACTATTGATAAGATTTTTTGTATTTGACAGATATTGGAGAAAAAATGGGAGCATAAGGGTACAGTACATCATTTATTCATAAATTTCAAAAAGGCATATGACTCGGTTAACAGTGAAGTTCTATATAATATTCTTATTGAATTTGGTATTCCCAAGAAACTAGTTCGATTAATTAAAATGTGTCTTAGAGAAACTCACAGCAGAGTCCGTATAGGCCAGTTTCTATCTGATGCTTTTCCAATTCACTGTGGGCTAAAGCAGGGAGCTGCACTATCACCTTTACTTTTTAACTTCGCTCTAGAATATACCATTAGGAAAGTTCAGGATAATAGACAGGGTTTGGAGTTGAATGGGTTACATCAGCTTCTTGTCTATGCGGATGACGTGAATATGTTAGGAGAAAATCCACAAACGATTAGGGAAAACGCGGAATTTCTAGTTGAAGCAAGTTGGAAGTAAATCCCGAAAATACAAAGTATATGATTATGAGTCGTGACGAGAATATTGTACGAAATGGAACTATAAAAATTGGAAATTTATCTTTCGAAGAGGTGGAAAAATTCAAATATCTTGGAGCAACAGTAACAGATATAAATGACACTCGGGAGGATATTAAACGCAGAATAAATATGGAAAATGCGTGTTATTATTCGATTGAGAAGCTTTTTGTCATCTAGTCTTCTGTCAAAAAATCTGAAAGTTAGAAGTTATAAAACAGTTATATTACCGGTTCTTCTGTATGGTTCTGAAACTTGAACTCTCAATTTGAGAGAGGAACAGATTAAGGGTGTTTGAGAATAAGGTTCTTAGAAAAATATTTTGGGCTAAGAGGGATAAAGTTACAGGAGAATGGAGAAAGTTACACAACGCAGAGCTGCACGCATTGTATTCTTCACTTGACATAATTAGGAACATAAAATCCAGACGTTTGAGATGGGCAGGACATGTAGCACGTATGGGCGAATCCAGAAATGCATATAGAGTGTCAGTTAGGAGGCCGGAGGGAAAAAGACCTTTGGGGAGGCCGAGACGTAGGTGGGAAGGTAATATTAAAATGGATTTGAGGGCGGTGGGATATGATGGTAGAGACTGGATTAATCTTGCTCAGGATAGGGACCAATGGCGGGCTTATGTGAGGGCGGCAATGAACCTCCGGGTTCCTTAAAAGCCAGTAAGTAAGTAAGTAAGTAAGAAAACCACTAACATTGTAATTGTTAACATTTATTAAGAACAAGGTGTATATAATTTCTTTTAAATAATTATGGATTGTAAAACTTAAGTATACTCATATACAGTATTTAATTCTGTACAAATTCACACAAGAAAGCTTCACTGCTCCTGAGCAGGCTACCTATGTCCTAACCTCCAAGCAGCATTTTCAGTTTTCGAAACTGTGCTTTCGTCATATATCCCGCAAGTTAGTATAGTCATATTATTTATTATTTCATAGTCATTTATCGTTCCCAGTAATTATTGTTTCGGAATATGTATTATATATCTTTCTCGTGTTAGATTTTACCGTACCTGGTTAACATGTTTCGGTCTGTTATTGCCCTTCTTCAGAACTGAATAGAATTGGCAAGATTAAGATATTTAAATATAAATTTGTTATATATTTTTAGTAGGTTATTTTACGACGCTTTATCAACAGCTCAGGTTATTTAGCGTCTGAATGAGATGAAGGTGATTATGCCGGTGAAATGAGTCCGGGGTCCAGAACCGAAAGTTACCCAGCGTTTGCCCATATTGGATTGAGGGGAAAACCCCGGAAAAAACCTCAACCAGGTAATTTGTCCCGACCGGGAATCGAACCCGGGCCACCTGGTTTCGCGGCTAGACGTGCTAACCGTTACTCCACAGGTGTGGACTTTGTTATATATTCTTGGGCCTAAATCACTAATATGATTAAACACTGTAGCAGTGTTGCATTTAGGTTCAAACAATCTTAAAGAATCCATAGCTTTTGTTTCATAACTATGAGAATACAACTCAAAATTATTTCGATTTTTATGTTTGAATTTTATTGATACAATATAATAAATTTGTATTATTTTAAGAACATTAAAGTCTAAAAATAATTTTTGTGATGGAAAATCAATAGGTTTATGAAGATATATTTCAATTATTTTCTTCTGTAATAAATAAAGTGGATTAAAATTGGATTTAAATAAGCTACCCCATCCTACAATTCCATACATAATTACCGATTGAGTTAAGTATATTGTGTGTAATAAACTTAGTGACAAGTAATTCCTCAATAAAACAAAATAATACATTAATTTACGTAATTTATTACAAAGGTAATTAATGTGTTGGTTCCATTTTAAGTTATTGTCGAAAATTATACCTAAATACTTAACTTCAGAGGACTCCTTAATAATAATCGGACATTTAGGCCTACCATGTATAAGGCAACAATCAGAGTTATATAATTCAATACTTAATATAGATGTAGGAGGTTTGTTACATTTTTCAGATAATGAGAATGGAATAATTATGGTTTTATTTTAGTTGATAGAAAGTTAATTTATGTCAAACCATTTTTTTATTAATTTAAGTCCATTATTTGAAATGCTTTCATTTCTTCATTTCTATCGCAGGTTCGTATGATATATGTTTCACTAGCATATGAAAACATACTGTACTTCATACACGAGAAAATCTCCAGGGAATGAGACGTAGCGGGGTGATGCTGTGAATGAATGTTGATGTCATAAGATGTCATAAGGTCACATACGTAGGTACTCGTATCTCTATTGGCTATCTCTCAAAGCACAAACGATAACACTGATATACACATTTTTATACTACCCTAGTTACAAAATTAGATCACGGTTAACTTCCTGGTCTTTTAATCCCTCCATAAAGGAAATAACATTTGCAGGAGAGCGCATGATTTTTAAACTGACGTTATAACGGTAATAATATCTAACTACTTCGCTTCAATAGATAATGCAATAGTAAGCACATTCCTTTCACGGTTTATCTCCTGGTTGGAAAACAGTAGTTATTGCAAAGTTGTTGTGAGCTCTGATATTTGGATGTTTCTGTAAAACGGTATTTGTCGGTTAATTATTCCAATCAATGTATAATAACTTAAAATATAAGCGGCTATATGTCAGAGACCTTCAGTTCAATACTATTCAAATAAAATGAAGTTTCCCACAATAGTCCGTCTAGTAAAAGTATAGTATCAGACTTCATATAATAATAATAATAATAATAATAATAATAATAATAATAATAATAATAATAATAATAATAATAATAATAACGCTATCCTGTTAAATGTTTACCGTTTATTGAAGTATCATTGGAAATACTTACAGTATAATTTCAAAAGTATGAATGAATATCCTATCTATACTAATAATAAATCTGCAGCCGAAATTTTTCTGGTAATTTTCGATTTTCCAAAAATAATTGATCCTAACATATATAATTAACCACCCTGAAACCGAAAATCGCATTTTTGAAATTTTTGTGTGTATGTCTGTCTGTATGTTTGTTACCTTTTCACGCTATAATAGCTGAACCGATATATATGAAAATTGGAATATAAATTAAGTTCGTTGTAACTTAGATTTTAGGCTATAGGCATTCAAAATACTTTATTTAAAAGGGGGGTTAGAAGGGGGCCTGAATTAAATAAATCGAAATATCTCGCTTATTATTGATTTTTGTGAAAAATGTTACATAACAAAAGTTTCTTTACAAATGATTTGCGATAAGTTTTATTCCTTGAAAAATTTTGATAGGACTGATATTTAATGAGATAAATGAGTTTTAAAATTAAAATAACGCCATTTAAGACGGTACAATGAATTAAGAACAAATGACTTCGTCTATAAGGGGCCTTGGACATCAACAATCGAAAGCTATTAAACATAGCCTACAGAGAATGTTTCTGTGTTTGTATGAAGTAATATCGGAAGCTAAATTAACCGATTTGTATAATTAATTATTATTCCACCATTGGAAAGTGTAGTTTCTCTAGATGGTCATAATGCTATAATGTTATTACAGTAACTTCTGAGTAAATCGAGAACAGGTAAGATTAAAATAGCTTCTTATGCACAGAAAATTTGATAGGCTATTTTGTACATTCGTTTTCTGTATTTCTTAAAATAATATTTATGTACACTCATTTTAATCTCAGAGAATTAATGAACAACGAGAGTGTATTGATTTAGCATGCAGTAATAGTACGTTAGCTTAGCAATCCATTATTGTATAATTCAAATTTTAACTATGCTCAATTGAATCGTGTTAAAATACATAAAATATATATGCAATAAATGCAATGCAAAAAAAATTGGGTAATGAGCGAAGCAGATTATCTTGCGCTGTTGTAAAAGTTGTTCCCTGGATCAAACGTCCTATTTTAATTATGTAATTACTTTATATTTATTTCTAACAGGTGCAGCGGAGCGAACGTACGGCTAGTGATAAATAAAAAGATAACTACAGAAGTTTTGTTTCAGAAAGGTAAGGCAATAATAATCCATGGGAGAACATATTACGAGACACAAATAAGAGACGCATAAAGGAATTATTCTAATGCGGGATTGTATTTCGTAGAAACTGACATTCTGACTATTTCATGTTTTATATCCAATTTCCTCAACTTATAAGGCACTTCTTGGAGATTTTTCTATATCGAAGACATGATTCTTTAGAAGTGGGGATAAAGCGTATGGGAAAGGAAGCTGTATAAAATGCGTCATCTGAAGAGGCTCATGTCATCAAATTTATGTAACAGCTTTACCACTCTGCAGTATGTATGTTGCCAACTGATCCTGTACATTACGGAAAGAGGATTTCACACGGAGGCTGTTTTCTACGTAAGCCCATCAGCGCTGTCAAAATAAGCTCAGATAGTAGGTTATATGAGGAAATGGCCACAATATTATAAGACTGCGCTTCGTTTACAATGTTTTCCTATCTATAGCTTACTTACTTAACTTATGTCTTTTAAGGAACCCGGAGGTTCATTCTCGCCCTCACATAAGCCCGCCATCCCCATTCTGAGAAAGATTAATCCACTATCTACCATCATAGCCTAACTCACCTCCGTCAAATTCATTTTAATGTTATCCTCCCACCTACGTCTCGGCCTCTCCAAAGGTCTCTCCTGCCCATCTCAAACGTCTGGATTTAATGTTCCTAATTATGTCAAGTGAAGAATACAATGCATGCAGTTCTGCGTTGTGTAACTTTCTCCATTCTCCTGTAACTTTATCCTCTTAGCCCTAAATATTTTCCTAAGCACCTTATTCTTAAACACCCTTCACCTCTGTCCCCCTCTCAAATTGAGAGTACAAGTTTCACAACCATACAGAACAACCGGTAACATAAATTTTATAAATTCTAACTTTGAGATGTTTTGAGAGCAGACTGGATGATAAAACCTTTCTAACCGAATAATAACAGGCATTTCCCATATTTATTCTGCGTTTAAGGGGTTAGGTATAGCTTACAGCAAAATTTTGGAAATATTCAACTTTTTTTCTCCAATACTATATATTGTACAATAATGAAAATTTGTATCTCTAAAACATTGTTTTCTGCTATATGACAAAAAATATTTTTACGATTAAAAAAATATATATTTACATTTTTTGCTCAAAATTCAGTTCACTGTGCAGTGATAAATCGTTTCCCACATATTTAAAAAAACTATCCAACATTCTGTGATGAAATTGTTTGTGTGTATTTATATATGTCATATCTACAACATGATACAAATCACTTCTGTAACTTTGATAGATTGTCTGATAAAAAATAAATTGATTTAAAAAAATGGTCAAATATCAGTATTTTCTTCTAACACAAAATAAAGAAAATATTATTTATTAAAGACTGTAGTTGAAAGAGCATAATATTGTAAATACGAGGTTCAGCAATAAAATAAAAGAGAAAGAACATGAAAAAGGTAACAAGTTTATGAGTTATGTGGGAAACGCTTCATCACTGCACAGTGAACTGCCACCATTACAGTATTATTTTGAAAAAAATATATATAAGTAATTTTTTTAATCGCAAAAATATTATTTTCATATAGTAGAAGGACAGTGTTTTACACATAACAATTTGTATTATTGTACAAGATATAGTAATGGAGGAAAAAAAAAATGTTGAATTTTTTCATCTTTTCAAACGACAAATTTCCAATTTTTATATTTCCATTTCGTACTATGTTCTGGTCACGAGACATAACTACATATTTTGCCTTTTCGAGTTTACTTTCAAACCTATCTCTTTACTTGCTTCAAGTAAAATTTCCGTATTTTCCCTAATATACGTAGTTTGTGGATTTTATTCTACCATATTCCAGTCATTCTCATAAATAAGCAGCTGATGTAACCCGTTCAATTCAAAACCCTCTCTCTTATCCCGGACTTCCCTAATGGCATATTCTAGATTCTAGAACAAAGTTAAAAAGTAAGGGTGATAGTGCATCTCCTTGGTTTAGTCCGCAGTGAATTGAAAAAAACATCCTATCTATAGCTACGTTTTTAAATAGTTTTACTTTCATCATTTATAAATTATAAATATACGCAATATTGTTTGATAATAATTTTCTTAGTTCTAGTAATAAAGATAATCATTTGTAATCATACTAACAATAATGGATTTTACCATAATAATCAGATATGTTCATGACTTCACTTTCAATTTTCAAATAGCCTGCAGTAGAAAACCGCTGAGCCAATCAGAATCCTTGGTTCCTCATCACCCATTGTTTAAATCTGTCAACTAGCCGTCTGCAAACAATGACTTCATTATATCCTACACACAAGTATTGTAGTGGATGCTTTATAGCACTCTTGCCTCAATTTTCCTTCTCGTCTTTAATATTTAAACAAACTCGGTATAAATAGAGAATAATGGTAGTCAATTGTCTGTTCCAAGAGATGCCTACGGTTAGATAACATCTCTGAGTGTTAAGCCAACATTTTCCTTGTTGCTTACATGAACTCAGTACTATTCTATTACCACTGAATACAAAGGTCTGCTCACAGCGCTCCACGTGGTCTTGGCAAGGCATAGACTCTCTGAAATTCCAGTATCGATTAATACATTCTTTTATGATACTGGAACAAGAATCTAGTCAAAGTTTTCAAAGACATTTGAAAGTTAGAAATAATTTTATTTACCATCGTCACTTAAATAAAGTTTCTTTTTCTTCTCTACACTTCACGTAGGGCAGCCGTGGCAAAAATGTGACTCGCGAGCACATTGTGGCTCGCAATGATAGCTGTACATTTCTCTTGCTTCCTACCTCCCCCAACCCCCATCCTCTCATTCACTGGAGTTAAACTCAGTTCCATTTGTATTTGTATCTGACTTACGAGTGGCATATCGTCGCAATGTCTGTCTCGAAACCATGTACCTCTATAAAAACAAAACTTTCAAGTAAGATGAGAGGATGCATTTTTTGCTGTTATTATGATGAGAATATTAAATGTATCACTTGTTCACAAGTGTACGAGGAAAACTGTTGCTATACTACATGTCACTCATGAAACATTAAAAGGTTAAGTGTTATTTTTATTATTATTATTACTATTATTATTACTATTATTATTATTATTATTATTATTATTATTATTATTATTATTATTATTATTACTGCTACTATCTCTGTAGGTCGATCCTTTTTCAGCAGATGTATGAATAATGCGGTTAGATCTTCAATTTAATCTCACAGATTTACAATGTGATGTTAAATGAATGCTAGATGTAAGAACTTGACAAATGTTGAACTTTCCAAATCCTAGCCAAAAATAAATAATTTTCAACAATGTAAATAGCAAAAACCAAATTTAGATCACAAATATCTTCGTGATCAACTACGACACGCAGTAAGGAAAATAATTCCTGATTTTGAAACTCTGTCTCAGAGACATTCTAAAGACAGTTAATTTTAGGTTGTGATAATATGTCCTATGTATTCTTGTTCATTTCTTTCTTCGTTACACGTACTAAACATTAGTTTGTAACCTTATACTGTATAAAATTATATTTCAGTGCCTGATGTAAGAAAAATGAAAATCCGTTAATAAGTCAGACAGTTGCTTCACTTCCCCTTCGGATGTCCGCCTTCCTCCATAGGTGTTATGAACGTTGCAGGTTACACAGTGGCTCGGCGCACGACCATATTTTCGCCACGGCTGACGTAGGGTAAGGAAAGGTATTTTCGTGATATTTTTAATAGTAAAGCTAGTTTTTCCCCATTTTGGGAATGATACTATATTTTTTTCTTTCTATGGCATTATTATAACAAAATATATAGCAGAGAGGTGTGTTTTCTATTTTTTTAATTTCAATTATTAATAGAAAATAGGATTGAAAATGTGAGTGTTTGGTAAGTAATTTCGTGATAGAGGTATCTAATTTCGTGATAGTAGTAAGGCAATTTCGTGAATGAAAGGAATACATAGTTATTTCATATTAGACCTACTGTATACAGAAGAATACAAAACAATGATAAATTTAAAAGTAAAGTACAATTTGATTTCGGAGAAACATGAGATGAAAGTACAAGTAAATAATATTACGTAATGTTATACAAGTGATTGTGTAAAATGAATCAGGAATCTCTCAATATCATTAGACAATTTGAACATCAGAACCAAAGTCCAACTGACTATCTTTTCAGCTACGCTGGCAACAAGAAAAAGAATCTTTATGTGAAAAATTTCAGATAACGGCTCACTTAATAGAGCGTCATTACGCACAGTTAACCGTAGGTAAAGCCATTAATTTCAGGGAGATATTCTTTGAGATATTTCAAACAAAAATTTTTATAAAATTTTGCTCGCCTTTGCTTTCTTTTCGAGATAAAAATTCTATTACATGAAATATTTCATGGCGTGTTTCGATAAAGCCATTGATCCGAACAAACGCAACTTTTCGCTCTGAAAAATATTTTTAAAATTTCACATTTGTCCGGATTAAATTTCTGCATATTTAAAGAAGAAAACTGAAATTTTTTCTATCATTTATTATTATCATAATACACTTGCTTACTTATGGCTTTTAGAGAACCCAAAGGTTCATCACCGCTCTCACATAAGCCCGCCATCGGTCTCTATCCTGAGCAAGATTAATTCAGTCTCCACAATCATATCCAACCTCCCTCAAATCCATTTTAATATTATTCTCCCATCTACGTCTCGGCCACCCCAAAGGTCTTTTTCCATCCTGCCTCCCTATATGCATTTCTGGGTTCACTCATACTTGCTACATGCCCTGCCCATCTCAAATATCTGGCGTTATGTTCCTAATTACATTAGGTGAAGAATACAATGAGTGCAGTTCAGTTTTGTGTAACTTTCTCCATTCTCCCAGCGGGCCCGGGTTCGATCCCCGGTCGGGACGAGTTGCCTGGGTGAATTATTTTGGGGGGGGGCTTTTCCTGTCACTCCTATGGATGAATATCAGGTAGCTTTATCAGGCGATTGGAACCCGACTCATTTTCGCCACTTCCTTTCCTCCCCTATCATCCTTTCATTCATCATCCCGTTAGTTCTTGTGTTTTCAGATCGCTCTAAAGGCGACCGGCTTTCTCGACCGGCCTCCGTGGATTGTATTCAAGTGATGGATAGTTTCTGCAACGAAATTCGTGGCAGACTTTCTCGGGGAGGATTTCCACCTCGGACCGTTAAGGCAGTTTTGGGGGGGGGGGGAATTGCCGAAGCAGGAGTGGTACGTGGACCTTGTTGGCTGTAGGGACCTGTCGTTAAGGGGGTCAAGTGGTTAGGTCGGTGCGCGTAGAGGATCAGTGGGCACGCAACTCATCTCATATAGGGCGATGAACAATAGACCTCAGATTCTAGTGCGTGGGATGTTTCCTCCCTCCTAACATGGGAGAAAAAACACCTTATTCTCAAACACCCTTAACCTCTGTTCCTCTCTGAAAGAGAGAGTCCGAGTTTCACAATCATACATAATAACCGGCAATATAACTGCTTGTTTTTTTCTAAATTCTAACTTTTATCATAAGACACTGCTCTCTTAGATTGACTGATCATAATGGTAATTAAATCAATGGATTTCTCAAAACAATGAAATGTTTCTTGTAAAACAATTTTTATCTCGAAAAGGAAGCAAAAACTAGGAAATTTGTATTAAGGTTTTTTTCATTTTAAGTGTATACAAGAATAACCCCCTGAAATGAATGACATTACTTACGGTTCACTAGCAAATGAAGCAAGATAAGAAAACTGATTTTATCTTACGGCTAAGTATAAGTAATGTATACACGTTTTAGAGTGATATCTAAATCACTTGAAATCGGGGAAGAGTAATCAGATCATTTGTATTGTAAATTTCAATAAGTTTACGTCTCTCTGGGAAGAAGGTGGGGGAAGAAGGAACAGACTAAAACAAAGTGAGCAGCATGCAACAAGAGAGACTTAGGTAATGTACTCGTATTTTATACGAGGCAATCAAATTCTGGGCACGTAGGAACCTGGGAGTCTCTCGCAGAGATCAAATTAGATTTTCCACTCGATGCCGCTAAAACCGCGGCACCCCCTCATCTATTCCCCCTTAAAGAGTCCTTAATCCGGCAGAAGAGCACTCTCTATGGCAGAATTCGTGGAACATTACGACAGCGTTTGTACAGACTTAATTCTCCAGAACTGAATTCATTCCGTGGATCTAATGACATATAAACCAAAATATGGAATTCATTAGAAATAATGAAGGGGAAAAAATCTCTTTCCCATTCCCTTCAACTCCCTGCTTTAGCTCGTCTACAGATATGGACAAGCAGCTTTGACGTCATAGGCTAATTTACATTCTATGATGAATCTGGTCATTAAATTCACATTTTGCTTATCTGTATTGAGCTTAAGTGCCGAGAAATACGGAGCTTCTGCTTTGTGACAGGAGATAATCATGTCTTCAGTATCTGTATCTATGACGCTCACGGGTAAAACGGGGTTAATTATAAATAATGAAACAAATATTAATCCTGCATTACTTCAAACCAGACATCGACAAATTTGTAGTCACGATGACATCACTGGACGCAAGCCTCAATATACAGGATGTAAAAGTATAAGTGCCGTCCTTTTCACAGTTGTCGGGGACGGTCTACAGGATGAAAAATGTCCATACAATATCAGGTCAAAACTCGACAGTTTTCCCAGAAAATATTTATTTTCTTATTTTATTTGCGTTATACTGTTTAGATAGTTAGTACAATGACGAAAACAATTACACCAGTAGGTATATCTAGCAAAGAGTTAATATTAGTTTAAATAAATATTTGTGTGTTCTATTACGCTTTCGTGAAATTAAATAAAAATGCATGCCTAAATTTGTTTCGGAATATGTATGATAAGACTTTCTTGTGTTAAATTCTAACGTACCTTGTTTACATGTTTCGACCTTTTATGGGTCATCCTCAGAACTGGTCGTTGTTGGTCTTGGCGCCTCTTGTTTTGTTTCCTCTGAGGTGTGTTCGTGTGGTATAATATAGAGTCAAAGAATGTGTGTGTTCTGAAATTGAGTTCTGTGTTGAGAATTTCGTTGGGGTGTGTTTTCGTGTGTCTGTATATTTCATATTGTTCTAGTGTGTTTAGTTTCTGGCTTTTTGGTTGGATGTATAGTATTTCCAGCAACGTCGCAAAACGTGTAATATTGTAAACTTTAATAATTAGTTAATTACTGCAATTATAAAAAAATTGTAAGGACATTTTTTCTTCCTTATGACATGGATAATCATCAGTTCAAATAATGACACTTATACCCTTTACATTCTGTATATGAGGTAATATCAATCGAGGAGTTTAGAGCACTCCGTTGGGATTCCAGTGGCGGACTCTCAACACGAGCATCTGACGAAGACTACATGTTAATGAGATGTAAATTGACAAATTATATTTTATTTCACCTTAATTTCTACTGTGCCATAACAACCTAGAAAAATACGTCACAATATGCCACTCTTAATATAATTCGTCAATTTTCGTCTCCTAGTCTCGATATTGTTTAGATTTTACAAGTTCTCATTTAGAAAACAATTATTGAGAAATATACTGAATGAACAGTCAAACATAGTAGCTATGCAGGGTAGCGGCAGACGAACTAAGATAGGACCACAGATATTTTTCTATTCCAGATCTCTCAAATAACTCGTTAGTCCACCTAATAGAATTTTTTCGAGTCATATTTCGATTCTCTTCTGTTACCACATACATTTTGCTTATGTTCAGATTCTGTTCTTCTATATATTTCCTTCATGCTTGGAATAACTCCTCTCCTGTAGTTTTGACTTAGAACTATGACTTTTTCATTACAGGATATGGAAGGTAAATTGGGAATTAACTGTTACATAAAAAGAAAACCATCCTCGTTCTGTTTGTATTCCCTTTGTTCTCATTGTATTTGTTGTATTATTCTTGTATTTCCCCGGCTTTCTTTCTATTTTTCACGTCATATTCCCCTTGTCTTCATATTCCCCTTGTTTTTCTCGTCTTTTCCGTCTTTCCTTTTCTTTTTCTTTCTTCCTTCTATTCTAGTTGTTCTCCTTGCATTGTCTTGTATCCGCCTTGTTCTCCTTATTTTACTCATGTTCTCTTTGTATTTCTCTTCTTTTACTTGTTTTCTTTTCTTTCCTTTCATTCCCCTTGTTCTCTTTGTATTCCCAATTCATTCACAGTGTTCTGCCCAAGGACAGGTCTTTCACTACAACCCAGAATTTTCCAGTCTTTCCTATTTTCTGCCTTCCTCTTTGTCTCATATTATGATCCATAGGCCTATATGAAGGGTTCAGAGCCATAGAGGGCCAAGCGCTATTTATTAAAAACGGAGAAAGCAAGGGTTAAAGTTAAGTGAATGCCATAGTTTAATGAAGATTTACATATCATTTAATTTTAATGTGTATACTTTATATTATTACTTGCTATTTGTTTCCATTGAATTGTGGTAATAACTTCATTTTAAGCCTTGTTTTTGACGGTTTTAGTAAATGGTACTTGGCCCACTATGGTTCTGAACCCTTCATATCTTAATGTCGTCTATCATCTGATATCTTCTTCTGCCCCGAACTCTTCTCCCGTTCACCATTCCTTCCAGTGCATCCTTAAGAAAGCAGTTTATTCTCAACCAGTGACCTAGACAATTCCTTTTCCTCTTTCTGATCAGTTTCAGCATTATTCTTTCTTCATCCACTCTTTCCAACAAAGCTTCGTTTAGTATTCCCCATATCCTCCTTTTATTCCATTCTCCCTCTTTCTGCTTGTTTGCTCTCCTCAGATTACCCTTCTTCTCCTTGCATTACCCTTGATCTCCTTGTATTCCCCTTGTTCTTCTTGCACCTCCCTTCTGGGAGCATTTTCTTGTTCACCTTGTATTATCTTTGTTTTCTTTGCATCTCTCTTATTCTTCTTGCATTTCCATTATTCTCTTATCTTACCTTTCTTCCTCTTTGTATTCCACTTCTTCTTAATATCTATGGTCATGTGTTAAGAATGTGTATAAATAAAGATGCACAGTGAGGCTAACCATAACCTCTCCGATCCCTAGAGTATAATAATACTCTATAGGAGAGGCTATGGGCTAATATAAAAATTACTTTCGTACACAATCTACTTGACATTAATTTGGAATGATTTATTGAAAGATGCATTCAAGACAAATTTAGAGAAATGTTAAACGAATTATTCTTGCATCAAAAACGGATGTTCCCTGAACCAAATAATCCTATTTTAATTACTTGGATATAATAACAATAAGAAACACGTAAAAAAGGAATTATCCTTCCAACAATTGAGTGCTCTCTGAACCAAACTCATCGTATTTCAGTTATTATTTAAATACAATTTCAATTAAGAAATATATTAAACGATTTATCCTTCTACCAAACACGGATGTTCCCTAGACCAAATGTCCTATTTTAATTAATTATGTAATTACTTTATATTTATTTCTAAAAAAAGTGCAGCGAACATAGGTTCTTTTCTATTCATACTAACTTAAGCATTTCACTTCTAATAATAACACAGAATAAAAGACTATCAAATATATCGCATACCCAATCTCGAAGTGGATGGCTGTTATATTTTTATCTTTTATATGCCGATTATTATTTCTACAAAACTATTATATTTCATTCGCGTCATTCCAGATATACAGGCTCGTAGGTATCGAAAAGAAACGAAACCTAACCGACAATTTAGAAGAATTCGATCTATACAGAGACCATGGTCTAAGAGATACTTTATGCCAAAAACTAATTTTCCGGTGTGTGGAAGGATGAAAAAGTTCATATCCGTGAAAATATCAAAATAAATATTTTAAAAAATCATTAAACTTTGTCTCTCCGTTTTGTATAAAATGAAAATAAAAATAGATTGTGCTTTTGTGTGAAAGGAACAATGGAATATCGTGAAAACCAAGTGCAAGGCTTTAATGAACGATATCGGCAGTGAAATTCAACAAACCGTTTTGGGCGTAGATGCTTGATAAGTTTAGAATAATATATGACCTATAAACCAGTTCTGTCTTCAGGTTCTTGGAAAGTTTAACAGTGTCGGATTTTAAATAGCTCTAAAAATAGGACGGGTAGAGTAACGATTTAATATTTTGTACGTGAGTTTCTTTTTATTCGGTTAATGATTTTGCTTCTTTAAGGCTATTGGTGTTTTGCAAGGTTTTTTTATGTCAACATATATCGGTAATAATTTTAAAATTAACTTTCTCCAATAAATCTTGACATATATAGCGTAATGTCATTAATTCTGGTGGTTAATTCGTTTAGTAAAGAGCAACAATAAAGTCAAATACCATTTTGCTACATTTTTAATTGTTTTCCAGAAAAACGTATGTTTTAAACATAGCATACATCTTGATTACACAACTTTTAACACTGTATCACTTCGGAATATGTATGATAAACTTTCTTGTGTTATATTTATATTTTAAAATACGTAAATTAAGACATCGTGCAACGCTGTAGCCAGTAGCATGTATACATCAGGATTATATTGCTCTGAATAATTCCTTCACCTGGCTTTTTCTGAATACGGAAATGCAAGATCATTACCATGTAGAGTGAGGGACATAATTGTTGAGCTGGCGAAAATGTTTCAATATCTGTACAGCAGTACATAAATAGATATATTTTTAATTTCTTCTCAGTACAGATAGGCCTTTGTAATATTTAAACAGAAAATCGAAGCGCCTTACATGCTAAACATATGACTAAAAAGTTTCGACTCGGAGAATGCGTAATGTAGCATTCTTTGACTAAACAAAAGAACTCGAATCGCTCAACTGTACACAGTTTTTAAATGCATAAAAATACAATGCTATATCGTTTAATGTTCGTATTTAAACTGTGTTACAGAATGGAGAATGAACGCTGTTGATTTCACGTTAAATAAAGTCATGGAAAATTGAAAATAAACTCTACAACCTAATTTTAATTAAATGTTCAGAAAACAGAGTCCTGCATAACCGGCTACGAAACATAGAACAGACAGAATTGCTACTGAACGCATGGCGCTTTAGACAGTATGCGAAGCGGAGTAGACCAATGTTGGGTTTAACGAATTTCCGAGTCTCACTCGGATGGACGGCTCTGGATCATGAAAGACAGATATTGGGCCATCCAGAAGTTCCAAGAATTGTTGCAAGGACGCGATTATCATCGTGTACCTTTCAAATGATATTTCTTCCTCTCTACTCATTGAGTGAAGCACGCATCATGAAATTACAATCATTAGAATTGAGAGTGCTTTTATTTTTGTTAATAACTTATCTCCCTAAAAACGATTTATTAGTGAAATAATAATACATCCACTTACAATAATTAAAAGAATAGGCTCTATTAACAACTAATCTTTCAGAGGTAGCCTATATATTTTGATTTTAAAGTATTAACGTTACAATAGTAAGTGTGTACATATTTGCACTTCTCTTTTGTAAGTAATTGTAATTTATTTTATTCCTGTATTTGTTTACACGTCACATTTCATCTATGCATTATGCTTATTTCCTTCGTTGTTACCGGTGTCCATTAGTTGATTTATATATTAGTTATGAAGATAAATGTACCAAAGTGTCCAATCAATTATAACCCTATTTCTAGATAATTTACTTACTTATTGCTTTTAAGGAATCCGCGGGTTCATTGCTGCTCTCACGTAAGCCCGCCATCGTCCCTGTCCTGTGCAAGATTAATCCAATCTCTATCAATCATATCTCACTTCCCTCAAATCCATTTTAATATTATCCTCCCATATACGTCTCGGCTTTCTCAAAGGTCTTTTTCCCTCCGGCCTGCCAACTAACATTTTATATGCATTTCTGTATTCGCACATAAGTGCTACATACCCTGCCCATCTCAAATGTCTGGATTTAATGTTCCTAATTATGTCAGGTGAAGAATATAATGCGTGCATCTGCGTTGTGTAACTTCATCCCTCTTAGCCACAAATAATTTCCTAAGAATTAAAATCTAACACTTTTTTTAATTAGAAAAAGTAACTTTCCTTCAATTACTCCATTTGTGTAGTTACAAAATGTCCTGTATATTGAAATGCGCTTGATATTCTGTTCTCTATATCTGAGGTTCTATCTAGTCAGTCGCAACCGCTTCAAAGCCGGATATTCGAACGAATGTCCAACCTTGCCGGTTGATATGCAACCGGTCGAATGTAAACCGGTTGCAAGCGCTGTTCTGCATCACTCTGTCAGAGAACACAGACATAAGTTACGCCTATTTCAAAATAAATTAAAAAGATTAAGAAATATTTTTATACTCCCATTTCACTTGAATATTCTAGAGAAAGAAAACCATAATAATGTTTATTTCACATTATAAAATACATAATTTTAAAACATTTAAAACGTTGCAGACAAAAAATATATATAATGTAAGATGCTATTTTACATTAAACGAACAAAATTAAAAATGACATTTTTAAACTCACTGATTTAATTTTAATTAAATATTCGCTGAACACAGGCAATAATAAAATATTATTCTTGTAATGCAAATCAACTTATGATTTACAACACCGTTTGCTGTACTGCAGCATTTTCTTCAGGCAATTTATAAATAGTCCCTCCCCCTACTTTCATTTTTAAAGTGGTAACCGGTGACCTTACATAGAAGAAATAAAATTTCACGAGACTTCTTTAAAATCAATCGTGTGTGTTAAGTTTACATTTCTCGTTTTATCATCCGTCGTCTCCATCACGCCAGCTGTTCAGAGACCTGACCTACATCACGTATATCTGCGTCTCTGAGGACACAATAATCTTTACAGAGTTGCCATATCGTATTACGTTTAAATATTCTTTTTGCAGAGAGAAAACTTACATTTGTTCGGATAAAATTTCCGCACATTTAAAGGACAAAACTAAAACTCTTTCAATTATTTATTATCATAATACTCTGCTCTCTTTAATTGACTGATCATATTGGGAATTGATGAATTACTTTCCCAAAATATGCTGAGAAATATTTCATATAATTTTTTTTTCTCGACAAGGAAGCAAAATCGAGCAAAACTGCATTAAACATTTTGGTTTTAAATATATCAAAAAATGAACCCTGAACATTACTTACTTACTTACTCACTTACTGGCTTTTAAGGAACCGGAGGTTCATTGCCGCCCTCACATAAGCCCGCAATTGATCCCTATCCTGAGCAAGATTAATCCAGTCTCTATCATCATATGCCACCTCCCTCACATCCATTTTAATACTATACTCCCATCTACATCTCGGCCTCCCAAAAGGTCTTTTTCCTTCCGGCCACCCAACTAACACTCTATATGCATTTCTGGATTCGCCCATACGTACTACATGTCCTGCCCATCTCAAACGTCTGGATTTTATGTTCCTAATTATGTTAGGTGAAGATGCAATGTGTGCAGTTCTGTGTTGGGTAACTTTCTCCATTCTCCTGTAACTTCATCTCTCTTAGCCCCAAATATTTCCCTAAGCACCTTATTCTCAAACACTCTTAACCTATGTTCCTCTCTCAAAGTGAGAGTCAAAGTTGCACAACCATAAAGCACAACCGGTATTGTAACTGTTTTATAAATTCTAACTTTTACATTTTTTGAAGCAGACAGGATAATAAAAAGCTTCTCAACCGAATAATAACAGGCATTTCCCATATTTATTCTCTGTTTAATTTCCTCCAGAGTATCATTCATATTTGTTACTGTTCCTCCCAGGTATTTGAATTTTTCCACCTCTTCGAAAGATACATTTCCAATTTTTATATTTCCATCTCGTACAATATTCTGGTCACGAGACATAATCATATACTTTGTCTTTTCGGGATTTACTTCCAAACCTATCTCTTTACTTGCTTCACCCCTGAACATTAATGACATTAATTATGGTTCAGCCTGTATTTTTATGCTCACGATATTTAAATTTATCTCCATACTGGACCTAACTATCCAAATGACTCTATAACTAAACTTAATGATGACTTGAATTCAATATCCATACGATCGAAAACTTACGAACTTAATTCACATTATGTCCAAGATTCATTTTATTGAGTTAGAAACACACCTTCGAAAAAATCTACAATGTTGACACCCAATGATTACCATAATATTTATAAATCTCTGGGTTGTGTTCACATACTCAGTGGAGAGTAGAATTTGAGAAAGTACACAACACCGAGTGAATATTGTAAGAAGATTGATATCATAACTGAAATAAAGTGAATTAGGGCCTATGTTTAAAAGTGAATGAAATATGAAACTGTGATATGATAAAAATAAAGTACACCTAATAAATATAAATGATACTCGGGACAAAATTAAACACAGAATAAGTATAGGAAATGTCTGTTTTTATTTGGTTCAGAAGCTTTTATCATCTAGTCTGCTGTCAAAAAATTTGAAAGTTAGAATTTATAAAACAGTTATATTACCGGTTGGTCTTTATGGCTGTGAAACTTGGACTCTCACATTGCGAGAGGAACATGGATTAAGGGTGTTTGAGAATAAGGTGCTTAGGAAAATATTTGGGGCTAAAAGGGATGAAGTTACAGTAGAATGAAGAAAGTTACACACCACAGAACTGCACGCATTGTATTCTTCACCTGACATAATTAGGAACATTAAATCCAGGCGTTTCAGATGGGCAGGGCATGTAGCACGTATGGGCGAATCCAGAAATGCATATAGAGTGCTAGTTGGTAGGCCGGAGGGAAAAAGAACTTTAGGGAGGCCGAGACGTAGATGGGAAGATAATATTAAAATGGATTTGAGGGAGGTGGGATATGATGATAGAGAATGGATTAATGTTGCTCAGGATAGGGACCAATGGCGGGCTTATGTGAGGGCGGCAATGAACCTCCGGGTTCCTTAAAAGGCAGTAAGTAAGTAAGTACTATCATCATCATCATCATCTCTATCACTACTACTGTAGCTTACGGCTCCCTGTTTGGGAACTAGAGTATTGGTGAGTGAATGAAACCATTCAATGAACTCCCTCATCGTCAGAGATATTGATCAAGGAGACGTGTTATCTTTCAGAAGCGCGTCACTACAGAAGATGTCCATGTAAACTTGTATTCATTTTAAATTTGTGAACGGGAACGAAAATTTAGCGTCGATGCCTTTGTAAGGGGTAATGCTGTGGAAAGGGACTCGGTTACTACACAGATGTGGACGGCCTATGTATTAAAATAGACCTGCCGTCCTTTGCGAGCTGTGAAGTGTACGTAAAAGGAAGAAACCGTTGACTCCGAGGCAGAAAGTAAACTGGAGGGCTCTTGCAAACACGTTCAGTTGAAAGTGAAACGGTGAGATGAATTTACTTGTTTAAGAATGCATGGCCAAGTGTCAAAAGTGGCACTCAAAGAAGAGCGAGAGATACTTCATAAAGCTTCGGGGAATCTATAGTTACAACCTAATTTTAGATGCCTTTCCTTTGAAAATAACATCGTAATTTTTCGTACGTATATCCAAAAAAAAAGTACGATATTTTATACAGGATGTTTCCGAGGCGGTGTTACAAACTTTCAGGGATGATGGCGAAGGGAACATGTACCAATTTCAGATAAGGAACCCTGGTCCGGAAATGACCGAGTCGAAAGTTAGAAGCAAAAATAGTTGTGTGGAAATCAAATAATTTTATTCATCTGTAGACCTTATTTATGTGTATTTATCTGTACGTCTTACACACAATGTATTAATTTGACGTTGTTTACGTTGTCTACTTACAGTATTCCATTCAGTGCGCTGTCTGAGGGATGGGGACAGGAAACTACAATAAAGCAATACAGATAGCGTAATGGGCAACGGACATGGTCGGTCCTAAAATGCACGCCTGTAGACAGCAGTGTATGTGTACAAGTTACAGTGTCCAGTCGATCAGTCCTAATGAAATGGAGGAGTACACGAGAGCGGAATAAGCAGACCTGATTTTCGAATACGGAACAGTAGGGAAGGTCACAGAGTGTATCGCACCAAATACCCACGTAGGAGACATCCAGCCCATACCATCTTTCCACAACTGTTCCAAAGATTAGGGGAAGGAGGACACGTGGTGCCAAATTACAATTCCATTTCCACACAACTATTTTTGCTTATAACTTTCGACTCAGTCATTTCCGGACCACGGTTCGTGATCTCAAATTGATACATGTGTCCTTCGCTATCATCCCTGAAAGTTTGTAACACCACCTCGGAAATACCCTGTGGAATATAGTCGTTTCCTTGAACTACATAGGTGTAAAGTACCTCCCCTTTTATTTTGATAATTCCCCCCAATCCTCCATTTTTTAGATAACAGTACGAAGGCTGGTTGAAATCTCATAAGTAAAAACCGCTTTCTTAGCCCAAAAACATTGGAATAAATATAAGTGTGCAGGGGATATACATTGCGTCACGTCTTCTTCAGTAGATACCCTGCTAAAAACACGAATAACGAGCACTGCAGGATAACTCTAAACAGGCTCCTTACTCCTAAACAAGTACAGTATCGTACTTCATTTAGCAATATTTATGATATTATGCACTACTAGTTGAAATAAAGCTGCCTAAAACAAGTACGAAAGTATACATAGGGAGTGCAATGAAAAGATAGCATTCTCAACTTTTGGGAATTGGAACAGTGTATGAAGGTCTAATCCTTGACTACGATGGCAGCAACGACGGTTATTGCGATGATGATGATGATGATGATGATGATGATGATGACGGACGATGTTGTTTTACGATCATCATCTGCAGATAAATTAACTCAAGTTGTTGAATAATATGAACAAATTGCGATCAAAAGATTGGTAGTGTTGCAATAAGTACACAAAAGGCGGTGTCCAAAGTCGAATTTTGTTGTCAAGTAAACTAAAAACGAATATCTCAGTGAAAGGATAGAAATCGAACTTAAGCTGTATCAGAATACTTTTACTTACTCTTTTATAATGAAAAAGAAAAAAGAGAAAACCTAAATCGGGAAATGGGTAAAATTATGAGATTGTAGGTCTATACGCGTTGTAGGTCTAAGCGTTACTTCGGCGCAGACACTACAACGTGTTCATAATATGTGCGTCCGTTTCGTCTGCAATATTCGCCGGGCTGATCACGTAACACCATGTTGTCCTGGCTCCGTCTAGAAGATCGTAGGAAAATTCATTGTCTTTCCCTTCTCTTTCACATATTGCATTTCTCCACTCCAGTCTATCTTGGGTCTCGATTTCAAAATTTATCCACCCATCATAGCCTAGACACACGATCACATCACTCCTCAATATTATCCATTCCCTCCCACAGAACATCCTCATATTCATCTTCTTTCACTATGGCTGTTCCTCGACTTTGGAATTCCCTACCGAGTAATGTCAGAGACTGTCAGACCAATTTAAGAAAAGACTAACGAAATATTTTTCTAATAATTCTTGTTAACAATAATAGCTGTTTCAGGCTTCTCAATGGTTATATATATCACAGATAAATATTTAAATTATCTCACCATTATTATTATTATTATTATTATTATTATTATTATTATTATTATTATTATTATAACTATTTCTTACCAATTTTTATTATTGTCACACTAACATTACTTATCCAACTTTCATTATTTACTTTCATGTTGCTTTATGGTCTAGATATTAAATTAATGACTATGTAAGCAATTGTATTCAATTAGAATTAGAGCCTGCCTGGGCGGAAGAGAAGGCCTACTGGCCTTAGCTCTGCCAGATTAAATAAATAAATTATTAAATTAAATTATTACGCCATCTCGATGAGAGGTTCCGATACAAAATCTATAAAACTGACTCGAAAATATTAAATTTATGGCGAATTTTTTTTCCGTTTACCACATTAAAATCCTCAGAGGACCTGCCCGGAATCGAACAGCAGTCCTCTTCCTTTTGAAGTCGTCTGCTGACTGTTATGCTTGGGCCTCGATGTCCGACAATGCTCCATCTTTAGCGAGTAGCGCTTTTACCTGCATCCGCGCATGATCAATGGATTGTAATGCAGCTCTACAACCCATCAGAAACTTTTGGTGGCAGCAGAGTAAAAGGGGTGTATTTGGAGAGGCAGCGGAGAGGGATTTCTAGCTTGCTGACGTCACTAGATTCGTATCCTCCCTCCTCCCAGCATCCCTAAAGCATTACATCCAGTTCAAACATGCGCTGTCCCTCTTCTATACATATACATACAGAAAACAACAGATTCTACTTTGACGTCACGGTATGAACTAGTGACGTCATTCTGTATTATTACAATATTAACAATGTACGTTTGCAGTCTTGTTTTGAACTTTGCATTTACGCTCAGATGGATTTTCCGGTAACAGTTATTACCTTAAATAGAGGCTACTAAAAATATATCTAAAAGAGCAGTCTTGTATCTATAGTCCGGGTCAGCTTACTTAATACCCTAAGGATGAAACCCAATCATTTTTCCCCTATTACTACATATGCTAGTGGATTATAGTGATTTTCTAGCTCTCAGGTTTAATTTTCTTTTACCAACTTCGTTTCGAATTTAGGGTACTGACAAATATTACAACGGCAGTTATCTTCTGTCATGTTGGCATCAATAACTCCGGTTTGCAGTAAAGTAAACTGATGAAAGTATAAGTAGGCCCTACCTAAGCTTGTGAATTAATCATTAATTAGTAATGTCGGTAGTAATATTAATATCAATACACAATTCACTTCTGTTTCGTTGTGATTCTAATTCAACTCTATATTCAGGTAAGTGTAATTAAATAAGAAATAACTTACAGATCTACTTCGTATGAAACATGCACGTAAATATATGGACATTTTAATGAAATTCTTTCGTGTTTAGATTTTTATTAAAATGTCAAAGAGAGGTAATACCATGGTAGTGACTTGTCCAAGGAAGAAAGTGCTTGAAAGTATTTTAAGTAAGCTATATATTTTAAAGTGGTGTTCTGGTTTCGGAATTCGTACTAATCATTTCATTGATCAAACTACATTTTTAGGTTAGGTCTTGTGAATCGTAAACTATTTAGTTAAAGCAATCAATTTCATGTTCCCAGACAAAATAAATTTCAATATTTATTCTCACTAATCCTAATTACCAACAAAATATGCGAGAATTCCAGAAGGAAAATATAGTATTTCATAAATTATTGAATTATGTAGAAAACACCTCGCAACATAAAGATGAGATGTGGTAAATAAGTAAGACATGTAGTTATTGTTAAAATTACATTATTATTATTATTATTATTATTATTATTATTATTATTATTATTATTATTATTATTATTATTATTATTTCAGTACGTAGCATTGTGATTTTCCCTCTTTGGTGATAACTTGTATTAGTTGGCAACACTGAAGAGACGGCCAAATTAGACTTTTAGGAACTACACTTATGTGATTCTCACTATACATAGGTTAGACACAATTTACAGAACGTTCATAATCGAAGATGTGAGGAAACGAGAACTCAGCTAAGAGAATTGAAATTTATAACCAAATATTTAATATTAATACCACCGTACTCATAATTTTAACTATTTTCATCGTCGCCAATATAAATATTTTACTCCTCTTTAGCACAAACTACTATTCTTATTCTAGTTATTATAATTATCCTTGTCACTATCATCATTTACTTCATCGTCCTTAAACTCATCACATTCTCATTATCACTGCTAACAGTTACGCTGTCGTCCTTAAATTGTCTTCACCTTCAACGTTAATGGTACTATTTTCATTACTCGGGTTATAATTACCCTAACTTTCATTATCACTGGTACCATTTTTATTGTCCTCATAATAAATTATTTAGTTTTCATATCATTGTCACCACTAACACTGTCGTTCTAAAATCGGCAATATCTTCAATGTCAATGTCACTCTTTTCACTGTTTTTACAATAACCTCATTTTCAATATCACTATTAACATTTTCATTGTCGTTCTTCTAATCACCTCAGCTTCAATGTTACTGTTACTACGAGTATTTTCATTGATCTTCATGTAATCATCTCATTCTCAATGTCACTATTACCATTTTCATTTTCGTTCCATCTTTAAAGTCAACAATTAACATTTTCATGTTACTGTTACCATAATAATGGGGCGGCCGGGTAGCTCAGTTGGTAGAGCAGCTGGCTACGGACTGGAAGGTCCGGGGTTCGATCCCAGGTGGTGATAGGATTTTTTCTCGTTGCCAAACTTTCAGAACGGCCCCGAGGTTCACTCAGCCTCCTATAAAATTGAGTACCGGGTCTTTCCCGGGGGTAAAAGGCGGTCAGAGCATGGTGCCGACCACACCACCTCATTCTAGTGCCGAGGTCATCGAAAGCATGGGGCTCTACCTCCATGCCCCCCAAGTGCCTTCATGGCATGTTACGGGGATACCTTTACCTTTTTTTTTTGTTACCATAATAATAATAATAATAATAATAATAATAATAATAATGATTATTTAACCTGGCAGAGTTAAGGCCATACGGCTCAATCAGGAGTTACAAAAACACTACAAATTTACAAAGTACACTACAATTTTACACACGAAACTGAATAAGATAATAATAATAAAATGTAAACAACAAGTAAGAAGAAATCAGACATAATATATAACATACCGAAAGAAAGAAAAAGGCAAAATAAAATGTGAACAGCAGGTCAAAATAAATGAAGCATACAAAGTATAAAAAAATAAGTCAATTATTGACAATAATGATAATAATAATAATAATAATAATAATAATAATAATAATAATGATGATGATGATGATAAAAAATAAGAATAGTAATAAAAATAATAATGATAATAGTAATAATGATAATAATAATAAATAATCATAATGATAATAGGCCTAATCGTAATAATAATACTAATAGCAGTAATAAAATATTGCAGTACCAAGCATACAATGAATACAATATGTTTAAGTACACACAGTAAGGAAAATTATGATTATAATATAGCTCAACTTATCACATTATATATATATACCATTATCGGGAAATATGAAAACAAAAATATAAAATAAGTTAAATATCACTAGGACATAAAAAGAATGTGAATACGTGGAAACATGCAATGTAACACTTGTCATAATAGTAAGTTAGTTTGGCAACTCGTCATAAGATAATTTTCTAACTTGGATTTGAAAGATTTCAATGTTCGGCAGCCCTTGACTTTAGGCGGCAGAGAGTTCCAGTGACGAGAGGTAGCAACAGTGAAAGATGAGTAATACAGAGATGATGTGTGAAGTGGAATTTATAGCGTGTTATCGCGTTGTGATCGAGTGTAAATATTATGATAGCGAGAGAGAGTATGAAAACGAGCGAATAAATAATAGGGGGATGAAGTGTGCATAATTGCCATTTACATTGTCGTTCGCAAAGCATCCTCATCTTCAATGTTACTGTTACAATTTTCGTTGCCGTTTATGTAATGATCTAATCTAATATCAGTCTTACATTTTCTTTATTCCTTTTTTTTATAATCGTGTTACCGGTACCATATCCCCAATGTCACTGTGACCATTTTCATTCTTGTTCTTATAATCATCCTCACTTTCACTGTCAATGTTATTATTTTCTTTGTTGTTATATTCACCTTTACCTTCAATATCACTGCCAATATTTTCATTATCATTCTTAAAATTATTCTTACCCTCACTGTCAATGCTGTTGTTTTCGTTTTCGCTATTATAGTCATTATAACCTTCAATGAAATATTGCCACTTTCAAAATCGTTCTTATAATTATATTTATCTTAACATCAATCTTATTATTCCATTGTCATTTTCACAATCACCCTGAACTTCAATGTCAATATTACCATTTTCATTGTCGTTCTTAGAATCATCCTCGTTTTCAATGATGCTTTTACCAATGTTATCATTGTTATTACATTTATCATCAATGTTATCGTCATTGTCACTATCTTCAGTTTAATAATCATATATATTATTATATATTAATATATTATTTGTTTTACTGAGGAATTATTTGTCAATATACTTAACTTTACTTCAATCGGTAATTACTTACGGAATTATAGAACGGGGTAGCTTATTTAAAACCAATTTAATCCACTTTATTTATTACAGAAGAAAATAATTAAAATATGTCTTCATAAACCTATTGACTTTCCACCTCAAAAATTGTTTTTAGATTTTAATGTTCTTAGAATAAGGAAAATTTATTATTTTGTATTAATAAAGTTCGCACATAAAAATCTAAATAATTTTGAATTGCATTCTCATAGTCATGAAACAAAAGGTATGAATTATTTAGATTGTTTGAATCAAAATACAACCCTGCTACAGTATTTTAGCCATAGTACTAATTTAGGCCCAAGAACATATAACAAATTTATATTTAAATTACCTAATCTTGTCAATTCTAATAGTTCTATTATTGAATTAAAGAATTATGTATGGATTTTATAAATAATGAAAAATTGTAAATTTAAATTTATATATTCTTATTGTGCCGTAGACATAAAACAAATTGTATTATATAATTCTTAACTTAAATTCAGAAATCCGCCCCTGTGCAGGAGTTCTACTGTTTCAGGGGTGTGCTAAAGTTTTATCTGTATATGTTATATTTTATGTTACAATTATTAGCAAAATAAATACATTTATATTTACATCATTTAACGATTCTCAATATCATTCTCATAGTCATACTCAGTTTCACTCTCCTGTAACCAAATTCATCTCCACATCCGCATCTTCTTCGTATTTTCCATCGGTAAAGTACTCTATTACTTCCTCATTAATTAAATTTTCTTTCACTTCTTCATCATCTTCAACCTGCAGTATGACCCTTCTATATCCTAATCATAATCGTCTTCTGTCACTTCCTTAGTTTTAGTCATTTTTCGTCGTACTTGTCAATTTCTTTCTCATTATTTTTCTCATTCTAATCTCCATACCGCTGTTGCTTTTCTTTCCAACCAGCTTCATAACCCTTACCATAATCTTTTATTAATTGTTCTTTTCATATTCTTGCTACATTTTTATGTTTATTCTGCTGAAACTTATTCTCTGCCTTCCTTTCATAGTCATCATCATCATCATCATCAATCATCATCAACAACAGCAGCAGCAGCAACAGCACCACCACCACCCTTAAGAATTGGAAGATCTAGGTAGAACTATTTGCCTATTCAGTGTGCAGGAAGAGCCGGGGTGACTCATCAGCTTTATAGCGATCTCGCCTCGTCGCTGACAGCAGCTGTTAATATAAATGCACTCCCGCGAATTGTTTTCCGCCACATTAGATATTCATTGCCCTATCCAGTAGGCAGCTTATTGCAACACTATTTAAAAATTGTGTAGTCATCTGTAAAAGAGTCCGGTCTCATCTCGTACTAACACACAATCAAATCTGAGTCGAGACGTCAAATTGCATAAGTAATCTCTTCCTCGACGTCATTGGATAATAACTCGATCAGAACACTTCTCAAACAGTTTAAATTACGCTGGACAACAAATTTAAACTTTGTTTCTGTCCTTTAGATGAAACTATGTAATTTTAACCACATAAGAGGAGCTGAGTTCATTTCAGAAAACCAAAATTTTCTAACACATATTATTTTTATGCTACACGCACTTCACTTATTTATACAAATTTGTTACACTAGCACATAAAGTACCCTTCGTTTGGCCAAAATTCATAAATTAAAATGTATTTTTGATCTTTTATGTTAGTAGACAGCACGTGCAGTCTCTTTGATGAGTGACCTGCAATATTCAGGCAGAATATTTGCATTCCAACTTCCACTGGAACGCTTTTCGAAGGCAGATATTTCTTCATGACACCTCTCCCCGTGTTCATGGCTTACAGCACCAAGGTTTTTTTTTGGAAATAAGTCTAGGTGGCTGTTAAGAAAGTGTACTTTCAGTGATATGTTTCTTCCCACATGGTGAAAGTAGTGCAACATATCACTAACATTAAATAAATATTTATTTTGGAGAAACAGTATGTGTTGGACAAAAACTAACTGCAGATTCGTTTTTGACACCACAAAATACATCGAATATACATATTTCTATAAAAAGGACAAATTTCATGTTGTACAGTGTCATATGTGACATACGGACACATGCAGTTAAATAACAGGGATAGGTATAGGCCTACATTTAGGAAAACAAAATATTGGTGAGTGTTAAAATAAAAGAAAAGAAAGAAAGAAAGAAAGAAAGAAAGAAAGAAAGAAGGAAAGAAAGAAAGAAAGAAAGAAAAAAGAAAGAAAGAAAGAAAGAAAAAGGAAAGAGATAAAGGAAGAAAGAAAGATCTTCATTCTTCCATTACACAAATAGTATGTTCATCGATTCTCTGTCATACAGCTCAGTTTGCCATTTTACCTTCTTGTGGGTCAACTATTTGCATGTTAATAAGTTTTCCATTGCTATTTTAACTTGTTGTTTAGTCAGTTACCCTATTTAATTTCTAACCAGCCTTTTGATATGTACATTCCTTTCCTGTTTCCTTATTGTATTACTTCTTTCTGTATCTATCAGAATTTTTTCTGCAATTTTACGAAGCACCTTTATTTTCGCTATTTCCAATAAAATGTTTGTTGTTGCCGTACCGGATCTCACTTCTACCTAATATGTGATCATAGTTCTGTAGATTCTAACCTTGGTTTCAATTTCTAAAACTTTTCTTTCTTTAGATCTTAACAATGAGATATTCTCCCACATGATTGTTTTAATATCTATCGTGTTACTTCCTGTTTTATATTTACATAATTTTACAGATCGATTAAAAAATAAATAAGGAGATAATAATGAAAAAAGCAGTCAAATTGAAAAACTATGCAAAAATTAGTAGCTCTACAATAAAAATATACTCTAACTGGAGAGAAAGAAAAGCTTTTGGAAATAGTAAGAAGAGAAAGAGACAGACTGGGAGATTGAAACAGGAATAAGAAGAAAACTAGAAGAAAGCAGAAACGTAAAATAAGATAAGTAGGAGAAATAGAGGAACGGTAGTCCTAAGGGAAATAAATGGGAACAAAAATAAAAGTGGAAAAAAGACAAGAGGAACAGAGGAAATATATTCGAGAGAGAAAGATCGATGTTGAAAATGAATAGATAAAGGAGGAGAAAAATAATAAGTGAAAGCGAAGTGAATGATAGAAAAAGAGGGCGGACGGAAATGAAGAGGAAGACAGAATGAAGAAAGTAGAGAAAGTAAGGAAAGACAGATAGGTTGGAGAAAGGAGAAGAGGAAAGAATGTTGAGAAACAAAGAACTAGAAAGAAAATGAATAAAATGAGGGAAAATAAAGTAGATAGGGAGTGAGAAAAAAAGCCTATGGAAACACAAAGAAAAAAGGAGAAGAGTAATCGAATGAAAGAAAGAAAACGAGAGAAAGAACGTTAGTGAAGAACAAAGAGACAGAAAGAGTTGAAGAGAGAGAAGCAGGTAGGAAGAAAATAGAAAGAAAGCGACGAAAAGAAAGTGAAGAGTAAAATGTAAATTTTACAGAAGATAAAACAGACAAGAATATGTTAGAAGAGAAAAAACTTTATAAACAAAACCTTTCAGAAAAGAACTTTGGCAATTTAAAACCCAAGATCCGATGACATTCATCGCATGTATAAATAACAAAATTGCATTACAATAATAATATCAATATTCCGGGGTAATATTATCTAAATATGCCGCCACGGGGATCTAGTGGCTACAGCACTGATCTTATATCTCTATGAATCGGTGTTCGATCTCCAGTAACCCCCGTTATGTAACTTGTATTGGATAAGCCTATGGTCCAGGTAACACATGGGTTTCCTCCGGGGCTACAGTGGCATCCTAACAAATCTCCATAATCATCCCATCTCATCGCGGGTGAAGCATAGAGGAGCCTGCTATGGTGCACAATGGGCAAGGAATCTGTCGGTAAATTATTGGCCTACAGAACTTGGTTGAATTAGTAACAAACACAGGATGATTCAAAGTAAACCTCATTTATTCATAACTGAACCAACTTAACTCAACTGTATTATATCCTCGCAGAAAGAAGTCACGAATTACGTCTGGCGATCGCGGGGGCCAGAGTGACATTGGTCAGTCGTTGTATTCTGCATGGCCGATCTAACGTTCTGGGAGGGTATTATTACGCTTTCACAAGATACGCCACACCGTAGAATATGGCAGCTGTAGTTCCCTAGTAGCCGCCTTGTTGACTTGCTATGACTATGGCCCGTATTCTGTTACTGTACTTCTGAAGTCTGTGGACGACCCTGACATTTCCTAGGACATAAACAGCCACTACTTTCGAATTATCTCATCCAGCGCGCAATGCAGATTCTATGTGGTGCATTCTTACCAAATTCAATCCTAAAGTTTCACTGTACTGTCACAACACCTCCATGCCCTCGAAGTGTCTTCATGGCATATGAAGGTGCTACATTTACGTGTGTGTTTGTGTGTGTATGCAAGTGAACTGCTAAGAACAATCGGCGAAAGATACCTAGGGAAGAATAAAGAAGTGTATGTAGTATTTCTGGAATTAGAAAATACTTTTGACAGAGTGGATTGGAATAAACTGATGGGGATCCTAAAGAATACAGATGTGAGTTGGAAAGAGAGAATACTGTTCAGTAATTTTTATATGAAACAACGAGTCAAAGTCAGGATAGGAGAAGAAACATCACAAGGAAGTGAAATAGATAGGGGAGGATGCCCTTTATCACCTACCCTGTTTAACATCTACTTGGAGGACTTAGTGAAGAACTGTTTTAAGAACATGGGAGGAGTTATAGTAGGAGGAAGAAGATGATATAGCGATGTTAGCAGAAGAGATGATACCAAGGGTCATGCTACTGGAGCTAAATGACAGCTGTGAGGAGTATCGGATGAAGATAAATGCAAATAAGACGAATACAATGGTCATAGGAAGAAAAATATAGAGGATAAATTTACGAAATGAGGAAGTAGAAGAAGTGGAGAGCTTCATATACTTGGGGTGTACTATAAGCAGTAACATGAGCTGCTGCCACGAAGTCAAAAGGAGGATAGCAATGGCAAAGGAAGCTTTTAACAGAAAAAGAAGCATCTACTGTGGACCTCTGGAAAAGTACCAAGGAAAAGACTAGTTAAGTGGTTTGTGCGGAGTGTAGCATTCTATGGGGCAGAAACATGGAAATTGCGACAAAGTGAAGAGAAACGACTAGAAGCATTTGAAATGTGTATATGGAGAGAAATGGAGTGTGTAAAATTTACAAACAGAATAAAAAATGAAACCGAGCTGGAAGGAGAGGGCGAAGAAGGAATGATGCTTCCATTGATCACGAAGAGGAAAATAAATTGGCTGGCCCACTGGCTGAGTAGAAAGTGCCTACTGAAGGATGCACTGGAAGGAATAGTGGACGGAAAAAATTTCGGAGCAGAAGAAGATGTCATATGATAGAGGATATTATTATATGGATCGTATGTGGAGACCAGAAGGAAGGCAGAAAATAGGAAAGATTGGAGAATCCTAGGTTTGCAGTGTAAGACCTGTTCTTGCGCAGAACACTATGAATGATGGAAAGTAACTCGATCCAACATGTATGGAGGATATACAGATATGGAATTCTGCTGTAGATTTTCAAACACAGACCACGGATCATAAGAAATGAAGAAATACACTTTTGTGATGATGATGATGATGATGATGATGATGATGTGATTATGATTATGATGAACTTTTATAAATAATTCAAGATATAGTTTTCAAGAAAGATACTAGAAGATATAATGGGGAAAAAAGACAGGATCGAGAAAAAGTGACAAATAAATGAAATTCGAATTAAGCAAACTTAGAAATGAGCAACAAAGAAGTGTAATTTAAAAATAATACTGTCCCAAACTAGGACTAGATAGCATTTCGGAAGGCGGTCAGCTGCTATATGCGCCGTAGCATTTCTGGTATGTGACGTCACAAGCTTGTACAGTAGAACCAATCGGAATCAGTCTGTAACAAGTGCTTCCCGAGTTCGTTTGTTCACTTGTGAGTGTTTCAATACATTGAATAAGTAAAATTAACATTTACTGTGTGTGTAAGATAAATAAATGGAAGAAGAGACTGTAAAAAGACAAATATTGCACAGGCAGGCGCGTATAATTATTTTAAAAACGTTGATGACCAGAACGCTTACGATGGCTGCAACGTTACCAACGCGCAAGAAACGACTGCAGAAGCATGTGGTGTGGGGATTGAGAACCGTGCAAAGAATATTGTTAGTGAAGGGAAGAGGGTTTGTTTGGTGTCATGCTTACAGTAATCAACGGCTAAAGTCACTATCTGTCTCTCGACGCGAACTCTAGCAGACTACCGCCTTCCGAACTTTAGTAAGGTTGCTTATTTTGCTATTGACGGTATTCCGTCCCTAAATATGAGAGGTCGAGAACCACCGAGGAACGGAAGTCAGAACCTCAAGCCCTCAGATCTCTGATATGTCTGGAAGTGCCAAAACTGCTATCTATCGGTATTTGGATATACCACGGGCGATCCAGCGCCAGACGACACAAAACGACAAATGCCGTATTTTATAACTACAAATAATAATAATTGGGATTACGGCGAGTGTTAGTGTAATGAAGAGAAGAAAACGAAAGAACTCTGAGAAAGACACTTGCAACTTTTGCTAAATCCACCACGAATCTTACGTTCGTCGGAGTCGGGGATTCATATAGCACTTAGGATATAGTAGGATGACCAGAAGTCCTCTTTTGTCCGGACATGTCCTCCTTTTTAGGCCTTTGTCCGGGATCCTGTCCTCCTTTTCACAACCTGTATGCCTAATATTTTGAAATTACGAGTATCTTATTTGACGCCTTTTTCAAGTAATCTGCCTGTAGGTGGCATCGACTGAATATATTCTTTGCCAACGATCATAACTCTCTTTGCTCCTCCTTGTTATGGTCGTTGCTCACAGGTAGCTAGTAAATCGAGAGATCGAGGTGCGAATGTAAATCTAAAAAGATATTTTCTGTCCTTCTTAATAATTATAGTTCCTTTGACTTTCATATGTAGCTAATTGTAAATTATTATTATTATTATTATTATTATTATTATTATTATTATTATTATTAGTATTATTATTATTATTATTATTATTATTATTATTATTATTATTATTATTATTATTACGTTTTCTCATAATTATTTTGTAATAAAATAGATATTAACATACTTTTAATTACCATATGATATAAGTCTAAATCTGTACTGTAAATATTTAGTAATAAAATAGATATTGACATAATTTAAAGTGTAATATAAGCGTAAGCCTAAATATAAGTACATATTTTCTGTCCTCTTTTCGAACAATGTCCTCCTTTTTGAAGCTTTGTGTCCTCTTTTTTTATCGATGTGAATCTGGTCACCCTAACTTCAAACAATAGCTGGACAATAAAGACGAGAAACCAATGTAGGCCTATGATATTCTGATGAAGGAAACTATAAACGTTTTCGAAATGTCAGATAAATTAAATTCAGGCAAAAAGTTTAAATTTCAGAACTTATTATTAAAAAAATATAATTGCATGTAATATTATTGAAGTAATAATAAAACAAACAATATTAATTACAGTATAAGTAAACCATTTGGAAACATTGAGAGTTAAATGAAGAAACAAAGATTGCGGTAATAATTAAAGGAAGAAATAGTAAGAGGAGAAGGCAAAATTTTAACTTTTAATTCTTCACTTCTAATAGGATATGTTTGTGGAGACAAGGCACGCTATCTGCGTCCACTGGGAATATTCAAGTAGAAAAACTCGCCAAATTGAATTTACATGACTGGCTAAGAATAATGACGGTCGGCCACGTCTCTTCTTTCCTGGGACCTCATTACACAGGTCAGCAACCCCTTCTTAGCATCACGTCTGACCAAACCATAAGACGGGTAACGACACGCGTGGACATATTATCTTGTCTTCAGTTTACTATACTATCTTCCTCAAGCATAAGAGTTGTCTTAATACTGGAAAGTCATTTGACGTATAAACATGAATTTCTCACACTACACTCCTCTACTCTATTCTTCTCTATTCCTGTAGTACATATTAAGAAACGTTCTTCGTAACATTTTTGTAGTTCTTATTCCATCCTCTCACTTCCATTCTATTTCATATTCCGTCATCTAATTTTCATTCTATTTCGCATTCCTCTTCAACTTTTCTTTCAATGATTCTATTTCTCTGGTTTTTGTGTTGCACTTGCATTACTTTATTTCTATTGATTGCACCCATTTTCTTCTTGTTCTTATCCTTGACCTAACGTATTTTCTCCATTCTATTCCTTGCTTCTTATTCTGCCTTATTCATTCTTCTTTAACTCCATTTTTCCTTTGTTTTCTCTCTGATGCTGATTATTTCTCTTTATTTCCTCCATTAGCTTCCTCTCCCGTTTCTTATCTTCCTTTCTTCAACTGCTTACTTGACTTTTTTGTTTGATTTCCTCCTTTGTCACTTTCTTCATTCTCGTCCTAATCTTTCATCACCACTTGCGAATAGGTTTGTTTCTGCAGTAGTTTCCGACAGTTTGCAGCCGTCATGAGCATGTGGACATCGAATTTACGACGTGTAAAATTCAAGTGCGCATGTTCATGATGGTTTCAAACCGTTGGAAACTGTTGCAGAAACAAATCTATTACTTCGCACCTACAGTACGCAACAAAATTCGTTAACCTAGGTAGAGGAATCATAAAGAAATCATTATCTTCATGTTAGTGTACGTATCTTCCACATCTACAACATGCAAAATAATTCATTACACTGATATTTTGCGATCGCGTTATCAGAAGGAACTTTCCAATAATATGGCCTTCACGATCCAGATTAGAGAACTGCAAAATAGCACTTACAATAGGTTTACATTCGACCGGTTAGACAACATTCTTCAAGGTCGGGCAAGCGACGGAATATTCGATTTTCAACCTGTTACTCTTATGTTTTACGGGTAGACAGAACACCAGGCTCACTTCATACATGAAACCGACATTTTCTGAGAACACAAACGGAGTAACAATTGAAGGAAATTTACTTTGTCTTATTAAAAAATGTGCTTGCAAGGATTCTTGGAACTCTGCATGGCTCAATGTGGTCTGCCTTTGCCGCCCACCCACAAAGAGCAAGAAACAACTCAAATAATCAATAAATCGAAATTGAGACATTCCGCGAAACGGAAGACCTTTGCGTACTGACTATAGCGATAGGCGTTCAATAGCAATATACAATTTCTATTTTTCGTTGTGCTCGACTCAAATCCAGACCTCAATCCGACCGACGTTTGGTTGTGTTTTGAATGAGAGTAGTCAGTTATCTTTTTTAATGGTAAATAGCGGCTGGGCGGAAGAGAAGACCTGCTGGCCTTAGCTCTGCCAGATTAAATATTATTAAAATAATAATAATAATAATAATAATAATAATAATAATAATAATAATAATAATAATAATTTCGGAAGGAGGATAGCAATGGCAAAGAAAGTTTTTAATAGAAAAAGAAGCATCTTCTGCGGGCCTGTGTAAAAATTACTAAAGAAAAGAAAGTGAAGTGCTTTGTGTAGAATGTGGTATTGTATGGGGCATAAAATGGATATTTGGACCAAATGAAGAGAAGCAAATAGAAGCATTTGAAATGTGGATATGTGGAAGAATTGAGCGTGTGAAATGGACAGACGGAATAAAAAATGAAGCTGTGCTAGAAAGAGTGGATGAAGAAAGTGCAATGCTGAAACTGATCAGGAAGAGACTGATCTTCAAGAGAGAAAGGAATTGGTTAGGTCACTAGCTGAGAAGAAACTGCCCACTGGAAGGAATGGTGAACGGAAGAAGAGTCCAGGGCAGAAGAAGATATAAGTTGATAGACGTCATTAAGTTATATTGATAGTATGCAGATACCAAAATAAAGGCAGAAAAAAAATATTGGAAAATGATGAGTTTGTAGTGAAAGACTGCCCTTGGGCAAAATAATTATGAATCAATAAGTATAGAACACTTACACAAATCACTCCACGCAAAAGCTAAGTGACGATAGAACATTAAATATTATTAAAATGTATTAAGATCATTAAAGATTCCCTGTGATACATTCATTGCCTATTTCCTTTTTCATTCAAATCACATTTTGTCCTGAACATCTTCATTCAAACCATATTTCGTCCATTTAGTTCATTCAAAACACGTTTTGGCCAAATTCTAAACCAAAATTCACAAGTTTTGATTTGAAAAAAATTTTCATCTTAATATTACACATTTTATATGTGTTTTCATAAGATGGTTTAGTAATTTTTGTTAATGAGTAATGTGTTTTGAATGAAAGGAGTCAAACAGTTGTCTTTTTGATGCGAAATAGCGGCTGGGAGGAAGAGAAGACCTGCCGGTCTTACCTCTGAAAGATTAAATATATATATATATATATATATATATATATATAATAATTATTGGTATTATTATTATTATTATTATTATTATTATTATTATACTGTCGAATTTTTGTTTGTTTTTCTTTCAAATTAACACCAAAATTAATCAAGATTTTACATGGAAATTTAACACATCTATTTAACCGTAAAATCGGATCGCTAATGATAATACGGGGTATTAGAATGAAATGAGTTTAAATGTTCACATTTTTTTGGAATTAAAAATTAACAAGAAGTGTGCAACGTAGATTAAACACTACATGAATCAGTGAATTGATGTGCGGTGAGTCAGGGTTGTTTGTTTATTGGCCCTGTCATGATGATGCTGGAGTTAATAGCGCCTCATTGCGTGGGCGCTAGATTTCCCTTCATTTTTAGGCGTAGGCTACGTCTCTGAAGTATAAGTTGCAATAAAGCTGCCTCTGTTATGGGTCTCGGAGTCTCTCGCGTAGGTCTGGGTCTATATTTAAGCAAGCGATATCGTCCATTCATGCCACTAATCCGGGCTGTATAATCGCCAGACTTCTCTATATTAGACTGACTAGACAAGGTTCCAGCAGCTGTTCCCATAAACTCATACATTTCGAAACTACATAGCACTTATTCGTATTCATTGCCGCGAATTAGAAATGTATATTGGATTTTAGTTTGTAAGAATATAACGCTACTTTTCACTATTTTCTGGTCAGATTTTATCTATTTAGAGAAGTGTGATGAACAGGCAGCGAAACTTGTTGCTAACTAACGTAATATAGTACGAGCGCCCTAAGACCACGTTTATAAAACTAGAACTTTGTACTTTATATATTTGTATAGTTTTGGCCGATGAATTTTATATGCTTTAAATTGAATAGTAATCTGTAATAGCTCTATTGATAAATTGTTTGTGTTTGTAATTTGAAGTATTTTGCATGATATGTATTATCAATTTCTGTATATCACAACTGATTGAATTGTTTATGCCTTAAATTTAATTAACTTACTTATTTTGTATTATACATAAGGTAAAATACCCAAATAAGAGACAGGTTCCTAATAAGAGATACATTGTTAATTTCTCCGGTATAATTTGCCATCTCTCCACAACTATGGTAAATCAATGTTTGTATTTCTAAGACATCGTGTTCTTTGTCTAACCTCAGTTGAAAGTAAGCAACGCAGCTGAGAGCAAGAAAAGTAATTTTTCACATTTTGAACTTTTTGATGGTCTTTGTTGAGGAAGTGAACAGCAGTTAATGTAAGGTACAACAAATTTATTATTACTTTTATAAAATTTCTGGCAAAATGTTGCATATAATAAGGTAGATTGCTAATAAGAAAGATAATAATTTATGACCTTGGGTAGCTATTTCATTTTTATTTATTCCGTTCCCTAATAAGAGATACCTAGGGGTCCTATTAAGAGATAGTGTCTCTTATTTAGAACCCTTATTTGGTCTTATTATGATGCTCACCTTTGAGACTTTACGAAAGGCGTTAATGCTTCTAGTCGTGTCAGTTGTCTGCCATAAACCACGTAAGAACCAATGAAAGATTAATTGAACTATTAATTAAAATTAATTACGAATCAGGTCAATTTTTAATTATCCACTGTCCTCAATTATTCATTACAAAAATTACTAATTTAAATGATTAAGTCATCATTATTATTGACTACAATTAATTATTCATTGAGATGACAATAATATCAATAGTAAAATCAATTAAAATTGGCTAGTCTGACAATATTTTCTTTACTTAAACATCAATACATAAGTGCGTAATTGTTGAAATAATCTCTACATATTTCAAATAAAAATGTTATGCAATTATTAAAACTATTACATTTAATTGTGATTCCCGGTTTCGAAAATTTCGTTGGATCTGTGTAAATATCGCCACTACACCGAGTGCCAGCGTTTGTGCGCTTGTCCTTGAGTAAAAAACCAGTCAGTGAGCACTTGTTACCAGTGTAGCTGAGAAAGGTAACACCCAACACGTCACGAAAGGAATCTGCCAAACTTCGGCTGAGAATGGTACCATCTCCTAAACAGATGTGACGTCAACAATCTGCCAATCACAATTGTCAGCTTTCATGCCCACAGACTGTGTCAGAGATAAGTTATTCGCTCTCAACGTTCCCATTACTTATTTCACGTGCCAGAAACGGTGAAGTTGGTTATAGCACAGTTACAGAAGCAGCAACAACCACCTCAACAGCCGTAAGCTTCAACCAGTGGGAAGTCGCATGTAAAGTATCCAGGGCAGGAAAGGAGCTATCATAATATCAGCTCTTTATCAGAAACAAATGATAAAGAGTTTAGATAAGGAGAAACAAAGAAAAGATGGAGCTCGTAAGAAGTTCGAAAAACAACAAAAACTACAGAAAAAATGAGTCCAAGAAGCACTGCTTGAGTTCGTCCAGTGATGAAGAATCCGATGTGAAAATGCAATTAATTAACTCTAGTGACTCGGAATATGGAGAAAATTATGATGATGAAAAGTGCTTGTTCTGCACTGGATTTTCTTTCAGAGAACACCAGGGCCCAGGGGGAAGAAATAGACTCAGTGTTCAAAATGTCGTGGTTGGGCACACGAAGACTACAGCACTGATGAACTTTTTATTTGTCCAACTTGCTCAATACAGCGAAATAAGACTTATATCAATTAAAGGGGTCGCAAAATAAATGTAATCAACTTAAATTTAAAATATGGAGATCGAAGTTTAATATTCTATCTTTTTTTTCTGTCTCTAGCAAAATATTAACATTAGTAATAGTAGCCTAAGTAAGATTAGTACATTCATGTCCGATTTGACCGACTTTGTGTTATTTTCGTAAATCATATTAATTTCAATTGGAAAAATTTCAAGTAAACAACAAAATTGCTGTTGAGAGGAGTTAGAGCACTGTTGCACTAGCCCCTTCAATTTTAAAATGTTCCTGGATTTATTAAAGTATCCGCATGATTTAACAATGTTATATATTGTTTCAATTTTCACCCAATGATAATTTTTATCCATGTTAAAAAATAAAGTTAAATAACACACGTATCTCTTATTTGGAACCTCTTTCCAAAACATCATTATTTCCCAGTTTTATTTCTTTTTCTATAATTTAAAATAACAATAAAAACTGACTAAAATTTGTATTGTCAATTCTAAAAATAGACGAAATGCTGTGTGTATTGCACTTATTAAGATTAAAAATGTCTACTCCCATCCTCACTTATAAGCAGTTAAAAAAAAGTGTCTCTTATTTGGGTACTTTACCTTATAGCTCAAATTATGTATGATCGTTTGCATTTGTAAATTTAATAATCTGATTGGCTATGTATTGTATATTTTTAGTAGAGCCATCGATGTAGCCCAATCGGCATACTCGCTGGGCTGCTGATCCGGAGCTGCGTTCGGGCTTGGGTTGGATCCCCCTTTGGTCTCATTGAATGGTTTCTTCCGAGGTTTTCCCCAGCCGTGGAACTGAAGCCGGATGGTCTATGGCGAGTCCTTGGCATCAACCCCTTTGATTTGATTACTCCCCTTTGATTTGATTACCTGGTTGGGTTTTTCCGAGGTTTTCCCCAACCAAAAGGCAAATGCCGGGTAATCTTTTGGCGAATTCTCGGACCTCACCTCATCTCACTACATCTCGCCAAAATATTGTAAAAATTGCACAAAATTGTAAAAATTGTAGAAAATTACTACATTGTAAAACTGTAAAAGTTTGTAAAGAATTGTAATTGTAATATTGTAAAATTTTGACTTGTTCCACATCTTAAAGCTTCATTGCTCATGTAACATCTATGGAATAAAATAAATAAATGAAAAAAAAACGTTCCTGGATCAAAATTGAAGTGACACGAGGTCGTAGTGCACAAGAATGAAGCATGTGGCGATGCAGCTTTGCCATATCTCACAGTGTCACAATGGGTTGAATAAAGCGCTCCGTGAAGCCAGTGATGCCGTTCAGGACAACCTCCGTACAGGACGATCCCACGTGGAGAACAAACAGTACAACTCCTTGCTTCCCTGTTGGATGCTGATCACCGATGAACTGCGCGTGAGTTAGCAGCGGAAGTCGGAGTACGTCACAAAATTGTGCTCCACATCCTGCACGACATTCTGGGTTACCGCAAAATTGCTGCGCGCTGCATACCCCAAGAAATTTCCGAGGTGCAACAACGGCACCGCTATGCAGTCGCACAGGCCTTGTTTAACCGGTACCAAAGGGAAGGTGACGACTTTTTTTGGACGAATCGTCACTATGGACGAAACCTGGGCTCGCTTATACGAACCAAATTTGAAACGTCAATCAAATGAATGGAAGCATCCCGGTACCCCTCGTTCAAAGAAAGTGTGCCCTACACAAAGTACTGTGAAGGTGATGTTCATTGTGACATATGACATTGATACAATATAATACAACAGAGTATCGAACTTGTGCAAAAAAAATTCTAAATTATTATGACGTTCATCGCGTAGACACAGATAGGTCTAACCATTTTATCAACCATACTTTGAAGCAAGCGATTTTCATAGAATGTAATTTCGGAATATGTATGGTAAGACTTTCCTGTGTTAAATTTCAACGTACCTCGTTTACATGTTTCGACCTATTTATGGGTCATCTTCAGAACTGGTCGTTGTTGGTCTTGGCGTCACCAGTTCTGAAGATGACCCATAAATAGGTCAACAATACATGTAAACGAGGTACGTTGAAATTTAACACAGGAAAGTCTTACCATACATATTCCGAAGTGATACAGTGTTAAAAGTAGTGTAATCAAGATGTACAATGTAATTTCTTAAGAAACTAGTTTTGTGTTAAAAAATATAACATTATTAAGCAATTAATTACTAATTATAGTGAAATTTCTTTTAAATCTGAAAAAATCTGAAATAGAAGGAAGTCCTGACACCGCACAAAGCCAATATAAGTAACCTGTTCTGGTTAAATCCGGACGTCTAGTCATCCTATTTATAATATAAATTTTTATTCATTTTTTAAAATTCATTTCTTGCAAAAACAACACGAGTCCACAAAATTAAAAAAATACCAAAAAAACAATAAAAATGCTTAAGTTACCAAATATAGACGGTTAATATTGCAACAATCGAAGATACAAATGCGTTTACAGTTGAAGAGAAACATTGTTTTATGTCTCTCCTATAAAAGTTACTTTTTTGGACTAATGTTCTTTAACCGACTATCGATTCAATTGTAGGTTACCATTATCTTGCCCAAGAAGGGACTGAATTTATCTATTTAATTGTCACTTTAATCGGTAATAGTAACTGTGTATCATCATTCTAGAAGTATCACAAAATCTGCTGTCTTGAAAGAAGGCGCAGAGAAATTTCTGTACTTAATGATTTTAATGTGCAAATATCGTCATCAAAGTAAGAAGCGACTGATAAAATTATCGACTTCCAAAATTTGATAAGATTTCAAAATAATATTTACAACATTTCATCAATAGGTCATTCCGCTTTTGGACTTATCAAAGTGATTGGTGTTAAAACAACTTATTCCTTCAGCAACATAAGTGAAAACAAGACCTTTAATAAGCACCCCTCATTTATAACTTCATGAATGAGCCTTCATATCTACTGTAGCAAAAGAGGACAAGCCTAGAGAGGATAATATTTATACGAACACTTTGGATCTCATGAGGAACCTTCATCAGCAGATTTAACTAATGTTAAAACAAAATTTTCAAGCTAACCTTTAAAAATTACTCCCACATACACACCTCTACCATAATTCTGTGAATATTGCGTCAAATAACTTTTTTCTACGTAGGGCTATCATCTAAAAAACTGTTTAACACAAAAAAGTTTGTAAACAGTTCAGAAAGTAGCAATTAATGTCAGCTTCACAACACTAAACCGATATATGAGGTGCACGAGTGTGGTATTAAAATTTGTAAAACCTCTCCTCAGACCCTTGCAATGTAAAACCTACCATGGCGCAGCGGTGGAATTCATAAATGTTTTCAGTTATTTACTTCGCTCCTAATTGTGTGTACTGTCATTTTTTTCGTCCAACTCCCCTCTCTAACTTTTCAGTGTCTCTCATATGTGTCCCACGTTGCGACCTTTAACCTTTCCCTCGCAGTCAGTCTCGACACACTGTTCCACTAAACTTCCGTAACCTCGTTTGAAAGTTACAAAATTCGAACAGCATTCTCCACTATCCAAAACAGCGACGTTCTCCCAACGCTGCCATGAAAATTCATTACGTAACCAAATTAGGAGTCCTTCTTCCTTCCTCCTCTCTATCTATTTAATTCACTTTGACACTGAGACATAAATCGATCTCTTGCATCCAGTGTCAAAGTATATACGAACAGCTTTAAAATAAATATAAATCAACATCAGAAGAGGATTGCTAAAAAAACAAACGTTTCAATGTAAAACAGGGACAAGTAGCTCCAAAGAATCGTCATAATAGGAAAAGTGTGTGTGTATGTATGTATGTATGTATGTATGTATGTATGTATGTATGTATGTATGTATGTATGTATGTATGTATGTATGTATGTATGTATGTATGTATGTATGTATGTATAGTCCGGGTCAGCTTACTTCATACCCTAAGGGTGAAACCTAACCATTTTTCCCCCATTACTACATATGCTAGAGGATTGTAGTGATTTTCTAGTTTGCAGGTTGAATTTTCTTTTGCCTACTTCGTTTCGAATTTCGACACTGACAAATACTACAAATAGTAGTGATTTTGTAACCAGTATGTTGGCAGCTGAGACAAATATCGACAATATTTGTCGGTACTGCAGTTCCATGAAACTGAAACTGTACTAGATTTCTGAGCCTGTTACTGGAAACTAGTAAAATTTGAACATAATAATAATAATTTATTAATAAATATTAGTATTAATTTTAATACATAATACTTATGTTAGGCCTATGTGTTCCGTTGTGGTTATAATTCAAGACTATAGTCAGGTAAGTTTCCGGAGTTAGTACTAACAATTTCATGTTGTCAAACAAAGTACATTTTTAGGTTAGGTCTCGTTAGTCAATTGTTTAGTCAAATCAATGAATTTCGTATTGTCAGACAAAATACTTGACATGTTGATCCCTTTCTCGCATAGTTGCCTACGAAAATATGTTACAAATTACTGAATTATCTAGAATAACCTTAATAAGTCATTTAGTACGAAGGATCGAGTGATATCTGGTAACAGTTGGCAACACTGACAAGACGGAAATATTTGCAGTTTAGGAACTGTTATGTGACCCTCACTGTATGTATGTATGTATGTATGTATGTATGTATGTATGTATGTATGTATGTATGTATGTATGTATGTATGTATGCATGCATGCATGCATGCATGCATGCGTGTGTGTGTGTGTGTGTGTGTGTGTGTGTGTGTGTGTGTGTGCTGTCGCTGACTCAGCAGAAGACGAGAGCGGACTAAGGAGGAAGGGATGTGAACAGATAATGTACGACAACACGTGCAATATTTGTACTGCAATAAGCGGAAACATTAGGTCTCCTTCTGTTCAACTTAGCTTTAATTTGCATACGCATTGTTACTCATGTTCCTGCACCGGTAATAATATGGCTACTGGGATGCTTATCTGAGCGATGTTTATAATAATCAACAGCGATAGTCAAGAAGGTCACATTCTTTCCGCTCGTCTTCTCCTGAGTAACGGACAGTATGTATGTATGTATGTATGTATGTATGTATGTATGTATGTATGTATGTAGTTTATATTATTATTAATCGTCAGCATACCGCAGTACAATGTAATATTACATGCTTCTTTCAATATAAATTTTGCTATTACAATTTTCTAATGACTACATATAGTCTACATTTTTGTTACAATAGCCTGAGAATATAAATAAAAGTATATACAATATATGATTTAATCTATAAATTAATCTCTAATCCTAACATCTAATCTGTTAATAATATTTTCTTTTATCGTAATACAAAATTTACAAATTTATTGATTGGCTAAATTGGTAGAATGTTCTCAAATATCTAATTTGCTAGTGACTTCCATTTTTCCCGATATGTGTTATTAGTTGTGGTCTTTGTTGTTTTATATCTGAGCATTCATATATTAAGTGGTTCACAGTTTGTTGTCCTCTGTTACATGTGCAAGTCGTATCTTCAATTATGTGAAATCTATGTAGACATGATCTTGTTTTTCCGTGACCTGTGACTATTGCAGTGAACTCAAGTGTTGTAGGCAATTTGATCTTAAGTCTTTCCTTAATTGAAGGGAAGAAGGATTTGCTTATTGTTCCTTTAATTGCATTGTTCCATATGTTCTACCAGCGCTGTAGTCTTATTCCATGTATTTCGGTTTTAATTATGGATTTCGGCATCTTGTTATACATAGTGTTTCCGGGCTAGTGTTACTTACTTTCAGGGATGATGGGGAAGGGCACATGTATCAATTTGAGATAAGAAACCCTGGTTCGGAAATGACTGAATCGAAAGTTATAAGTAAAAATAGTTGTGTGGAAATAAAATAATTTTATTCCTCTGTACTCCTTATTTATGTATATTTATCTGTACATCTTACACATACTGTATTCATCGGACGTTGTTTACGTTCTCTACCTACAGTATTCCGTTCAATGCGCTGTCTGAGGGGTGGGGACAGAAAACTACACTAAAGCAATGCAGATGGCGTAATGTGTAACGGACATGGTCGGTCCTGATATGCACGTCTGTAGGCACAAGTGTACGAGTACAAGTTGCAGTGTCCAGTCGATCAATCCTAGTGAAATGGAGTACACGAGAGTGGAATATGCAGACATGATTTTCGAATACGAATGAGCCAATGGAAACAGTAAACAAGCTCCTTCCCACGTACCATCTTTCCACGACTGTTCAAAAGGTTAAGGGAATGAGGGCACGTGGTGCCATATTACAATTCCATTTCCACATAACTATTTTTGCTTATAACTTTCGACTCAGTCATTTCCGGACCAGGGTTCCTTATCTCAAATTGATACATGTGCCCTACCCATCATTCCTGAAAGTTTGTAACACTAGCCCGGAAACACTCTGTATATTTTCTCCACATTCTCGTTTTCTGCAGCTTCCTTTGCCAGTTTATCGGCCAACTCAATGCCAGTTATTCCTACATGCGCTTTTATCCCATCTAAAGTATATTCTCCATTGTTTTTTTTTTCAAGAATTTTGATTGCTTTTAAAATATCTGCAATTAGAGCATTATGTTTTGTGTTGTTATATATCAATGATAGTGTTATTATGCTATCTGTATAAAGGGCTTTATCTTTCTCCCCATTCTGAATGTGCTGGAATTCTTCGAGCTCCTGTAGAGGTTTCAGTATTGCTATTTGCTCGGCTTCGTTATTTGAACAGTTTCCATCGAACTTACATTTGAGCTGTTTGATCAGCTTTTCATTCTAGAATAAAGCTTCAGCAGAATCCACTTTGTAATCTGTTTTACTACCACCTGTGAAAATTAGTATACCATATGCTGCGGTGTCATCAGCTTCTTTTATGTTGGCTGCTTCTGCTGGATGAGGCCAGTTTATGGTTCTAGGGAAGCATCATAGTCTCTTTTACCATGAATTTTAGGTATATTACAAGGACAATGGAAACATTGTGTCTTTGAAAGAGAAATTAGATGACATGTCTGCAAGGAATGAATTTTTACACCTGAAGATAGCGTCTACATTATACACAGCACCTTTCGAAATTCCAGTCATTTTTTCTTTCAAACTTTCCTCTTTTCGGAAATAGCCTACTATGTTCTTTTGATTTTGCACAGATCTATAATGGCCATATTAAAATATATTAAATGAAGTATAAGAGCAAGCGTATTAAGCAATATGTTGCTTCAGGTTGGAAGTAGAGATTTCAGTATGGAAAATTGAAAGTATGACCACATAATATAGTCAAATTATTAATAAAAATAATACTGAAATGTATTTTATATACAGTCTAACTGAAAAATAAAATAGGTCCAGATCTTGAAAACCAATTTAAAAATGCCGCGTAAAGTAATAAATAAGGTTCGGATAAAGTACAGTAGTTGTATCAGGATAGGCTGAATAACTGTATAGGACAGAGCCTTCATTGCTTCAGTAAACACTGCCCCCTTCCACTAACTAAAACTGTACCTGCTGGAAAGAGCACTCCCCACACCCTACCTAAAACATCAGTGAACTGGCTGGGGAACACGACAACTATGGCCTGTGGAGTAACTTCACGCATATGGGGGCGGAGTCTATCTATACCGGAGTGTATTGCGGGCAGCAACAGCCCGAGGAGGCTAAGGGGTAAATATGCTTGTGGTACAAGGTAGAACAGAGTTCAGATAGAAGTGATCCAATCCCTGCAAGCGATTGTTAGCTTCGTTCAACCAACCCTCCCCCCAGAGCTATCATTGGCCCTAGCCCTTCCACATACCACTTGCGCAGAGGTCTTGTGTCGTCTTTCTACTCCACAGATCCCTGGGACGGACTATAGTTAATGATTATAAACAAAACGCACGGACCAAGGATGCCTATCCTGATACAGCTACTTTATCCGAACCACAGTAACAATTCTTCCCATGTTCGATTTAAATAGTTATATTGTTAGAAATCGAAGTTTCAATGTGTTTATTATTTTGTGATTACAATAGTAGTAATAGTACATTATGCAACGAGCCTACAATGGTACTAATTAAGACGCAAGTGTGATATTTTATGAAACGAGCGCAAGCGAATTTCATAATTTTCATACGAGCGTCTTAATTACCATTATAGGCAAGTTTCATACGACTTTTTATGCTCGACCATATTTCTAACTTGAAAGTATTGAAAATTAGGTCTTTTTATGGTTATGTGCGAACTGACCTGGATTGTGAGATGTGCGCCGACGCGAAAGTATTGATATTTTCCGAGGCCGAATGTCATTGACCTTGGCACAAAATAAGAATGAACATTGAACATTGAATTTATTTGAATATTATTTACAATTAACGCTAATTATTATAGTAACAGAACATAACCTTCTGCGACAGTATTGGATTTCCAGCCTCCGTGACTTTTCGCTAATTGTCTGTCGATTGCATATCCGAGAATAATCGATATAACGGTACAAAACTCACTTATGATTGGCTGAAAACCTGTACTTTAATGAGTAGGTGTACTTTAATGACATGCATTAAAGGACTGCTACCAGGTGTATAATTACTACATTTCGGGATGGTCGAGCATAAAATATATTACTTAATTTAATAGTCTAATAATTAATGAGGCATATTTCACTTTCAAACAGTGAAAGAATCTTCTAAATAATGGATATATGTGACAAATAAATATGAAGAGCCAAATTCGCTCGTCTGGATTACATCGCAGTATAAGATATAAAGGGATTAAATATATTATAAAGCAGTTTTTGAGTGTACTATTTGTAAATGTGTGCGTCGGAGCGTGAAATTACTCGTGCTTACTAAATACAAATTATTATTAATAACATAAAAATCTAATATCAATAACATGTAAGTAGTAAATAGAAACCAATTGAAGTTGGATGGAAATTGGTAACTTAAAAAAGATATATTAACTTGTTTATGTAATTTCGTTATTAAGTACTCTGCGAATGGTCAGATTACGAATAAAAAGTTGATTTACTCGTGTTTATTAAATAAAAAAAGTAATAATAATAATAATAATAATAATAATAATAATATTAATAATGAAACTATAACGTTAATATACGTCAATAAATGACAAACGAATAGTAGTAGAACAGAAAATAATTATTAAGTTAAGGAAAGCATATTATCTTGTTTAAATTTCCATGAATAAACCCTATTATGATTTAAATTTAATAACAAATAATGGTAAGGAATGATTATAAGCCAATCTGCTATAAGTTTCGGAGAAAAATCGAAAAAATAAATTCGATTATTTCAACTCTATCAGTGAAAGTCAATAAATAACAAACGAATATAATAAGTTAAACGGCAAATAATTATTAAGTTAAGGAAGGCATATTAAAGTGTTTATATTCCGTAAATTAACTGTAGTACGAAATACTATATGTTGTAAAGTTAATAACAAATGAAGCTAAAAAATAATTCTGACACAATCTGCTACACATATCGATGGAGTGAGAGAAAAATAAATAATATTTGCATGTCTAGACTACACCCGTGCACGTGAATGAAAAACAAACCAATAGAAGTTGAGCGAAAAATAATTAAGTTAATCAAAGAATATTAAGGTGTTTATATTGCATAATTTAAAAGCTAGTACCACGTAATTTTGTATTACAGTTAATAACAAATTATGGGGATATATGATTATAAGTGTAACCCAATCTGGTATAAATTTTAGACGGGTGTGACAAAAATATGTGACAAACTTTGGTATATCCAGACCACGTTCATGTACGTCAATGAAATATAAACCAATATAAGGTGAGTGAAAATAATTGTTAACTTAAAGAAGGCAAATTAGCCAAATTATACACTACAATACATCCTTGTTGAGATGTAAAGATATTAAATACTTCGTGTTTCAGCAGATTAGAAATAACGAGTTTAATATACTTGTGCTTAATGTACTTATATTAATAATGAAGAAAATTCACTAATATCCATGACATAGGTCTTTGAACGAATAAGAAAGTATTGAAGGTTCAATTTAAGTAGGAAAGACACCAGTGGCTTTTAGGTTTTCAGTATTTCTTCATCTCTGAATAAATTATAGAAATAAATGCGATCTTGTGACGTCACGAGTTTTGTTGTCGACTTGTACTGATCCTTCTGAAAGTTGTGTGATGTAAAAAGCGACGTTTTCCGACGTACACCTGGACATAAAGGAAATACGACAACTGATGCGAAAATACTTTGTGTACTTACCTTACATCCAATGCAGCCAACGCATGTACGGCCATTCACTTCAGTTGTCAAAGCAGAAGAGCTGAGAGGATTCGCCAATGCATGTCGTCCTTACGCGAGGCAGTTGTAACGGCAAGGGTTGTCCAGATAGATTTCCGTGTGTGCACGATCTGTAACAAATAAACACCCGACAATTCACAAACTGATTTATCTGCACAAATACACCTCAAAACCGCACCCTAACCATTCATTATTCAAACTGTCTACTATTCACCTATTCAAAAATATAGCCTAAGTTGGAGATCAGTCTCTTATTAGCAAAGCTCGGAACTTGGGGACTTGTGTGCCGTGCGCTTGAGTAAGGTTACAGGTACAACGTACACAAAGCTCACGCTGCAAGTGCTCAGGGACAGTCGTATGTACTAAGAAAGTGGTCACATCGAATGGCAAGAAGACGAACGAAGAAACTGTGTCATGTCGAAGCCAATGACATTAAGAGAATTACAGGTAAATGGTCTGTCTGAGGAATGAGAAAATACGTGTTATTCGAATGGGTGTTATGGAAGCTTGAAAATACATTTCTTAAATTTTAGGTACAGAATTTCGTGGAGGAATTCTGAGGAGATACATTATTTTCTTCTAATGCAGAGTTTATATTTTGTAAGTTGTGCCACACATAAACTAGAGCTGGAAACGGGCATTCATTGAAAGACATTGCAGTCCTTTAAATTGATGGAAAATTTGTCCATAGCCATGGATCAAGTCGTAGAGGGACCTTCCCTAGTAGTGATACACTAATTGAAAACTATTTGCGAGAAAAATTTAGGATATACTTATCTTTCTCAGATACGAGATCTGCTGAAAATCGAACAGGAAACAGTGACAGTGAAAATATTCAGTATTTTATTTAGGCCCAAGACTTTATAATAAAATTTCAAACCATTTTCCAAATTTGAAATTTTTTTAAATTGAAACTTTTAAAAAAGAAATTTGTAAAATTATCCATGATATATAATAGTAACAAATGTACTTTTTTACCTTTTATTTCTATCCTATATTCATGTTTTTATTGAATATCACTGGCTTCTCTCGGATTGTCAATTTATATTAAATGTGTATTTTTCTCTCGTTTTCTCTTTATTCTTTATTCTTGGTCTTGTGTTGTATTTATTGGTTTGAATTAAGTTACTTACTGTATTTAGTAAAGTGTCCTTGTAAATCTTATGTTATATTATTCACTAAGACCACACCGTACACGAGCCTGACTCTTACGGTAGTGGCTAGAAACATTTTTATTTTATAAATGCAATTTGTACTCACTAGGTAGCTAGTTAAAATAAATAAAATAAAAAAATTAAAGTTTGCTCCCGTCACTTCATGTGACGTGGAAATAAGTTTCCTTCGTTTCAAATCATGTTTAACTAACAGACGAAGAATTTATGGGTTCGAAAATCTTCGAATGCATTTAGTCACACACTGTAATAAAATGTGCAGAGCAGAACTGTAAATTTGATGTATTTTGCATGTTTATTTATACATATGCTATAAAATTACGTGTTTCACCTATCATAATATTATCATTATGTTGTTCCAGCCAGGAACCACTTTTATAGCAGACCTGACAGTACCTCCGTGCAGGAAGCATGAGTTTGTTGACATTGAAGTCCGGTCGCTTAGCCACGTTCAAAGACACAAGTCCCCAAGTTCCGAGCTTTGCTTATTAGATCGATCTGTTATAGGGAGCAACACCAGAGGAGAGACCAAGTAACCTGACCAGGTAGATTACGCAGAGGGTTGGAGGAAATAGGCATGGGATTTATAATCGGGGAAGATTGCAGGAACAAGCGAAATGTCTGGAGGAAAGTCAAGAAACGCCTGAAAGATATAGACAGGCAAATAACAGAAGGGGAATGTAGGGATAAGGTTGTTCTGAAGATCCAATCAATGATCAAAACAAATTGGGGGACCGAGTTATACCTCTATGGAGGAAGCAGAGAAGGTAGACTGGTTTTAATCTTGTTTCGTCTAGGAGCCTGGAGGGCACTTAAAATCGTCAACGAAAAGGGGGCTAGAATATGTCCTCTTTGTGGTAGAGGCGAGACATCACATCATATTTTATCGGAGTGTGAAGCCACAGAAGCTCTGAGGAAACAATTCCTACCAGAGTCCTTCACTATATCTAGCAGGAGGCACTTGGCAACAAACGATGCATTAAATAACGCTAAATTCTGTGAGAGTGTGGGAAAATTTATGGAAAAAATTCGACAACTGAGGGTGGAATTGGCCGAGGGGGGAGGTGGCCGAGGAAATAAGGGGAAGTGTTATTTATTAGTATTGTAATGAGTACTATTAACACTGAGGCGAATAAGGTAATTAGAGGATAATGTTCTTTTTGTATTTATTCTGTTTTTTTCTATTTGTGTTTTTTATTGCGTGTGTATATGTTTTTTATGTATTTCATTTATATTTATTATTTGGATTACTTATTGAAGTTTCTATAAGGAATTGAATTAAATTGTGTATGCGTGTTTCACTGTGGTTTTTTCCTTCATATCTTACATTTATTTTATTTTTATTATTTTGTGAAATTTAGTACGAAGTTCGATTAGTTGTAATTGTGATAATTAATGGTAGAAATAATAAATATTAGTGTTGTTTTACTATTTTATTATTAGTATTATTATTTTTGTTTACTTTGAAGATTCAAACTGTTATAGCACGAATGACCGTACAGGCTTGTGCGAAGGATCTTGTGTACATGAGTTTGTACAGGGACATCATTTTATTTTTAGCCCTAATAACATTTTTAATATTAAGCTGGCTATATCTCTATAGAACCGGAAACACCGTTCGCTACCCCCTTCCACGGCTGGAGTTCGATGATACTGGCGTAAAACACAAACAAATCACTTTACTAGGTATAGGAGGGAAGAAAAATACTTAATCCATTCACGTAAACTAGGAAATATCGCGATTTTGAGTTCGATAATTTTCATTAGGTTTTTGTTTAATCAAAATGCAGTACTGTATTAACAATGTGTTTTTAATCACGAACTGGTGATCCATGCGAACGTATTCATTCTGCAGTGTATATTATACTGTCTATAGCACTTTAACGTACAATTTAGAGAATGAAGTTAAATTGAAAAATAATCATAATATGGATATTTAAACTCATATTTGAAAATGTTGGCCGTTCATTTCGATACTGGCTTCAGTTCTTTTGTTCATATTATCGCACTATAGACTATTGCATCTACAGTAATTCCAATTGCCAGTTTCGTCCTTCGTACTAGTAACTCATGTTGAAATAATTCTGTATCTACTCTGTAAAAGAGTACCTTACGTACTGTAAATTCAATCTTCACTTCTGCCCGACCCGAAAATATAAAATTACTCAGACATGCTATGTACTGTCCGTCCAAGCGGTTATGCCGTAGAATCGTAGAAAAGGGGGAAATCACGTGACAGTTAATTACTTAATGAGGCCCTTTTCTTTAAGTTATTTTGAACAGTTGTATAATATTATGTAAACGTCCAATTCCTAACATAAATTAATGTTTCCAGAAAAGAGCTAAGACAGCCCAGCTTTTACAGTGGGGCGTGCAGAAGCTTGGGGGGGGGGAAATCGGGATACAACGTAGGCAAACGGACAGTACCTGTGCGAAAATATGATTCAATATTGAAAGCTCTTTCGTCACTGGAAAACGCAAACATGTTTCTGGAACGTACTATACTCACTAAGTCAGTGCTGTTTAATATATGCGGCCTTGATTCTGTCTAGACGACAGTTGGAACTTCATTAGTAGAAGGGGTGGGAGTGAAGTACATTAAAAAACTCAGGGACAATAAAAATGAAATAAACATAAAATGATGTCCCTGTATAATTTTGTTTCAATACATGCAGTTTATTCATTTAATATAGCCTAAGTACATATACATGTAACGCCTACATAGAATATGAAAAAAAAAAAAAATTGTCGAAACGCTGGTAGCATTCAGCTCCACTGACTAAGTACGTTGGAAACTTAAAAAAAAAAAAAAAACAATATTTTTACATATTGCAATCTCAAAGTCTTTGGTAAAAATCATGAGCTATCTAATAAACGTTAGTAATAAATTGCATGTGAAATCGTTAAAAATAGAAAAGGAGATATTTTTATCATAGTTTCAACATTTCATGTTAAAAGGTGCCATAAAATTCTTGTATCACATTTATACTAAAATATGTTACATTTATGACGTGTTCTCTACCACCTAAACACTCTGATTAAGGACAGTTAGCAACCGTAAAGCATCTAGTTACCTCATTTTAGACTAATCCAGTATTTTACAGTCACTACATTTCTCGGTGCTTAAAAAACAGTATATACAACACTTGCAAACTTATCTCCATGAGTTACATCACAGAATTAATTAGTGAGAGTTACAAGGTTACCATGTTGTTAAAATTCTAGTTCGTATAAATACACTATGTATGTTAATATTAGCTCATTAGTAAAATTCACTGAAATGTTCCAACCTCAACACAAGATGAGTTTTGTGTGATAAATGGTATGCCAATATGACGTCTGTTAGTGAAAGCAGGACAGTCGCTATTGGTCTTGTATTGATTATCGTGCTTGCTGTGGACCAAAATATCGAAGATTCAAACCTCGCTTTAGGCGATATCGCCAAATAAATAAACAGCGTCACCAAGATGACACTTTTTCACATTACAAAGCCTTTCCATTCAGAAACAATTTAGTTTATCATGTTATCCGATGTCTACATTACATTACAGCATTCTTCCATTCTATTTGACATTCACTGTGTGTTACCTCGCTAGAAAGGAACACAAATGGTGACACGCTTTGGAAGTACGTACAGACTTCAAATTGCACATATAAGAGTTATTCATGTGAAATAATTATGTATGTATTTATTCACACTGCAATGGATATATACCCGGTGGCAGTGGCAACTAATTACACTCAATAATGACAATAATAAACACAATTAATAAAAAATACAATTAATAATAATACTAGTAACTAATGATAATAATAATAATAATAATAATAATAATAATAATAATAATAACAGGGAACATCCTAAATTAAATGAAGTACGATCACTTAAAATAACATTTAAAGTAAATCTAATTTGTATCTTAAACCTAAGTTCGAACTAAAACCCACGAGTATGATATGTTCATATCTGCACAAGTACCTTTCAACACTACACTCATTTCGCTGTCAACTCACTCACTGCACTGGAACTACGACACATTTCACTGATTCTATCCTGATTTCACTAACACTTCAAAAACATTTCACTGTTCAAATACTTTGCACTGCCACTATAAACTATAAAGCTTCACTGACAGGAACACGTTTCACTTACACAACACACTTCACTGACACTACATAATTCTTCACTGATACAACACTTCAATAACAAAATATCATTTACACCCTTATTATACTGTGTATAATTACCGTCTATTAGTAAAGTCCTTATGCCTATAAAAGGGCTTACAGATGGGAGTATAGAAGGAAGGAAGGAAGGAAGGAAGGAAGAAAGAAAGAAAGAAAGAAAGAAAGAAAGAAAGAAAAAGAAAGAAAGAAAGAAGGAAAGAAAGAAAGAAAGAAACAAACAAAGTATGACAGAAAGAAAGAAAGAAAGAAAGAAAGAATGAAAGAAAGAAAGAAACAAACAAACAAAAAATAAAGACACAAGGAGAAAACCGAAAACATATTGAACGGAAAAAAACGAAAGAAAGAAAGAAAGAAAGAAAGAAAGAAAGGATAAAAATATTGAACGGGAAAAAACTAAAGAAAGAAAGAAAGAAAGGATAAAAATAATGAACGGGAAAAAACTAAAGAAAGAAAGAAAGAAAGAAAGGATAAAAATAGAGAAAGAACGAAAGAAAGCAGGAAAGAAGGATGCAAAGACGAAAGAAAAAACGAAAGAAAACAGAAAGAAAGAAAGAAAGAAAGAAAGAAAGAAAGAAAGAAAAAATAAAGAAAGAACGAAAGATAATAGGAAAGAAGGATGCAAAGACGAACGAAAAAACGAAAGAAAAACAGAAAGGAAAGAAACAAACAAACAAAAAATAAAGAAACAAGGAGAAAACCGAAAGATATATTGAACGAAAGAAAAAAAGAAAGAAAGAAAGAAAGAATGAAAAAAAATTAAGAAAGAACGAAAGAAAGTAGGAAAGAAGGATGCAAAAACGAAAGAAAAACAGAAAGAAAGAAAGAAACGACGAAAGGCAGAAAGAAACAAAAAATAAAGAAACAAGGAGAAAATCGAAAGACAATGAACGAAAGAAAAAACGAAAGAAAGAAACAAACAAAGAAAGAAAATAAATAAAGAAAGAACGAAAGATGGTAGGAGAGATGGATGCAAAGACGAAAGTAAAACAGAATTGAAAGAAGAAAGAAAGAAAGAAAGAAACAAACAAACAATGTGAGATAGTAGGAAAGAAGGATGCAAAGACGAACGAAGAAACGAAATGAAAACAGGAAGAAAGAAAGAAAGAAAGAAAGAAAGAAAGGAAGGAAGAAAGAAGAAAGAAAGAAGAAAGGGAGCGAGGAAGAAAGGAAGAAAAAAAGAAAGACAGAAAGGAAAAGATATAACGAAAGTACGAAAGAATGAAATAAAATAAGAGAGAACGATAGGAAAAAATAATATATATTAATAACATAGAAGGGCATATTTCTTCATCAGTATCATCAGTTCATCGACATCGATAGCTATTATTACAGTTTACAATTTCCGAATGAATATCGTTTGTTTCTAGATGTTTAAACATAACTATTCCTAAATTTTAGATGTGATATGTGGCATATAATTAAACATTTTATATAAATTAGTGTCCGACAATGATTCCGTATCTATATCCTAAGAAAAAAGTGAAAATTCTTCGTTGACCTTACTATCATTCATGGCTGTTTTTAATAGTGTGTTACCATGGAAACATTACAGGTGATGTACTTCTGTTGCATGTGAGAATAGTATCATTGAGGAGGTCAGAAGCAAAGGGGTATAAGTGCACTTAAGTTATTTGTGAGAAAATATGGTTCAAAGTAGCCTACTTAAGATTTTGTAAATTTCGTTGAATTTTTAATTCCAATTTTAGTGTGTGGTGTGGTTAAAAGATGTATCCTTTTGCCGCTAAATTTTTAATGTCTTAGCTTGCCCTGCATGTCCTTAGAAATGCCACTTGTACCCGTTTGTTTCTGACCCCTCAATTTTTTTGAAACAAGTTCATAATGTTATACATTGGGGAAGAGTCAATTTTTGGGGATCAAGCGAAGTGACTTTCCTAATTTTGGTGAGTGCAATAACTGTATAACATTATAAACATGTTTCATACCTTATTTTTTGTACGATAGCATTATAAACATTTAATTAAGAAATAACATAAAATTTGTAATTATGGGTAGGCCTAGTTGGATATTATCTATGAAGAAAGGGGTTGCTCTGACAACAATGATGTATTAAATATTACAACTCTGCAAATCGTTTCATAATTTTAAGCTTATGGCACAAGTTATGCCGTCATAATAGAAGTCATAACGTTTTTATTGGCATGGTAATATTTTACGGGTCTGGTACAATAATTTGGTATATTATGCATAATTTTCACTAACTATAAAGACTGTTTATAGTGCTAGAGTACAAAAATAACTTCTGTCAGCTGTTTATAAATTTTCTAATACAAAAATGTGTAAAAGTTCATAAAAGTTGAATTAACAGACATGCATATGGCTTACGGAGCAGCGTGCAGCATTGCTAATGAGGCCACAATTTTTAATATATTTTTATATATTTTTTCAATACCATTTTTATAATAATTTAGAAATTATTGCATAATAATCAACAAGTTATTTTTCTCGTTTAGATTCCTTGCAATTCTAATCTTTCTCATATCGTTATATCTCGATACGGAAGCTTTTCCGGACACTATTACGAAAAAATGTTTCAGTACATGCCCTCTGTCATATCTCAGAATTAGAAATATTTCTTTCAAAACACTTTGCAGCCTTTATTAGTTTCATTGTGACTTTAATGCCACATAGTGACTCAGAATTCAATGTTTGTTCAGCTATTAAAAATTGTCACCATTGCATACTGTATATCCTGAAGTATGAATTTTGGAGACGTTCTGAGTGCATTTCAACAATTAATTTTACATTACACTAATTAGTCACTGATACACAAAGAAAAAATAAAGTTTACGCGATCTATGAATGAAAATTTAATATACTGCCTCAGAGGGGGAGTAATATAATGTTGCCAAATTGTGGCTAGCAGAGGATACTTTGTTGTACAAATTGCGGTGAATTGTTACCCTGTACGAAACCATTCTCGCTGCTCCTCTATCCCGCATTCTCTTTGTTTTGTTCAACATTTCTGCAGATAGACTGGGGGTTCATGGGTTTGAACCCGAGCGAGAGAGAAGGACTTCAAAGGACGATAAAATGCTCAGCATGACATCCATATCGTGGATTTACAACCCGTAAGAAACTTTGTTTCTGACAGTGGACTGGAGACAAAATGCTTAGGTCATTTTTCCCTCATGCAGAAATTCGACTCCGAATAACTTAAGTGGATGGACGATCGATCTGTAGACCATTACTATCAAGTGAATTCTAAGAAAAACGACCTCTACTACTACTATCACCACCACAAAAACCACTACTACTGCCACTATTATTGTAACTACTATTATTAAAATTACTATTACTATTAGAATTACTATTATTACAATTATTATCACTATTACACTATTATTAAATTTACTATTACTAATAAATTACTATTAATAGAGTTACTATTACAAGTAATGTTATTAAAATTATTATTACTAATATTATCATTGAAAATACTATTATTTTTATAATTACTATTATAATTACTACCAACATTATTAAACTTATTGTTACTATCACAAATACTATTATAAAAATTACTATTAGGCTACAACTACTATTAATGAAATTAGTACACTATCTACCAAAAAGTAATTGGGCACTATTTTTGCCCCTTTAGAACCTCGTGGTACTACCTCTTGTTGCTATAACAACAGCCACCCTGTCAGGCATGCTTTCCACTAGTTTATGTAGGATATCCACTGGAATGCGTCGCCATTCCTCTTGCAACATGGCACTCAGTTGGAAAATGGATTTATTTTTATTTTGTTGGGTTATTTTACGACGCTGTATCAACATCTCAGGTTATTTAGCGTCTGAATGAAATGAAGGTGATAATGCCGGTGAAATGAGTCCGTGGTCCAGCACCGAAAGTTACCCAGCATTTGCTCGTATGGGGTTGAGGGAAAACCCCGAAAAAAAAACCTCAACCAGGCAACTTGCTTCGACCGGGATTCGAACCCGGGCCACCTGGTTTCGCGGCCAGACGTGCTGACCGTTACTCCATAGGTGTGGACTGGACAATGGAAGTTGGCCGCATCTCCCGAGACTTCAATAGCCTGTCAAATTCGTTCCAAAGGTGCTCAATGGGATTGAGATCAGGACTCTGTGCAGGCCAGTCCAACCGGTGAACATCATTGTCTGCATACCACTGCATAGTAGCCGCCGGAACATGGGGCCAGCTTCCATTGTCCAACTGAGTGCCATGTTACAAGAGGATTGGCGACGCATTCCAGTGGATATCCTACACAAACAAGTGGAGAGCATAACTGACAGGGTGGCTGCTGTTATAGCAACAAGAGGTGGTACCACGAGGTTCTGAAGGGGCAAAAACAGTGCCCAATTACTTTTTGGTAGATAGTGTATTAGTAAAACAATTACTACTAATAGAATTACTATTACGAATACTATTCTTAAAATTACTATTACAATTGCTATTATTAAAATTACTATTACTAATACAACTACTATTATTATTGCAATTACTATTACTACCACAAATAATATTATTAAAATTACTATTACAAACTAATATTAATAGTCTAAAATTAATATTACTATCACAGGCTAATGTTATTATATTAAAATTAACTATTTCTATCACAACTATTCTTATTAAAATTACCTTCACTATCACAATTACCATTATTGAAATTACTATTACTATCACAGCTGTTATTATTAAAATTACTATTAATATTGTAAGTACTATTACTAAATTACTATTACTTTCACGACTACTATTATTATAATTACTACCACACCTGCTATTATTAAAATTACTGTTACATCTATTATTACTAAATTACTATTACTTTCACCAATTATTATTATAATAACTATCACATCTACTATCATTAAAATTACTATTATATCACAACTACTATTATTAAAATTGCATTTACTGCAACAAGTATTATTATTAAAATTACTGTTACTACTACTACTACTACTACTACTACGACTACTACTCATAATAAAATTGCTATTACTATTACAACTATTGTTACTAGTATTACTATGTTACTATTGCTATTACCACCAGTATTATGAAAATTACTATTGCTATCACAAGTACTATTACTTAAATTACTATTTATATTATTATAATTACTATTACTATTACAACTACTAATATTAATATTGCTATAACTATCACAATCACTATTACTTTCAAAGCTACTACTATTATAGTTACTATCACAACTACTCTCATTAGAATTACTATTACTGTCACAACTATTACTATTGAAATTATTATTACTATTAAAACTAATATTACTAAAGTTGTTATTACTATAACGATTATAATTATTAAAATTAGTATTAATATTACAAATAATTTTATTAAAATTACAATTACTGTTAATATTACAACTACTATTAATGAAATTACTATTACTATCACAACTATTATTACTACTACTATTATTACTATTCAAACTAATAGTACTACTACAGCAATTGCTACTTCTACTGCTACAATTAGCCTACGGTATTACTACTACTACTCCTTCGTAAGTTGCGAACTAAGAATCGCTGTGGGATTAAATATGTTGTGGTCTTATTTCTAGTAGGCCTCTAGTCCATTTGAAATATTTTCAGTTCTTTTGACCTTTACATCCTGTCTATTATTGAAAATATATATGCTGTAATAGTAATATACGTTACAAGAGCGGTATGTTGACGTTTTCATGTTCGAGGAAAAGACTGAAAAAGCGAAGCGTAGTTGAGCTTTTTTAATTTCCGAGAACATGAAAACAAACATACCGCTCGTGTATCGAACATTATTTTGTGCGAAGATCGTTTATTACATACGTGAAAGACGAATTTATAATTAGTTGCAATGAAATCTCCATCTTGGTTTCTGTTTAATGACGGCAACTTTAGAAAACAAAAATATCTATACTCCGGCAGGCCGTGATATACGTCTGTCTTTTTTTTCCCCCAGTCTATAAATGCGAACTTAAAACAAACGGTAAGGTTATGTAATGATTTATTTTTCATTTTAATATTTTAACAATATTATTTATATAACATATTGCAGTAATAACATTGGCATCTGGATTCTTGTTGATTTTTTCACGGCTTCCTTAATGTTACTTGTATCAGGAATGCAATAAGTTTCGTGGAGTAGTAGACTTTACTTAAATTTTGCAAATATATAAAAACAATAATTAACATTGCAATTTAGGTGAAATTGCAGTGGTAAGTTTCCAATTTATAATTATTACTATGTTAAACGTCTCTAAAAATAATATGTTAAAAGCCTAAAGCAGTAAAATGAATGTCGCGCTTAAGCGGTAAGAAGAGGGAAATTGTTATGTGTGTTACGTTGGGAATACTGAATGTGGTATTTCACACTTGCCGCGTATTGGTTCTGTGCGGAAAACAAGCAAATACGCACGATCTCGCACAAAATTCTTTCATGTTATGTAGGCTATGTGCAGCATGTTTTGCTCTGCGCAATTAAACGACATAATCCTATATATCTATTTCAATTATTGAAGTTGAGCCATGTTTTATATAATTAGAAATAATTAATGGCAGATGTGGAGAGGTCAGTGAAAAAATTAAAGTGACATAAATCCATAGGCCTACTTATAAACTGGCTAAGTACCATCTTGCAGACAAAAGAGTATATGATGGCAAAATATTATAATTCTGAGGATGAAATTGATCGAAAGGCTCAAACTCTTGAAAGGAACAATAAGGGCAGTATTCATAGACATTTTTAGCGCGGGCTTCCGGTGGATGATCAGCGTTTTTCGTATTCATAAACCAGTGTTAGCGATAGGATATGATTTGAATTCTGTACAAGTAACCAGTGGATAGCCGGGGCTAGCTTAGTACGCTCGTAGCGCGTGCTGCGAAATGTCTATGAATAGCACCCTCACAATTTAATGTTTCTCCATCGTCTATCAAAAATTTCCGTAATCTTAAGACATACTGTAGAAGGATTTTTTTTAAATTTCGATGTCTTTACTGAAATCATAGAGCTTCCTGTACGCTTAGAAACAATACAGAATCCTCAACAAAAGAATCAAGCCAACTGGAAGAAATGTAATATCAAATCTAAGTCATGGAAACACGCCCGTACGATTGTTGTTCTCAACCTCAGCCTGCCACACCGTAGAATTCATTACTTCACTGACCCGCACGTCCAACTGGAATGAGTCCGTCTTCAAACAATACAAATGAAGTAAACCTAGAGCACGGACATCCATTTGAAGACTACGGTACAAGAAAATGGTGGGTAAGAATGCAAGCAAAAAGAAGATTTCGAGAGCAGAGACAGAAGGGTTTTCAGCTTCGGTAGTTTCGAAGAACATCAATAGTGGACACGAAGCTTCTAGCTTTTTTGCTCAGAAACCTTAGTGTGAAGATTCCTTCATAGTACGACTATTTACTCTAACAACGTAGAGAGAAAATTCTCCTCCAAAAATTGAAACCAGAAATAATAGTAGGCCTACACATGAAGAATTTAAGAAAAGAAAAACAAAAGCAAAAAATACACAAACAAACAAAGAAATTTAAGAAAGGTAGATAAAATGTAATACTAGAGAAACATTTATTTCAAAGCCATTACAACTTTTCCTCGTTTCTCTGGTTATCTTGCTCGTCACTGAATACAAGGGTCTCGATTTCAAACCCCCGTCTCGCAAGAGGGCGATAGATATTAAAGGGTGGCAATACAGGGTGGATGATAACCTCTACACAAAATGAAAATGGTAATAGATCATGAGGAGAGATTTCAAAAACCTAAATCAGTTTTTTCTCTCACATTCATCGTTTTAGAAGAAATCGTTATGTCTCTATGAAGAATTTGGCAAACAGCACGACTACTCTAGTAACTGTGCATTTCGAACTGGCAGTTCAAGGTCAAGCAATGGACTGCATTTGCCCCGTGTGCTTAGCCTAATCCTGGACAATTCTTCTCAGTTAAAGCCAGCTGGAACTGCAACGTAACCTTGATCCGCCAGTTCGAAATGCACAGATAAAGTATGACGTGCACTCCTTACCTTCCCTTCTCCCTCTGTTGTATTCTGTCGGTGACGGCGAAACTGCCCGGGGTTGTAAGATTTATTTTAATGATTTTCGCTGTTATTCAGTTTAAGTTCATGGTTAAACGGTTTAATTTGCAAAAAGAAAAAAAAAAAGATTCAAAGCCTTAACTATCAGATTATTTTTACTATTGCTTGTATAGCAATCACCCATTTCTCACATTACAGCAATAACGCGCTGCAAACATTGGGCAAAGATTATTTTTTCCTTGCTTAACGGTGCTTCATCTAAGAAAAAGTGTAATAAACGATTTACTATATTTAACTTGTAGAATCACATTGTAAATTTTGAAACATCTGTCGCCTTCCATCCAGTATATTTACTATAGTATTGAGTAGATGAAAAACAGTCGAGAAAGCAAGACTAACAGAGCCCGCGAAGCCGAAAATCCGCACGACAATGTTCTATACGTCGCGTCGTTGACGTAAAGACTGCACGTCGAGATTGATCACTCCCGAAATACAGAACGTCAATCAACCTTGAATCACCACAGTTGTTTATACCTGACTGTACTTTTATATACTTTGGCAACTGTTATGTATGTACAGGGACATCGCTTTATTTTTACTAACATTTTTAACATTAACCTGCCTATACTCGGAAACACTGTTACCCCCCTTCCATTATAGGAGTTTGGAGTTGCTAGTGCAATATGTAAACAAATCATTTTACTAGCTATAGGAGGAGAGAAAAGTAGTGTATCTATTTATGTTACAGGGAAATATAGTATTACGATTTTCAGTTTGGTCATTACTTTACAGTATTTTATCAAAAAAACAGTAGAATAATACATTTTTTTTCACAAACTCAAGTCTTCAGGCGGTTATATAGGCTACATTATGTAATGTCCACTTTATTCAGCATATTACTAACCTAATTTATTCCTGAGAATTTTGTGAGCACTTCCGTAAAAAACCCCAATTTCTACAGCTAACTTCTTGACCGACTTATTAGGACCTCCCTGCATCCTTTCTCTAGCATCTTCTACAGCATCTTCTGTCACCTTTGTTGGTCATCTTACACTTTTCTTCCTTTCTGTACACTCTGTTGCTCTAAATTTATCTACCAGATTAATGACATTTCTACGAAAATATTCCGTAATGATATAATCAGGAAATTGTGAAAAAAAAAGAAAAACTGTTGTTCACATTCGGTTATATTGTAATTCCAGTTTCCATCATCGTCCTTCATACCTACAAACACTAAAACAAAACCCTTGTTTAAATAATGCTGTTAAGTACCGTACCATATTATAGGGTGCCGTACTTTCGGTAACTCTAATCTTCACTTGTGCTCAGTCCACACAGAAAAATTCAGTTATGATACACACCATACCTGTGTGAAAATAATAATAATAATAATAATAATAATAATAATAATAATAATAATAATAATGATTTATTTTAGCTGGCAGAGTTAAGGCCGTAAGGCCTTCTCTTCCACTCAACCAGCAAAAAGTGTATATACATATGCATGAACTTACAAAGAATCCAACAATTTGATTTAGATGAGAGTTACATGTATACAAAAGTTATTTACAAATTAAACAACAAAATACTATGAACTATTAATTAAACACTGAAATAAACTGTGTAGCAGAATTAAACTAAAATACATAGAATGTTAATATATTTCAAATAATATTAGATAATAGAAAGAGATTATTACGAGACAATTAAAATACAGCACAATCAGGATGATGTCTAAAGAAAAAAGTAACAATGTAGTCAGTGATAGTTTAAATCAGTATGATTGGAGTGAAATGCTAATAAGGTTATCTTTTAAGCTGTTCTTAAAGGTGTTTATTGTCTTGCAGCCCCTAATACTTTGTGACAAGGAATTCCATTGACGCGAGGTGGATATTGTAAAAGATGATGAATAACAAGATGTTCTATGAAGAGGTATACTTAGCGTGCCACAGATAAGTGATCTGGTATTTACGTCGTGGTTAGAATATAGATAAGAGAAACGAGACGAAAGGTAATTTGGTGTTGAAGTGTGCAGAATTCGAAAGAGTAAAGACAAAGAGTGTAAAGTTCTACGTTCTTTAAGTCGGAGCCACGAGAGACTTGCGAAGGACGGTGATATATGATCATACCGTCGGATGTTGCACACGTATCTGACGCACATATTCTGAGCTCGCTGTAACTTGACTGACAATTCAGAACTTAGGTCACTTAACAAAACGTCACAATAATCGAAGTGCGGCGTTACTAGGGTTTGCACTAGGGTAAGTTTTAGTTGCTGGGGCAAGAAGTTTCTCAAGCGACTCAAACAGTGAATGGAGGAACAGATTTTTTTATCGTTTCTTTAACTTGAAAATTCCAACTTAGATTATTATCAAAAAAGAAGCCAAGATTTTTTACGACAGATGAATAAGGGATTAGCGTGTTGTTAAGGGTAACAACTGAAAGATTACTGTTATTAAGGGAGTTAACTAAACGCTTATGTCCAATAATTATGGCTTGAGTCTTACATAGATTAAGTGCGAGTCCGAAATTGGCCGCCCAAGTGGAGACAGTGGCTAGGTCACAATTTAACTTGTCAATCGATTCATTGATCGTATTGGGTCTGGAATGTATGTAAAGTTGCAGGTCGTCGGCATAGAGGTGATATCGGCAATACTGTAAGTTCTTTGATACGTCATTAATGTAGATAGAGAAAAGTAGTGGTCCTAATACGGAGCCCTGCGGCACTCCCGCCTTCGTGCATCTCCATTGGGAGAATTGATTATCAAGTGAAACACACTGTTGGCGGTCACGTAGGTAGGAGTCCATCCAGCTCAAGGTATTGTCTGACAGGTGCAAAGCCTTCATCTTTGCAAGAAGCAAGTCGATATCAACAGAACCAAAGGCATTGCTGAAATCGAGAAGAGTTAGTGCCGTTACTTCACCCCTATCCATAGCTTCACGGATGTCCTCAGTCACTTTAAGTAGGGCTGTAGAAGTGCTGTGTCCATGTCTAAAACTCGATTGATAGTCATCAAGGAGTTTGTGTTCGTCGAGATAGTTCATAAGTTGTCCATGTACAATATGTTCTAATGCTTTTGAAAGAGTGGGAAGAATTGATATCGGTCTGTATTGGTTTACTGTAGAAAATAAACTTCTTCTACAGAAAATGCAACATATTTCTGAAACACACTGTACTCTGTACTGTTTGTTTCACTGCTAGCAACAGCGGCCGTAAGTTTGTGTGACTGACGTTAGCAAGGACATTAGTGAAAGGGGTGGGAGTCAAGTACATTTAGAAACGCAGGTACAATAAAAATTGAAGTAAAAATAAAATGATGTCCCTGTATAAACAATCAAGTAGCCAATTTGAAACATCATCTCTACCTTTCAGTGTATAATAATCCGTACCCCAGGTCTTATTTAACTACTAGGCCCTTATTAAATGGCTAGGAATTTTCTTTTCATATGTTTGAGATCAAGTGTGCAATCTCAAGTACAAAAAGATATTAACGTTATGTTTTATGTTTCTTAAAAATACAAATTTATTTGAAAATTGTTTTTTTTTTTCTATTTACATAACCATGGGCAATATATAAAAAACTGTTCTGTTTTGTCTTTTTATCTCATTTAAACATTTATAATGTTATTTATTTCAATGATGTATGCTATTCAAAGTTACGAAATCTTTCCACGCCAACCAAATGCTATTTCGAAAATGATGAGCGAGACTCGAAGCGGACGAAAATGACGAGACGAGACTCGAAAGACAAATGGAACGAACACAGCGAGCGAGAAAGGCAGTTAGTTTTGTTAATCTCTAGTATGGAGCCTTTCGAGAAGTAACTTGATTTACCGAAAGTAAAAGAATCTGCAAATTTATATACAGAGCAGTTAGTAGCTATGAGGGCCGTCAAATCCAGTTCCGCGCCTGCAAGTGAAGAAAAGTAGCCAACGTCGCTGTTCACAATAGCGCGCAGTATCATCTTTCTTTTACTGAGAGCATAAATTAATATTTAAAACATATAATGACATATGACACAAGAATTTATGAAAACGATGACCCTCACAACTACACATACCCAACATCTGCGTACAAAATTCCAGTTAACACGCCTAAATCCCTCAGATGTGATTAAAACAATCACTCAAGTGATATATTCTTCCCACTCCTCTATTGTGTGAAGGTAATTCTTATATAGATTGTACATATTGTATTTTAAATGACATCCCCGTATAAAAATCACACGGAATGTTATCTAATTTTTTCTCACAAGAACTCTGCGAATGGTAATAAGTTTCTAACATACGCAGATCTTCGCCTTTCTCCACACTAAGTATGAGGGTTATTTGGAAATTGACGGTCACATAAAAATGCAAACATTTCCTTAGTGTTACTTGTATTTCCCTTCTTCTTTATCTCATCCCATTGGTCAGATCCTCTTCCACTTTTTCTTCTTGTATTCTCCTTATGCTCTTTTTTCCCCTAGTTCTATTTGTATATCCTTGTTCTACTTGTGTTCTCGTTGTATTTCCCTTCTTCTCCTTTTCTTCCTCTCGTTCTCCTTTTGCTCCCTTTTTTCTCCTTCTGTTCCCTTGTTCTCCTTGTTTTCCTTTTGTTTTCTTTTTCTTCTCTTTATTCCTTCTGCCTTTCCCTTGCTATTCTTGTCTCCCCTTGTTATCTCTCTCTTCCATTTCTTCTTCTTGTCTTCCCCCTTTTTTCCTTCTATTTTCATTGTTCTCCGATATTCCACTGGTTCTCCTCGTGTTTCCCATGTTCTGCTTGTATTACCCTTGTTTGCCCTGTATACACATTGTTCTTCTTTTCCATATGTTCTCCTGGTATACACATTTGTCTCCTTAACATCCCTTTATGCTCCTTTCTTACCCTTGTTCTCTTTGTCTTGCCCGTATTATTGTCTTCCCATTGTTTTCTTGTCTACCCTCTGCACTCTTTATTTACCCCTGTCGTCCTTGTCTTCCCATTGATCTCCTTGGTCGCAATTATGATAACTAGAGCACGGATGTTAGAAAAAATGCCTTTTTTAAACTGAGCGAATGTATGAAAGACCTATTAGAGATAAACACGTTTCCACACATTTGGGGACGAAAGACCCAATTTTTATTTTGACTTTTTTGCCTATTTTAGCTCCCGTTACCTATTTTAAGTTTAAATGCCTTTTTTTTAGCCTTTTTACATCATTATTGTACATTTTCTACATTTTAAATACATTTAAAGTAAAGCGCACATAAATTATATCAAAAAACAAAAAAGAACGGTTGTACAAATTAAAAATATAATATATTCACCTCACAAAAATATTTGCTGAGAATCTTATTCTCCAGCAATACATATGTTTCCAAGAAGTTGTAAACTTTTCTCCCCTACCGATTCCATCTTTTATGTCACTTAACAATAATGTTTGCACAGTATAGCTCTCAGTGCTTAGGTCACTTCGGGGTTTACCAGCGAAAGAAAGGGGACGAGGGAAGTATTAAAAGCAAGTCTCCAGGTCCCGTTACTCTTGTCGCTTGCACGTACAAGTCACGCGTACTTTCAAGTCTCTAATCCCTTCTCACATCCCTCTTTTTGAGACAATACACAGTCGGTTTTTCCCTATCTCTGAAAGAAAGTAGATATAGTCCTTCTGAAATAAGTTGTTTTACGTTTACTCTAATTACTTCAGTAGAAGTAGAAAGGTCTTTTTCCACCATGAAAAAAATTCTCTCTGACAGGGGGCTCACTATGACAGTTGACAACTAGAGAAACCATCTTGTTGTGACTTGTAGCCAAGGAAAGTGAGTACTGTATGGGATAGTTTATTAAATACTTGTCTATTTTTTGTCTGTTTTCATGAATAATAAATGCCTATTTCATTGCCTATTTTTACTATTTTAGTGTCTATATACCTGCCTAATTTTACCAAATTAAATGCTTAAACATCCGGGCTTAGTGGTGCTGACAATGATTTGATTAAAATGGTGATAACAATGATCATAAGGATAGTTACGATTTTCAAAATGTAGTAATGGTCAAAGTTACGGTAATGTTGGTGATAGTGACTATGATTTGAATGAATATGATCATGATTGTGGTATTGAACATGATTTTGGTGAAGAAGATAACTATGACTGTTGTGTTATGATTTATTTTATTTTGTAAATTATGATGTACCATTATTACTATTCCACTGCAATAGTAGCAGACAGAAAACTTCATCAAGCTCTTGGGTTTCTTATAAAGCATCTGTTTTCATATCTGCTTGTTAGTGTCCGGTTGTGAATGACTGAATACTTACCGCAACAGCAGAGATAAAGGGGTTGTAGGGTAGAGGTTAAAAAAATGTTGTGCAGTGGTAACAAAGGCTGGACGCTGTATTGCGAAAAAAGGGTCTGCTTAAATAATACATTACATGTCAGCGTTAGAGAACGGATTCGGTTGAGTGCAAAAAACAACAAGGGTGAAATTCAAATCCAGAGAGCTGCGAGGGATATCCATTCCCTTCCAAGCAAGCCCCACCCCTCACTTCTGCTTACCTCACTCATGAAATAAATAAAAACTGGAACATCTCGCAGGGAACGAATCTGCAGGGAAAAATTGTGACCGATGCTAATGTATTCGCCCTAGACTTCATTGATTCTGTCTGCGGGCACAAAAAGTCCTCATTGATATACTACTAGGCTATAATTCTGCCACTATTTAGACCTATATTTTCCAGGGAGAGATCAATGGTAGATTATTCAAAACACTTGTAACTTGAATTTTAACTCTCATGGCCTACTTCATAATATATACCATCATATTATTTTAATTCACATTTTTAAAACATAATATGGTTTTATAATTACACTGTTCACCAATAGACTAGTATTTACTCCAACGGCTTATAGCCAATAGAAAACTGAAGAACAACAATGAAACTTTACTACAGAAAAAAATAATACAATGACAAATTGTTAGAAGAGTGTTTTCGTAGTATGTATGTATGTATGTATGTATGTATGTATGTATGTATGTATGTACGAGGCTCATCCAGAAAGTAAGTTTCCCTATTTTTTTAAAAAAAGAACACACACTTTCAGGAAAAAAATTATTGGCAACAGGTACAGCAAAGTTTCAGCTATTTTTCAACATTGCCACCATCAGAATTGAGACACTTGTCGTATCGTGGGATCAACTTTTGTATCCCTCTGTCGTAGAACTCTGCCGCCTGTGAATGGAACCAGCGTGTGACAGACGCCTTTAGCTCTTCGTCGTTGCCAAAACGCTCACCGGAGGACAGGAATTCCTTGAGGTGCAGGAAAACGTAAAAATCACTGGGAGCAAGATCAGGACTGTAGGGTGGTTGATCAAACAACTCCCAGCCAAATTCCGTCAAAACAGCTGCTGTGCGCCGAGCCGTATGTGGACGAGCATTGTCATGGAGGAGCACAACACCTGCAGTAAGCATTCCACGCCTCTTGTTTTGAATGGTACGTCGCAATTTTCGCAGTGTTTCACAGTAACGGTCGGCGTTCACTGTTTCACCTCTTGGAAGGAAGTCAATGAGCAGAACACCGTGCACATCACTTTCCGTACCGACAGCGTCTGTTTGAATTTCGTCCTGACCGGAGATCCACTATGCCGCCAATGCATTAACTGCTGCTTGGTTTCCGGGGTGAAGTGCGAAATCCAAGTCTCATCGTCCGTGACGATCCTGTCGAGGAACTCGTCGCCATCATCGTGATAACGTTGCAGAAATGTCAGTGCTGCTCCTAAACGTTGCATTTTGTGTTTGGGTGTCAGGTTTTTTGGCACCCACCTGGCACACACTTTTTTGAACAGCAGGTGCTTAGCAACGAGCTAGATACTATAGAGAGGACAAAGACCTCAGAAAGTTGAAGACAATTGAACATTGGTCCGCCATGTTTCGGTTAGTCAAAACAAAGGGGCGTGGCTCGGATGTTGTAGGAAATGACTGTGATGAAGTTAGTATTATTGTGAACTGAGCTACATATTAAGACTATGTTAATAAGTAAAAAGTAAAATACACACAAAACTTTACGTTTTATAACAGCTGTAGACCTATGTTTTATTAGTTTCACTAAATATAGCCCAGATATTAAATGACAAGCTATACTCAATGCAACCAAAGCAAAGCACCTAAAGACGGATGAATTTAATCGGCAGAAAAAAAATAAATAATTTGTTGACTTTGTCACACATTTAATTACCTTACAGCTCTTCTAACCTAATATGAAATTATGTAATTCAGTGTTCACCAGGTGATTTCAAGAGAGACGACGTATGTAACTAGTAGGAGTAAAATAGAAGAAAGGTAGTGGCGAAATTTAAAAAAAAAATATATCCAGTAATGAAGTTATTGAGAAAAATTCATTTGAAATTGGAATTAACACAGAGAACTTTTGAAAACTGCAATTATTAAAACTACAAATAACCTCTTAGCATGCAACATAATAATTAAAGAATGACAATAATAGAAAGTTACTCATGATCATAACTCACCTTATTTATTGAAACGATAAGATACTTACGATTAACATTGTTATCAGAAACAACAGGAGCCACAGCTAGTACACTTCTTTTCGCGTGATGGAGACATCATGTAGTCTAATATAATTTGAAACAAATATTGTCGCGTGATGGAGACATTCTGTAGTCTAATATAATTTGAAACAAACATTGTTCTCACACGTGTCTCGCAACTAGGCAGAGGCTTTTGCATCACACACAATTTGTCATTATTTTGAACAATAATGACAAATTGTGTGTGATGCAAGTGCTAACTTTCCTCTTTGTTAACAAAAAGAGCCCTACGCATTAATAAAAAGAAAATTGGAGTAGGCCCTATAAACACAATAAATACTAAACTCTTGATGGTCAAACTTATTAATACAGATATTTCGCTTATGCTCAGTCCGTCTTATCTTATAATTCTCTGCGGCAATGGTACCTGTATTAAGAGGGTTTAATTATCCAGGAACGAATATTATGATTTACGGTACATTTCATTTAAATCCGAGGGAATGAGACATTTTTGGAAATTTTAAAGTCTTAATTATTACTTTTTCAATTATAAATCAGCTTTTTACAAAACATATAGCGAAATGTTTAAGTTAAATATTCATGTATCTGAAGAATATAATACATGTACAAACTCGTTGCAGTTTACCTTTGATAAGCTATAGACCGCCATGTTTTTTAGGGACGATCCATAGTATTGTTGGCTTCCGCAGGGAGCGCTTATCAGAGGTCTTCAGCCTCTCTATAGTATCTAACTCGTTGGTGCTTAGTAACAATCTCATGTAACAAGGATCGCGATATCTGCGGAAAATGGCTGCTCAGCTCCGTAATCGTGAAGCGACGGTTCTCCATGTGCACTGCCGCACCAGCTCAACATGATCATCATTGATGAGGGACGGTCGCCCACTGCGCTCTTCATCATGGACACTTTGACGACCTTCGGAAAACTGCCTATACCAGCGACGCACCATCTGCTTACTCATGATGTTCGGCCCATAAACCTGACAGAGCTGCCGATGAATTTCAATTGGCGCAATGCTTTGTGCATTAAAGAACTTTATCACCGACCAAACCTCGCAGGCGGCGGGAGAAGTAATAAGAGCTTCCATTTCGGACCACTGCTGCCACGCTACTAGCACCAGGCGGGACCTGTCCGGCTGGCATATTATTCATACGTCATAGATCTGTTACGCATGCGCAATTGACACGGCTAATTGCGTTTACTTTCAAGGGGAAAAAATCGGGAAACTTACTTTCTAGATGCGCCTCGTATGTATGTATGCATGTATGTATGTATGTATGCATATATGTATGTATGTATGTATGTATGTATGTATGCATGCATGTTTAACTTTGTATGTTGGTATGTGTACTTGCATTGTAGTATTTATCTACAGCAGCGTTGTCAAAGCAAGCGCATTTTTCTGACCTTGACGTCGTGCGCGGGCATCAAGTGCCTAGTATGGAAAGAGGAAGGGTTGTGTATATGAATAAGCAGCCTGTTGAATTAAGAAAACAGTAGTGCACAAACTTCAAACGGAACGTGAAATTTTATGTCGTTATTTTTTATGTCTTCTTTCTGTTTAATATTATCTATATTTTCTGTAAAACAAAAGTACTAATACCAATTTCTTAATATTGCACTTGTGTTTTAAATTTTAATAACATAATAAAGAGATAAGAAGGAATATTCACATATAGTCCGTAGCAGTACAACTATACTGTACTAAGTGGATGAAACACATCATTCATAAAGAAAATGATATCCCCCCCCCCCAAAAAAAAAGAGATTGAGTATGGCATGATAAGTTGGAATTGATATTGGTGGTACCTTTAGCCCTATAAAAGTAATCAATAAACTAATAAAAACAATATTAAAGTACAAAGCAAAGTTACCTAGGTGCCGTACATATTTTAAGTGTAACTAATATTCCATAACAAAACTCTTATCTTATTATGCTTTTAAGGTGATATTAGTGAGCAACTTCCTATCATCAGAATATTAAATTATTTTCTCGAAATGTGCTGAAGCTATAGAGCTGACATTTTTACAACACATGACGTGTATCTTTTGCTTATGATGTAACAGTAGTTGCTTTGTTAATTCATTTCCTTACAAACAATTTCCATGCGAATACTTTCAAAATTTTCAATACACTATCTTCAGTAATACGTATATTTACGAAAACATTCTGTAAGGCTACTAAATAAATAGGCCTATATCTCAAAATTTCACTGTTCTATAAAAAATGTTAAGAAAATATTTCTTTCGAACAAAAAAAAAATCAAACTTGTGAAAAATGAACATTAAAATTAAAATTTACATTCTTATAATACACTTATACTTCTCAGACAAATCTAAAAATTAACATGGATACAGTTTTAATAAGTTCTATTTCCTTTAACTATTGAATCAGTGCTGGACATCCCTCAATATAGCTCGATCAAGCGGCATATAATACCTCTTTCGTCTGTCTCTTTCCTTTCCGCTGTAAAGCGCTCAGGCTCTCCTGAGATCTAAAGCGCGCTTGCTCCTATGGGTATCAATTGACATGACTGGTCTACAGGATGGAAGTGATATAACCAAATACCTTACTATAATAATACCGAACAGCTGTATACTAGCAGCATTGACGTCAGTGCGAAATGTCGCGGAGCTGACATCTAACGGAGAGGTGTGGTATTACAAATACAAATATTAACATAGCGGGAATCGGACTATTGTTTAAAACCTGAGGTACTAATGTGGAATAATTTATGAGACACTTAAGAAATGTTGAATAGTATTTAATGTAACATTATTATTTTATATCATAGCTACATATTATGACAAATATTGCATACTTCATATTACTTTCCGTAATTAATTGTAACATATTTTTTATTTGCTTTATTGAGAGAAAATTAATTTTGACATTAAGACTGAATTTAAAATAATGCTTTATATACGCAATGCAAAGATAAAATTGATAGTAATTTGATGCTTGTAATAATTAGTAAAGACATGTGGACAACAATAAAACTTAATTTGATAAAATCTTAAAATTTCCAATACATTTTAACTTCTATTCATTTAACAGGCCTAAATAAAAAAACTCATTTTTATTTTTCTATCAACACACAGACTAAGGCATTAGGCCCACTAAAAATGTTGTTGACTCACGTTTTATGATCCCTCGGAAATCGTAAGTGCGATTTGAAGCAGTTTGTAATGCTGTAATTGTAGCAGTTATAAACAGCACATATACACCCTCACATTTTAACACAGCACTAATTAATAAAACTATTTACTTGTCCAGCAACAATCTACATTATAATAGATTGCAGCTTTCTTCTCGGGCTTCAGCACACCCTGCCGCCAATGTAAGAGCACCTGCCCCTCCTAGCTATCCGGTATTATTATAGTAATGTATTTGATATAACCCTGCACTTTGAAAGGCGGGATAGATTACGTGAAAATATACAAAATGTCTATAATACATATTGCGATAAAGTGCATGGTTAATTAAATAATTGCACCGAAACTTTAAACTCTCTGGCAACGTCGCAGTTCCCAAGATTGTATACGGAGCCATTGAACTCATCCGACGTCAGATGTGAACTAAAGGTTACGTACTGTATAATCAAGCGACTGCTTCGAAGAGAGTTTTTCTCGACCAAATTTAAAATCTCCTCTTTCCTATTTCGTCAGGTCGTTATCGACCCCGATTGCGAAATTTCGGAATTACGCTGCCCGTTTCACGGACCAGCAAGCATACAGCGATGAATCTCTCTGTACTAGGTACTATCTTACCGGATGCGGTTGCGTGCAAGAAGCGGTATAAGTAGCAACAATTTTTAAGTCAATATATTTTGTAAAAGAATGATGCTGAAACTGATCGGGAAGAGAAAAAGGAATTGGTTGGGTCACTGGCTGAGAATAAACTGCCTACTCAGGATGCAATGGAAGGGATGGTGAACGGGAGAAGAGTTCGGGGTAGAGGAATATATCAGATGATAGACGACATTAAGATAATGTGGATCATATGATGAAACAAAGAGGAAGGTAGAAAATAGGAAAGATTGGAGACAGCTGGGTTTGCAGTGAAAGACGTGCCCTTGGGCAGATCACTAAATGAACGAACGAACGAATGAATGAATTGTGTAAACGAGAAAAAAGCGAAACGAATTAATATCACCACGTTTCTTAACGAACGAAAATTAGCTTAAATATGCATTTCCATGACCTGGGACGGTTCCCTTGTGATCTCAAAAACCCAATTAATTTATATTCCCATGACTACAGGGTTGTTTTCGATTTCTGATAACGAATTTGAATGATATCATGTGCGTCAGGAATCACACCGACAGCTGAATTGCGGCGAGAGGTGACAGACCAGTAGTGAGTGATTTCATAATCAGAGTCACGGTGTATCACAGTAGCAATGCCCAAGAAAGTCGAGCCTTTTTGGGAGCGGTACATAACAACCCTTTCCGATGCCAAGTACAGTTACGTGAAAATCATAGGAGCCTGCAAAAAAAGTGGTTTCGTTATTTCCAAGAGAGGCATCTTCTGTGTACTTAATAAGAGTGTCAAAGCTCGGATGCGATTAATTCCAGGGTAGAAAAAGCAAGCAAATCCACTCTCCGTCACAAATCACCGCATCCCACAAGATTATACAAATTAATTCCATTTGAGCTTTACCAATCTGAATAATAATATAACAATAATAATTATTATTTATTTATACTGGCAGTGTTAAGGCCATATGGCCTTCTCTTACGCTCTACCAGGTCACAAAGTATACAAGCAGTGAAAATTTTATAAGAAGTTAAAGAACAGAATACTATCATATTACAAAAAAAAAATAATAATAATAATAATAATAATAATAGCATAATAAATTCGTCACTAAACAACATGAAAATAATATCATAATAGAAAAAAGAAAGTAAAATAAATTGGAGTATAGTAAAAGCAACTTATTTAGTACAAATAGTTAATATAAAGAACGTAAGGAAGAATATAACAAAATAAAATATAATAAAATAATAATAAAAAAAGAAAAGAAATACGAAAATTAAATAAAATTCAGAATAAAAAAGGTATGACAATAAATTGATCTGGTGATCAAGACAACAAAAAAGGAGAAAAGAAAGAAAAGAAATATATATTTTTACGCAACTATCACAGAAACAAGGGCTTATAACTGAAAGGAATATGAATTGAAAAAGTGCAATTTTAGTTTATTTTTGAAACTAGACAATGTCCGACAGTCTCTGACATGTTGTGGTAGAGATTTCCAGAGATGAGCTGCAGAGACGGTGAAAGATGAATAGTAGAAGGATGTTCTGTGTTTGGGAATGGAGAGTGTGATATCTTATTAAGTACACAGAAGATGCCCTTCTTGGAAATAACAAAACCTCGTTTATTGCAGGCTAATTTTCTTTTCACTTAACTGTACTTGGCATTGGAAAGGGTCGTAATGTACCCCTCCCAGAAAGGCTCGATTTTCTTGGGAATTTCTGCTGTGAGTCGCCGTGCACTCTGACTATAAGATCACTCACTACTGGTCTGTCACCTCGCGCCACAGTTCAGCTGTTGCGTGACTCCTGACGCACATGATATTCAAATTCGTTATCAGAGATTGAAGCAACCCTGTATTTCGCAACTTTCGAGCAAATATGAATAATTAAAAATTGATAAAATTTTGACGCATGGAGTCTTTTTAGTGACGTCAATATATATATATATATATATATATATATATATATATATATATATATATATATATATATATATTCAAAGCGATTAACCCTAATGGCACCAAATTTTATACAGATTACAGTATTGTGGGCCTGCCTATGTAGATTACATTTCAAAAATTTTGAATTAAAATTGTGAAAGTTTTAAATATCATGTGTGTCCCCGTATGGCTTCTTGTTGTATCGCATTGATACCAAACATTGAAGAATTTTGCGTTAAACGCAATTTTAATTGCATAGGCCTATATTTTCGTTCGTTTTGCAAATTAATATCCAGTGACTATAATTTTTATCTTTAATTTGTGTACATTAGTAATACTCATTCGTCAGCCATGTGCATTTTACGGCTATTCATATGAACATCTGCGTCCACGAATTCATTATATTAAATACATAACGTGCTGATCGGAATCCATCTGATACCACAAATCTGCTTATCGATACCGCGAAATGAATGTTTCTGCATGACGGGGAGGGGGAAGGAAGCATGACCTTTCAACGCCACGCTGTATTCTAGGGTTAGGGGGTGCGATATAGGTTATAGATGGCGGTTAGAGCATTACGACCCCAATAGATAGTCTGATAGTAGGGATGAAGGGGGTTAAAAGTGAACCATTAAAAGGGTATGTCGCATGCTGTACATCCTATTCTAGCCCAGGAAATGATCCACACGCTCCCTTCCTTTGCTGGTAGAATACTTCCCTTCATGTTCACACATAAAACCAATTCATCCCCATACCCTTTACTCACAATGCAGTGTGTCAGATAAGCTTCATTTTATGGCTTTATCATAAAATCTGATTTTCGTTTTATAGTGCGACTCGACAAAAAATTGTAAATCAAAATTACAGCAATTGATAATGGAATGGGAAAACGCAAAAAAAAAAAAATCGCAAACACAGTGGTTTGTACCACTATATTCAGCAAAGGAACTGCAAGTTTGTGGTCTCATCTCGACTATTGTGTCAATGAAATGTGTGAATGTGCGTTTAGATGTAGTTTAGTTGAATGGTTCAGAGCCATAGTGGGCCAAGCGCCATTTATTAAAAATGGAAAAAACAAGGGTTAAAATTAAGTGATTACCATAATTTAACCAAACATATAGGAAGTACTATAAAGTATGCACATTGAAACTGAAAGATACAGTGGCTCTCAAAATTGATCGCACACTATCATTTAAGCATACAATTTTATGAGATTAATCATTCAGAGACGATTTTACTTAAATAACGTTAATTATTCCAAGGAGAGTATGTGTTTACACATTACAATTACTATTTTTTCCTTCCACCTCTGTTTGAAGATACTGTAAGCACTGCAAAATAATTTTATTAGCTTAAATACACGATCAACTACATCACAAAATTGAACGTACACCTGTTAACATGCCTCGAACTCACCTCTATTACTATCCGGACAAGAGGTTCAGCAGTTGCGTCTTGACCGTCAGTAGGTGTACTACACAGAGTGGACTGTTTATTTCCGTGCGCTAGTTGAAATGGGCAAGAGGAAAGAAACTTCCTTGGAGGAGCGCAAATCAATTATTAATTTGGCTTTAAGAGGGAAATCACGTAGAGAAATAGGTTCAATTTTTGGAAGAACACATTCTACAATTCAAGGGATAGTAAACTGATACATATATAACGGAAGAATACAAAATGAGAGAGGCCGAGGTAGAAAAAAATTACTTAATGAACGAGATGAACGCCAGATACTTTCCACAGTTCGACGTAACCCACGGCTCAGTGCTCCGAAACTGACCTCTGACGTTAATGCAACATTTAGCCAACCTGTATCCATTGAAACGATTCGTCGCACTTTACGAAGAGCGGGTTAACACGGCAAAGTAGCGAGGAAAAAGCCATGGATCACGGAAGCAAATCGACGTAAGAGATTGGACTTTGCGAAAAGGTATGTAAATTGTAGTGAAGAGTTCTGGAAATCAGTCATCTTTAGTGATGAAAATAAATTCAACATTTTTGGTTCGGATGGACGAAATTTCGTATGGCGCAGAGTTAGTACAGAGTTCAAAAAGAAAAATCTCTGCCCAACTGTAAAACATGGTGATGGTTGTTCTATGGTTTGGGGCTGTATGTTTGTTAATAGTGTAGGGAACCTAGCTTTCATAGAGAGCACAATGAACCTGTATGGCTACCTTAACATTTTGAGGAAAAATCTTCAACAAAGTGCGGAGAAAATGGGTTTGGGGTCGTACTATCAATTCCAGCAAGACAACGACCCAAAACATATGGCCCTCAATGTTAAGTTGTGGCTGCTATATAATACCCCAAAATGCTTGAATAAACCATCTCAATCCGATTGAGAATTTGTGGTGGAAATTGTAAAAAAGGGCACAAAAACACTATGTGACAAATAAAAGTCAGTTTAATTAAAAAATGGTCAAATATTTCTACTTCCATCACAAATAAATTAGTACAGTCCATGCCAAAACGACTGAGAGAAGTTATTAAAGCCAAGGGACTGTCTACAAAGTATTGAGTTTATTGTTCTTGTAAATAATGTTATGTTTTTTTTCCTCTGTACCATCAATTATGTGATGTTGAAATAAGATGTGTTTTGTTAAATTTTATTTAATTTAATTAACATTCTAGACAAATTACGTACAAATTATGTTTATTTGGAGAAATGATAATAGACGTTATAATTATATTTGTTTTGTATGTAAATTATAATGCTAATACAATATACAATTTGCTTTATATAAAAAATGTAAGTGTACGATCAATTATGAGGGCCACTGTATGTCAATCTTCATTAAACTATGGTATTTACTTAACTTTAACCCTTGCGTTCTACGGTTTACTAAATGGCGCTTGGCCCACTATGGCTCTGAACCCTTCAGTTGATGTTGTGTGAATGAAGCCTACGTTCATATGAAGCCTAGTTTGTAGTATGAGATAATCTCTATTAAAATAGTGTTGGTAGTTTAAGTTTTCTGCTATCTAGAAAAATGTATCTTCTACAATTTACCTTCCATAGACATATTAATTTAAAGCAATATTTTTTTTTGTTTTTTTTTTTTTGATTCTCCTTTCATACAGATTAAATAAAATGCGGTACAGAAAAGATTTTGCATTTTGATCAATAATAGATAGGCAGGCATTGCGGTCTCTTTGACCGTTTGATCAGAGCGACAGAGTTGCATTACTGAAATAACTCAGAATTGAACATGACAAAGGACAAGTACCCAATTCTGTGGGCAGAAGAGATTTCTCTTCCATTGCTCACGCCGGTAATCGAACCTCGGACCGCTTGGATGGGAAGCGAATATGTTAACCACAGAGCGAAAGCCGCGAACGTTAAGCAATCAATTAAAATACTGCAAAATTGTATGAAAAACAGCAAAAGTTTTTTGGTTCACTTGAAAATGTGAGTTACAATACCGCTACCAATATCTCGTTGTAGTAAATTACCTTGCACTCACATTTCCACATCACAGTAATAGGAATCCTTAAGGAAAATTGCAGGAAAGCTCAAAGAATAAAGGAATGACTCTTCAAACTCTTTTGTAAGAAAGTGACAACTGTATAGGTGTATTATAAAGTCATTAACATAGTTTAAATTAATACATATTACGACTAAAGTCCGAAGGTTTAGCCCCTATTCTAGCACACAATGTGTAGCATAATGTTTTACTGCTGCACCATGCATCAGATACGTTCAGTCAAATCACAAAAACACTTATGCAAAGTAGGGCCTCAAACTCCAAGCAGCCCGGGTAGTCTCAAAATAGGGTCTGGAATTCTCATCTATATTTTTCTTTCCTTAAAACCTTCGGATAATGAGCGACGAACATGGGGAGCGTTTTCATCAGGATTTTTCTGAAATTGAAAGGCGCTACCAGGAAAAATGGAACCAAAATTTTGTGTCAGGCTACTGCTGGACACTCAAAACAGATGTTTCTCAAGCGAAATATAGCCTAAAATCTATTTCACACACATTATAGTTAAATAAATATGATTTTAGGTAAAATTTTGCAAGGTATCAATACTAGAAAAGTTTGAATTACATTCCATAGACTATAATTACTCAAAAATCTTGGGTGATAGAAAAAGTTTGAAAACAGATTTGAAATCAGCAAGAAAAATGCTATAAGAATCACCCATTGTTTACCTTTTAACAAAAAAAGATGTTTAATTTTGTTGACCAGTGTAATCAGAATAGTGGGCCTCGGGATTTGAACTCGGTTCTCCCGAATGCGAGTCCGAGACGATACTGTCTCAATCACTCCACTTGATAAATAAATAAGTATATAAATAAAAATCAAAAGCAAAATTTTTCTCTCTTTCTGTGACAGTAGTTTGGTGCTTGCACTGTTTTATTTTTCGTTATTTCGCATTAAGAAGTTTCTCCATACCACAAAGAAGTCGTTTCTATTTCGTTGCAGTTGTGTCTTCTGGAAACCTAATTACATCATTAAGACTTCGCTTGTTCGTTTCCCTTTTTCCATCCCGCACTTTCACTTGTTTCCGCGTTCCTAAGAGCCTCTAATTTATCGTCTCATGCCAATCCATCTTGCTGACGCCAGAACGTTGTCTCTAATGAATTCCTTTTCATGTGAGAAGACACCAATTCCTGTTCAAGACAACTCCTGATGTTCATTCTATCAGAATATGAAGTAAAATTCGTTACCGGTAATCATGATTTCACCGGATTGGATAACCTCAAATCATAACTGTATTTTTCAAAACTGTTTAAACCATATCTTTCATTTTGCACGGGCTGCCTGAAACTGATCAGTAGACCGCGGGAGTGCGGGCCCTAATACGGCGATTGCAGTAGACTATGCTGACGGGTATAGAGTATGACGCAAGTCTCTCTCGCCTTTATCGTACTGTTCCGTGCATCGAATCCGAAACATTCAGAGTGTGTTTAGCTGTCATACTGAAGAGTTGCGTGTGTGAAATGACATATATCGATAGCCCAGAACCAGACTGTTCCAAGTCCATTTTACTATTTTTTTTTTTCAGAAGAGCTGTTTTAAGCTCCTGACATTCAAAGCTTAATGAAACAATTTGGAATAGCTTCATAGCAACCTTATGAAGAGGAATATTTACAATTTTGTTCGATTCATATATGCAGACAAGAACTGGAACACAATGAAACACAGATTTCTTTCTTATAAAGAGTTGGACTTAGAACAGTCTGGTTCTCAGCCATCGATATCACAATGCCTAAAACAACTCGCTTACGAAGTGCAATACTAAATAATTTAGTGGAACAATTCGGACGCGATATACTTAATCTAAGGAAAAAGTGTTGTATGTGTCGTGTGTAATTTCAGATTATTACGAAATAAGAAGTACTATTTTGAAAGACACTGTAATAGTAAAGCACACAAGGAAAATGTTGAACGCAATTCGAACAAGAACCAATTGAGTTCAAATAGTCGGTCACAATTCAATATAGACTTATGTGACATGTTGGTACACACAAATATTCCATTCAGAATTTTGGCCAACCCTCACTTTAGATAATATCTGAAAAAATACACAAATCAACATATTTCAGGAGAAGCAACAATATGTAAAGAATATTTACTAATTTCGTACCAGAATACTATTGTCAAAATATTAAATTAATTAAGAAAGTATCGGAAACAATTAACAAGGTACCCCAAGGATTGTATCGTGATAAGGTAAATGAAAAATCACATAGTGTAATAAAAAGTATGACTATACAGTGTTGAATAGTTTGATGAAAAAACTTAAGTGACTATATAAATCTTTTCACGTACTTTCCATTAACCTCATGTAATGTCGAAAGAAGATTTTCGTGGAACAAACATATTCTAACTGATACGCGCAGAAGTTTTTGCACATAGTTGTAGGCCTACATTGTAATTCCTTATTGTAAAGAAAAAGATTCCGTCGACATCACATCAATTAGATAAGTATGGAATGTATAATTATTGTATGTATGCAATTCATATACTCAAGACTGTACGCACAGTGAGTTGCTTACCTGAGAGTTTATTACACTCGCCACGGAACGCTCCAGTCATACTTAACTTGACGGTAAAGGGCCCGCACTCCCGCAGTTTACTGATCAGTAAGAAACGTGAAGATGATGACATAATCGTTTCTATTTTCATCTAGCTCCAAGGTAATAGCCTATATCATATATGTAACAGATAACTCATCGTTATGTTAAAATCGGCAGCACTTTGAAGAGGACAACCGTCAGGATCGCCACCCATTCGCCGTAAACGAACACAAGTTGGCAGTACAGTCGCAAATGCAATTAAAATGGAAATTATGACGCAACGCCTTATGTAACAACTAGATGGCAGAGTAGTAAACCTCACAAAAGTTAACGTCAAACCCTATAATGCCGACCTATCTGGGTATATATGATCTAGGGTAATAGCCATTATTGCAATACTCTAGTGCTCATAAAGAACGTGCAATTATTTTGAGATTGAAGTTTCAATGTCACGTTCTTTATTTTAAAGAAATACATTTATGCCTTTGAATAACAACAGAGGGTGCTATTGAGATAATAAATCAGTATAAAACTAAAATAAAAATATAATAAAATTTAAATTTTTTATCAATTTGTATAACAGTTATTTCTAATAAATTTCTTCCGATAAAATTGTTAGGTATTTCTCTTCCATGTTTAAATTTATTGGTAGCAAAATTAAACTCTACCAGTGGCATAAGTGTGAATGGATTTTCCAATCCCACAACTGGAATCTACACCATTAAAATGTCTTATACATCGTCTCAACTAGCTACAGAACTTTGTAATATATTGAATTGCGCAACCAGTATATACTGTAGATATTGAAATTAAATGAACTATTAAACTTTTACTACGTCATACTACTTTTAACCATAAAACGGTACGAAAAGACGTGTTTCAACCAATCATGACTGAGGCCACCGGCGTGGCTCAGTCGGTTAAGGCGCTTGCCTGCCGGTCTTAAGTTGCGCTCAGGCGCGGGTTCGATCCCCGCTTGGGCTGATTACCTGGTTGGGATTTTCCGAGGTTTCCCCCAACCGTAAGGTGAATGCCAGGTAATCTATGGCGAATCCTCGGCCTCATCTCACCAAATATCATCTCGCTATCACCAATCTCATCGACGCTAAATAACCTCGTAATTGATACAGCATTGTTAAATAACCAACTAAAAAAATCATGACTATTTATCGCTAAATTTGATCATTTCCATAACATTTGTTTCTTTGTTTGCCAACATTTCAAACTGCAAGTTCTTTACGGTACCGGTACTATAAAATATGCTTGTGATACTCATTTGTTGTCCCACATAGATAGTCGACTGAAAATTTCAGCTCCATTAAAACATTTGATGAAGCTAACATTAGTGAAAAAGAATTTTAGTAAGTCAATTAATTTTCTATTGTATTGGAGTACTTTCTTACAATCTGTATATACTTTCTTCTAATGGTATAATAATCAATTAAGTCCCACTTGAGATTTGATTTTCTCTAGTTAAATCAAAACCTCTGGTGCAAGGATGCAAAACTGTGCTACTATTGAAGCAGACGTTATAAGCCGGAACACGTAACTCACCCCTTCCCTTCAAGCCACGCGTTATTGTACGGTAGTCGGAGAAGTGGTTCACTGAAACGTCATTGAAGGCTCCGGTTTTGTGGATGGGGGAACGAACTCTTTCCCCATGCTTCCACCCCTCTCTTCCTCACTTCTGTAACCCTGCCCTATTGAAATTGCTGCTGATAGAATTAGTTAATGGTCAACATGAAATGAAAATAGGAAACAATTAAAGTATGACTTTTCAACCTATAAACAATTTTTAAATAAAATGATACAAAATATATTAGTGATATAGATTTCCAGACGTAGCACGATGACTCCGATCAGTGGTGGCGTGAATTCAAATCTATATCATCCATATCAAAATTTCTTATTTGAACTCTCCACTAGCCATTAAAGTTTATATTACGTTGACTGAAACACCCTATGTATATATTTAGGAGCAAAAATGATCAAAAGAGTTCATGATTAATAACAAATGCAGACTAAATATAAATAAAATGAGATATGACTCTAGGACATGTACTACTGCTGCAAATAGAAACAAACCGCAATAATAATGGTTTTATGTAAATATATATTTTGAAGACCGACTGACATTCGGGTTACGATGTTCTTTTTATATTTCTACGAATTTCTAAACGTGCATCCATTTTTATGAGAGTGGAAAATCAATACACGAGAGTGCTTCTCTCTTGCTTTTATTTCACAGACAGTACGATCTTTCTAGTTTAAAATCACTCCGCTAGTGCAGAGTATTTTAAAATCAAGGGCAGACAAACAAGAAAGTGATTTTCGGATTTAAATACTCGGATAAGATTTCCTTCTCTAAAAAGCAGGTTCTGGTTTCTACTATAAAACAGAATGCAAATTAAGAAGTGTAACAAAAAGAACAATTAGGTACGGTATTTAACTTTTATCTACTGAAACATAACTCGAGATTCTTTCAAAAACATTCTAGTATCTTATGTGCTTCAAGGAATAGGCCTAAGTCTAAAGTTAACTTGTCCACAACTAATGTGTAGCTCTAATATAGTCAAAATCTACCAACATACTAACCCATATGCAACCAACCAACACCTCCCCCCAGAGCGACCATTGGTCCTAGCCCCCCCCACTTGCGCAGAAGACTAGTTTTGTCTTACTACTCTACAGAATCCTAGGACGGACCATAGTTGACTATAATTGCTGGGAAACTTTCAGCGTTGAATCTGAGACTCATTTCGTCATTATACGAGTAAGTACACTTCCTCTCTTTATTTATTTATTTATTTACTTGTTCTGGTGTAGTTCAGGCCATCAGGCCTTCTCTTTCGCAACACCAGGAATACAAATACAATAATAGAAATAAACAGAAAAAAATACACTATATACAAAGTAAAGCTACACGAGAAATAAAGAGAGAGAGAGAGAGAGAGCACTATAAACAAAGTAAAGCCACACAAAAATATACACAGGTTGCAGTCACACAAACTTTAATGAGTGATTAAGTATCATAAGTAATTGTATCCTAACTAATTAAGTAACATAAACAAGAAACTTGCAATTTTAATCTAGATTAAGAGAGAAAAAGAAAAAAACCACAAATCAATACTTCTAGCAATACCTAAAAAGCATTAACCAAGATAAAATTTTCCAATTTAATTTTGAATTGTGATAAAGTCAGGCAGTCCCTGACGTCATTAGGTAACGAATTCCAGAGGCGAGGTATTTCTACAGTATAGGAAGATGAGTATAAAGACGTTCTATGATGAGGGATAGAAAGAAGTGCTTGATGTCGATTTCGAAGAGTTTTGAGTAATTGAAAGCGCGATAACAGATAATTCGGAGTAGAAGTATGCATGATTCTGAACCAAAGAGGCAGTGAATGTATTTTTCTTCGTTCCTTCAGACGCACCCATGAAAGTACCTGGAGGGAAGGTGTTATATGATCAAATTTACGAGTATTGCATATGAATTGTATGCACAATTATGAACACATTGTAGTCTCTCAGCTAAGAGTGAACTTACATTAGACAGCATCATCATCTTCGTTTCTTTCCCTTATTTCGGGCTCGCTCCGATGTAGAGTGGGCTGCAGGGCACCATCGAACTTGGACCTCATGGAATGTGGTCATTACTTGCTGGTGGTAGTGCTATGTACCGTGGGTCTCCACTGGGCTCATTGTAACTCATGGGACCGGGCTTGAGGGACCGCTGTGACGTCTACACGGAAAGGTAAAAGGATTCCATAGACTGTAGGGAAGTTCAAAAGGGAATCTGTAGCGGGGGAGGGGCTTAGGGCAATTTTGGGAATTAAAATAGGCCCTACTAATCACATTCACTGTGAAAGTGTAAAACGCAAAAAAAAAAAAAATAAATAAATAAATAAATGTCTCGTGATACCTCCATATTTGGGGTTCTAATTCAATCTGAATATGAGGAATTAAATTGCGAACAGCGCTTTCCGCTAGGGCTAGAGTTCATTTCTACGTCTTACCTCCCTTGTAGGCTACTAGGTGACCATTTTGTTTGTGGAACGTAAACACGATCTTAAGTTATTACTCTGTATAGAGAGAAAAAACATTATGACTAGAATAAGAGAGCGAATGTACTGCACAGGTGACGTAACAGCGGCGCGCTGTGTAGTACAAGCGACGCAGTTCCACAAACAGAATGGTCGGATAATAGACCTACATCCTTTTGTTATGCACACCGAAATCATCTGCCAACATTTACAGAGCCACACAACGTTCAATGTGTACTCTTTCACTGACTTGTCTCACTAATTCTTTATTTCTAATTCCCTGCTCTTGAATCATTTTTGAGATATCATTTCTCTCGCTTAAAAATAGTAAACTAGCGGAAAATTATCTGCACTATATAAGCGTCTACCCTTATATTACATCAAAATCACATACAAGGTTGCTGTGATACCGATTATATTCAAAGCTTAAAGTTAGATCATTGTTCCATTTTTTCTAAACAACAGTTAAAACCGCTGAAATTACCGTTTTAGAAAAAAAAGTATAAACGTAACGAAGGTAATTAGTCATTGAATCTGTCATTTGAGAAACCACATACGTCTTTTACTATGTGTTTTGACAAAACTGCACAAAAAAAACTCTCTGCAGCTGATAAATAGTGGATCTGCGTTCTTGTCTTTTTAGTGAGAGTATTTTATTTGAATTGCAATATTTATAGACATTTTAATCAACGTTAAATTATATTTTGGAGCGCCAGGGTACCCTGAAGTTCTTGGACAAGTGTTATTTCTAAAATAAAAGAAACGTTTTTAGTAAAAATTATAATTATTTGTATTTTTTGTGTAAATGAATGAGAGCAAAAGCTATTTAGATATAGGTTTAGTACAAAATGTATTCTCTCCTTCATATAACAAAATGAAAAGAAAAATTCTATAAATTTTAAAGTGTAAACACACATATCTTATTGGAGCTCCAAAATATAACTTCTCAGAAGCACTATCTCTGTTACTACGAGGCCAGAAGAACATATCTCCATAAAATCTTTTCATTTAATCCTCTTCAAGAAAATACTGTCACTGACATCATCACTTAAAATACAGTGGACATAATATTTACTTTCTCCTAAAGATGTTCCAATACATGTATTAAGATCGGAAACACAATAAACTCATTTTGGCCAAAAATGGACTTATGTGGTTTTTCAAATAACCGATGCAATTTTCCGTTTAGGTTAGAAGGATTTATGTCATGTATTTTTAACAGTTAAAGTTAAATTTCTTCCTCAGAAAAGAAATGATTGTCATTGCTTATTATCCGGGCTGTAAGTTTAAAATAGGTTATCTATGTTTCTCCGTTAAGAAATTCGTGTGACCTACATTCTGACAGCCCCGCTTGTGGAGACAAACGCATGATTCCATTTGAACGTGAATATTTGTTTCTGGAATCGATCTTATGTCGTGTTTTGTGCACTTTTCTCTTCTCAATCTCCGTCACAGATTCATGTCAAGCGACTTGTCGACAAAGCCATTTCCTGCATAAATTTATCTTCTTGTCTAGCAGAATAAAGAAAGACTTTGCCAAATGTTTTAAAACTTCAAAATATTTCCATCTGAAAGTTGTTTTGTTCAAAGAGACATTTTTTAAATCCTCTATAGGGGAACTTTTATATACGAAAATAAGTAATATCCGCAACGAGAAAAATGTTGACAATAACAAAATTATACTATATCTTGGAAACATTGGAAAATACTTTCCTCTTTAACAAATCCATCCACTCATCAAGTAGTAGGCCTATACTTGTCCCTCCATTCGTATATCAACTCGCTAGTAATTCCTTTAGAAATCTATTCATCCATATTCCATTCATCCATCCATCCAAACATCCATCTATTCATTCATCAATCTGCATACCTATCCATGAACCCAACAATTCATCTATCCCTCAATCCAATCACCCATACAACCGACCGACAATCCATCGATCCACCCATCCATCCAGCCATCCATCCACCCATCCATCCATCCATCCATCCATCCATCCAATGAGATATTACTTCCGCTTGATTGTTTATCTTTCATTCATTTATCCATTCATCCATAAAATAAATAAATAAATAAATAATTAAAATAAATAAATAAATAAATCAATCAATCAAACAATCAATTAATCAATCAACCCATTCAAAGTCCAATCCGTTCGCATTTTCATCCATTCGCTTTATCTCTCTTTCATCCATCCAGCCATCCATCCTCATCAATTCAAAGAGATATTACTTCCGCTGGCTCGTTTACCTTCCATTCATTTATTCATCCATCTACTCATCAACCCTTCAATAAATAAATAAATAGATAATCAATAGATAAGTGGATAAATATATATATATAAGTATATATAAATAAATATATATAAATATATAAATAAATAAATAAACCCTCCATCGTCCATCCGTTCGCACATTCAATCACCCTCCCCACCTCCACTTCGCCTATCCATGCATCCATCTATCCATCCATCCATCCATCAGCTTCACTTCCCCTTCATCAATCCATTCTTCTATTCAACCAGCCAGCCAGCCAGCCAGCCAGCCAGCCAGCCCAACCAACCAACCAACCAACCAACCAACCAACCAACCAACCAACCAACCATCCATCCATCCACTCACCCACCCATTCATCCATTCACCTATATATCCATCCATCCACTCGTCCATCCATCTACCCACCCACCCATCAATCCACCCACCATCCATCCGTTCGCACATTCATCCATTCGCTTCATTTCTCTTTCATCCATCCATCCAACCTCATCAATTCAAAGAGATATTACTTCCGCTGGCTCGTTTATCTTCCATTCATTTATCCATCCATCTATTCATCAACCCTTAAATAAATAAATAAATAAATAAATAAATAAATAAATAAATAAATAAATAAATCCCCCAGTGCCCAGTCCGTTCGCTCATTCATTCACCCTCCCTCCCTCCCAACCCCACCTCCACTTTGTCTATCCATCCATCTATCAGCTTCACTTCTCCTTCATCCATCCATCCTTCCAACCATTCACCCAACCACCCACACATCCATACATCCACCTACCCAGCCACCCAAACATCCATCCATCCATACACCCATCCATCTATCCACTCACCCACCCACCCACCCCCAAACACCCAAACATCCATCCATCCGTACACCCATCCATCTATCCACTCACCCATCCACCCACCCATCCATCCATTCACACATATATCCATCCATCCACCCACCCACCCATCCATCCACTCATCCACTCACCCCTCTACCCATCCATTCATTCATCCACTCACCCATCCATCCATCCATCCATCCATCCATCCATCCATCCATCCATCCACGAATAACTGACCGTCCTACGCAACTGGCGCAATCATATCACATGACAATTTATCTTGAGCGCAAAGTAAGAAACTTCCGAAAGGAGAACATACCGGACATCAACACAATCCGTCTAATAGTTTAGGAGAAAAAAATGGATGCTAAAAACACATATTGCCAGGAAAATCTGAAAATCGATGTTTTGTAGCATCACAGTAATTTCTCTACATGTTTCGCATGAAGAGAAAATAAGAAGTGAAACACTGTTCAGAGTCTCTGTTGTAAATCACGCTATTTTACGTACTTGCACATGCACACTTTGCAAACACGAAATTAACTTTCTGGGGTTATTAAGAATTCAAAGTGTCGGCCGTAAAGGAAATCTCACGAAACAGACTTCCCAGGCGAGACAGAAGGTTAACGTGTCCAGAACGAATATCACATGCAGCACACCTTGCGACTAATGGGATGTAAATTGGAACAGACATAAATTTCATTTCGAACGACCTAATCCTATTCAGTGAGTGTGATTCTTTAACGACGTTTAGGAAATGGAGGACGTTCATGTAATCACATTAAGCTCGGGAAAGGGAACATAATAATACCACGCACAGACTTCACTATATTAGTACGAGAACAAGGCTATCAAAATGTAGTCCTAGCATAAGAACAGAGAAGCATGCGAGGAATGGAGTTATATAAAAGTCACGGAAGATTTCAGAATCATCTAACATAAAGAAGTGATTATATGTAATTTGTGAGGTTCAGTTCAAAATGACTTGTGTTATTAATTAAAAACAAATTTCACAACGTACAAAAACCTGCTTTCAATATTAATTATACTATGGTGAACACATAATTTAATAAAAATTAATATAAAAACTTCATATTATACTATTCAGCTTTTAAACAACAAGTGTTGTAGAATTTACATTAACAATTGGAGGTATTATATTTCCATATATTCAACGACATGTCACAATATGATGACAAAATTTAATAACACAGCAGTTACAAAGAACAAATTATTATCGTTTCAGAGAATAACACATTACATTACATTACATACATACATACATACATACATACACACATGCACTCATGCATACATACATGCATACACACATGCACACATACATACATACATACATACATACATACATACATACATACATACATACGCCCATGGGCAGGTCTTTCACTGCAAACACAAAACTCTCCAATCTTTCCTATTTTTTGCCGTCCTCTTAATCTTTGCATAATATGATCCATATATCTTAATGTCATCTATCATCTGATATCTTCTTCTGCCGCGAACTCTTCTCCCGTTCACCATTCCAGTGCATCCTTCAGTAGGCAGTTTCTTCTCTGCCAGTGATACAACCAAATCCTTTTTCTCTTTCTGATCAGGTCAGCATCATTATTTCTTCATCCATTCTTTACAACACAGCTTCATTTCTTATTCTGTCCGTCCATTTCACACGTTCCATTCTTCTCTATACACACATTATTTTCAAATATTTCTAATCGCTTCTCTTCTATTCGTAGTAATGTCCATGTTTCTGTCCTATACAATGCCACATTCTACACAAAGCACTCTTTCTTAGTTTTTTAAGGAGAAGAACTTACCACGCATTGCATTGACTTGGTAATGCATTCAGTATGTCATGTCAGTATTGCATCTCGAAGATGTCTTCGTCCAGGAAGTGATTAAAAGGACAGGCCCAGTTTCTTGGCCTTTACGTTCTCCTTGCTTCTTCACGCCCGACGTTTTTTATAGGGAACTTCACAGATACCATCATAAATGAGAGAAACTTCCAGAACGCAAGATGGAAGCATGGTTCGCTATTGTAAAGAATATGGCTCCCGTCACTTCGATCTCGTTATGAATATAAAAAGGCTACGAATACAGTATTCCCCATGCCCAAGTTTATTTCTGGTGATTATCAGTGAAATGACAGAATTCTAGTTATCAATATAGTTAACATACCTACTTTCATGTGTTAAAGGAAACTAATTTGCAATTACCTAGTTGCCTAGTTTATTTTAACACATGTTATCATTATGATGTACCGAAGTCATATGATATTTCCGTGCAGGAATTCTGCGTTACCATATGATGAAAGATGGATAGAACAGAAAAAAATTCTCTTCAGCAGCGGGACTCCAACCCGGGTTTTCAGCTCTACGTTCTGTCACTTTATCCACTAAGCCACACCGGATTCCAGTTCGGTTCCAGATCGAATCCCCTCTGTTTAAGTTCTATCTCTCAGTTTTCCATTTGGTGGCCTACTCTCATGTACTCTGGTACCAAAGGGAAAACTGAGCGGTAGAACTTAAACTGATGGGATTCGATCCGGCATCGGAACTGTTATCTGGTGTGGCTTAGTGGATAAAGCGTCAGCACGTAGAGCTGAAAACCTGGGTTCGAGATCCGAGACCGATGAGAATTTTTCTCTGTTCTATCCATCTTTCATTAACACATGTTGTTACTGTTGTTTAGTCAAATGTCCGAAAGCACGTCTGAAGTTTAGAAGTGATAACAAGAAGGCACCAATATGAAGGAACTAGGAAAGGAGATAATGGGGTAGGGTGGCCAGTTCTTTTCCTCCTCCATTGCATACATCACCGACTAGTTGCATATTACACTAGTCAGACTTCAGATGCACACAAACAATTGCTCTTCCTCTGACACATATCGTCGAGTAAGATAAACTGCGTGATAATAGATGTAGGCCTACATATCATCCAGAACCTCAATCAGAGGAATTTAACATATGAAAATGGTTATATTAACTGTATACTTAAGATTTTAATGTTCTTTTAAAATAAGAGAAATTTATTATATTGTATTAATAAAATTCATACATAAAAATTGAAATAATTTTGAATTTTATTCTCATAATTATGAAAGAAAACGTATAAATTCCTTAAGATTGTGTGAACCAAAATGCAACACTGCTACAGTATTTAATCATAGTAGTAATTTAGGCCCAAGAATATATAACAAATTTATATTTAAATTTCCCAATCTTGTCAATTCTAACAGTTCTAGCATTAAATTTAAAAAGTTCTGTATGGATTTTATAAAGAATTAAAAAATTGTAAATTTAAATTTAAATATATATATATATATATATATATATATTATTGCGTAGTATACATAAGACAAATCGTATTATATAGTTCTTAATTTCAATTGAGGAATCCGCCCCTGATCACGAATTCTACTCCCTCAGGCACGAATTGAAGTTTTTCTGTGTATATTATATTTTATGTTACAATTATTAGCAAAATGAATAAATAGGCAGACAGACAGACAGACAGAGATAGATAGACAGACAGACAGACAGACAGACAGACAGACAGACAGACAGACAGACAGACAGACAGACAGACAGACAGATAGATAGATAGATAGATAGATAGATAGATAGATAGATAGATAGATAGATAGATAGATAGATAGATAGATAAAAGTGATATAAGTTGTGTAGTCCTAATCAAGATGACATAATTCTTTTAGGGCTCTGGGTCTGCCTTTTCTCATTTAAAACAATGTGTTCCTCAATAAAATATATTCATGTCACATTTACAATTCCTGAAATTTCAGAAACGTAATTCATTTACACCCTATATAGCATATTATATAAAATTATATTTGTTTTTACCACTTGGCATCTCACATTCCTTCTCAATTTTCAATGACATAATATCTCTTTAAAGCTCATTTTTGGCTGAATTATTTTCGAATTTGAAGACGGATAAACAGTTCAGGATATAATATTAATGTGAAGCTGACAAACCCTTTAGTACAAACATTTTTTACACAGAAATTGGAAATAGTTTGAACTGCTGCTCAGTATTGTATTGAGTTTGGAGAAGTGTTGGAATGGAGCTTTGGAGAAAGCAGCGGAGCTGAACAGGCATTCCTATCACGTAAAACTCACACACACAACATGGCGGTTGCTATTGCAATGATCTGCGTGTTATAACAGCATCGTAAAAATACGAAACCGATCACACAATGCGCATTCAGCGTGTAATCTGAGGCAACAGCAGCCGAATCGAAGCTCAAATTCAAATCGTACACAAGAGAGATGAGATCGACATCAAAAATAAATCAGCAGGAGGGAATAAAAGAAAACAAAGAAGAGCTGAAAATAGAGACGCAGAGGTACACGTTAATGGGCGACCAGACGGAGCTCTGTACAACTGCTGTGCATAGTCGGAAGGTGAGCGGCTTTGATAATGGTAGTGGCGATGAAGGAAAGTAGTGAAGGAGAGGGTCTAATGAAAGTAAAAGAGCAAGAAAGATGGAAAGAAAGAACGCGAAAAAGATGACGCTACATAAAGAATTTAAAATTAATACGAATGACGAACATGTAAAACAAAAAATGTAAATCGAAAAAAGTGGGGAAGAATTATGGAATGCTTAGGGTGAGTGACGGTATTAATTCAAAAAATGGGTTAGGCCTACAACTGACCATACATCTGTTAGATTGATACATGTGTGAGATTGATTCACAAAGAACTGGAAATTTGGACAATTCAAGAGTACATCTCGAATCAAGCCTTCTGCACGTACACCAAGTCGTACAGCAGCAGCACTAATTTCTTCCCTGGGTAACTACAACCCTACTTTAGATGAACACAAAAGACCTAAGAGCGTACTCCACCCTCTAGCTTGGAACAACAACATACAAGACGAATATCAACTTCAACACTTAACAACCACATGACTCTATAGACAGACATAAGTATACTAATGCACTAATAATGTTATTTCTCTGTTTCAGGGTTATCACGTTATTGGCTGCGTAGATGCATTGTACTTTCTTGTATATAATTTTTATGTATTTTTAATGTGTTTACATTTTCAATAATGATTAAAAGACAACCTCCCACCTCAACATATACAGACCCCACTGAAGCCAATTGGCTTGTCGTCAACACGACACCTCATTCCGCTGAAGGTTTTCCCGTGGTTTCCCTTGAGTAATAAGACAAATGTCGGGATGAGCCCGAAAAGAAATGGGCCACGAACCACTTCCCTTCCCCCACTCTTTTCTCTTCTACTATCACAAAGAACTTGCTAATTTCTTAGATATCCTATAATATGATAATCGGGTAGCTCACAAGTAAACCTTCAGGTGGGGTAAGAAAACAAAGACTTACCTTTATTACCATTCGATTAAGCATTAAAAGCAATGCACAATACGTAAATTTTACAACTCGAACGCAATGAACACCAGAGATCGCGACCAATTAAAATCAAGTTGACATGGGCTACTTAGATTGCAAACAACTATACCACGCAGCAATGCTAGACGCGAGAGCGAAGACAGTACTGCTATAGTCGCGCTGTCAGCTAGTTTGTACCTTGCAGTTTATTGTGTAATGTTATGTGCAGTGAGCTGAAGAAGATGAACCCAGTGAATATAATGATTAAAATTCTGGATAAACTAAATGAAGGGGGTTATAAGGAGACAGTGAAATGTCGCGGAAGGAACTTGATATTGTTGTATAAGAGTTATGAATCGGAAGCAGTTGAAGAAAGTCATACTCTGGACAATGGTAAAAATGAACCATGAAATGATGACAATGTCATGCCTCATGTACGAGAATGGGAGACTGAAAAAACAAATACTACGTCAGAAGAGGAATTAAGTACTTCACAAAGTTTCGGTTCTCAATACGCTCCGTCCCCTCCCAAAACTTCCCGAATAATTGACTTTCAAGAAAAATGTAAAGTAGCAGAGTATTGGATTCTGTCAGGTATACCGACAAACATAAAGAAAAAGTTTAACCTTAGGTCATGGAGCAGTATGAAGCATAAATTCACTTGGTTAACACACGAAAGTCAACTGTCAAAAGATTGCAACTCATAAATCGTATTTGGTGGTATGATTTTGGACAGTTTGGACATGTACAATGTTTAAGTGTTCAAGTGTTTAATACAGACGAATGTGGGTTCCATAAGGAAATGCCTTTCGGCAGAACATTAGAGCGTCAAGGAACCAGTAAAGTGTATGGTGTCGTGCAATCCAAGGGGGCAACTAACTACACATTCCTACACTATAACGCCGGTGGTTTCTAAAGCTGGAAAACTGATGCCAACGTTACTACTTATTCTCCAAGAACCGAAAGATATAAGTCAAAGAGTTGCGGAACGCATTTTCCAAAGTGACAACATTGTAGTAAAATGGACTTCGTCGGGAATAATGACCAAAAAATATGGATACAATTCTTACGAGAAATATTCCTTCCTAATCCTGCAACTTGCATTCTTCTGCTGTTGGACTCGTATGGTGTCCACTGCGACGAAAATACAATTAAGCAGCTGTTAGAAGAAGGGGACTATGGTCTTGAAAAACTAGTAGTTAAAATCATACCGCCAAATACGACTTATGAGTTGCAATCTTTGGACAGGTACTTTTTTCGAATGTGTAAGCATATGATTTGACACAGTTCTCATAATGTAGATTTTGATGATTCATCTGATACATTACAACAACGCAACAATAGATTGAAACTACAGTCACTTGCTTAACAGAAGTTTCCTTCTCCACGATTCCAACAGGCGCATGGGTATGGTTGGGTGTTAGCTGGATTGGGATCCAGAAGTGGACAACGTTTTAAAAACACTACAGAGTACTGTAACCGAAATGTACAAGGAATATGTACGATTTGTGCAAAATCAGCCTGTATAAAGTGCGGGTGGTGTACTGACAATTTGTGTTTCCAACATTTTGCATTAGCTATCACTGTTGTGCGACATATGTTTCCGGATAAAAACAAATCAGATTCTGGAATACGATGCGTTAAGTAACATGATGACCACATCATCGTTTTCCTTCTTATGCATTAATCGCTAGTTGAAGGTGTGTTTTCTTGCTGTTTGAAGCCTCGTGCTCTGCGTTGTGTATCGCACTTAATAATTGCAGTCGAGTTACGAAATTTTAGGATTATTCATATTTTATTATGCTGATTCCAAAAATATAAGTTTCATTTTCATTGTTTTTTACCTCTGGTGAAGGTTTACTTGTCAGTTGGTAGAGCAGCTGGCTACGGACTGGAAGGTCCGGGGTTCGATCCCAGGTGGTAACAGGATTTTTTCTCGTTGCCAAACTTTCAGAACGGCCCCAAGGTTCACTCAGCCTTCTATAAAATTGAGTACTGGGTCTTTCCCGGGGGTAAAAGGCGGTCAGAGCGTGGTGCCGACCACACCACCTCATTCTAGTGCCGAGGTCATGGAAAGCATGGGGCTCTACCTCCATGCCCCCCCAAGTGCCTTCATGGCATGTTACGGGGACACCTTAGGGGAAAATAAATATATTGTAAGCTCACAGGGCTAACGGCTTCGAAGCTGGGTACCTGGTTCTAATGAAGTGCATTGGTAGCAATTTAAAACATGGGGGCATGAGATAGTTACTCTGGCTGCCATAATAAATTCACTTCAATTAAATTTCCCAATGTAAAAAAAAACTGACCAGATATACGCACAATAATATTGATCTTTTAGTGTGCTATGCAAAGACATTTCGCTAGTCTGCGCTACGAGCGTGCTAAACTAGCCCCGGCTATAGAGTGATTACTTGTACAGGATTTATATAATCATATCATATATCGCTAATACTGATTTATGAATACGAAAAACGTTAGTTCGCTGATCATCCACCGGAAGCCCGCGCTAAGAATGTCTATGAATATGGCCCTTAGATATTGATCATTTGTAGCGTTTCCTATAGAATGTACACGTTTCAAAATTTGTAATTGTGACCAGGTTTTACAACAAGACAAGTAAATAAAAATATGGTGCATAATGGCGCTAATACCTGCAGTGAAGGTAATAACGCAACTTATTTTTTTTAGAAGAAAGAAAGTTGTTTATAAGCAAAAGTGGCAAATGTAACATTATGTTATAGAATTAAACACCTATAAATGATTATGGACAAAAAAAGCCTCAATACTCAGTACCACATAACTTGAAAGAATTCAATCAAGGTCGCTGTCATTGAGTGGTGCACAACCATTTTCACATAGTGAAAACTCCAGTTTTCTTTGTGCTACTCATGTCGCAGGTTTCGTGGTACCCAAGTCCGGTCGATTATTCTTAATTTAGAGAAGATTTAACTAACCGCCACACAACCCCCACAGGTGATTAAACAAACTACCTATTTTCCATTTTCTTTAACGACGAAAGGTTTACCTCCAAATATGAATAATTATCACTTAGTAATACATAATATTTGATGTAATGAATTAACAAATTATTATCATAATTGCCCACATGTAACACCTTCCACATAAATTAAATATTTAGGAATTATTATAGACCAGCATTCACGTTGGGATAAACAAATCGATTTCATGTGTACAAGTATAAGAAAGACTATTTATAAATTCATAATACTACGATATTTTATCACTAAGGAGGCATTGAGAATAATATTTCTACCTTTGGTACAATCATTAATACAATATGGTATAATAAATTGGGGTGAAGTAGCATCATCTGTACTTAATCCATTAATTTTGGCTGACCTAGTTGCGAAGCATCCCTTATAAACCCAGCCCTACAAATTGTTTTAATGCTAAAGTCAATACATATAACCTAGTGCAGTACATATGATCTCAAATAATGATTCCACAATTGAATGGAGTGACAAATCATTGAGACCAATGCTCGCACTATAAACACCCGACTAATGAAAGTGTATTTGGTCTATTATGAAGTTTAAAGAGGAATCACATGGTGTTTCATCATGTTGTTTCAATGTTCACAATTTCATAATTTGAAACGTAAGACCTACACAACATTTTTAGTCACAATTTTCTCATATATAATTTTAATACCTGTACTTACTTACTTACAAATGGCTTTTAAGGAACCCGAAGGTTCATTGCCGCCCTCACATAAGCCCGCCATCGACCCCTATCCTGTGCAAGATTAATCCAGTCTCTATCATCATACCCCACCTCTCTCAAATCCATTTTAATATTATCCTCCCATCTACGTCTCGGCCTCCCTAAAGGTCTTTTTCCCTCCGGTCTCCCAACTAACACTCATTATGCATTTCTGGATTTGCCCATACGTGCTACATGCCCTGCCCATCTCAAACGTCTGGATTTAATGTTCCTAATTATGTTAGGTGAAGAATACAATGCGTGCAGTTCTGTGTTGTGTAACTTTCTCCATTCTCCTGTAACTTCATCCCTCTCAGCCCCAAATATTTTCCTAAGCACCTTATTCTCAAACATCCTTAACCTATGTTCCTCTCTCAGAGTGAGAGTCCAAGTTTCACAACCATACAGAAGAACCGGTAATATAACTGTTTTATAAATTCTAACTTTCAGATTTTTGGACAGCAGACTGGATGATAAGAGCTTCTCAACCGAATAATAACACGCATTTCCCATATTTATTCTGCGTTTAATTTCCTCCCGAGTGTCATTTATATTTGTTACTGTTGCTCCAAGATATTTGAATTTTTCCACCTCTTCGAAGGATAAATCTCCAATTTTTATATTTCCATTTCGTACAATAATCTGGTCACGTGACACAATCATATACTTTGTCTTTTCGGGATTTACTTCCAAACCGACCGCTTTACTTACTTCAAGTAAAATTTCCGTGTTTTCCCTAATCGTTTGTGTATTTTCTCAGGTCCTTAGGTTGCGGATAGAGGAGACGGCCTCCAGATATGGAGGGTAGCTGCGAATATACTGAATAAGCAGTCGTGGACAGGCGATAAAGGGTGGTCCTCCAGCTTGGAGGTTGGGCGAAGGGCTAACAACCCATCACCGTAAAAAAACAGCTTGTTACGAATCCGTACAATTTTAATACCTGTACTCATTTAAATTTAAGATTCTTAATTATCATAGAGTTAATCATGTAAATAGTTGATACAAGATTGTAAGTTTTAATTATCTGGTACGCACTCCACAGCAAACATATGAACAATTGTATAAGATATTGTAAGTGAAATGCCTGATGATGCTCAAGGGCGAAAACGTTTACATTCCAATTTCATAATATGCAATGATCATTTACATCTGTAAGTGTTATTGATTTTAAACTGTGATATGTCAATTAGACTGAACTCTAAATAAAATAGCATTATATTATATTAAATTGCACAAGAATAGCCGAAGAGAATTCTCCTTAGCCTGCAGTATACCACAATCTCAGTGGAGCTCTTGCGTTGGAAGCAATTTGTTATCATCTGAGCCAGCACTCAGCCTTCGCGTAGGACTAATTTTACACAGGAAAATGTCTTTACGAATTAATAAAATTACTCGAGTTTGGGAAATAGGCCTACGAATATATCGCGAGAGAGATGGTATCACGAGGGGTTAGTAATAAAGTCTGGGGAAACAATTATCAATCACAATTTAAGTTCAGAAATAAATCAAAGTCCTTAACGAGGACTCGTTCAAGAAACCAGTTCTCCAATTCCGTATCTTTAGTCCCAGTTCTTAATTGCCGACATCATTAGCGAATTAACTTTACGCCCTTAATTGAGATATCCCCTGCAAATTTTACAGGATGTGTTATGCAATAGAAGTGTTGTGTTAATTTCGATAAAGTCTCCGTTCTTGAAAGCAAAAGAGGAAAGTTAATATCTTATATTAATTTATACACTAATTAAAGTAGGTATTTAAGAAATGTCTTCCATCTTGGCTCTGTGATAATATGCGCACGTCTCATCCAATAGATTTATGCTTTGATTCATGGCGTGGGCAATGGGGCAGGTTTATCTTCCTTGCACTGGATTCGATGCTTCTCCCTTGTCATGTGCTGTCTGCGTTGTTTCGGCGGTGACCGCGTGCCGTGCTTACCACACGACCATGGAGGCCCGCAATGTGTACCTGTCTAATGTTGATAAAAAATACAGGGACATCATTTTATTTTTACTTCAATTTTTATTGTACCTGAGTTTTTTAATGTACTTCACTCCCACCCCCTCTACTAGTAAACTTCCAACCGTTCTCCACACACAACCAAGCGTATATATACAGTCAAAGTCGCTTTACGGTTTTAGTAAACACAAACAGTACTGAAATAGTGAGTATAGTACGTTCCATAAATATGTTCGTGTTTCCTGTGACGAAAGAACTTTCAATATTGAATCATGTTCTCGTACAGGTACTGTTGTCCGTTTGCATACCGGTTCCCCCACCCACTTCTGCTTCCGCTCTGCAAAGATTAGTGGCTGGGCTGTCTTAGCTCTTTTATGAAAATATTAGTTTCTGTTAGGAATTGGACATCTACGTAATATTATACAACTGTTTAAAGTAACTTAAGTGAAAGGGCCTCGTTAATTAATTAACTGTCACGTGATTATCCCTCTTTCTACGACCCTGCGACAAAACCACTTGGACGGACAGTAGTTAGTATGTCTGAGTAATTTTATCTTTTCGGATCGAGCAGAAGTGAAGATTAAATTTAAGTACGAAAGGTAATTTTTTATAGGGCAGGTACAGAATTATTTCGACATGAGTTACTAGTACGAAGGACAAAACTGGTAATTGGAATTAGATGCAATAGTCTGTAGTACGATAATATGCACAAAAGAACAGAAGCCTGTATCGAAATGAACGGCCACCATTTTCAAAATTGTGTTTAAATATCCATATTATGATTATTTTTCAATTTAACTTCATTCTCTATATTGTATGCTAATATGCTGTAGACAGTATAATATACAATTCATAATGAATACGTTCGAATGGATAGCTCAGTTCGTAAGTAAAAACACTTATTGTTAATACAATATTGTGTTTTGATTAAAGAAAAATTTAATGAAACTTATCAAACTCAAAATCGCGATATTTCCTAGTTTACATAAATGGATGAACTACTTTTCTTTCCTCCTATACCTAGTAAGGTGATCTGTTTGTATTTTACGCCAGTATCATCGAACTCCAGTCGTGGAAAGGTGTTAGCAAATGGTATTTCTGGTTTTCAATCGTTAATCCAAAGGTATGGCCAGGTTAATATTATAAATGTAGGTAAAAATAAAATAATGTTCCTGTATATCCTCCTTTACGCCAGACTGTAGGAGTCTAGGCCTACTGTAAGTCGGCGTGTCCTATGTGATTGCCGTCTTTATCCCCGAGGAAATACCCCTGGTAGTCTTTTGTCGTGGATAATGAATATGTTCCAAGTAAGAAGGTTATATTCCAATGATATCAAGAATTTTCTCCCCTGATCTAATACATATAATAAATATATGTAAGAAGGCACTCTCTATTCTCCATTGGATTAAAAGATAGTATCACTATCCATCTAAATAAAAAAACAGACTCCTGAACAAGCACTTATTTTAACTCACTTTAATTATAGTGCCATTTTATTCAATGATCCCAGAGTCGATTCCTCCTAGACACTTACAGAGGTGTGGATATGTGACGGAGAAACGTGTGAGAAAGTTTGATGACAATCTTGCAACAATGTTGCATGTTGGAAACAGTGTGTGTGTTAGAGAAGAGTATGAAAAATCAGTCTATATAAAATGATTTTACTGTTCAATGGCTCTTTGTTCCAACCATTTCATTTCGAATTCCACTATCATAGGCCTATTTAAGGTGAGTCACAAACTTAATACATATTTAAAATTCAAATTTATTTTGTATTTCAGCCAGAGTACCTATTCTATTAATATGAGTTAATAGAAAAATAAAAAAGGCTAGAGCAATAATGCGTGAGCTGTGATACGGTGTCGCGGAACTATAAGGATCCGAGTGCGCGCAAGAAGCGGTATAAGTAACATCGTTTTTTAAGTTATTAGCCTATATTTCTTAAATGAGAAAAAAGCGAAACGAATGAATATCACCACGTTCCTTAACGAACAAAAATTAGTTTAAATATGCATTTTCATTAAATTTAAGCTACACGACCTGGGACGGTTCCCTTGTCGGCAGAGATGAACGTTCAACCAACAAGTACGGGTGTTATGGTCAAGATTATGATTCTCCCAGCTATTATACTCGTAGATGTTGTACGAATTACTCATTGTAACTCTCACGATGCTGGTTGAGCACCGGTCCTATACACTAGCCGAAATATCATGGGCTGACTTATTTCCCATGAATATTCGTATTTGCACTCATTCTGCTCCCATAATGCAAAGCATAATAATTTAGGCTATGTGATCCTGTCCTAATTTTACTGTACGTACTCGAAATAATTTGATGCCTTTAAGTTGCGGAGGTATTGTCTATCTCGACAACCTATTTCATGAATTTACGTTACTAAAAAAAATACAGATTTAAAAAAAAAACCTTTTCAGAAAATTATGTTTTGTTTAACGACTCTCGCAACTGCCGAGGTTTTATCAGCATCGACGGTGTGCCGGAATTTTGTTCCGCAGAAGTCCTTTTACATGACAGTGAATCTGCTTGAGCCTGTCGCATTTATGCACACTAAAATGCAATACACCTGGGCCGGACACAGAAGGCCAGCACTCTATCGACTGCGCCACCCAGGCCGACTACTTTTACAATATTTAACTTTAATAGTTCTATAAAAATTGACGAATGTTAACAGGTATTGAGATATATTTTCTTAAATTATTCCTCAATTATTTTGGCTAAAATTTAATATTATTTTTTTTTTACATTTAAATGAATATCATAGCAAAATCCACAAATAATTTTAGTCTTTTGGATCTGGTTAATGCACACAAATATATTAATTTTGTCGTGCGCCGGTCTCCGTTGATGTGATGCCCCTCTCTGAAGAGTAGCCGAGGTGGAGAGAGGGGAAACGGAAGTGACGGGGCAAGATAGCCGAAGAGTGAAGGGGAAAGGTGTATCGATGTTAGACCCCACGTTGGGTGCCAATTGTCGTGCGCCGGTCTCCGTTGACGTCTTTCTCTGACGTGTCGTCGAGGTGGAGAGAGGGGAAACGAGAGTGACGGGACAAGATGGACCGAAGGTTAAAGGCGAATGATGTGTTGTTACATTTTAACAATATTTGCTTAAGTATAATAAAAAGAATTGTATTAAGTGTTTTTACATAATTCTAGGGTAGGGGAAACGGAAGAATCGTGATAGAAATCGACAATTTATAAATTCGTTTTGAGACGCCCAATGCGTGAAGAGTTACGATGACGTAGAATTTGTATGTAAGGAAGATAGGGATAACGGGAGGGCCTGAGTAGGAGAGTTAGACTTGCCCGGAGGGTACGAGAGGGGGAGAAAAACGAGAGAGATGGAATGGGTTCGAGGTTAGTTCTCTCAATCGAGGGATCAACTAAGCTTGCTTAGCGACTTTTCGTCAGAGAGAACAAGCTCCGTGGTTGTCGAGGGATCAGAACGAGACTAGCTTCGCGACTTATCGACACCAGGGGCGGGGAAACGGGTAGCTATTCTGTCGAGGGATCAGCTAGTCTGACTTAGTGACTTTTGGACAGCAGAGGGGTTCAGAGGAGGGACATGGGTCGAGCAAGTCCGGGTGAACATGGGGGAAATGAAGTCGGGACTGTTACAAGGGTGAGAGGTAGGGAGCAGAGGCTAACATCGGGAAGAAGATGTGAGCGTTTGCAGTGAGTGGAAACAACTGCCTTCTCTGCAATTGAATTGAATTGAAAGAGGAGAATTGGGAGGAGGAATTTAAAATGTACGCAAAACGCGTCCTAACAAAGGGTTCGGGACTGAAAGAAACTGAATATGTGAGCTCCAAGCTTGTTGGCCACTTGTCTCACTCCGGATTACGCTGCTTCACTAAAAGAGCTCTAGAAAATTTTGAAGGGAAAAAGCCTAAACGAACGTCACCTCTTACGTACCACATACGCGAGGGAAGGGAACGTGATAAAACTGATCACAAGGAAAGACGAAGAAGAAATGGCGGAAGGTGTAAGTCTGCACACTGAAAGAAGCTTTGCCATTTCGCAGTGCAGGTGGAGTCATTCGTCCGTTGTTCGATGACTAAGGCAAGTGAAGACCGCGAATTCTAAATCTGTAAATTGAAAGGTTCTCTGTCCTTTCGCAATGCGACTAGAGACGAGTAACCTCGCCAATGTAACGGGTATTTAATAGAAGCTGAACCAGGGCATTTATGTCTCTTTATCGGAAATTAGGGAACTTTATAGGGACGGGCATTAGGTCACTAGCGCATTTCTCCTAGGGCCCATCCTCACACTTGTCATGGGGTCATGGGGAAGTGAGTGCAGGTCCGTGGCCCATTTCTTTCAGGGTTCATCTCAACATTTATCTGAGCGCTTTAGGAAAACGACGGAAATATCTTATGCAGGATGAGTTGTCTCAATTTCAGAGATTAGCCAGTTGGCTCTTAGGTAGAATGACTCTATGAATCGATGGGTATATACTACTCAATTGGCTCTATGATGATTCCATAATCGGTAAGGAGGGTACTATTGGGGAGTGATTTTGTTTAGTCCAAGTTGGTAATTTCAATGCGGTTGCACTATCCAAGAAGTCTCATAGAGTTGAGACGTTACTGGTGAATTTCATGTGTGACTTACACGACATTAGAAACACTTAATACCCTTTGTTTGCAAAAAATATGCCAGGAAATGTGTTTAATGGTTCAAAATCTCGTACAAATTCAGTTATTATACATCAGAGTTGTACAATTTATATGTTGAAAGATTTACACCACCCATAAGCTAACATAATTATAATAGTTTTTCATAGTATGATTTACACGACAACAAAAGGCGTGGAGAATGCACTCCCTACTATAATTCCACAATTTCTGCATTTTTATTTGCATTTGTAGGTTTTCCAGCGATGATGAACTAAATTACAATGGTAAGGAAATTAAATTTTGAACATTATTTTACCACTTATTCCACAAAATATGCTGTGACTTACACGAAAGATATATTGTGACTTACATGACATGTCAAGATACTTACAAACATAATATTCTCAACTTTCTGTATGTTGCTGAGTCCAAATACAGAGAATAAATTGAAATGAATAGAATACAATTACATCTCTGTGCAACGTAACAAGCAATATAAAGTATAACTCTACACTATACAGTTCAAACTAATGACTTCTATTGTCAAATAAATTGTAACTCCATACAATATAACAAAACTTATGACTTTCCTTGAAACAATTACGTATCATCTAGCCTAAAATTATATTCTTGAAATCAGAATTGAAAGAATATTTAAGGGGAGAGGATGGTATTTTTTAGTGAAAAATGAGTCAATTAAAAAAAATCTTTAAAATACTCTGTGATATGTGTGGAATGCATAGCATAACATTTTGTGTGAATTTGTGCTCATATCGGATGTTGAGTCGTCATTTTTAAACTTCCGGCGTTACGGATTTTTTAATCACTCGCCCACTTTTATTGTTGTTTCCGGTAAATTAAATTTTCAAAAAAAAAAAATCTTTTCTTTAAAATACCCTTTGATATGTGTGGAATGCATTGCATAATATTTCGTGGGTATTTGTGCCCTTATCGGATGTTGAGACGTCATTTTTAAACTTCCTGCGCTATGAATTTTTAAATCACACGCCCGCTTTTATCGGTTTCCAGTAACTTAATTTTTTTGTTGCATTGCCAGACAAAAAATGGATATAATTTCTGAACTATTAAAGATACATGCATGAAATTTAGAACACACATTCTTTAGATTATTAGGAAACTTTTCTCTGTAACAGAATTTTGTTAATTGATTTCATTTTAAAAATACGTCCGTTTGTTTGCAAGAGAGGAAATCAGAAAATTGTTATTAAATTTTAATTGTTTATTTTACAAACGTAGGGACTGATATCAAAGTTCTGTTACAGACAGTTTGTAGAACATTCTTTTGCAAATACATTGCAAAAAACTGTTTGAATCTATCTTTAAAAAGGGTTTACATATATCGGTTTTAGTACAATCCTGCATTGGATATATTCTTTTTTTCAAATTTGGCCCCCCATTTTTTTTTTTTCAAAATATTTTTATTTAGTTGAGTTGCCACAGCTATGTGCTCTCTACATACAAAAAATTAATATTTTACGCCAAATAGGAAAAAAAGATTTAAAAAATACCATCATCTACCCTTAAGTTTATCAAAACTTGGCTGTGGTAGTGCTGCTTTATGTTTCTGTATAATATCTTAAGAATTTATCTTGAGTTTCTTTCTCTTTTTCAAATTTATTCACCACATTTCCTGCAAAGTGTTTGATAGTTTTCTTTCCAGGAAATGAAGTTCCCTATTTTCGCTTCTTTCTTAGAATCTTCCTTTGTCATTGAAATATTAGTGCTACCACTGTTGTGCTTACTGGTACATTCAGCTGTTGCAGAGAAAACACTTTCCTTAGAATCAAATAACTTTTTGGCGCTCCGTGTGCAATAACAGAACATTCAATTCTGTATCGAGATACAGAGTGAAAATAATGATAATTTCTAGTATCAGGCAGATTACTTTCCCGTTGGGGTTCCACTTCCTTAGTTTTTTCTGATTTGTTTGAATTGATATCATTTTCACTGCAGTATAAGACATTTATCTTTGGGCATAATTGCTGTGCACATTCAGCAAATTGCTCAGCAGTTTCAGGATCAATTAATCTGGCACGGGTAGCTTCTCGTACCCATCGTTTTATCTAACCCATCTATTGGTCACTTTCCATGGGCAGTAGCTAAAAAGTTCCAAGTAAACTCCTCTGGCTGTGAAGTTATGCAGGACAGGGAATACAGTACTTCAGTTTGAAATGTTGGGTTGTTCCATCTGATTGATACTGTATATGTTAAAACAAAATGTTTGGATGCTTTGTCTTGAAATGATCAACCAGCAAAGGACTGAAGTGGACTACTGCAAACTTATCATATGATTTATGTTCTATTTGTTCAGTTTCTGAAGCAAATTATATAACAGCATTATACAAAGTACAATTATGCGATTCCCAATGAGCAGATTATCTCATCTTAGTATTGGAAGCAATAGTTTCCACTGAAGTCAGTCTGAATAATTACTGTATTGGGCACAATGTTTTTCTTTACGTTTTCGAAATAAGATTGTTTTGAGTTAATAAATGCATGTTTAAGGAATTGTGGCAGCTTACATCTCATTGCGCCCAGTATCTCTGCAAGAGACACGCATATTCTTATTCTGGACATGTGCCCTCCTTTGTCCTTCACCCATTATTTGTAGATGATTTCATCATCTTCTGAAAATACATTACGAATGTAATGGCCAAACTAGCTAGCAGTGCCATAGATAGTCAATTCAGACATCATGCATTTCATTTCGTTCTCATCGCATACAACGTTTCGTACAAAATTTGATATGCTCTTAGACATTTCTGGTAATGATGTAAGTAACAGTGTCATGTTCTCATGATAAATACAGAGGCATAAATGTTCAGGAATATCAGCCCTAAGACAGATGTGTTGTGGACGAAGTTCACCAAATCTTATCAATTTACTGTAATTTTAAATTCTGGGTAATCACTTTGAATCTCATTGTAGGTTTCACTCATAGTAAGGGACAGGTACCGCTTTTGTACCTTCTCTTTTTCAAATTCTGGACGAAAGAATGACATAATCCTTGGTCAGAGATTATTGATAGGAAATGCTGTCACTGTTATAGAAAGTTTGACTTACACGACAAGTTAATAAAGAATTATTACATTTAAGGCAATGTATCTGGTTCTTCTATATGGCTGTGAAACTTGGACTCTCACTCTGAGAGAGGAACATAGGTTAAGGGTGTTTGAGAATAAGGTGCTTAGGAAAATATTTGGGGCTAAGCGGGATGAAGTTACAGGAGAATGGAGAAAGTTACACAACACATAACTGCACGCATTGTATTCTTCACCTGACATAATTAGGAACTTGAAATCCAGACGTTTGAGATGGGCAGGGCATGTAGCACGTATGGGCGAATCCAGAAATGCATATAGAGTGTTAGTTGGGAGACCGGAGGGAAAAAGACCTTTAGGGAGGCCGAGACGTAGATGGGAGGATAATATTAAAATGGATTTGAGGGAGGTGGGATATGATGATAGAGACTGGCTTAATCTTGCACAGGATAGGGACCGATGGCGGGCTTATGTGAGGGCGGCAATGAACCTTCGGGTTCCTTAAAAGCCATTTGTAAGTAAGTAAGTTGTAAGTATCTAAAGGCAGGAATCATAATATAATTTATGACTTTACTCTTAATAATAAAAGAACATGACAATTTACAAGGACTTACCTCTAATCGTTAAGTCTAGAATCTGAAAATTCACATGTTTTTGTGAGTTACACGACAACCACAACTTAGTTACACAATTAACTTTATTTCATGCATTCCTTGCCAATACTAACTTACTTTTCAGTTCAGTGTGAAGAAACATACTTATATTACAAGTTATTATGGTACATAATATTAACTTTTAACTCTTACAAACTTTTTACATGCTTTTATTCTAGCTGGGTAAAATATTCAATATTTCAGTTTGATACACTTTCCTCCAATATGGCAAGAGTGCTGCCAACGTGTTCAAAATTTAGAACCATGTAACACGTTCTAGAAGTTTCAATGTCTTATTTACGACATATATACAAATGGCTTTTAAGGAACCCGCAGGTTCATGTCCGACCTCACATAAGCCCGCCATCGGTCCCTATCCTGTGCAAGATTAATCCAGTCTCTATCATCATATCCCACCTCCCTCAAATCCATTTTAATATTATCCTCCCATCTACGTCTCGGCCTACACAAAGGTCTTTTTCCCTCCGACCTCCTAACTAACATTCTATATGTATTTCTGTATTGGTGCTGCATGCCCTGCCCAATTTCAGACTCTGAATTTAATGTTCCTAATTATGTCAGGTGAAGAATACAATACTTGCAGTTCTGAATTCTGTAACTTTCTCCATTCTCCTGTAACTTCATTCCCCTTAGCCCCTAATATTTTCCTAACAAAGTTATTCTCAAACATCCTCCATCTCTATTCCTCTCTCAAAGTGAGAGTCCAAGTTTCACAGTCCTAGAGAACAACCGGTAATATAATTGTTTTATAAATTCTAACTTTCAGCTTTTTTGACAGTAGGCCTATATTAGATGACAAAAGCTTCTCAACCGAATAATAACACGCATTCCCCTTATTTATTCTGTGTTTAATTTCCTGCCGAGTGTCATTTATATGTGTTACTGTTGTTCCAAGATATTTGAATTTTTCTACCTCTTCGAAGGATAAATATCCAAATTTTCATGTTTCTATTTCGTATAATATTCTGGTCACGACACATAATCATATACCTTTCTTTGCGGGATTTACTTCCAAATCTATCGCTACAAGTAAAATTTCCGTGTTTTCCCTAATTGTTTGTGGATTTTCTCCTAACATATTCACGTCATCCGCATAGACAAGAAGCTGATGTAACCCGTTGAATTCTAAACCCTCTCTGTTATCCTGAACTTTCCTAATGGCATATTTTAGAGCGAAGATAAAAACTAAAGTTGATAGTGCATTTCCTTGCTTTAGCCCACAGTGAATTGGAAGAGCATCAGAGAGAAACTGGCCTATACGAATTCTGCTGTATGTTTCACTGAGACACATTTTAATTAATCGAACTATTTTCTTACGAATACCAAATTCAATAAGAATATTATACACAACGTCTCTCGTAACTGAGTCTTATGCGTTTTTTAAATCTACGAGAAACTGATGTACTGTACTCTTATACTCCCATTTTTTCTCCAATATTTATTTAATACAAATAATCTGATCAATAATCGATCTATTACGCCTAAAACCGCACTGATGAACCCCAATAATTTCATCTACTTGCGGAGTTAATCTTCTCAAAAGAATATTGGAGAAAATTTTGTACGACGTCAGCATAAGTGTTATTCCTGGAAAGTTATCACAGTTGTCTTATGTCCCTTTTTGAAAATAGGTACAATTATGGTTATAGGTAGAGATGGGTAAAAAAGGTGGAACAGTTTATTTGTAACTGTTTCACAGTTGAAACTGTTTTTGATACGAAACAGTTTCGTAAAATAACCTGTTCCAACTGTTCCAAAGAGTGTTACACTGCTCCAACGATCCACATGGTTCCAAGAGATAAGCAGTTCAATTTCTAAACAGTTTTCCTCTCCTTTGCTGTCTGCAAAGGCCACGTGTAGCGCTATCATTGATCTCCAGTCGAAAGTAGACATAATAATTATTATCCATGTTCCACACGGCCTTCGTGGAACAGCAGCCTATGTTTGATCGTGCAATTTAATTGTACGAATCAAATTCCCTAATAAATCTTATATTAATTATTAGCTGTGCATTGATGGAGAATATGGTCATGGTGCCCTAACATAGTGTTAATTATTAATATACCGCGAAAAAATATCATCGGCAAATGTCATCGTTATTAAACTGTTTTTACTAAAATCGATTCATTTTGAATTGTAGTATTTGCTGTACCCTTAACAGTAACCTATGAAAAATGACTTTCGTCGTCATAATACACTGAACAGCTGATTTAAAGGCGATTCAAGGCCTTTGAGACATGTTCCCGAAGGAGTTGAGAAATTGAAACAGTTGGCACTGATGTTGTAAACATATTCTTATGAAACTGTTATTTTAAAAGCTTCGTTCATGAAACTAGAGATGGGAACGATATATTGGTTTTTACGAAATACCGATATTTTCGTTTCGATATATCGATATATTGAAATCGAAATTTTGATTCAATATATCGTATAATATATCTTCTGTATTTGTTTTCGTGAAATTATTATGAACAATAATATCCACATTAGTTAACTCCAATAATTCCCAGAGAGATGGCGTTAATGAAAGTGACCAGTTACATAATTGTGCCACCTTGAAATATCCAATCCAATCAATGCCTTTCTCTGATTGGCTGGGCTGGAATTCGAATTCAAACTGTTTAATATGCTGCACCAAATTCAAAAAGCAACGTATGCGAACATGAGACAGACTGGAGGTTTATCTACTACTGTTTTAGTATTTATGTTCTCCAAGGCAGGAGCAACTGCCACTTTGAAAAGGAACCGTCTGACTTCAAAATTTTATTTCTGTGTTTTGAAATAATGGAAAGAGGAGGAAGGATACAATACTGGTTTGAGATTTGTTTACGGCTAGGTTTTCTATGCATAACCTAGTACTGACTTTCTTTACTTTTTATATATTTTAGTGCACAAAAATTCTATCCCTATCTCCTATCATCATCATCATCATCATCATCATATCATCATCATCATCATCATCGATGTTTGGAATGTTGGAGTGTAACAAATTGCAATGGGAACTTACTATAGAAGGATTGTATTAAACCAATTGTGAAGTTTGTTAAAACATGTAATATTCTAAGTACTGTTTACTTACATTTAAAAATGGATGCAAGCACTGTTTACTTACATTTAAAGATGAATACAAGAACTGTTTACTCACATTTATAAATGATTACGTTGTTATTTGTGTCCTGGATTGAATTCTATATAAAATTAAAATAATTGAATCGTGGATTCGAATAAACTGATGGGAATCTTAAAGAAAATTGGCGTGGATTAGAAAGAGAGAAGGCTTTTCAGTAATCTATAAATGAAACGAGTCAAAGGATAAGAAATTTAATGTTAGAAGAAGTGAAATATGGAGAAAAGTAAGACAAGAATGCCCTTTATCACCTACCCTGTTCAACATCAACTTGGAGGATTTAGTCAAGAACTGTTAACAGAACATGCTCAGAGTGATAGTAGGAGGATGCACTAGAAGCAATTGTGAACGGGAGAAGAGATTGGGGAGAAAAACATATCAGATGATAGACGACATTAAGATATATGGATCATATGCAGAGTCAAAGAGGAAGGCAGAAAGTAGAAAAGACCGGAGAATGCTGCTTTCCAGTGAAAGATTTGCCCTTGGGCAGAACGCTATGAGTGAATGAATGTTTCAGTATAAAATACTGGCCCATATAGAGTTCACATAACTCTTTCCCATTGTATCATTTAAGTTCACCTCCACCATAATTTTGATTTAGGTTAGGAACTACATAATAATAATAATAATAATAATAATAATAATAATAATAATAATAATAATAATAATAATAATATCAATAATAATAATAATAATATGTATTGAATATATAGGCCTATTGTTTATCGTTGCAATTTTACATTTAATCTTTTGACTGTTATGTTAATGTCAATGATAATAAGGAATAGGCTATTAAAAATTAAGTAAGTTTTATTGTAATAAATGTGCACCTGGAAATGTAATTGCATTAGAATCTATTAATTTGCTAACGGAAAAGCGATATATCGATAATCGTTTCGATATACCGATATATTTTTTGCAATATATATCGTTTATCGAAATTAGGTTTGCAATATATTGCAATATCAATATATCGGTATTTAAACTATTTCCTCCATCTCTACATGAAACACAATCGAAACTGTTTCTTAAAGAGAATAGTTTATCTAATTTCTTGGCAACAATATTTTTTTAAGTGTTACAAGCTTAACACAATACTTCAAAACTTTAATGAATTTCAACTAGAGATGGGAACGATATATCGGTTTTTACGAAATACCGATATTTTCGTTTTGATATATCGATATCGAAATTTTGGTTCAATATATAGTATAATATATCGGTTTTCTCATAAATTTATCGGTTTTTTATATTTGTTTTTCTTTTTTGTGGAATTATTATGAACAACAAAATCCACACTAGTTAACTCCGATAATTCCCTGAGAGATGGCGTTAATGAAAGTGGGCAGTTACATAATTGTGTAATCTTGAAATATCCAATCCAGTCAATGCCTTTCTCTGATTGACTGGTCTAGAATTCAAATTCAAACTATTTAATATGCAGTACCTAATTTAACATCCAACGTGTGCGAACGTGAGACTGAGACGGGAGGTTTATCTACTACTGTTTTAGTATTAATTTCTCCAAGGCAGGAGCAACTGCCACTCTGAAAAGGAATCATTTGACTTCAAAACTTTTATCTCTGTGTTTTTAAATGGAAAGAGAAACAAGGATGTAATACTGGTTTGAGATTTGTTTACGGCTAGGATTTCTATGCACAACCTAGTACTGACATTGTTTTTTTATTATAGCCTATATTTTAGTACATAAAAATTTTATCCCCATAATCACCATCATCATTATCATCACCACCACCATTGAGATTTTGAATGTTTGAGAGTAACAATAACTTGCAATGATAACTTACTATAGAAGGTTTGTATCAAATCAATTGTGAAGTTTGTTAAAACTTGTAACATTCTAAGTACTGTTTACTTATATTTAAAAATGAATACAAGTACTGTTTACTTACATTTAAAAATGATTACGTTGTTATCTAGAAAAGAGCATTATATTTATATCCTCGATTGAATCCTATATACAATTAGAATAATTGAATCGTGGATTGTAAAGAGAGAAGGCTTTTCAGTAACCTACAAATGAAACGAGTCGAAGGAGAAGAAATGTCAGAAGCAAGTGAAATAGGGAGAAGAGTACGACAAGGATGCCCTTTATTACGTACCCTGTTCAACATCTACTTGGAAGATTTAGTGAAGAACTGTTTTCAGAACATGGGAGAAGTGATAGTAGGAGGAAGAAGAATAAAGTGTTTAAGATTTGCTGATATGGCGTTGTTATATAATACTAAAGGATAAATTACTGGAGCTAAATTACAGCTGTGAGCAATATGGAATGAAGATAATTGCCAAGACGCAAACCATGGTCATAGGAAGAAAAGTAAAGAAGGTGGACTTGTGAATTCTAAATGATGGAGTAGAGCAAGTGGACAGCTTCAAATACTGGGGGTGTACTATAAGCAGTAACATGAACTGCTCCCAAGAATCAAAAGGAGAATAGCAATGGCAAAGGAAGCTTTTAATAGAAAAAGGAGCATCTTCTGCAGACCTCTGGAAAAAGAACTAAGGATGAGACTAGTGAAGTGCTTTGTGTTGAGTGTAGCATTGTATGGGGCAGAAACATGAACATTACTAAGAAGCAAATGGAAGCATTTGGAATGTGGATATGGAGAAGGCTGGAGTGTGTGAAATGGACAGACAGAGTAAGAAACGAAGCTGTGTTGGAAAGAGTGGATGAAGAAAAAATGATGCTGAAACTGATCAGGAGGAGGGAAAGGAATTGGCTGAGAAGAAACTATCTACTGAAAGATGTACTAGAAGGAATGGTGAATGGGAGAAGAGTTCGGGGCAGAAGAAGATTAGACGACATCAAGATATATGGATCATACTCGTATGAGGAGACAAAGAGGAAGGCAGAAAATAGGAAATAGTGGAGAATGCTCTGCAATGAAAGACCTGCCTTTGGGCAGAACACTAGGAATGAATGAATGTTTCAATGTCAAATACTGACCCATACAGAGTTCACTTAACACTTTCCCATTGTATCACTTAACCTCATCTTACCTCCACTATAATTTTGATTTAGGTTAGGAACTACATAATAATATTGAAAATGTATTGTTTATCGTTGCAATTTTAAATTTAATCTTTTGATTGTTATGATGTTAATTTCAATTCTACTAAGGAACAAAGCTATTAAAATTTAAGTTTATTGTAATAAATGTACGCCCACAACTGTAATTGCATTGGTAGGCCTATCTATTAATTTGCTTACGGGATAGCGATATATCGAATCGTTTCGATATACCGATATGTTTTCTGCAATATATATCGTTTATCGAAATTAGGTTTGCACTATATTGCAATATAAATATATCTGTATTTAAATTATTTCCCCCCATCTCTAATTTCAACCACTACCAGATAACCTAATTCGGTTTGTGCATTAAATACTAATTGCTTAACAAGCTTGTTTTAATATGGTAACTTATACTTATGAAGACTGAAAATAATTAGCGGGAGTTAAGAAATTCAGTTGAATAAAATTCATCCCGGTTTTTTAGTTACTTTAAGGTACATATTTTAACATATTTTACAATTTAATTCCAGCAAATAGTGAATTGAGATGTACTAAAATCTCATTGAAATACTTAGTAACTTAGAAAATAATTACTTCCTCACACATGATGATCTGTTAGTCTGTATAGTTCATAATTATACAATCGCCCACTTAAGGAGAAGACAACTTCTCTGACACTGGTGTGTTGCGTGCAGTCTGGTCGCAATCCTGCAAGCATTCACTATGTTATGAAATTAAAATCATTATAGGCTACAAGAAAATATGTTTAGTCAACTGTCCGAAGACAAGTCTGAACCTTATAAGTGACACCTTAAGGCATCACTCATAAGGCAACTAAGCCAGGAGATAATGAAGTAGGGTGACCAGTTTCTTTGCCCCACCATTGCTTACATCATTGTAAGTAACATACATATTACACTAAACAAACTTCAGACCTATACAAACAATTGAAGGGGAAAAGTTGAAATTGGACGTAACCTCTTAGGTACCACATACGCGAGATGAGGAGAATGTGATCAAACTGATCACAGGACAGAACGAAGAAGAAACGGCGGAACGTGTAAATCTGCACATTGAAAGGAACTTTGTCATTTCGCAGTGCAGGTGTTCGTTTGCTGTTCGATGATTAAGGCAAGTGAAAGTCGTCGGAAGAGACTCCCCGAATTCTAAGTATGCAAATTGAAAGATTCTGCTTTTTCGCAATGCGACTATAGTCGAGTAACTTCGCCCATATAACGGGTATTTTATAGAAGTTGAACCAGAGCATTTATGTCGTTTTATCGTGATCAGCGCCCGACGTCGTGGGTGGTGAACATTAGAACTACGTGTTGGGTAGATTACCCAGAGTTCTCTATTTATCCGTCCATTCGAGACGAACAGACTATGCTCGAGAAGACAAAATGGCAGCCAGAGACTTGCTAATGAGTGGACATAAAGTGATACTTAGTGTGTGTATAAGCAGTGTGTGTTAAACAGTGATGTTTATGGACGTTGTAAAAAATAGTGTTGTTGAATGTATTGTAAAGTAGTAGTAATATAATAAATTGAAATATCTAAGTAGTTTTTGCGCTGTACACTAAATACCCAAAGAATACAATCCCAATTATCTAACTTTTGTTTTATTTTCTGTCTCTGTTTGGTTATATTTTAATTGGGTAGTGTAAAAGCGATTGCCTCTTTTATCTTCCTTTGGCTCCGGTAAGAAATTTCAGTGCAAGATGGTGTGAGAAATAAAAATGTAAATGTTTTATTTTAAATTGGGTTAGTTGTGAACATCGATAAGGGTGGGAGAGGAAGAATATTTTCTGCATAGTTTAACATTTTCGTCACCAGGTGCGCTTCTAAATGCAAGGAGTAATTAGTTTTTGTTTTCGCTACTTGGTGCGCTGCTGATGTAATAAATTTTCCACCGTCCAACAGTTGGCAGCAAGATCAGTTTCTACATTAGCGCCTCTAGCATGTGTTACGGGAAACTCAGTAAGTTTCGCATCCTATTATATATTGATCAATGATTGTACTTCATAAGTGTGGGAAGTCGTGCAATAGCAGAGTGATGCAGGTTCTCGCCGCGCATTAAATAAATTAACAACAAAATCTTTCTATAGTTGTGTAACCTCTGGAAAACGCCGCCGAAAATTGCGTAAATACAACTTGCACGACTTCTTCTTTAGTAGGTAGATTTCAACGAGGAAAATGCATTGTTGTACGAAGTACGATTGAAAATACGTCTCTCTGAATGAAGTTAAAAAATCTCGCTAACACAGATTGATAATATAAAGTTCCTGTATAATTTTCTCACGAGCTTAGTGCAAACAATTAAATAGGAAAAAGTCACGCAGTATTTCCTGTGCCGGGCTTAGAAGAAACAACTAACCGGGAGAACCCAACTCTCGCCCGCCCGCCAAAAAGCAATCTCATGGCTCTGTAAGGATGCCGGTAACTTAGGTTTGACTCGCTGTGAGTATATACAGGGTGTTTCAGAAATACTTTTACAAACTTTGAGTGCATGTTCCTCACACTAAAACAAGAAAAAAAGTTTATATAAACTTATGTCCGAAAATTCTTAGGTTTTTAGTTATTAATGAAAGAACACAAAATGAAACAGCTGTTAGATATTGTCAGCTTGGTAGCAAGTGTTGCAACTTTAATCAATTCAGCAACTCATAACGATGAAAGTTTATATCCAACGCGTTTCAAGGTACAATCCAACGTACTGTAACTTATGTTTGTAACCGATAATAATATCTGTTTTGTTAGATAATAGAATGTTGTTACCGATATAAGTCTTCTGATGCACCCATTGTATCCTAGATGGCTATGTGTTGCCAAGGAGTCCATGATCCGACGAGTTCATGCTTGTGTAGAAGCAAGAGGAGAACATTTTGAACATTTGAACTCTATTAGCGTGAGTTAAGAGGAAAAGAAAATAGACTAGAGCATTAATGCGAGAGTACGAGGATCCGAGTACGCGCAAGAAGCGGCATACGTAGAAACGATTTTCAAGTCATTATATTTCGTAAACGAGGAAAAACCGAAATGAACGACTATCATTTCATTTCTTAACCAACGAAAATTAGCTTAAAAATAGCCCAAAATATCCATTTTCATTAAATTCAAGCTGCACGACCTGGCATGGTTCCCTTGTAAAGGAGGATCAGATTTGAAGAAATGAAGACTTGTGTGTTTCCTGTATTACTGTATGGGTATCAAACATGATCAGTGATCACTAACGAAAAAACAAAAGAATTCAATCCAAATAATGTGAACGAAAAATACAACACGAGATTCTAGGTGCATCTCTGAGAATATCAATGTGACGCTGCAATTATCACCAACAACAAACATCACACAACTAAATTTGAATTTTGAATTCATGTTTGTATTTGTTCCAATAAGTCCTATAATGATAATACAAACATGTGAAGTTTTTGATATTTCAGTCTTAGACTTACTTATAGCATAAAATAACTTTGTGGATATATTTTGCTATAAACAAGTCTAAGACTGAAATATCAAAAACTTCATATATTTGTATTATTATCACACGACTAGCCAGCAGAATAAAATGAAAATAGGGAGGCCACGATTCAAGACTGGGGAACGATAGATGGGCTTACAAGATTACAGACCGATTATTTAGTCCTGACAGCTCGACGACGTGAAAGAGTTTAAACAAAATTTGCTAGCGACCGGGTATTTCCCACGAAATGCCGTGACATTTAGTTTTTAAGAGTTGATTTTCATTTCGTGTTTTGCGCTGATCATATTTAGGTGGGAACCCCACAAATTAAACCCTTCGTCGTTAGTAACCCATTAGACGTTCATTTTATTCCTTTCAAGTCAATGGATATTAAATTAAAAATTATCTAAAGGCAGAACATATCCATCGATGTTTATAAGAAATATGTCCTGAAAATTTTTCAGACTTGAGTCTTATTAATTAAGACAGACGCCTGAAAGCTCACAGGTGTCAGTAAGGTTGCCAAGACGCTTGGTGTAACGTTACAACGGAAAATCTTGCCTCGCCCTGTTACGTCACTTCGCAGACTTTCCTTGAGATGTTGTCGTCTTCAATCAGTAACGCCAGTCTATTCCGCTTCAACGTCTTCCTGGCTTTTAAAAGCTTCGACACTCCACCCATTAAGAAAGACGCTGCGAAATTGTGCATATAATGCTTGACCTTCCAAACTGGTACTCTAGTTGTGGGTCTTGTACTGTGTATGGTTCGAGTACTGTAGTTAAATCAAATTCTGGATGTAGTTAAATCAAATTCGTACAGTGATTAGTATCCAATTTTTTTCTTCAAGCTCCATCTCAGAACAAAATTAGGCCTATATTTTGCTTAAAGTTTCCTTCGTGAACGTAGTTCAAAATGCATTCACAAAAATGTGGCTATATGTTCAATATCGTCCAGTTGTAATTCTTGTTTCGCAGTAAATCTGTAAGATTTTAGCTGTTCAATTTTGTAGTTACATGCAGTGATAAGAGTAAAATTCCAGTTTGTTGTGTTAATAAGTTTATCGGGAGCATTAGCTAGACGATAATGCAATGCCATCTAAAGTTTCTAGCTTGCAGACCCTACGCTGTCATCTGAGCTTTTTATCTGCAACACATTTCGCTAGCGTACATTTCGTAACTTTGTTATGGAGAGCTGTAAGGCTGGGAACTTTAATACGAGTATTATTCAATTTTTTTTAATTATAGGGTCGAATCTGTTAAAATTGATTAATCTTAGATAAATACTCGTGATTCTGTAAATAATTTACAAAATAAGAAATCACTGCACTGCAAAAACAAGAAACGTACAATTTTTATTACAATTCTTACTAGAGATGAACAACGATCGAGAAAGCGACACTAAAAGCGCCCGCAAAGCCAAAAACCCGCACGACAATGTTGTATTGTCGCGTCCTTGACGTAAATACTGGTTGTGAGTGTTCCGAGACTCTATATTGATGACTCCCGAAGTCCCGAAGTCAAGCAATCTTGAATCGCCACAGTTGTTTATACCTGACTGAACTTTCATCTACTTTGGCACTTGTCTTATATGTATAAACAATCAAGCAGCAGCCTTTCAGTGTATAATAATCCGTTCCCAAGTCTTTATTTACAGTACTTAGGGCTACTAAGTAGAGCCTTATTAAAAGGCTAGGAATTCTCTTTTCATATGTTTAAGATCAAGTGTGCATTCTCAAGTAAAAAGATATTAATGTTATGTTTTATGTTTCTTAGAAATGCAAATTTATTTGAGAATTGTTTTTTTATTTATATAACCATAGGTAATATATAATAGAACCAGAACATTTTTATAACTAATATACTGTTCTGTTTTGTCTTTTTGTATCTTTTAAACATTTATAATTTTATTTCAATGATGTATGTTATTCAAATTTACGGAATCTTTCCACGCCGACCAAATGCTATTTCGAGAATGACGAGTCGAGACTCGAAAGACAAATGCAACGAACACAGTGAGCGAGAGGGCAGTTAGTTTTGTTCATCTCTAACTGTTCCCGTGAACAACCGATAAATTTCAAGTGGATTATCTTGGTCGTGAGCGTCAGTTCATTAAAAGGCATTGCAACTTGCTGCGTTCTCTCTTTCTCCTCGCCGCAAACTGTAACGTTGCACAGAGGCAGAAATATTTATTGCTTGTGCCGAGTTGTGACCTTGAAAGATCTGGCAGTAGGTAGTTAACGGTGTTCAATGACAGCGCAAACGTCGCCTAGCTTTCCACATTACAAACAGGAAAATCAATTATATTAATACAAAACTTTTAAACAATATCAGGACGTACCCGTACTAGACCAAGTAAATTGGACTTTTATGATCCACTCATCAACGGACTAAAAATTTCTCACTTTTTGATCCATTGTGAGAATCTGAAACCTTTATCAATGAGAATACAGGCTTTGTCTTTATTATTCGTAGTGCACAACTCAATGCACTTGCTCATTAAATTATGTCAACACAGAATTTGATGAACATTGTCCATTGACTTCGCTAATTAACACCGTTAGCGTTAATATTTGATGGCGATGTTCATAAACATTGTTTAATCAACATTGTTTGCTTAATTTCTTCAAATTTCTTTCCGTATATAGGTCAAATGTTAGATAAGTTCACAATATCAATCAAATGTATGAGAAGTTCATAATTTGAATGTAAAGAAGAAAATAGTATCATAAGCAGAATTTGTTAATTATATATAAAATGTAGCTGTGATGAAGATTTCCCGGGCTGAGATGCCGTGATCTACCATACGTTTCGTCTGTGGCAGACGTCATCAGTGGTGAGGTATCTTTGGACGAAGTGTTCTCCTTGGAGTACCTGTGACAACTGATGTCTGCCGCAGTAGCAGATGAAACGTACGGTAGAAAAAACACTAGTAGACCATGGCATCTCAGCCCGGAAAACCTACGTAGCCTAGACACCGGCCGTGAAAGCCTACATACTAAGATAAAAAATACAGCTCATTGGAAAATATAAAAAATTGGTAATGTAAGAATACAAACAAATTTAAATATGCAACTGTTTATTTTGGCTGAACTAGTTAGTGTTCGTAATTATCTAGCTAATATAATTAATGAAATTACACCAAAAATAAAAATAAATAAGTGTGGTAAGTTATTCATCTGCTCGTGAGTCCAAATGACTGCGTGCGCCATAGCTTACAGTAAGAAACTTCTGGTGTGTGTAAGTGAGCTAGCTAGCTGCAAGTGGAGCTTAGTGAAGGAGGGAAGCTTCTCAGTTGATTTTATTCTTCTCCTTACACGAAAATAGGTTTTATGAGATAAAGAATGACTTATACGAATTTAACTAATGTCTCATTAAACGTGATATTCGTTTCGCAATAATTCAGCACTTTATGAAATAGCGACTAATATCAACGTCAATAGTTTAATTCTTTACCTATTCTTCTTCTTCTTTCTTCAGCGGTTAAACATTATTGTCTGTAACAATCTACATATCTTGTTCATGTCACTGTTTTTTCGGTCTTCCTATATATCTTTACCATACCGGTTTATAATTCTTAAAATGAAATGGTACCTATTATTAAAAATGTTAATGGATAAAATCATGTGATACAAATCTAGATTTGAATATGAATGTTCGTTTTCTGGAATGCACACAAATCAAATTACTAAGGTTCGGTTTTAACAGTGTCAGGATAGGCATCCTTGGTCCGTGCGTTTTGTTTACAAACATTAACTAATTGTCCGTGTCCCCAAGCCAGTTCACTGATGTTTTGGCTATAGGGTGGGGAACGCTCTTCCCTACAGGTAGAGTTTTGGCTAGTGGAAGGGGGTAGTGATTACTGAAGCAACTCAAGGTCCTATATAGTTGTACAGGCTACCCTAATACAGCTACTTTATCCGAACCTTAGTAATTACTTTTACGTGGCAAAATAGGGAATACTGTCGAAGTAGATATGATGCATGATCAACCAAAAGGAGCTGAAACTAGCTAAAGGAAATGACAATTGAACGAACAAAAACGAACATAAATAAGTCAAAACTGGACTATAAAAAAATAACAAAAATAAATCCAAAATAGTATGTAGAAACCAAGAAGAGAACTGCTATTGTGCTCATGTGAAACCTTTCCTCAATTTGTGCACATTGCCAGATCGCCAAACATGACATACAAATACAAAAATGTTAGCTGTCCATACTACGAATAAGGTAGCAAGACTAAAGCCTGAATAAGAGAGTAAATAAAAAATTGAGAAGCTCTCTTCCTTGAGTGCATTTACTCACACAGGTGTAAAAGCGCGTTCAGTGCATAAGAGTCATCTCGCGTTTATTTCATGGAGAATGACAAGTCAACTACTGTTCAAGAATGAGCCACCGCTTCTTAATTCAATATTCATAGTTAGTTTTCACATCTTTACAGCCAGTATCGATGTTATTACTATTACTATATATATATATATATATATATATATATATATATATATATATGTATAGTAATAGCTGTATATATGTATATATACATATATATATACAGTGTGTTTCAAAAATACGGGGCATAATTTCAGGTATGTATTTCCCACATGTGGACAATCAAAATAGTTCATTACAACATGTGTCCGGAAATGCTTCATTTCCAAGTTATGGCCTTCACAACATTGAAATTCACCGGAACGTTTTTCTTTCCGCAGGTCGTTGTCATTACAGATGATGTTCAAAATGTCCACCTCCTGCTTGAATACAGACCTCACATCGATGTCTCATTGACCTGCGAACACGATCCCAAACTCCAGGAGTATTGCGTATGTCCTCAGAATATGCCACAATTCGATTCCGAAGGGATTCCAAATCAGGCACCGGAGACGAATAAACCAATGATTTTAAATGGCCCCACAAGTAGAAATCGAGAGGGTTCAGATCAGGTGAGCGTGGAGGCCAAGCAATTGGGCCACCTCTACCTATCCATCGATCAGGAAACCTTCGATCCAAGTAGCAGCGAGTCGTACGACTGAAGTGTGCAGGAACGCCATCGTGCAAGAAGTGAATGTGTTGACGATTGATCAGTGGAGTGTCTTCTAAAACATGAGGTATGGTGTTTTCCAGGAAGTTTGTGTACGCCTGCCCCGTAAGTCTGTACATCTCTCTCTTCATGCACATGAAGACGTGACTTGGCTCGAAGCGCTTTGACGATGACGAAGAGTTGAAAACCAGCGTCGTAGGTTGGCTTCAGTCGCAGGCGGCCGAATTCTACGATTGCGGAATTTCAAAGCTCGTCAAACGCTACGACAAGCGTCTCAATGTGACTGGAAACTATGTGGAAAAATAAATTAGAGTGTATACTTTCAAACGTATTGTAACCCAATTCTGTAACGTCATTCACAAGTTTGTAAAAAATAAACGGAAGTTACTTTATGAATAGCCCTCGTAATTAACGCCCACTTCCGCTAAAGATCTATAAGTTATAATACAGTACATTTGAAAGGTGGATTTAGGTAAAAATAAACATTTCTTCTTGTACAAATAATCTAAACGTCTTCATACCAATAATTACAATTAGCTGAATTAGTAATGACGCAGTTTTATCTGAAGAGTAAAACTGTGTTTGAAACTGATGAAATATTGATAGAAAAAACTCAGTGATGTTCATGGATGCATAGATTAATAAAATATTCGAAGATCAAGGGGAGAACAAACGAAAGTGTGACGTGAAAGAAAGCGTGCAAATGAACAGCCTAAAATTAAAAACAAAAACGAAAGAGTGTAGATCAGAATGAGTGCGAGAATAGAGGGCATGGAAAAAGCATTTTCTGTCCTCTCTTCTGTAGTTCAGTTACGATGTGTTATCGAGTTACTGAATCTTTCTACATGTAAAAGGAAAAGTTGCGAACGTATTCTACTGATGACCTCAGAAAGAATCCCACAATATGTATTGTAGAATGAGCCAACAGAGAGACTAATTTCGGAATGACAGACAATGTTCCGAAAACAACCGGTGAGAGTAACCAAATGACAACTCAAAATTAATAAAAACGAAGTTGTCCATAAATGAGTGCTCCAAGCAATATTTTCTCGACCATTTCTCGATCATGGTGGGGTTCGACACTGCGTAACCTATGAAGATCAATGCTTTGTTAAAATACTACAAGTACTGGTAGTTCTAGTGCTGCAACTAGTGTTACAATCATTAGTAATTGTACTGCTGGTACTGGTGGTAGTGCTACTTCCACTTCTATTAGTATTACTACTGCTACTGGTAGCAGGAGTGCTACTATTTCTACTACTAGTAGCAATACTACTACTGCTAGTGGTACTACTACTAATATTAATAACACTACTTACTTACAAATGGCTTTTAAGGAACCCGAAGGTTCATTGCCGCCCTCACATAAGCCCGCCAGCGGTCCCTATCCTGTGCAAGATTAATCCAGTCTCTATCATCATACCCCACCTCCCTCAAATCCATTTTAATATTATCCTCCCATCTACGTCTCGGCCTCCCTAAAGGTCTTTTTCCCTCCGGTCTCCCAACTAACACTCTATATGCATTTCTGGATTCGCCCATAATTCCTTATGGGGGAATGTTGTACTTTTGACAATTAAATTTTTCGATGTGGCAAAGTTGACTAATCTAACTCCATTGTCACTACTAATTGCGTGTAGGCTCTCTTTTCCAATAGTTGGTCTAAAAATATCCTCCCGTCCTACTTTAGCGTTGAAATCCCCCAATAAAATTTTCATATGATATCTAGGGAACTGATCAAAAGTATGTTCCAATTCCTCATAGAAGCTATCCTTTATATAGTCGTCTTTCTCTTCTGTAGGGGCGTGAGCATTTATAACTATGATGTCGCACCATCTACCCTTAAGTACTAAATATAATAACCTGTCACTGATAAATTCGACCTTTTTTACTGCTGATTTTATTCTTTTATGTACAAAGAATCCTGTTCCTAATTGGTGATTATTGTTTCCTTCCCCATAATACAACAAGTAATCTCCTATTTGTGATATGCCATTCCCATCTAACCTAACCTCTTGTACTCCCACAAAGTCTATTCTATATCTAGCTAGTTCTTTTGCTACTAATGTTACCCCTCCTGTTCTATAAAGACTAGTTACGTTCCAAGTGCCAAATCTCAAAACCTTATTCCTTTGCTGTGGTCGTGCCAGAGAATCAGTCCTATTCCGAGGCTTACTGTAGGAATTCGTAACAAGCTGTTTTTTACGGTGATGGGTTGTTAGCCCTTCGCCCAACCCCCAAGCTGGAGGACCACCCCTTATCGGCTGTCCACGACTGCTTATTCAATATATTCGCAGCTACCCTCCATATCTGGAGGCCGTCTCCTCTATCCGCAACCTGAGGACGCGCCATGCCGTGGTGATAGGGACCCACCATACATGGAATAACACTACTTGTAGTACTATTAGTTCTAGTACTACTATTACTATTATTAGTGGGCCTACTAATACTACTACTTCTTGCACTACTATTAGTACAAGTATTTCAGGCAAACTGGGAATTGCAATGAAAAAGTCTTTTTCAGAAATGTTTGTTTTTTATTAGTCTAAGACATAGAGATGACTCTAAATTTAAATTTTCTTATGTTTTATTTTCAAAAGGAAATTATTTTACATGTTTTATGGTCATTCAATCAACTCTTAAGTGGTTTCGGCTAGGTTTGTAGTACTTACTCATAGAGATATCAGCTCTGTACTATATTCTTTCTGCCATTTATTTTAAGCAGTTTCGGTTAATAACAATTAGCAGTCTTACAGTTGAAGTATTTTGACATAGAAATGTCACAGTTATTTTGAAACTAGAGAAATGAAGTACATTAACTCATCTGTAACGTCCGTGACATGGAAGAAACAGCTATAAAATATTTACCGATTATGTTTTTCTGAACTAATTGTGTGCCATGAGATTTGCATAGCTTTCACATATTTTGAACATTGAACTAATGTATTATTTTATTATTTCTTATACTTTCATAAAAATCCTAATAATCTTAATAATGTATATACAAAAAATATATAACTGAAAATATGAATTTCTTGCGTTTATTTGAACCTAAATGTAAAATGAAATTCAGCTTTTTATCATAGCATGAGTCAAGGTCATAAATTATGAAACAAATTTTAGCCACTAATCCTCTCCAAATTAATAATAAAATAAAAAAAATGTAATGGATTTATGGTTTGGGTTTGAAGATATTTAACACATTTTAATCTCTAACTTATTCACTCTTAATTTCATTTTGCTTGTATTGCAATCCCTTCTTGAGGACGAGTCTTACTCATTCAGAAGTGGGTTACTTTATATTATATTATATTATATTATATTATATTATATTATATTATATTATATTATATTGTATTGTATTGTATTGTATTGTATTGTATTGTATTGTATTGTATTGTATTGTATTGTATTGTATTGTATTGTATTGTATTGTATTGTATTGTATTATATTATATTATATTATATTATATTATATTATATTAACTTGTATTAATTTCTAATTTAGTAGCATTAAATAATTAAAAATGTAAGAGCTAGGCAAATCTCATGGCATCCAATAATTAGTTCACAAAAACATAATCGGTAAATATTTTATAGCTGTTTCTTCCATGTCACGGATGTTACAGACAAGTTAATGTACTTCATTTTTCTAGTTTCAAAATAACTGTGACATTTCTATGTCAAAATACTTCAACTGTAAGATGGTTATGGTTATTAACCCAGTCTACTTAAAATAAATGGCAGAAATAATTTATTACAGAGTAAAAAGTTTCTTGATCGTGGTGCTGTAGAATTAAAATATTTCTTCAACAATAGCTCCTTACAAAATATATATTAACAGCTGATGTCTCTATGAGTAAGTACTACAAATCTAGCCGAAACCACTTACAAATAGATTGAATGACCATAAAACATGTAAAATATTATCCTTTTAAAAATAAAATATTAGAATATTTAAATTTAGAGTCATATCTATATCTTACACTAATAAAAAACAAATATTTCTGAAAAATACTTTTTCATTGGAATTCCCAGTTTGCCTGAACCACCACCACCACCACCTCAACCACCATCACTATTTACACTTACTGTTACTACTACTACTGCTACTACTACTACCACCACTATGACTACCACGTTCACTACTGTTACTAGTAATTTATTACTTCTACTTGCACTATAAATGCTACTACTAGTACTACTTGCACTACTGATATTAGTAGGCCTAATATTACTATTTCTACTTCCACTAACTGCTAAGACTAGTACTATTACTAGCAAAACTATTAGTACTTCTAGTATTAGTCAACAATTATTTTTCATGGGCACTATTTATATTGTGCAACAAAATTGTTTACAAATTGCGGCCTTTTCCGTAATGAACCTTGAATGTCGGGATTCTATCACGAATCTGTACAACAAACCGAAATAAAATAATAGATAATAATATGCCGCCCTGTGCAGAGAGGTCATGGTCGATCCAGCGCTTTGTTTGATGTTAAATAGATCATGAACTTCGCAAGGACTAACATAATTAGTATCGTGATTTGTTGGACGATGATGATCTCCTTTATATTTCCTTGTGAATGAAACGTATACTCATTCCAGTCAGACTGTCGGCTTTAATCTTAATTCTCATTACGATTCACTGTTGACTTCATAGAGAGGTATGCTCATTCAAATTTCGGCCTGTGTTTTGTATAGTACTAGTAGTGACAGTGTTATTGGTGTTGGTATTTGCAGTGGTGTTGGTATTAGCAGTGCAGTAGAATATAATTATTAATAGTATTAGTCTCGATAATAACAGTAATAACGGATTTCGGTATTGGTAGCCGTCATGGAGTTGCTATTGCTGGTGGTATTGTCAACGATATTGGTAGTATCAGCGGTATTAGTGCTGCTTATGATTAGGTTTTCTTCGGAGCGGTTGTTTGCGCGCTTTCAATCGGAGACCTCCGGTTATCTCCAATTGATGCCGCGCAGGTTGTATATGTGCTGTGGCGCAGACATACACTTTCCGCTGAGCATTCCTTTAATCGGATCAGGTAGTGATTCGAGTCCGCTGACGTCCGCGTATCTTTTAAAATAAGTTCTAATTTGTTGTTATTTATTCTCTCTTTTATGTTAATCTCTCTCTCTTTCTTCGGCTCTTTTTTTTTCTTGTGTTGCTTAAAATGCTACGTTAGCTGACAGATTTTTTTTCTAATTTCGAAATTCATAGTATATGTGGAAAGACGTATTAGTTTTATGTAATTGATCAAATTAATAACATTCAATCTAACTGCAAAAGTAACGCAGAAGTAAAGTTTTTCAGTAGCTAATGTAAACTTTTATACTGTAGTTCTCCTAGAAACTCTCGTTTAATCGCAAACAGCGTTTGTCAATTATTATTCTAATCGGTTTAGTTTAACGTAAAATATATCAAGTTCGCCTCAGAATGGAACAAAAGAAACGTGGGCTATCAATGGGATAACGTTTACTGTCCAACATAATTTATTCAGATTCTTCACCGGACAGGATTATGATTATTGTGTTAAAGGGTGTCAATATTTGAACTGCCTCTTCTAAAACGCGCCACTCTTGCTCTGTAATAAAAATATAAGCGGATATCAACTTAAGGATAATTGTAATTATATTATTACCACATGTTTCTTTAGTTTCTTTCAGAAACTCGATATTTTAATCCAAACAGCAAAATATAACTAAAGTCGTCTAAACAGCAAAATATAACTCAAGTTGCCTTGTAAATATTTCATATGTTTTTTATCGCCTCGAAAGTTACGTTTTAGAGAAATTTCAAGACTTTTTCCTATACTGTGGGCCTTTGGGAACAATAGCACTAAAATAATTTTAAAAGAAATCGTATCAAATGTTTTGCGTAATTGTTTTCATCAAGTTCGCGATTGTGCGATTGCTTCAAATGGTGTAACAAATTCGAAGTTCCACCACCCTTAGAGTAAATTCGCCCACAAAGTTTACAGCGTGCGACTTTATTATTACCTTCAAATAAATTAAAGAATTTCCATGCGACGGATATCCGATTTGGTGCCATTTTATTCCACTCACAACTGCCGTCAGTCCGTACGCGTCGGTCGTCCTTGAACTAACTGTCGCTTCGCTCCGAACTACCGCATCCCTCCGTATGCCCCCTGTTTCATCTAAGGTAGTACCGGAGATCACCGGTGGAGATCTTTATTCGTAATCTCCGATTCCTCCGCGGTAGTAGTCATTCCGATGAGCAGCACTGAGCGGTTTTAATAGTTGTGTTGTCAATGGTTTTGGTATTGGCTATGGCAGTGGAATTGACGGTGGAAATGTGCTGGTTTTGATAATGGTAATGTCAGTAATAATGGTAGTGTTATTGTTAATGCTGTTGTCGTGGGTAGTGTTAGTGGTATTGTTATTCAATTCAATTCAATTCAATTTATTAAGCCATTAAACATACAGTGATAGGTTTCGTCACAAAAAACATACATTTCAAAATACACATATAATTGAAAACAGTAAACTTTAATTAGAATGAAAACACAAAACATTTTCAAACTCTAAAATTAATGAGAACACTTCATTCTTAATGTAATAATTGTAACTAAATGTAAATATCTTTATTTATTAAAAACAATTTCGTATGAATTTATGTTAAGAAACTCATCTACAGAGTAGAAAGGATTAATTAAAAGCCAATTGTAAAATCTAGCCTTGAAACTATTGGTTGGTAACTTATAATATTGACTGGGAAGCTTATTATATAATTTCATCCCCATGACAGAAAATTTTGTACTAGTTTTATGTAATCTACAGTATGGGTTATTAAATTGTTCACTATTTCTAATTTCATGATCATGTATATTGGCTATTAATGAGTAATTGTCTATATTTTATCGAGTGTAAAGGACTAGGTCGTATATATATATATATATATATATATATATATATATATATATATATATATATATAAATTTATGACAGTTAATATCTGTGATTGTTTGAAAAGAGGTCGACAATGTTCAAGATAGTTTGATTGACATAGATTTCTAATGGATTACTTTTGCAAAATCAAGACACTCCCAATTTTGCTACCATTTCCCCAGAAAATTAAGGCATACCTAATTATCGACTGAAAGTGGTAGTGGTACTGTTAGTATATTGATTTCGGTAGCGGTAATATTGTTTTTGATAGTGGCAGTGTTATTTTTAATGATAATGGCAATCATGTTGTATTGATAGTCGTAGTGTGAAGTTTACAGAGGCTGTTTAGTGCTATTGTTAGTGATAGTGGCAATGGTTTTGTTACTGGCAGTGCATGGCACTTCTAGTTGGTAGCGGTTTTGGCACTAGTATTATGGTATATTGTTAGTTCTAGTGTATCGCCATATTTAGTACTAATTTAGTTAGAGTTTATTTCTATTACTAGTAGCAGTGTGGTGCTATTTCTAGTGGTAGCGTAGTGTTATTATTTGTGGCAATGTAGTACTATTATTAGTGGCAGTTTATTACTATTTTTGTACATCTTGATTACACAACTTTTAACACTGTATCACTTCGGAATATGTATTATATGACTTTCTTGTGTTAAATTCTATCGTACCTGGTTTACATGTTTCGAACTATTATGGGTCATCCTCAGAATTGGTTGTTGTTGGTCTTGGCGCCTCTTGTTTTGTTTCCTGTGAGGGTGTGTTCGTGTGGTGTAATTTGGAGTTGAAGAGTGTGTGTGTTCTGAAATTGAGTTGTGTGTTGAGAATTTAATTGGGGTGTGTTTTTGTGTGTCTGTATATTTCATATTGTTCTATTGTGTATAGTTTCTGGCTTTTTGATTGGATGTGTAATATTTCCACGTCTGTGTTGATGTCTCTGTAGGTGTGGTTAGCATTTGTGATGTGTTCTGCATATGTGCATGTGTTTTTGTGGAAATGTAGTGCTATTGGCAGTTTTAGTAGATATGGTAGACCTAATGCTAGTGTAATATAATAGTGCTATTAGCAAAATTTTTAGTAACAATGAATTTGAAAAAAGAGGCACAAAAATAGAGAAGTGAAGGCAAAGGAAAGGGTAGAGATCAATTTAATGAAGCATACAGATGAATTTTTAAATTTTTTACTGACCATTTAATGGCGGCCAGTGCAATACCAGAAACAAATTTGTAAGATTAAGGCTATGGATCGGTGAAAATAGCGAAAAAAATCATTAAACTATGGGAACCTTGTTTTTAACTCGAAATAATAAAATAATGTTTCAGTTTTCTAAATCTGTGCTTATTTAGGAATTATGACAATTCAAAGACCCTCAGGACGAATTTAAAGGGGCCAAAACGTGCATGAAGCTGCAGCCCTATAAATCGACACTCAGCTTCATTCTGACTAATTTTACTTACAGTTCATGTTTCACGCTGTTATGTAAGAGAAAAATGTGTGTTGTAACCTGTATAGGAAGGAAGAATATCGATAGTATATATCATATACATGCTGTACTTTTATACCCGTTTTCTCAATTTTCCAATTTTCAACATTTTGCAACATTCAAAATGCTCTAACGAATGCAGTTTTACTCCAATCTGTGAAATTTTGCACAGAAGTTCACAAGAACATGTGAAGTAAACTGATGCATGTGTTTTCTTCTGCTATTCAAAGTATTCAAATCACCATGTGTTGCGAATGTGATATGTTTAAAAAACATAGAAAAATTAACAACTAAAATAGTATTTTTTTTTTTCAAAAAGTAACTGGAAAAATATGAAAAACATCTGTCATATTTTACATACATCAGGAATATATTAAATATAAATTTAAAGAAAAAGTATGTAAACTTTGAAAATAGGGACAATTATAATTCTTATCTTGAAGTTGGGCGAGAGTAGAACATTTAAACATTTGGGAAAATACTTTTTTTTAAACATTGAACTTCCTACAATATGGTACATATAACATGAACTATTATTTCTGAAAACCTGCAGGGTTATTACACTTACGCCCTTTATAAATAATTTCGAGTAAAGAACCTTTATTATTCCCCATATTGTACACATATATTCACATAACAAAAAAAAAAACTAAATTTCACGTCCTTCAAATTCCAATCATGTGACTTGTAATTAATAAACGTGATACATATCTGTTTGCTAAGTTTAGAGCAATGGCGCGCGAAGCATCAAACTTAACCCCTACCTCCCCTTTCCCCCACTCCATGAAAATACTGCGCGTAGACGTGGCGGATTATATTGGATTGCTGTACTTCGGAGCTTCATTAGTGATACAATGTCTTTGGCAGAATCATATGAATCGAGAGGGTATCACACTTCCAAGAAAGGCGGTTCTTTCATTTCTCATGTTTAGGATCAGTTACAAATATTCAGGACGCGAACTTAAATATGTACATTCTTAAAATATATCACCTGTTATATAAGTTCAAAGAACACAGGTTCAGTGATTTTCAAAGTTTGGAGAAAGATTTCAGTATTTTTTTCACTCCTTTTCATGTTTAAATTGAAAATGTTATCACAGAATTGCAGATGGAGATACTGGATTTGCAGAATGATGGCTTCTTGAAAGCAGAATGTGAAGGTGTCCTAGGGGCTAAATTTTTTTAAAAGATATCCACTGCTTAGACTGTTTGCTTCAAAAATAATGAGTACCGTCATTTCCCTTAACTATGGTCCTGGAACATAACTATTGTCCACGATACAACTATTCAAATTTTGTACTCCATAACGTAGTACGTCGTTTATCTATATTTTATTCTGTACTGTAGTTTGAAGTCAAGTCACTGCAGCTATCAACGAACGGTCTATTACTTCTACAATGTTCTTTGAATGATTGCATCGTGGACCATAGTTGTGTTCCAGGACCATAGTTATGGGAAAGGACGGTATGTATTCATCAACCTACCAGTGCGAGCAGCTGTTTTCTAAAATGAAATTTATAAAGTCCAGTCAGAGTTCCCACTTAAGCTATGCTCATCTCCTTGCGCAATTGAAAATATCATGCACAGATGTAAATCCCATTTTCAAAGAAATTGCTTTGAAAAATGATTAATTAAATATAACGTGAATGGACTATTCTAATTACATATTGTAGGTTGGAGTGTAGTGGCGCAACTGTCTGTAAATCCGTCACTGCACTGTAGAGTGCAACCCCTCCCACAGTATGTAGTTGCCATTTAAATCCTGTCTTGTGGGTTGCGTTCATTTTGCCCACCACTGGTTTAGAGAAGTAACTATCACTAGACAAGTCACATTTTCGTTGTCTATGGTATTTAAAATATTTATATTAATGATATTATCTAAGTAAGTTTTTGCAACATTAGAGCACTTTTCTTCGAAATTTCAAAGAATTCATGACAGAGAATAAACTTGTAGCTTTATGTTGCAGATGCTGCCAGAAGCTCAAATTCAAGAACCTGGTATCATTTCTCCGGCTGTACAACTTTTGCTACTACAGATCTTCAGTCTGGTATTTCAAAACGTTAGAAATGCAACAAACGACTCAACGACAAACACTGGAGTTCTGAATACCTGGTTACACCTCATAAACCAGAGACATGAGGAAAGTGACATGATTCAGAAGATATTCAACAGGACTGAAGATTATCACAATGTCGCAACTGAAGTTATACCAGAAATAAGTAAGGTGATAGAAAGCTTTCAACAAGAAATGAAAAATTATCAGCAAGAAAGTACTAAAGAACACACAAATTTATTGCAAGGAATGGAATTTCTTTCAAAAGGTTTGAAGAGTGATATCAATCAAACAAACTCGTATCTCTTGAATAATATGTTAAATCTGCAGAAGAATTTCACTTCTTTACAGGAGAAGCTACAAGATATGTATACTAATTTAACAAGTAATTCTCAGACTTCCAAAACCGAAGGCAAATGTCGGGTAAGAGATGTAGAATTGAAGGGTTCAGAACCATAGTGGGCCAAGCGCCATTTATTAAAACCGTAGAAAACAAGGGTTAAAATGAAGTTACTGACATAATTAAATGGAAACATAGCCTATAGCAAGTAATATAAAGTATACACATTAAAACACAATGATATGTCAATCTTCATTAAACTGTGGTATTCACTTAACTTTAACCCTTGCTTTCTCCGTTTTTAATAAATAGCACTTGGCCCACTATGGCTCTGAAACCTTCAATTAGTGATAGTGGAATATATGCCAATGTAGTCCACACCTGTGGAGTAACGGTCAGCGCGTCTGGCTGCGAAACCAGGTGGCCCGGATTCGATTCCCGGTCGAGGCAAATTACCTGGTTGAGGTTTTTTTCCGGAGTTTTACCTCAACCCAATATGAGCAAATGCTGGGTAACTTTCGGTGCTGGACCCCGGACTCATTTCACCGGCATTATCACCTTCATCTCATTCAGACGCTAAATAACCTAAGATATTGATAAAGCGTCGTAAAATAACCTACTATATATATATATATATATATATATATATATGTATATATATATATATATATACCAATGTAGAATATATAATCCCATATCTGACTTATAAAAGAAAGTATTAATTTGAAATGGTGTAGTTTATCTTTCATAAAATATGACTTAATAACCATATGCAGAGTGTCTCAGGAGGAATGAAAAATACTTCAAAAGAATTAAGTTTGAGTTAACTTAAATCAATTTAACCTAACATATAATCCAGCTCAGCTTACTTAATATCGTAAGGGTGGAACCTAACTATTTTCCCCCCTATTGCTACATATGCTAGCGGATTATAATGATTTTCTAGATGTCAGGTTGTATTTTCTTTTACCAACTTTTTTTTAGAACTTAGAGTACTGAAAAATACGACAACTGGCAGTTATTTTATAGCCGTTATGTTGGCAGCAATAATTTTGCTTTGCCGTAAAGACAACTGATGAAATATAAGTAAATAACTTGTGTAATTTGAACGTAATTAATTATTGATTAGTAATACCGGTATTACTGTCAGTTGTGTTGTAATACCATTATGGTATTAGACTTTTTTGTTACACACAACATGAACTATTAGGTCATGGTTATTTCACTTCCACCTTGTAGAAAGATGTAGATGTTTATATGAACTAATTCCTCTCAAGGACATTTCATAATGATCTTAGGAATAGTCGAATTTTTATCGCCTATTATTACTTCATAAATCACAGATTTGTTCTGTAAATTACCATAGTTTCATATTTTTAATTAGAAATTGTCACATACTTACATGCGAACTTAACTGAGTACTTGTAGTCAAAATCCCAGCTCACATTTTATGTAGCACAGATGTAGGCCAAGATTTCTGTAACAGAATAGTACATTATGCAACGAGCGCAAGCGAGTTTCATAATTTTCATACGAGTGTATTAATTACCATTATAGTCAAGTTTCATACGACTTTTTATGCTCGACCATATTGATTTTTTCCGGCAATTGGTGAAATGAATTTGCGGGAATATGCTTTGTGAAAGGCTGGAAGATGACGGTGAATTGATGTTAATTTTTGTGTTGTTTTTTCGACTGAGTTTAATATTGTCTAATCTCGCGCTAGTTGTCTTTCGAGTGCATATCCGAGAATAATCGATACTTGCGCTTTCATATTGCTACAATGGTATTTTCTGATTAGTGGAACACCTGAACTATAATGAATAGGTGTACTTTAATGAGGTCCATTAAAGGGCTGCTACCAGGTGTATAATTACTACATTTCGGCATGGTCGAGCATAAAAAGTATTTTACGTAAATCTCTATGTCTCAACAGATTTCTGTTTTATTTATGATACAAACTGTAATAACTTTTTCACATCCAGGGCGTTCGACTCGGCTTCGGCCTGGTGCACACGCAAAAAGACATGCTTGCATGGCCATCGTTGACTGCATCATTATCGACCCGCAACGTCATGTGTATTTTTATTCATATGTTATTAACAACAGCATGCATACAATCATATTTTCATTTCGTAATGAGAATTGACCTTTGTTGTAGGAGATGTCTAAAATCTATTCCGTTTTCCTTGAGATATTCCTGATGAAATTATTATGCAGACTAACAAATGCTAAAATATGGAGTGCGTAGGAATAATCCCCAAACTGTAGACGAATTTTGTGACAATATAAGAAACGAAATTGAAGAGTGTGATCCCAAAACACATTAAGTCCATTTTTATGAAAGTATTTTGCTGGTTTTTGTATCCACCGCCCTACGGACTGAGCAAGTTTTCAAATGACATAATTAGACGTGAAATGTTGGGGACCGATAGGTTGCGTCACGGCGGTTTCATGTTGGCTATCCGTTCACCAGTCAGTAATCTAGCATGCCCTAAACAATGTACCTGCTGAATACTCCGTTCGCCAGTCACTACCGTAGAGTGCGTAAACAGTGTACCTGCTGAATAGTAATGCAGAAGGTTAAAGATTCTCAGGCGCATATTTTTGCAGCGGAATTTGGTGAGTGTTTTGAAGTGATTGACAGGAACGTTACATGCACAAATTATGTCATACAAACATACGAGGCGGCAAGCAATATTATATAAAGAGACATTGTAACACAAGAAAAGAAAGGAGGAAACTCAAACCCACGAATAATTCTATGATAATTCTTCCGCACATAAGGAAAGGTACGTGAAAATATGCCTTTGCAATGCTATGTAGCGTATATTTACTTTTACAGCTGTCTAAATTTGTTCATGTGCATCTTGTTATTCGCGTAATCTACCGCGGAACGAAGTCAATGTACTCGTACCAGCTCACGTCCTCGGGCTATGTACCATGCTGAAGTCAACTTGTATAATCTGTCCCCAACATTACAAGCCTAGACATGACATTTAACATAACATTTTAGACAAGAATTGGCGTTGTTTTGGAAGAAAACATGCTTAAAATATAATAATAGAAGGCTCAAACATAATCGTGGGTCACATCGCGAGTTAATCTTTTTGAGTGAAATCCGAAGGCCTGTAGGCCTATACTATTATTGAACACTGGTTCTATTGTTGTGAACTAGATGGTGTTTGTAGATGTACTGTATTACTGATTTGTTATGTGAAGGTGAAGCCGGTGATATTCAGGGATGCTGTGGCCCAAATTTCCTGGCATTTGCGTAAGGCAAATGGACAGAAGTTGAGGGAAAACCCTGAAAAACCTCAACCAGGAAATTCAACCCTACCTGAAATCGAACCTAGGCCTTCTGCGTAAGAGATCAGCATGCTGAACCCTACACCACAGAGGTGGTCGTCTATATAATTTATATATTATAAAAATCATAAAAATGGACAATGGAATGAACGAGTTTTGGGATCACACATTTTAATTTCAACCATTACGGAAATACCGGTATTTAGAAATTTTGCGTGTGATTAACAATTTCATCAAAACATACCGGTAATGTATGTATGCAGACGGACAAAATTAGAAAATCTCCTGTAACACGGATTAGTGTCCATTAGGCCTCTGAAAATACAAGCATAATATTCTGTGCATATTAACGCTAAGCAAAGTAATGTGACAAAAAATATACGGAAAGTTGCCGTTCAATAATGACCAGTTTACGCTGGCCAAGCAAGCGTTTATTCGACCGAAGGAAATCATAAGCAACATAATCAATACACCTTCAATAATAATAATAATAATAATAATAATAATAATAATAATAATAATATTAATAATAATTTTAGTGGGTTATTTTACGACGCTTTATCAACATCTAAGGTTATTTAGCGTCTGAATGTGCTGAAGGTGATAATGCCGGTGAAATGAGTCCGGGGTCCAGCACCGAAAGTTACCCAGCATTTGCTCATATTGGGTTGAGGGAAAACCCCGGAAAAAACCTCAACCAGGTAACTTGCTCCGACCGGGAATCGAACCCGGGCCACCTGGTTTCGCGGCCAGACGCGCTGACTGTTACTCCACAGGTGTGGACTAATAATGATAATAATAACAATAATAATCATCATCATTTTTTAATTATTTAAATTCTGAAAATAATTTCATACTGTTTCGTAATAACATTTTCTTTTCTTCAGGACACGGTGACAAATTGGAATCTGGAAAACAAATTCAAAGAGGTAAGTAGATAAACTGATAATATTTTTGTGTATTAACACGATTTAGATAATTTGAGACAACACTAAAATTGTTGAATATTTCCTCTTATAAATTAGCAGCAATTATATTTTTTAAGCTTCCTTAAATTCCGAGGTTGGACGTAGACAAAACATACAAGATATATGTAAATAATTAAAATAAGATGTTAAATACAATAGTAATGTGTATGTGACACGAACTGTTTCTTCTTCATAGATCCCTTCGTTAATTCGATAAATTTTTCATAGTTTAGTGACATAATTATATTATCTCTAACTAATCAGGCAATAATCAATAATCCTATCTCTCCATCCAGCCATCCATCCATCCATCCAACCAACCAACCAACCAACCAACCAACCAATCAACCAACCAACCAATTTCTATCAATCCATCCATGCAGCCAACCAATATCATCCATCAATCCATTAATGCAGCAAACCAATATCCGTCCATCCATCCATCCATGCAGCCAACCAATATCCATCGATTCATCCATGCAGCTGACCAATATTCATAAATCTATCCATCCATTCAGCCAACCAATATCGGTCCATCCATTCATACAGCAAACCACCACTCATCCATCCATGTAGCCAACCAATATCTATCCATACATCCATGTAACTAACCAATATCCATCCATTCATACTTGCAGCCAACTAGTATCCATTCATCCATTCAGCTAACCAATATCCATCCATCCATGCAGTCAATCAATATCCATCCATCAATTCATCCATCCATGCAGCCAATCAATATCCATGCATCTATCTGTGGACCTAACCAATAATTTATCCACGCATCTATACAACCAATCGCTATACAGCCAACAATCCATCCATCCTTCCATTCATCTATTTAAGCAACAAATATTCATCCATTCATCCATTGCGACCATGAAATATCCTTCAATTCTTCCATCCATTCATGCTTTGTTTTGGCTTCACTTTTCGAGTGCCAAATGCAGGGCTGATCCTTGCACTTGAGTTTGCTTTGACTCATGATTGTAGGCCCTATATGTGCGATGATTATCCAAATCCGACTGATGACCTTGGTGGCAGTCAAGAATCTGATCCCTACACGTAGACCATCATACCTCCACCCTGACAGAACCAGTTCCCATCCTCAGAGAAGTGCCTGATAAATGATAGGACCAGGAGGGAGCCCGAAGCCCTTTCTATATCAGCATATCGATGAATGCACTCATCGACACCATCCTTCCAAAAATCCATCCACCCATCTACCCACCAACTACGTCTCATCCAACAATCCATTCATTCAGCAATGTATGCATCCATTCTTTTGTCCATCCATTAATAAACTCATTTATCTCCTCTCAATTTTATTCATATAACTTTTATTCAATTACAATTAAGAACTTTTCTGGCTTCTTCTATTATTTCTTTCACTCTCTTGATATTTTTCTTCCATTCCACTTTCTGGTCCTTCGGTTCTTCTTTCGTTTTTTTCCATGTTTCTTTGGTTCCTTACTATTTATTATTACGTTTATGCCAATTTTTCGATTTATTTTTTCGTAAACAGCACGAATAATTTTGCTCTAGTGTTTAATCTCATATGGGATGAATTTATTTTTCAAACTGATTTTTTTTAGACATGTGTCATACCTTACAGGTGTTCTCTGTACCAAGTGGTTAGTTACATCTTTAATGGTAGATGTAGGCGAAGTTATTAAGAAATTAAATTTTTAATTTTGTCAATATTAGAAAGTTTCAGACTTATATAATAACTTCCAATAGTTTTAGGTTTTAATTCACCTAGAAGTGCTCTTTAAAATTTAAATGCTAACAGATACAAGTAAGGCTTTGGACACATAATAGACTTAAAGTTATTTTACCGAAACGTTAAATTTTTCCATGTTTAGGTATATTTTTCTCCAAAACTACTGGGACTACTGTCATGCAATTTTGCATACAAGTTAATGTAAGTAAGTAAGTAAGTGAAAAAAATATTTTAATACCAGTAGCTTGCTTAGAAGTAATGCTTTATTTCTCACCAGCATTCACTCTACAGGAAATTAAAAAAATGCATACTTTTAAGAAATGTGCATAAAAATTCGAACCATTTACATTAGAGGAATTTCCATAAGGAAGTTCAAGTCTCTAATTTGAATAGTTTTGGGGAAAAATGTAACTGAGTTATGAACTGTATTAAAAGATGTAATTAGCTCAGAAGTACCCTATATGTCTGATCTGAAAACATCCAGTGCAGTCACAACACTTATAACGTATAAGCAAAGTTGCAACTCTCTAAAATGACAAATACATTAATAGTAAAATATTTTGTAGTTTACTACACTTTTTCCTACGTTCCCCCTTAAATTAAGTTACGTTACAAATTAATGAAGAGAGCTTTGTACTGTAATTCATATACAGGGTGATTCACGACAATTCAATTCAACAGAACTTAGAGATCCAATTCTATGGGTTATTTTGAGAAAAAAATATCATGTAAGCGTGGGCTCCTTTTCAATGTTTAGGAAACTACAACTGTTTGAAAATAAGTGAAAATGAGGATATCGTGAACATAAGGGTGTTTAATGTATTTAATTAATGTACAAGCAAAGTGCTTTGCGAACATTTTATTACTGAAGGCACCAGTGAGCCCCCGTTTTAAGGACGATGCTCAGATAAATATATTTACACATTCCACACAGTAGTATTTCTACATCACTGAGTTCACAGTGCTACGGAATACATGTTACACATAAAAACGTACTATTGAAAATAAATCTAACCCACGTTTATGTAACTTCTTTCTCTATGTAATACTACATCAGACAGGATCTCAAGGAGCTATAAAATCACAGTGAATCACTCTGCCTAGCGAGCGTAACTGGATTATGTTACACACTAAAATATATTTCATAATCATCCTATGATTTACATACATGAAGATTGGGAAAGTTTTCCTGACATAAAATATACTGACATTCATAAGTGTTACTTAAAACCATTCCCAATTCTAACGAAAATCATATTAACTTTCTTATTTCAAATTGGACACGCTGTATATTTCTACATTTTTTACTCGTGTTCAAATTCTAAATCTAATTGTGTATAATAAGTCCAGGTCTGATTCCATAGACTTTTGTTCAGTACATATAAATAAATATTTGCTTATTTGTGTTTGTCATTGCGGTGGTGGGAAAATAAATTGTAATAATTAAATTAGAATTATTATAAGATGTTTTAAGCAATTTTATTAAAACTATTTCTGGTGTATAATGTAATGTTACTATTGTACCCATGATTAAATGTGGTTGTGTATTTAATATAGGCTATGTATTTTTATTTAGAATTATTGTGTTGAAATTGCTTTATTATTTGTAAAGAACTGAGTATTCTTTACACAATCCATGTTACTTTTATTTTATTGTCATTTATAAATTACTGACAGCCAAATTCTTAATTATGATACAAAATTTAACTCAAAAATCTACAGACATCAAGTAATGTGAAAAAATATACAGAATTTTCCATTTGAACTAACAAAGTAGGTTGGCGTACATTTCGATTAAACTTGAAATTTATTTTTTACTGAAAAAAAATACAGTTCTATGTATTTTGTTCCCGGAAAACACTATGCTAAATTTCATAAATGTAAATATATAAATGTAGAAGACATTTCGGCTCCAGAGTAATCCAGTTATAACCGGCATATTTAGTTTCTGTACGAACACCTGTAGACAATTAACTGCCACGTTTATGAATGACCACAAGTATTATCAGAAAATACAGGCTCTAAATTTCTAAAATTTTACAAGGATATGAACTCACAACTAGACAAAAATTACCAGGTACCACAACAAGACTTAATAGAACCTAAATATCTGATAAAAGTGTAAATAAAAAGTTACTAGTAATATTTTTTAGATTTCACTTTTTACTTTAAGTTAAAATATCCAAAATTTGAAAATTTTCATACATATTATTTCATAACTCGACAACCATAAGAGATAGAATTCTGAAACTTTGTACACTGATTTAACATTCATTTATGCAAAAGGTACACTACAATAATGCCAATTTCTTTGAAAATAGAAAAATTAGGTCACAAAACATTATGTAAATTTTAACATAGGGTAATTTAGGGTCAGTTGAACAGTCGGGCATGTTGGACTCTTTGTATTTTAACGTGTTACCTCGCCACTTGTGGGCACCTCATTCTGCTAGAAGTCAATGACTGAAGTAGCCCCACTCGTGGCTACTTCCGTCATTGACTTCTAGCAGAATGTGGTTCCCACAAGTGGCGAGGTAACACGTTAAAATACAAAGAGTCCAACATGCCCGACTGTCCAACAGACCCTAATTACCCTATTTTATATGGGAAAAATAAAAAATTAATTTATTAAAATAAACAACTCTACATGTCTGAGAGTAGTCTACTTTTCAGAAATAAGTATTTATTACATGCAGGAAAAATATTAAAAATGTCAGAGAGATCATAACAATGTTATGGTTACCAAATGATGTAACTGCAGAATTTTTTTTTTCATACTTTAATAAAACTGGTTTGAAAAATGCTAATAGTAACCTTTTTTATACTTTTATCAGATACTTAGGTTCTAATAAGACAGTCTTATTGTGGTACCTTGTAATTTTTGTCCAATTGTGAGTTCATTTTCTTATAAAATTTTAGAAATTTCTGGGCTAAATTTCTGTGGCATGCCCTCAGGCTGATGGCGCGTCTAGCCTCCCAGACCCCCCTCACTGTCGACAACCTGTTCCCACAACTCTATCCACTTGTCTGTCATCCTCCCCAACCCCTCTATTGTCTACCTCTCAGCTGTTAAAGCAGTCTTTCTCACCTGACCCCAAATCTTTGAAAATAGCACATTTAAATTGTCAAAGCATTATTCCTCATTTCCAAGAATTCTCTTCTATTTTCACTAATATAGATGTCCAATGTATTCTTGTTAGCGAGACGTGGCTAAAACCCTCATTGTCTTCCTCACTCGTTCACTTAAACGGCTATACTTTATGTAGAAATGATAGATTATATAAACGAGGGGGTGGAGTTTGTGCATATATTAGGAATGATCTGCACCCTAGAATTATTCTAAAATCACAAGGCGATGCATTACGACCCGAATATTTGTTCGTAGAAATACAAGCAAGTCTTCATAAATGTCTCTTAGCAGTTATTTATAAGCCTCCCAAAGCTGGACATCTATCCGATTTAGAAAGCCCGTTAGCCGATCTTTTACCGCAATATGAACATGTCTTGGTTATGGGGGATTTCAATTTAAATCTTCTGGCAGTCAGATCAAATGGGACTAATCAACTCCGTAATTTGTTTGAAACTTTCAATCTAACAATTCTTCCACTCAATCCTACCCACCACACACCTACTTCCGATACTTTAATTGACCTAATCATTACGAATAATTCTGATAGAATTCTAACTTCAGGACAGTTACCAGTTCCGGGAATATCTGGTCATGATCTTATTTTTGCTGAGTACTCTCTTCAGTGCCCAAAAAATGCAGCTAAGGTAATTACTTACAGAGATCTAAAAGGCATTGACAACGACCAACTAACTTCTGACGCCTTACAAATGCCATGGCATACTATTTTTAAATTTAGTCACAGTTGACGAAAACGTTGCCACCTTTAATGACATGATAATACAATTATTCGACAAACATGCACCTTTAAAGAAGAGACGTGTCACCCACCGACTCGCCCCATGGCTGAATGACAGTATTCAAAATCTTATGACGTCACGTGACGCTGCTTTCCGGAAGTACAGAAACAACAAATCTGCCGAAAACTTTAACAACTACAAAAAAACTTAGAAACAAAACCACACAAAGCATTAGGAATGCTTAACGCCGTCACGCTCTGACTCTCGTCGACCCGTCCATTCCCCCGCGGTGTCTGTGGAATAAGTTACGTGATATGGGAGTAGGGAAGAAAGCATCAGAAGCTGAAGTTATAAACATACCACTTGATGAACTCAATGAATATTTTACCTCATCTCCCACTATACGACCTGAAAAGCAGTCAAAACTAAATACAATTAATACTCTCCTAGCTGATCCTCCTCCTTCTCGCGAAAAATGTTTCTTCTCGCACATTACTGATTCTGAAGTAAGAAGGGCTCTTAAAAGCATTAAATCTAAAGCACAAGGCTCTGACAACATAAGCATAGTCTTTATCAATAAGTTAGTTGATATCGTGCTTCCTGTAATAACCCATATTTTCAATTCTTCAGTTATCACGTCTGTTTATCCGCAACTCTGGAAAACAGCTTTGGTACGCCCACTTCCTAAAGTAAATTCACCAACTTCTGCAAAAGACTATAGGCCAATCTCCATTCTTCCCGTTTTATCCAAAGCCCTGGAACGCATCATTCATAAGCAGTTGTCAGACTACTTAATAGAATTTAATCTTTTAGACCCTTTACAATCAGGATTCAGAAATGGCCATAGCACTTCTACTGCTTTGTTGAATGTTACTGAGGACATACGCGCAGCCATGGATAAACGACAGGCTACTGTACTAGTTTTATTGGACTATAGCAAAGCCTTTGATTCTGTTGACTTCGAACTACTATTGACTAAACTACAAACGCTACACCTTTCTGATAGTGCTATCACCTGGATGTACTCCTACCTTACTGGCCGCCAGCAGCGTGTCATATCTAATAATCGTTTCTCATCCTGGCGTACTGTAGATGCAGGAGTTCCTCAGGGATCAGTATTAGGCCCCTTGCTCTTCTCTATTTATATAAATGGAATTTCTAAATCATTTAAGCACTGCAGATATCAAATATATGCAGACGACGTTCAATTGTATATTTCAGCGCGTCCTGATGCACTAAATGATAGCATTGATAGTCTTAATGAAGATCTTGATTCCATCTCTTCCTGGTCTCAACAATTTGGGCTTAACCTAAACGCATGTAAATCACAGGCTATTCTGTTCGCCAAACGTAGATTAATTCCTGAAGTCAACGACCTGAATATTCCACCTGTGAAACTGGATAAAACAATCATCCCGTTTAGCTTTACCGTAAAAAATCTCGGAGTGCATTTCGAATCTAATCTTAGTTGGGATACGCATATTAAATATACATGTAAGAAGGCATTCTCTATTCTCCATTCACTAAAAAGATTGTATCATTATCCATCTAAATTAAAACAGACGCTGGTACAGACACTCATTCTACCTCACTTCGATTATTGCGACGTTTTGTTCAGTGATCTCAGGATTGATTCCGCCCAGAAACTACAGCGTGTTCATAACGCGTGCGTCCGCTTCATTTGTAATGTTCGATACTATGATCATATCTCACCTTCTTTCGAGAAGTTATCATGGCTTAGGTTACATGAGAGGAGAAATCTGCACTCACTTTCTCTCCTATATCGAATTATGCACACTTCATCCCCCTATTATTTATTCGCTCGTTTTCATACTCTCCCTCGCTACCATAATATTTATATTCGATCACAATGCGATAACACGCAAGAAATTCCACTTCACACATCATCTCTGTATTCCTCATCTTTCACTGTTACTACCTCTCGTCACTGGAACTCTCTGCCGCCTGAAGTCAAGGGCTGCCGAACATTGAAATCTTTCAAATCCAAGTTAGAAAATTATCTTATGACGAGTTGCCAAACTAACTTACTATTATGACAAGTGTTGTATTGCATGTTTCCACGTATTCACATTTTTTTTATGTTCTAGTGATATTTAACTTATTTTATATTTTTGTTTTCATATTTTCCGATAATGGTATATCTCTAATGTGATAAGTTGAGCTATATATAAACATAATTTTCCTTACTGTGTATACTTAAAAATATTGTATTCATTGTATGCTTTGTACTGCACTATTGTATTACTAATATTAGTATTATTATTACTATTAGGCCTGTTATTATTAATATTATTATTATAATTATTATTATCATTACTATTCTTATTTATTATTATTATTATTATTATTATTATTATCAATAATTGTCTTATTTTTTATACTTTGTAGGCCTCATTTATTTTTGACCTGCTGTTCACATTTTATTATGCTTTTTTCTTTCTTTCTGTATGTTATATATTATGTCTGATTTCTTCTTACTTGTTGTTTACATTTTATTATTATTATCTTATTCAATTTTGTGTGTACTTTGTAAATTTGTAGTGTTTCTATAACGCAGTTTTTACTCCTGGTTGAGTGTTAGAGAAGGCCGTATGCCAGATTAAATAAATCATTATTATTATTATTATTATTATTATTATTATTATTATTATTATTATTATTATTAAAATAAATTTTGTATAATTTCCTCTCTCATACTTTGATTTATTTTTAATGTCAATTTTCTTACATAAGCGAAAGATTTCATTGATAATGTTTCTGTTCTTAACCAGGAATTCCGGAATTTCAGTGAGTCGGACAAACATCACCTGTTTCGTCGTGCCGTGTATGAAGGCAACAGTGCAAAATTGTCTGCTTTAGTACAACTCGGAATAAATGTTTCCAAAGTATTCTATAGGGATAAGTCACCATTACGCTTGGCTGTAGATATGAATCATTGCGACATAGTGCGAATTTTGCTCGAAGCGGGTGCGAACGTAAATTACAAGCACATCCATTTGCAAGGGCAGAGTGTGATCCATCGTGTGGGCTACACGGGAAACATCCAGATTCTTCACATGCTTTTGAACAAAGGAGCCAACCTGGAAGAAACAGACGAAGATGGCAACACAGTGTTAATCATAGCAGCAGAGTTTAGTTCTCTCGAAATGGTTAAAGAACTTGTGAAGCTCGGAGCAAACCTTGACGTTACGAATAAACGCGGAAATAAAGCGTTGCAACATGCAAAATACTTTAACACGAAAGATGTGAGCGATTGGATGATTGAACAATATCCAGGAAGAGACTGACTTTTTACTTCAATACAACTTTGTTCGAGTTAGGCCTACAATTCCTAAGAAAATACAATAATTTTAGCGTAAGGCGAAGTTCAAGATGTCTCCGCTAGATGTTATACATGAAGAAGCATACCCGTGTTTCCATCTGTTGAGTTTTAGGTACATTATTTTGAAGTAAATAAGCAACCAGCGTTATCGGACAAAAACTTATATTCCCAATTATAAAACGTAATAATAAATAAAGAATAATATAAAAAAGGATTTATTCACGCAATTATCGGAATTCTATGAATATCAAGTCACTTTCTCAATGTTACAATCATTCCAAATTCTTAGTTGTCGTGATAGCTGTTAAGTCGGATGTGGATTCGTGGAGAAAGAAAATAAAGAATTCAGGGTGCAGTAGGAGTGTGAGGAAGTGAAATTTCATTACAATCTACAATTACGTAGTATTATGCTTTTCATTGCTTTTTATTACGAATTACTACATAGGTAGCAGCGTATATACTGACAATGTTCACGAAATTCTTATTTGTCATATTTTCATTACTATTTATTATATTTTTATTTGTACATCTACATGTTGCTCTGGGAAAATATATTTTTTTAAATATATCTGTGAAAATATTAAGTAGCGTGTATTCCTTCGCCATTACTTACCTACTCATGTATTACGTTTGGTTTATTTGGCTATAGTGGAATCTGTTATCCAATATGGCATAACTGGATGGGGAGGAATTACAAAAACTGCTCTTTTTCCTCTAATTATGTTGCAAAAACGTATAATCAAAATTTGGTTGAAAAGGCGACTGGATTATCCAACAAATTTGATCCATTCCGAATTGAATGTTTTTAGAATTGACCAAATTTATAAATACTCTTAAATGAAATTCTATCATAAAAATAAAATGAAATTTGTAGCTCAGCCACATGATCATAATACAAGACGAAATGAAATTCTTAATTTAGTTGAACCTAAATGTTTCACATCTGCTGCTTTACTACACAGTGCAAATTATGGTCCATGTCTATATAATTCGATAATAACATTTCATCCAGAATTGACTACTTTAAGCAATGAAATTTTCAGATCCAGAACTAAAAAATTTATATGACAGACTTCCCTTTAATTATATTATGTACCATGTATTGTAAAAAACGTTTATTCCTATCTTAACTATATTTTTTCTATCTTATCTTGGTTATTATATCAATATGAAATTCTATCATAAAAATAGAATGAAATTTGTAGCTCAGCCACATGACCATAATACAAGACGAAATGAAATTCCCAATTTAGCTGAACCTAAATGTTTCACATCTGCTGCTTTACTACACAGTACAAATTATGGTCCACGTCTATATAATTCGATAATAACATTTCATCCAGAATTAACTACTTTAAGCAATGAAATTTTCAGATCCAGAACTAAAAAATTTATATGACAGACTTCCCTGTAATTATATTATGTACTATGTATTGTAAAACAAGTTTATTCCTATCTTAACTATATTTTTCTATCTTATATTGGTTACTATATCAACATGACCTGTACTAATTATACTGCTAATAATAATTTAATATTAATCCATCAATCTCAACATCGTCTCTTTTTTCACTCAGTTATTATTATTATTATTATTATTATTATTATTATTATTATTAAGGGAACTGTGCCTAATATCGCACCCATTTTGAAAAAGTAGTTTTTCAAGTACTAATATATCACATAAATTTGAAATAAATATGGATTCTTAATACGGGTTTATTATACTTATATCAGTGAGGTCAAATTTAAAAATTACTTTTATTTTACATTTGTTTTTCAAGTACAAAAGAAAAATTGCAAAAACGGTATTAGGAGAAATACTGCTCCTAATATCGCACCCCTCATTTTGTGAAAAATACATAGGATAAATGTTAAGTTTATTGTATAGAAACACATTTTATTATATATCTGTTGTATTTAGGCACAAAACATGTTTTTTTAATAACATACAAATACAACACGGAAATTATAAGATTTTCTGATGCAATGTGTTTGACAGTAAATAACTACATATTCAGCTATCAAGGTATAGAATGAATAATTTCGAGGCAAAAATTGTTCCGGAGCCGGGTATCGAACCCGGGACCTTTGGTTTAACGTATCAAAGGTCCCGGGTTCGATACCCGGCCCTGGAACAATTTTTCCCTCGAAATTATTCAAATAATCTTACAGGGAGTTATACCTGAAAGCTTGATTTGCAAGGTATAGAATGTTTGTTAATTAAACATAATTAAGATATTTAGAGAACTAAATCTAACCTTCCAAACAATAACACAATGCAATTTTTGTAATCATCATCCCCAGAACACTCTTCATGGCACCAAATTCCACATTTAGTGCATACGATCCATTTTTCTCCCCTTTTGTCAAAAGAAAACTTCACGTTGCAATATGGACATTCTGCAAAATTTTCGCTATCTCCATTATCAATGGAGATGTACACTGGCTCATCCAACTCTTCGTCTTCTGAATCTGAAGATACCTGACTTTGTTTTTTCTGTCTCTTCCTTTGAGTAGGTACTTTATCAATCTACTTCTTTTTAATGCTTTTTCGTTCATATGTCTCCTTATCTGTGAGTAATTTCCTCTTAATCATCAGCCAATTCCTTTTATATTGTGAACTTTTTAGTAGAGCAGCAGAACCACTTTTACGTCCTCTATCAGTTGGACTTTTTTGTTGTAAGTTATTTTAGGAATTGGTGAAATGTCAGCAGGCGTAACAAAAGATAGAGTTTGCCTCTCGACTAATTTTGTGGAGTTTTTGGCTCGTTGATACTGATAGAGCCTGGCCGAGGTTGGGAAGTGTTGGCATCATCTAATCTATTTGGTAAAGCTTCAGATGAATGATCACTTGATTCATGGGTATTAGGAGAAACTTCTTGAAATTCAAAGTCGCTGAAGATATGGCGGTTGCAAGGATACAGACCGGTATTTCTGAAGCCATTTGTAGCTACAGTAACAGTTGCTGCTTTATTGAAAGCTTCTCCCAATAGCATACCAACCTGGTAGTGAGTCACTACTCTGCCTGCATTTTGTTTGAGCCACTGTTCAATTGCTTGAGCATAGTAAGTTTTGAAAGGTAGCATGAATGCCACACCCAAGAGTTGCATCTTATGTGTGTAATGTGGAGGTAAGCACACAATATGAGCACCATTAACTCGTGCTAGTTCGAGGAGTTCAACATTTCTAGTGTGGGAATAATGCCCATCTAACACTAGAATTACTGGGTCATCTTTCGTAGGCTTCACATTGCTGAGAATGTGATGACACCATTGAACAAATCTTTCATTCTGAATCCAGCCAGATTTGTGACAGACCGCTAAGCTACCATTTGGTGCTGCATCCAGAAGTTCGGCTTTTATGTTGACCCTAGAAAAACCAAAAACGGTGGCAGGAAATGGTCAGCTGCACTCATTTATGTCACTTCAGTCACTAAAGATCCCCTCTCTGCTGAAGATACAGATCCAACCTGCCTCTTACCTTTCAGACTAACTAGTCTGTTGCCTTTGTGTTGAATCACTGTCAAGTCTGTCTCGTCACAGTTGTACAGTCTGTTTGGTGAATTCTTGACAATGCTCATCAATGGTTCATAAATGTCAAAAAACTTAATTACGTTCTCCTGATTGAAACCTCTGATCCTTGCCATAGTCGTGCTTTGTGGTTTCCGGAGACTCAATTCCTGGTGTCTTCTCAAGAAACTGTGCAGCCATTTCCGTCCTGCGGCTTCATCGTTCTTCGAAAATGAGTGGTTCAGACCATTCATAAATGCTAACTGAAAAGCCATAGTTTTAAGTCCTTTGCAGATAAACCATAAAATCGCTACTCCATTTCTAAGCAATATGAAACCAAAGAATCTTCCAGTTCAAATGGAAGTACATGTTTTATACCAAGTTTCGTGCTCATTAGTTTATCTACACCCTCCTCTTTGTTATTGACTTTATCTTTTAAAGTATACTTGGGAACAATAAAGTATTGGAAGCACGTTGCAATCCCATGGCTTTGTTCCTAACTGATATGATTGCAGCCTTCATAACCTTCTCTTTCCACAGCTTACAACGTTTTGGACTCATTTGCAATGACAATTTTTTAATAATTTTGGAATTATCAGATTAATTGTACGATTGTATTAGTTTGCAGTAACATCGTCCTAATATCGCACTGTGCGATAATAGGAAAACAACAAGTGTGCGATATTGGGCAAATAACATACACGAAACAAAATAATTTGTTTCAGTAAAAATAAAACGTTTATAATATTTCTTTAACTGAATAAAAATATTACACGACTAACCAAAACAAACTAACGGTGTATAAAAGTTTTGCTCCTTACCGTTGGTTGTATAAACACCACTAATATCACACACTACAAATATTTTCCCATTGCCTATTCCTTTCTCAAGGCGTGTAGTATGTATTGAAGCTCGCAGCAATCCATCTGCGGGCGCTAACACTCCTTTTAATTGAATTGAATAAGCTGCTATTCCATTCAGGGTCTTATGCCTGTTCTGAACTCATAAACCATGGGGTGCGATATTAGGCGCATGTGCGATAATAGGCACAGTTCCCTTATTGTTATTATTATCATTATTATTATTTTTATTACTATTATTATTATTATTATTATTATTAACTTTATTATAGTAATCTTTATGTTACCTTTTTTCTGAAGTATTTTGTCGTATATTTATGTAACGGAACTGTCCCCGAACACGAGCTTTGCTCTTTGGGGGTACTTTAATGTAACGTTTTTTATGTATATACTATTATTAAATAAATAAAAAATAAAAAATATGACTATATAACTACAGAGCGGTTTCTTACTTCTCGGCGGCTGAGTATGCCGCAGCCGGTAGCACTCGTACGTTAACCCCACATCTTAAAACGTGTATAAAATCATACGTGTATAAGATATTGTAAATGTCGTCCTCCCTTGGCTTAAAAGCGTAGTATCGGGAAAACATAATTCTCAATTAAGAAGTTCGCCACTGTAATGTTTCTGATTTTATTTGTTCTATCGGTATATACGATATTTGAAAGGTTCAGAACAATAGTGGGCCAAGTGGCATTTACTAAAACCGTAGAAAACGAGGGTTAAAATGAAGTTATTACCATAATTCAATGGCAACATATAGCAAGTTATACAAAGTATACACATTCAAACCAAAGGATATGTCAATCTTCATTAAAATATGGTATTCACTTATCTTTAACCCTAGCTTTCTCTATTTTTAATAAACGGCGCTTGGCCCATTACGGCTCTGAACCCTTCATTTAGACTCACGATAATTAAAATAGGATTATTCATTTTAAGAACAATGAAGAGTAGACAAAGTGTGTGGTTTTTTCCATAAATGACTGTGGGTTTAAGGGGGAATGGAATGGATTTTGGGGTCAAAAATTCATTTTTTATTTAATTTGTTTCTAAATCTCCAGCATTTTCTGCTTAAAATGGCGTTTGAATTATGTTGATATCTTTACTACATATATATTATTTTATTTTTTAAATAATTGCTTGCACATAAATTCGTCTGCTTTCAGTGAATACGGCTGCGGTGCCAGGTGTCAAACGCTGACATAAGTGACTCTCTTTCAATGTTGTTTCGAATGTGCCGCCACTGGCAAGATATTTTATATATATTATTTTAATGTACCGAAGTACATATGATATTTCCATGCATATATGATATGCGTAAATCACTTCGTGATTTAAGACGGCGCTTATTCCGTCGGATCCCGGCCATCTAGTCACTCATTACGAGTGCACCTCAGCACATGTGTGGACTTCGGTCCTACGTTCATAGACATCTATGACGTAGTGCAGAGGGCGGCCACTAGAGGGAACCCAAGAGTTGGAGCTTAATCTGAGACGATTCTATCCGACGCCGGGGTTGTATCCGGTGTGGCTTAGTGGATAAAGCGTCAGCATGTGGAGCTGAAAACCCGGGTTCAAATCCCGGCGCCGGAGGGAATTTTTCTCCGTTCCATTACTCTTTCATTGTAAGATATTTTATGTTTTGAGAGGATATTTTGTCTGTTGGCTAACATGTCTTTGCTTGGTCACTGCTTTTTCGATCATATCAGTGGCTTTGTCTTTGTTTATGAGTTGTTTTCTAGTTTGTGCACACACGAGTTTGTTTGAAGTCTTTTTCATAAATAATTGTTATAATTTCTTGTGAAAATACCTCGACCAAGTAACAGAGTGTTTAAAAAGCGAGTCTATTGGAAGAAAAGGTCTAAACTGAATGGTAGTGAAGCCAGTAGTGATGTATTATCATCTCCTATTGTGACTCTGGACCATCTAACCTCAAGGCCATTCCTGCAACTCCAACCTCTTCTCAGAAAAAACTGAACCCAGTGAAGGAGAAGTATTATGAAGTTACTAAGGGTACTGAACAATTTGAAATCATAGATTTATCAATTCTGTGTGAGGTTTTTTTTTTTTTTTTTTTTTTTTCAAATAATGTGTTGTGTAAAGGCTGTGCAGCAAGTGGCATGGAACTAATTGTAAATAAACATGTGGGTGTTGCAGCAGAATTAGAATTAGTCTGTAAGTCTTGTCATCATAGTGTATGTTTTTCTTCTTCAACTATGAGTAATTCACAAGGTGGGAAAAAGTTGTACAGTTCAAATATAAGGCTAGTTTATGGTCTGCATTCCATTGGCAGAGTAAAGGCAAGTGGAGACATGTGTGGAATCATGAATTTGCCTGCTCCTTCCTTCAAAATTTGATGAGTATAATTATATATTGGGGTCTGCAGCTGAAAATGTAGCTCTTGAATGTATGAGAGAAGCTGTAGAGGAGGCAGTTTCAGAAAATAATAATATTAGAGACATTAGTATAGCCCTGGATTACACATGGCAGAAGCGAGGCCATACGTCTAACAACGGTGTAATGACAGCTACTAGTGTGGACAGTGGGAAAGTAGCTGATGTGACAATCATGTCAAAATTCTGTAGATGTCCAGAAAGATTGAAAATGGTACAGGAAGAGAAGTGCACTGCAAACTATAGTGGAACAAGTGGTGGAATGGAAGTAGCCGGAGTGAGAAAAATTTTTCAACATTCCAAGGAGTGGTACAAAGTGCGGTACACAAATTACTTAGGGTATGGTGACTTCAAAGCATACAATGAAGTTAATAAAATGAAACCTCATGAAAATAATGTAAACATTGCAAAATTAGAGTGTGTGGGGCATGTGCAGAAGCGAATGGGGTCCCGTTTGAGAAGATTGAAGACGTCATTGAAGGGGAGTAATTTGAGCGACGGTAAGTCTATACAGTAAGTGGCAACAGCTCGTGTTCTTTTCAGACGAGGCGTGGTTCTACTTGACTGGTCGTATAAAGAATCAAAACACTCGCTATTGGTGTTCTGAAAATCCACATCGTGCACTAGATATCCTTCTTCATGATAGGAAAGTTGGAGTTTGGTGTGCTGTTAGAGCAAGACGAATAATCGATCCGTCTTTTTAAAAATAAAGCACACTTCTTTAGTTTCAATATCAATTGTCATTACAATCATAGAAGACTGTGATCCGAAAACTCGCTCAGTCCATTTCGCCATTTTGATTTCAGGGGTTCGGGAGTAAAACAGGGTAAGTGACGTTTTAGTGTTTTGTAGTTATTATGTAGACAAATATTTTTTTATTTTTGTTTATTTATTTTTATTGCTAGTAAGCTTGAAACGAATACAAGTTAATAAATACAATGAAAGATGAACTTGCCCACTCCTGAATGAGTAAGACTCGTGCTCAGGAGGGGAATGTGCAACAGTTTATATAGTTGAATAACTCTTCTCGGGTTCTCGTTATTCTACATCAAACGCCGGGAAAGCCTCAAGTCATACAGTTTATATAGTTACGAGGAAAGTAAAATCTGTATACTTGCCATCTGTTCAGATGTTGGAAAACTAACTACTGCATTAGACCCAGAATGTAAGATATATTATACGCTACATATCTCACTTTTTAACAAAATGTCAGTTACCATGTTTTACGCTCCAGTCCCTCATTTATATAATATATAAATAACGGACTCATATCATGATCTATGCTTCTTTTTAAACCTCTAATATATTTTAACTATCTTCTCTTCCAAAACAACGCCAATCCTTGTCTATAAGTTTTCTTATTATGCATGTCATTTGAAAACTCGCTCAGTCCGTACACCGATGGATAAAAAAAATAGCCCAGTGCTTTAATAAAAATGAACACGTTTCGGAACCGCACTCTTTAATTGTGATTTTAATATTAAAAAAATATATTATTCAAGAGAATTAGTGCATTTTCAAGTGAAACTTATTAATGCCGGCTACGAGTCGAACGCTTTGAAACAAAATTCTGTGACAAATATTTTAAGAGAATTTTACGGGTTATTGCTACGGCATTGTGTGGTTTGCTATGTTTACGGGTAATTAAGGCTGTTGACTTTTTTTTTTTAATTTTCCAACAATTTACAGCAATTCAATAAGAAATTAGTGGGCAAAAGGCTGCTATCGGGCAGTGCGTCTTTGACGTAGTGTTGTGACATACGGTGGAAACCAATGAGTGAGAAACTTTTTGTTAAATAGTGTACCGAAATCAGGGGCCGAACGGAGGAGAGTGTGACGTGAAAAAATCGTGCGAATGAACTGCCGAAAATGAGTCAAAAACAAAAAAATTAGACTGCGAGTGAGAGAATTGAGGACAAGGAGAAGAGGCATTTCAAATCCTCTCCTCTGACGATCAGTTGTAAACTATAAACGATTTAGTGAATATTTCTACATCGTCAAACAATGAACAATAATTAAGTAATTGTTTGATCCAAAATCGTGTCTTTGATTTAGAGTTTAAATAGTATTTCACGATATAAAACTTTGGAAAAAATATTATACATATTACAAGTACCTGCATCATTTTTACTCCTTCACATTGAATTTAATGGTGAAGTTTGTACGTTAGCCAGACTGCTAACATTCATCCAGCTGTTCATAGTATAATATACATGGGTTGGATAAAAAGTAATGGCAACAGCTCGATATTTCTGACATGGCTTTATTCACAAGGGTACAACATTTACGTATCTTAAATATAGTCGCCCCCTTATTTATCACCTTTTGCCAAATGTTTGGAAGGCGTCGTACACCATCAGCGCGTCCTTCTTTGTTGATGTTCCGTATTGACCGCCCTAAAGCACGGATAAGTTCATCTCTGGTATTGTACCGGGTCCCTCGCAGTGGTTCTTGCACTTTGGCGAAGAGATCGTACTCGCATGGATCATATCGGGTGAGTACGGTGGATGTTCCAGTAGTCCGCGTTTTCCGTCTGCCTTGGAGGTACAGCGTGGTACAATATTACCCCATCAATGTCATACGCCACAATGAACATCACCTTCACAGCACTTTGTGTAGGGCGCACTTTCTTCGGACGAGGAGAATCTGGATGCTTCCATTCATTTGACTGGCGTTTTAAGTTTGGTTGGTACGAGCGAGCCCAGGTTTCGTCCATAGCGACGATTCATCTAAGAAAGTCGTCACCTTCCCTTTGGTACCGGTCCAACAAGGCCTTCCGGAAACGCTTTAACTATAGTGCCATTCTGCGATATGGCAATGCTGCATCGCCACATGCTTCACGCAGTCCCTGAAAACATTCTTGTGGATTACGATCTCTTGCCATTTCAATTTTGATCCAGAAACGTTGCTCTAGTTTTGTAAACGTGGTCTTAGGGCGCTCACACTATCCCTACGAAAGTCAAAGTTCTACACATTGCAGTAGATTGACAGAGTACTGTGGCCGCTGGCTGCACTAACTCATCTAACAGTCCTTGTTCATGTCCACACGGCTGACAGCTCTCGAACGCACCATCGTCACGTGACAGCAGTGTTGCCATTACTTTTTATCCAACCTATGTACGTACTGCATATTAAGATTTATAAATATATTATTTTCAAAATATACTACCTGCAAAAAGTACTGTACAATACACGTTTGTGAAGTGCATTACAAAATCTCGGAAACTGAAAAACGGAGGGACGTTTTTCAAACTTTTCCTCGATTTTGTAAAAGACACTTCCCAATCTTGTATCGTAATATACTATTACATAATACGAATGTAATATAGAAGTACGCATTAAGTAAATGCTAATCCTAAAATCAATTAACCGTGGATAGTACATGTAATTACACGTTACTTTAATAAAGAGTAAGAAAAGATAAATTTAAATTATTATCTGAAATTTACATCACATATTAAAATTTGCATATGTTTAGGTTGAAAGTAACCAATGTTCGACATTGTCTGAACAACAAAGGTTGCACACGTAAAAGGAAACAAACTTAAAACTAAAAAACAATTTCGTCAATATGACGTACCGACATAGTAAAGACATGGACGATGATTGCCAAGTCGTCTTAATTGAATTTTTAACCGTAGTTTACAAACACGCTGCATTTTTATGCCGTGAAGATTATCGAAGTTTCTTGCGTACAGCATTTCCTTCCGTTCCTTTGTCTTACGAGTTCAAGAAATAAATGACAAATAATAATGTTATTTATAACATGTACTGAATTACATATTGGAAATAACATTCAATCAGACAATGGAGAAGCATGTCAACTTTATGAAAATCACCACGAGGACCGTGAGGGACTCTTACAATGTGGGGGCAGTACAACACAGTTCAGCAGATAACATAGACCGTAATAGTTAACAGTGGTAAGTTAATGATGGTGTAGATAGAGTTCTAAATTAATTCGACTCTTTCTTTCCAAGCAGATTTAATATCATCATAGCTTCTGAGTCTGCTTATGATTGGATAAACAGTATCCAACTAGAAAACATTCAGTATTCTTAACAGTAATCAAGTTATTTGGAATAACGCTGAAGGTTAAGTTGTCAGTTTTGCAACGAACCAATAAAATATTACAAATTAGCTCTTTGTGATTATTTTCCGACACACTACGACATAATATGGCTATATTATATAATTTAATGAGAGAACGCTGAACGACAAACATACAAAGATATTAGTCAATAGATAATAAGTGCATAAAATAAAAAAGCATAAAGTACATATCTAATATCTCGGTCTAAATACATAGTAAAACTTTCCTTAAAGTTTATCGCTGCACTTTCAGATTATTCTGTGTTTGGTATGATATTTTATCTCTCGAGTTAGCTACTTCGGAATACAGAAGTGATACAGAAGTACGATTCTGAACAGTTCACTTAAAAATATTGAAGTCTGTCTTCACGATCTACAAAATATAGCTGTAAATAAGATTTTACTTTATAAATCAATCGGCAATTTTCAAAATATCTTTAGTGCTGAAAAGCAACCTCGTAAGTCAAAAAATGAACAAAATAAGATTTCACTTAATTCTCATCAAAAACTTTTCCCGAATTTTCCACAAACACATCTTGAGACATGACATGGATACAAAATTCACGAGAAGAGATGTAATTTAACCTAATGCTCTAGACCAGGCATGCCAAAACCCTGCACATTGTCCAGTCCCGCACATTGTGCAATTGTGTCTGTGCGATGTGCAGTTCCTGTTCCCCTACCTGGAGGGAATGAATCAGGTTGGTTTGGAGCGCGTCAGGGGTATACAGTAGCCTACCTGCAGTAGCAGATCAGTATTGTTATAATGTTTTCCTCAGTCAACATTAATTATTTTAAAATGAAAGGCTTTCATCAGCCCGTGTCGAGGTAATAGTGTTGTGACAGTTTAGATCAGATTAGTAAGTTCTCAAAATATGATATTCGCCAGCGCTTATTTTTTAATCAGTAATCTCACGGCAAAACAAACTTGACAATAGCGTTCTTTGGTGTCTGTACTATTACAGCAATCAAGGTTAGATGACTTACGACTTTCATTTGATAAGCTGGTTAAGTGATGAGAATATAGTGAGGAATACATGTGAGGCTCTTGAGGTTGTAAGAAGCGAAGAAAGCAAACATTTGCAAGGCGGAAAATTTTTCTGAAAAAATATATAATGGCAAATTTTCCACCTCACGTCACTATATTATGTTAATATGCTTACATTAATAAATCTTTAAACTTGACATAAAGAGAATGTCGTCGCTTCACAGTTTGTGAACTACACTTTTAATTTCTTTCAGTAACTCCCAACTTGTCGATACTTGTTCTCAAAGTTTTCCAAATAAACTATATGTGAATTTAAAATCTAAGCTTAATTTAAATTATTTATTAATATTAAAGTTAATTTATATTAACATACAGCAAGGAAATTATTTCAATGTAAAAATTTCACAATGTCCTACTGCATGTAATTAATTGGGAGTATAATATTTGGTTTAACATTTGTGTACCAATGTCCCCAATAAATAATAATGCTCGACGAAAAATGAAAATAATTAGTACCCACTACATAAAATGAAATACTGTGTTCGTTTTTTGTTGTTTCGAAATTACTGCAATATATATATTTTTTTCAAATAAGGTACGATATAAAAATCATGTTAATAAATTATTAAGTATAACTGAGTAAGCCTAAAGTTTCTTGTATTACAATTATCAAATGTAGACTCTGATAATAACGGTATTTTTTTTTCCTTCTGCTAAGTGTGTTTATAATGTCCAAATGCCTATTTAATCCAACACTAGAAGCGCAGAATAGATTATTGTACACCCCTCCAGCTAAGAACTGGTAAGAGCAACGATTGAATGATGCAGTCCGCACAGACTGGCGATCCGAGCACATAACTGCACAATCAGTGCCTCTTTTCTGGCATGCTTGCTCTAGAAATTTGGGACAAGGTAAGACCATTAGTCTTCTGGCTTCCCAATAAAGTTGTCCTACCGATCTTATCCAGTAGGTTTGAAGTGAACCACACGTTCTAAGATTGTCACAGTTCATTATGACTTCTTCATTACACAGCATGAAATTTGGTGAGGCTACTATTTTCATCCGGTGCAGGTGTTCTGCCGATAGTCATGTTGCTTTGTTATGAGGAATTCTGCAACAGTCTCACTCCCTGTTAACTCTAGTATGCTATTTTTATTGATGTGTATCTCCACCCATTGTTTCCCTATACTTATGGGGGAAACTCCATAAAAAATGACAACTTTCTTCCTAATCATTTTTTTCAACCAAATTTTGGGATCATGTTTACTATGTAAAGGACTAACAAAATAAAAATTTTGAACTCTCAAATGTTTTTGCTTTTGATTTTTTATTTATTTTCGCAAACCACGGATTAGCGAAAAAAAAATCACTCAGTTGATAAAAGTAAATGCTAATTGTTTCAATCCCTCGCAGGTAGAGAGAGAGAGAGAGAGAGAGATTTGAAAAAATCGTCTGCCCTCCAGTCAGGGTGACCACAAGGATCCAGAAGGAAGTAATACAATAATGAATTTACAAAGTTGAAGATCAAAATTAAAATTAATACAGTGTTAACAGTGAAAGAAAAATTAATTTAACTTTGTCAGGTAGTAGTTTATTTAAAATATTAGTTTTGGGAATTAATGAAAAGATGTAGTCTTTTTTCTGAAGTTTTAAAAGGTGTACCTTATTATTGGTTTACAAGACCAATATTTTTGTTAAATTATTAAAACTAATGAAAATTATCTTTTTCTATTATATTTTTTGTGCTATTTGGGTTTTTTCTTTTAACCGTAAACATTTACTTGTTACATTATTAAGCTTAGAATTTATTGTTTTGGTTTTATTTTTAATACTATATATTTATTTAAATGGTTGTAATTAGGAATTTTTTTAGAATAGATTTTTAACATTTTCTGTTACATGTGGTAACACATGTAGTAATTTATCATTTGGGAGAATCCCTAAGAATTAAAATCTTAAAATTAAACTCGCGAAATAATGAGACATTTTTATACTTAGTGCGAATTTATTCAGAATGAGTTTTTTTCCGATTTTTTAAAGAATTTCCGATTTAAAATGTTCGATAATTTTTACATATGTACAGATTTCAGAATTTTGTATTCAAACTCTATTTTCAATTTTTTAATATAACATTGAAACTGTATTTCGAGTAACTTCATTTTAAATACGAAGTATAAGTAAGTCTGAATGTTTTGTGCTGTATATTAGTAAATATTATTCACACACAGGATGGGAGAGTGTTACAAAAATATCTCTATAAAAAAAAGAAAACTAAGCATTATTAAATGTGCAAAAATAAACTTAAAATTCCCCTGATTATAGGCATATACAGCACTCTATTTTGCATGATAAAAGCTAAGAAGTAAAATAAAAAAATAATAACGCAGTTTATTTATTTATTTTTTTTTGCGAAATTTCGCCGATATTAAGCACATTTTTATACCGAAATTTAAGAATTCCTAATCATGAGTACCCTCTCTTATAGGAAATGGAGAGTACTGAAAAGAAAATATTTTGGAATTTTTTTTTATTTATTACAAGCATTCACAATGACAAATTTCATTTCGACGCGACTTGAAGAGAAGAAAATAGAAGCACTTTAAATGTGGACATGGAGAAGAATGGAACGTGCAAAGTAGACAGACAGAATAAGAAATGAAGCTGTGTTGGCAAGAGTGGGTGAAGAAAGAACGATGGTGAAACTGATCAGGGGGAGGAAAAGAACTACATTGAGTAATACAGTAAATAAATCACGGTTTCCTGCATTGTCAGGGTCATTTCCTCGTCAGTCTTATACATATAAATTCATATATTTCATATATATTTTCCACGGGTCAATGTTATTTTGCTCACTCTGTATATAATGCCTTTTAATTACTGCGAGCAGATGCATTATTATTTCATTAATAAATCATTATGTGAGAAGATAGATTGTTATTAACAAATCAACAAAATGAAAATACTCTCAAAATCTAATGCTTGTTCTTTCATGATGCATCTTGTTGCTTTTGACGATACCCAGATTTAATACCTAGATGAATGAATCAATGAACTAACTAATAAATGAATCAATGAATACATGGATGACTGAATCAATGAATCGATGTATGAATAAATCAGTGAGTAGGTGGATGGATGGATGGAACGAAGAATGGATTGATCGATGAAGATTGATTGATTGAATGTAGTGAGAGAGAAAAAATATAAATTAAATGGTAGGCCTATACGATAATAATCGCGTCCTTGTAAGGGCTCTTGTAACTACTGTATTACTCAATGTAGTTCTTTTCCTCCCCCTGATAAGTTTCACCATCGTTCATTTAAGTAGACAGACAGAATAAGAAATGAAGCTGTGTTGGCAAGAGTGGGTGAAGAAAGAACGCTGTATCAACTACGGGGTTATTTAGCGTCGATGAGACTGGTGATAGCGAGATGTTATTTGGCGAGATGAGGCCGAGGATTCGCCATAGATTACCTGGCATTCACCTTCTAGTTAGGGAAAACCTCGGAAAACCCCAACCAGGTAATCAGTCCAAGCGGGGATCGAACCCGCGCCCGAGCGCAACTTCAGACCGGCAGGCAAGCGCCTTAACCGATTGAGCCACGCCGGTGGCACTAGAATGTATATAGTCCTACTTATTTGCTCTTCTATTTAGCAAATAATTGTAATTTATTATTATTCTTGCATTTCTTTACATACCAGATTTCATATTATGCTTTACACTTATTTCCTTTTTTTGTTAACGGTGTCCATTTGTTCAGGTATGTATTAGTTATTTAGATAAGTGTATTGAAGTGCCCAATAAATTGTAGGCCTATATCAAGCAATTACATTTCCTTTACTTGTTACTCCGTTAGTGTACTCTGAAAGTGTCAGTGTTCTGTCTAGCCTGCAATACATTAGGGGTAACCGGTTGATGTTTGAAGATTCATTCGGATGCTCTATCGAGAGAGAGAAGAGAGAAGAGAAAGATAGAGATATACAGAGATATGGAGAGAGATAGAGATAGAGATAGACAGAGATAGAGATAGAGAGAAATAGAGAGATAAAGAGATATAGAAATAGAGACAGAGAGAGATAGAGATATAGAGACAGAGATAGAGATAGAGATAGAAAGATATGGAGATATATATATATATATATAGAGAGAGAGAGAGAGAGAAAGAGAGTTGGTTGAAGCATTGAGAAAGCATTGGTTCCCCTTTCACAGTCTACCGGCTTTGAATGACATCTCCGTGATTTGTCCGAAATCTTGTGGCGGATTACAAAAAAACTGCTGCCATGAACAGAATGATGAAAGTATTTCCTACAGCAATAATTACAACACTCTTAAACCTAACCAACTAATTCGAATTAAATGCATTACATATCTATATATATATATATATATATATATACACACACACACACACACACACACACACAAATACAACAAGCCTATATGTAAAAGAAAAAACGTTTGGAAATACTTAAATGCACAATTTATCTTTTAAATTCAATTAATTGGTTAAAGTAAACTGATAATAATAATAATAATAATAATAATAATAATAATAATAAATGTTAAACAAAAAATTCTTGTTGTAGTCTTAACATATTAGGGAAACATCAGTCATGAATACAATTATTTAAGTACCGTAGTCCCTACTCCCTTTCAAAACATAATACTGCTACAAAAATTCAGATTAAATACCTAATCCTTGTATTGGTATTTAGACCTGTATGGAAGATTGTATGTAAAAATTAAATGATCATCAACATTTTAAAAGTATAAAAGTACATATCTTATAATTTAAATACTGTATAATTGACTACATATATCTCCTAATAGAAACTAAAATAAATCTAATTTTTCATGTGAATATAAAGTAAAATCACTCTTGTAATTAACTTAATTTCAACTACAACGTGTGCACCATCTCTGCCTGCATTCTTATTTTGTTCACCATACTGAAGATGTACAGGCCTATAGCCTGAGGAAAGGAATCAGATATGCATCTGTGATCTGTCAATTTAGAACGATCGTCGCTCTAAATGAAGTTAATATTCGAGAATGATTGCTCATAACCGTATGTAGAACCAAACATATAACTAATACCTACGCGCTTTGTGATTGTTTTTATTACAGAAGTATTCATTTCCCATTCCTCTTTAAACTGGTATTTTCCGAACGATAATGCGCTGAAATCCACTACTAGACAGTGGATACAAATCTCCTCTGCCCTACCATGAAAATGAAGCGTGGGGTTGAGGGAAGGAGTGAATGACTTATTCTAAGTTGTGACGTATGCCACAATTGGTGCCCAAGTCTGCTTTTCGTTGATTCTGAAAACAAGTGTATTTGATAAAATTTTGAAATAGAATTCCTGTAACATCACTCCGTTTAAAGAAAAAGTAAAAGTCGTATTATAAAGTCTTAAACTGTAAATGAAGAGTATGTGTTTAATGACGTCAGTACGCAGCATTTAAAACTTCAGTGAACTTTCAACTAGAGGAATATATTTTTCCTTGTTCGGAGCTATTATAAGAACTGATTCAGGGGCTGCGCGGTATCGAGGAAGATTTGAAGGACAAATAACCGAACGATGAATTGAGATATCTACATACAACAAAAATAAAAAGTACATACTATTATAAAACATATATTATAACAACAGTCCCAATGAGCTTGTCGTAAGTGGTCTTTGTAAGTCAGTACATGTCTAATGTGTTTCCACTATATTTCAACTTATTGCACAACATTGCAAAAGTGATTCAGAGGTATGTTTTAAAGTTCAATTTACTAATTTCAAAATGTTTTACAGGACTGCAAAAGCAATTCAGATGTAAGTCTTAAGTATAATAACAAATTTCATAATGTTATACTATAGAACAAAAAACATTCTGACTAGAGTTACTACAATACATTTTGAAGTGCATTTGTATGTTTTTTTTAATAGAAAGAGAAGAAAATTAAAAAAAAAATATACCGTAAGTTCACAGTGGTATGTGAAGTAACTGAAATTCAGAGATTACCCACATTTACTATATCCTTAACCAAGAATAGTCATCACAAAGAATACACATATACAGAGTGGAAGTGAAACAGCCTTGGAGATTTTCAAAGCGAAAGCTCATGTATGTAACAAAACACTATAATATTATTTTGGTGGAAAGTTAATAGTTTTTTCTAAAATGTTTAACACCCTCTTAATCAGTAACTATTGCGAGTAGGATCGTGATTTTTGTCCATGTCGATAGGCAAAATAATGAAAAATAATTTATCCCTCTGGTGTATTTCAATATTGTTGACGGTTTTCGTAAAATTTTAATTTTAAAGCCTCTAATTTCAAGCCACTGCACGATGCGAGTTGGTTGCAACACAGTGCCAGAGAACAACTCATCTAGCGAGATACACCGAGTTCATTAACTTCTTACATCTGTATCATGTATCATGAAGAGTGTGTTAGCAGCGATGTTGCCGGACTGCCGAAACTTCAATCTTAATTTTCTAACTAACCTTGCATTTAAGGGAAACAACGATTGAGTTTTTACAAAAATGGCCAAAATATCATTTTTCGGTTTTTGTACGAAAATATTCCTTGGCAACTTAAGAAATTGATACTGAACACTTTTTTGTTTCTATGTCTTCTTTGAGGTCCAGGAGCGAGTTTAACATAGGTCTGTTCCATATATCAGCATTGTAACTCTTTTCACAAATTTGCCTTTTTCTTGAAACTTCATTTTTTATGCTCTTAATGCTCTATGCGCATGCTGTTTTCACCAAACTCAATGAAAATATTTGTACTTGTGTTCATGCATATATATATTATCTGAAATCTAACCTTGAGAAATGTTAACGATATTTAAAACTGAGAGCTAAAAATTATGTAAATAAAAAATATCAACATATAATTGATAAAAAAATTTTGTGTACAAACTAAACTAGGTATCATAAATTTCTCAAAATTAAAATATTGCACGTGAATCTGGGGCCATATGAAAAAATATGAACTTATGTATTTGAATGTAATGATTATGGAACATTTTGACTGCATCACTAATTTGCATAACTAAAATAAAATTAACTTAAAAACTAGCATACCGATTGAGATCAAAATCTGTACACGCCTTGTTCTTAATGCATCTAACAAACGGCTAAAAATTAAACAAAGCTGATTAACACTGTAAAAATTTAAAAACTCTGTCCTAGTGTTCCTTAATCACAAAACGTAATATAGGTCTCTATTCATTCAGTGTTACCTATCATCTCTTTCAATCTCCAAGGTTATTTCGCTTCTAGTCTGTATATTCCCGATTTCATTTTCAACGCATTTTCCATCATCTAAATTCATTTATTAGACTTCGAAATACATCACTATTTCTAGTTCTTTTCTTGTAATATTCATAACTAATTATTCACCCTGATATGGAGATAAAATTTCCTATACTTTATGTCAAGAAGGCAATACTGGGTATGAATTTTAAAATGAGCATTTAATGGTTAATCGTAGAGAATCACGTCCTTCCCGAAGCGCTTCCAGAATGACTTTTGTACACAGGTAGTTTTCCTTCTGGTAACAATATTTTCCATATGCTGTCCTTCTAGCAGGACATATTTCTGTAACGTCCTACCGGCAGTACGCAAGTTATGAGTCCTGCCGGTAATACCCTGTTGTCCTGCCAGAAGGACGTATTATTTATTTTTATTTTGTTTTGTTCGTTTATTTCTTTATTTATTTATTTATTTATTTATTTATTTATTTATTTATTTATTTTCATATAAGTTTACATTAGTTTTATTGACTTTGTAAATAGAAAGAGAAAAGTAGTAAATTAATAATTCCATCAATAAAATTTACATTAGTTTTATTTGTAACATTAGGATGATAACTGAATAAATAAAATTTTGTTCAATACATATCAGAGGTCTGCATCGGACGTTTTAACTCGAGCGCCAAGTACTTCATAGCATAATCCGATAGATAGCGCACAAGCATGATGGGTAAAAGTTCGCGAGCGATAAATCCTTGAACGGTATACGCCGAACGTTAGACATTCGTTCTTGATACCGACAAGTAGTACACTGTCAAAAATGAAGCTCAAGCTAAAAGATGTGCTGAAGTTGAAACTACTCAACAAGGAACACAATTTAAGTTTTAAAGAAAGTATGAAGAGTCCACACCTGTGGAGTAACGGTCAGCGCATCTGGCCGCGAAACCAGGTGGCCCGGGTTCGATTCCCGGTCGGGGCAAGTTACCTGGTTGAGGTTTTTTCCGGGGTTTTCCCTCAACCCAAGATGAGCAAATGCTGGGTAATTTTCGGTGCTGGACCCCGGACTCATTTCATCGGCATTGTCACCTTCATCTCATTCAGACGCTAAATAACCTAAGCTGTTGATAAAGCGTCGTAAAATAACCTACTAAAAAAAGTATGAAGAGCAGTGGCGGCTTGTGATCATTTTTGTTGGTGGGGCCAGATATTTCACAAATTTTGGGATAGTCTTTAAATAATGCACAAATTTTTTAAATTTCATTTTAGTTAATTGTTTCTACTTAAAATAATATAACTACATATGTATTACATATCAGGAAAGTAAATGATGTACATGCATTTTTGAATCATAACATTTTCTTATTTTATTCTTTAACATATTGTTTTTAATACTTGCTTGTGAAATAGAATACTAGGCCATGTATTAATAGAGATTATTTTAACAAATTTGAAAGTAAATAATTTTAAAATGTCATTTATATGATTTGACTAAGTCCAATGAATACTAACTTTCATGAATTGTGCAGGAATTCCATTCTGATTGTGAAATGCAAAACAGTCACGTTTAGTTTGAGGACTACACATAACAGATCTTCGGCCACAAGCAACACAAAAGTAACCAGCTTTTTGTTATATCTTATTGATTCTGGAGTAAACAATATATTTTCCCTCGATTGTTATTTTTTTGTCAGGTTTTGAAGAATTATTGAAGTTAGAATAAGTGCCATTGTTGGCTATGTTAGTTATGTCTGAGGCACGAATCCACGTTATTCTGTTATCAATATTCCATTTTATTTTAACAAGTTCCCTACGTACCTTCAATACAGTTCCTACACACACTTTCAGACCATGTATCACCAAAAACAGATTTACTCCAAGTGTTATTTTCATCTGCATCAAAGAGAATTGCTTTAGCGAAAACTCGCGCACCATTACTGAAAGAATCCGCCATATGTATCTCAGCAAAAATATGTCGTATCAACTTTTTTTGCGCTAATAGAGAAAGAAACGCTCTTTCCAATGGTCTGTCTAGGTCAGGCCTGCACAAGGTTTGCGCTCTCCGAGCCGGCTCACAGCTCACGAGCGGAATGCAGATATTAGCTGCGCTCTGTATAAGGGTGGATTGGAAGAAGGGGTGATCTCGTACAAAATATACATAAAAGGAAGTACTGTTACAAGTGTTTATGAAATGAATTCCTGTTCAGTGTTTGCAAAACTATCTTGGACTATTATTAATTAACTTAATAAAGAAATATTTATTTTACAGAAATAATAGAAATTCTATAGCTACTAAAATGTACAATATCATTTTGTTATATTTTTATTTATCAGTACATCAAAACGAGGTTTTATGCTGTTGGCAACTGAAAGGAACAGTAGCTTACTGATCGTAATGAAACATCAGTTACAGATGTTCGATGTCTGCCTTTATTAATGTTGATTATAGAAAACAGTTGCTCACAAATATAAATGTTGAGCCAAATATGGCAATCATTTTCACAGCCAGCCTGTGTAGTCGTGGATATTACTGCTAATGTTTAGTCTTGTAAAACTCAATCAGGCTAGTAGTGTTATTCAAACGATCTTTAGCTCTTAGATGACATTGAAGATCAATAAGTTCGAGCTGTAAATCGTTAAATGTTAAATGATATGTTCCCTCTTTTAGATTCCTCCATGCAGTACCGTAGCAGTAGGTAAGCAACGTGAGTTACTGAGAATAGGCCTACACACTGCACTCCATTAGATAGCTGAGTGGTCGTTTCCCTCTCCTCTACCTAAAGCAAGTCTATGTCATTCTGACGTATCTTCCTCTCCGTTTCGGCTAGCGGTAAACACAGCTCTCCCGCTCCGAAGGAGCGCGTGCGCTCGTTGAGTGCTGCTTGTGCAGGTATGATCTAGGTCAAGCATGTCAGAAATCAGACACTGAAAGTGCAGTGTACGTGCGCGGAACGCCGGTCTGTGCAGATTGCGTCATTCACGTGTTGCTCTTACCAGTTCTCAGCGGGAGGGGTGTACAAGAATCTATTCTGCGCTTCGTGTTCGATTAAATTGACATTTGGACATCATGAAGATACTTAGCAGAAGGAAAAAAAAAACAATTATTGTCAGTGTCTATATTTGACAATAATTGTAACACAAGAAACAATAGACTTACTCAGTTACAATTCACAAAACAGTCGTTTGTAAAGAATAATTTATTGTATACAGTATTTGAAGAAAATATAAATATTGCAGTAATTTCGAAACAACAAAAAACGAACACAATATTTCATTTTACGTAGTAGGTACTGATTATTTCAAAGCAATACCCTTTCATTGTTCCTCAAGCATTATTGGGACCATTGGTGCATAAATGTTAAAGAAAATATTTTTACTTCGAATTACATGCAATAGGCCATTGTGAGGCTTTTACACTGGAATCATTTCCTTGCTGTATATTAATATAAATTCACATTATTATTAATAAATTGGATAAATTAAGCTTAAATTTCAATTTATATATAGTTTATTTGGAAAACGTTGAGAGCAAGTATTAGCAAGTCGGGAGCGTTACTGAATTGAGTTAAAAGAGTACTTCACAAGCTCTGAAGCGAGAACATTTTCTTTGTGTCAGGTTTAAAGATTTATTAACGTAAGTATATTAAAATAATATAGTAATGTGAAATAGAAAATTCGCCATTATGTATTATTTTTCCAGAAAAATTTTCCGCCTTATAAATAATTGCTTTCTTCCTTCCCTTACAACCTCAAGATCCTCACATGTATTCCTCACTATATTCCCATCACTTATCAAATTATGAAATAAAAGATGTAAGTCGTCTAACTATTGATGGCTGTGTTAGTACATTCTCCAAAACAACATCATTGTCATGTTTTTCTTGCCGTGAGAGTACTAATTAAGAAATAAGAGCTGGCGAATATCATATTTTGAGAACTTTACTAATATGATTTAAATTCTCACATCACTATTAGGTCCACATGATGTGATGAAAGCCTTTCATTTTAAAATAATTACTGTTGGCTGAGGAAAACATCATAACAGTTATGTTATATGATTCGTGATTTCTCTTCTTCGTTATATCTGTGGACTCCTCACTTTATTTTCCATAATGCATTCACAGTCACAGCTCAATGAGCACCCGTACTGATCTGTGTTACTGAAACAAAAGTTGATCAGCTACTATAGGTACTGTACAGCCCTGTCGCGTTCCCCTCCAAGCCGATTCGCTCCCTCCAGGTAGGGGAATAGGAACTGCACGTTGCACAGAGACCAGTGCACAATGTGCAGGGTTTTGACATGCCTGGTCTAGGTGAACATTCTCTCGGCAGGACAGGAAATCCTATATAATCAGTTGAACTTGGTAGGACGACGAGGACATCCTGTCTTGCAGGTAGGACACTATACGATTAATCATTAAAGTGCACTTTAATGGGTAATAATAATAATAGTAATAATAATAATAGTAATAATAATAATAGTAATAATAATAATAGTAATAATAATAATAATAATAATAATAATAATAATAATAATAATAATAATAATGGTAAAATAAGACCATAAACTGCAATAGTGGCGAAAGTAAAAAAATCAAGTTTTGAGATAAATGAGTTAAATGTTATCTAAATATTGAAATGAATAAGTAAAGATAATTAATGAAAAGGGCGAAAATAGCCATAGTAGATGACGCGCCGTTTTTAAACGTCACTAACTAAATTAATGAAATAAAGAGTAAGCGTTACTAAGTATCCATCAGAGTTCAGTTAATAGTGCAGTAGAACTTCGATTATCCGTCACCCTATTAACAGATTGGAGGATTATCAAACTCTCTTTCTGTCGTTTTTTTTTTTCTTTTTTTGGCTGCAGGAAGAATATGAAGTATTGTACATTATGTTATTACGCAATTCATTTTTTCTTAAGAGGTTTATTAAAAGCTTTTACCGTTAGGCCTACGTAGTAGTATGTAGTATGAATGACACCGCTGCCGGCAACAATAACATGTACTTGTAGGGGTTTTTTTTTTTTTTTGCCAAATTGTAAAATAATCTCTGCCTTCAAACAAATGCCCCCAAGAATCTCCACACAAATGCAAACTCGTGCAGTGCACCACTCAGTCTCCCCTGCTGTTCTAATGGACACACTGTATAACTTCTATGCAAAATGTCTTCCACTGTCTAAAAAGAAAGCGTGTTGTGGTGTCGAAAAATAGTGCATATAATTCAGGGGTTTGGGAAAGGATAAACTTAGCTACTCCTGATATTACAATTGTAAGCGATTTAATAAGACACGAGGTTAAAGTACTACGTATTCTGTTTATTAGCTATAACCAGGCTTCGAGACTTTGGACCCGATACAATAAGTTTACTGTGCATGCATTATAGGTTGTTTACTCGCTGCAGGTAGATAGAGATGTGTTGAGGTAACAACGTTGCTATTTAGAGTAGAATACGGTTGTATGGGGAAACACACACATATGTACATTCTGAAAGTAAATATACATTACACAATGATAAAATGTTAAAAGAATATAAAAAGCATTTATTCTCCTATCTTTTATAAGCATTTGTGTTTAATTATACACAGTGTTAATGGTGGAAATAAGCATGTAACAATTTTAATTTTTTCATTTATCCTATTGGTCGCCTTTAGGAAGTGCAATTACACTACCGAATTGCAATGTACCTACAAGAAGATACATTCTCACTGTCTCAAACGTAAATCTTTTTCGGATATCTGCCAAAGTTTGTACTGTAGAAAGCTGCGCTCTACGCCGCATGACGTGATAGGAGCAAAACGAAAAAACCTAACATCATTGCAGTCGCTAAGAGACAGTCCTTTATTCTCGGGTGACTCTATGTCCACTAATTTGCTGTTTATGTTACACAATGTTCCATATCCATTATTTTTACATAAAATTGATTTCCACTTCTGTTTTACACGTTCAGTAACCGGTGTACTTGATGTCTCATTAATTCTCTGCAGCATTTTCTAAATTAATTTGAGGACTTCCGGCATCTCTTGCTCTGACTTTTCTAACCGTGTAATAGTTTCAGACACAGTTTGAAAATAGGTTTGTATGAAAATCAAATTATTCGTCAGAACCTTCAAATCCAGAGCGTTTTCCTTTGCGTATTTGTTGTCATTCATTCTACAGTACCCCCACCCACTGTAAGCTTCACCTCTATACTCAGTACGCCGCTATGCGGATTTCCCAATGAACTGCCCTATCGGGTCCGTAGTCTCGAAGCCTGGCTATAACCATAGGTAGGAAGTTCGTACCAAAGCAGTAGATTTCAGTTGAGTACAGCGAGGAGTACAGATGTCACCCGCGCCTCGCCCTGCTACCGCTCTCCGCTCGCTACAGACGATACACAATATGTTCACATAAACAATGCATAGTGGCATTCTGTGGAGCTGTGTACAGTCGTGAATAGTTTGAAGAATATTGTTAATATGTATTAATATTTTAGGTTCTGAACAAAGTGAGCTATTCTGTTATTATTGTATTATTTACGTAATGCTAATACTATGCATGATTCCAAAAACGTAAACTCATCTGTTATTAAATAATTATGCAAACAGCAGTGTGTAACACGTTTATTTTTTTATTCCCGATTATTCTTCGTTAAATGTTGACGTCTCGTGCTGCTATGCATTCGGTTGCGTTACAGTCCAAGTTCAACTTCGGTATTACAATAAGAACTTCCTAGCTGTCATTACAATAGAAACGAAAATCTTCTTGAAAACAATTATGGGTTTTAATATTACTTATCAAATATGAGATACAACATTAGACTCACAAAGTAGTTGTTCACTTGATGATAATACGATACACTGTATCATGTTTCAGATTAGCTCCATTAGCGTCTTGTGACGTAGGACGAATATTTTCAGAGTACAAATATTGTATTTTTTTCTGAACCTAAAAGGAGTATTTTTTTTTATAAAATGAAAATGTTCATTGTTATTCGATATAATGGGACTACAAACATAATTGTATACTTTATATGTTATTTTTATATGTATGGGTAAATTAATTTAGATTCGGCGTTACGAACTTTATAATTACAAATTATTATTTTTTTTTTATATTATTTTCTTGTTCTAAGGCCGTGGACGATTGGAGCACATGTTTGGTTACCAACCGGCTGTACATGTTAGTCGTTCTGCTTCACTGACACCGAGAGACGCTCTATTACTTTTCACTCGGTAGATATATAGTCCAAGCTCACACAACTTAACAGTTTTGATACCAACTTCCTAGCTCTAGTTATAACCAATATCATATTGTACAGTGTAGTGTGTAATATGAAGATGGCTGTTGTTGCAGGAAGACAAGAGGAAGACGAAACTCTGTGAGTGCCTATGCACTTAATTTATGAAAATATTTTTTATACGGATTATCTGATTTTTTCGATTGACAGTTCAGTACATATCCTTCATTACAACAGATAATAGAAATACTACTGTAATAAAAATAAATGTTTACTCCCTTAACCATCTTGCTATAGTTTGGGACTTGCAGCAGCAGTACTGCTACTACTACTGCTACTGCTACTGCTACAGTAGCAGTAGCAGTAGTAGTAGTAGTAGTAGAATGAATAGGCGAGTCAATGAGTTACAATTCAAGGCAATGGCCTAAATTCTTAATGAGGCGGATGAAGCTATCACAGCTAGATTTATTTCTTCTTTGTTCTCCCCTTTCTTTCTTGTTTTTCCCATATCCCCTTCACATTTCCCCTATTTTCCTTCTATTACCCTTCCTCTCCTTACATTCCCCTTGCTCTTCTTACACTCCCATTGTGCTCATTGTATTCCCCTCGTTTCCTTCTTGCATTTCTTTTTTTCGCTTTGCATCTCACTTATATTCCTTCAATTCCCATTCTTCTTCCTGTATTTCCCTTGTTCTTTTTATTCTGTGCTTGTTTTTCATATGTTATACGTAAGTAATGTTGCACTGTAAAGCTGTGAACTTATCTAGTTCCAACAGATTTAAGGAAACACCATCCTCTTTCTACGTCATAATTATCATCCTAAAATTAATGTAAATCTGTTTTTTTTTTTAACATAACGATCCGTTTAAATTCAATAACGCATGTAATCCTTTTCAACATCTTGTCGTTATGTAGAATATTTGAGAAATTGTAAGAATTTTATTCTTGTGTTGTAGATGGACCTTCAACCTCAAATTCAAGAGCCTGGCACAATTCCGCCTGCACTCCAACTACTTTTACTGCAAGTGTTAAGCCTTGCTTTCCAAAACATTAGAAATGCAACTAGTAACACCAGAATGGACAATGAAATATTATATGCTTGCACAAACATGATGAACCAGACTTTCAAAACACTTGATTTGTCTCAGGAAACTTTCAACAGGACTGAATATTATCATAATGTGGCAACAGAATTAAACAAGAAGATTGACGATTTTCAGAAAGTCACACAGACTCTCCTCGAAACAAATTTCATAGGACAGGAAAAACATATGCAGCACAGATTTCAAGTGATAGAAAGTCTCGCTATTGCTTTACAAGGAAGCTGCAACGAGAGGAAGGCAATTCTGTTAGAACATCTGAATGGACAGGGAGCACTTGTGCGAAATAAATTCAGTGAGGCTGAAGAGCTACTAAGAAAGAATTTTGATAAAATATTACAGAAAGGTGACAATTTTTCAGAAACTTTGAAGTCGTACAAGGTAGATATCCAAAAAAGTATTCAGGAGCCAATACAGCTGTTGGGGAAAGATGTGTTTGATTATAAGAATCTCACAATTGATGCTCTCCAAAGTAATTTGGAGACGCTTCAGAAAGTAATGATGGACAAATTTAAAAAAGAATTAAAGGACCAAGAGAAATACTTGCAGCAAAGGTTTCAAGCCATGCATAACCTTACTGACACTCTCATAAATACAATGAATGAACACAATAGTGTGATATTAAAAAAGCAAAACAAATATGAGAACCTTTTGCACAGCAAATTAAGTGATCAAGAAGCATTTCTTAAAAATAATTTTGATAAAATGGCTCATAAGAGTGACTTTCTTCGGAAAATACTAGAAGAACGAGAAAAATTGACACTAGAAAGAATTAAGGACTTGCTACACCAGGTGGAACAAACCTTGAGTAATGGCTACAATGTGACAATTAAAAAAATAAGACATGAGGCAGATGTGTTTGAGAAACTACTGGAGGATTCATTACAAAATAAATTTAAAGGGCAAGAAAAATATTTACAGCAAAGATTTCAAACTATAGAAGGTATTTCTGGTGGCCTTGAAAGTACCATAAAAGATCAACAAAAAGTCGTCCTAGAAAAACTGAATCAACAGAACGGTCTTTTGCAGAAAAGAATAAGCCAAGAAGAAGAGAAATTTCTAAAGAGCAATTTTGATAAAATTGGTCAGAAGAGCGACAGTATTCAGAAAAGCGTGAATTCCTTGGAGAAAACTTCAAAGGAAAGAACTGAGGAACTGAAGAAACAGATTCTTCAACTGAAAGAAAATATTAGCAGCTTAACAGCGATACAAAGGAACACACATTATCAGGTGAGACAGTGACAAACTTTGTACTCTTTTACAAGTAAATATGACTAAAATGATGCGTCAGATTTGGAGACAATAATAGAAAAAATCCTGTAGTTTTCATATGTGAAATTGTTAGTAATTTCATTTTAGTTATAAAGTTTTCACCAAATTATTTTACAGCTCATTTGATTAGCTACTTAAATTACATACTATAATATCAGCCAATTTGGTAATTTTGTAACAATTCATTGAATAAAAGTGACATTATTGTTGATAAATTCATATTTCAAACGAAGAGTTTAATATAATTTTGCTTGTTTTTGTTTCCTTTACGAGAAAAAAATTGTTTTATGTGAAATATTTCATGAGGAAGCCATTGATTGAATTCCTAATATACTCAGTCGGTTTAAGAGAGCAGAGTATTATCATAATAAATGATTCAAAGAATTTTAATTTGTCTTAAATTGTGCAAAAAATTTGATCCCAACAAATGTGACATTTTAAAATTCACTTGCAGGAAGAAAAGCTACATTTGTTCGAAACAAATTTCTGTACATTTAAATGATATAATTAAAATTATTTTAATAATCTATTATCATAATACACTGCTATCTTAAACTGACTGACTATATTGGGAATTAAGTCAATGGCTTTCTCAAAACATGTTATGTAATATTTCATATGAAACAATTTTCATCAAAACGAGCATAATTGTATTAAAAGTCTTTGTTTGAAATATCTTAAAGATACATACATATATACATAAGTGTACTGCCCAAGGGCAGGTATTTCACTGCAAACCCAGCATTCTCCAATATTTCCTATTTTCAGCCTTCCTCTTAGTATCCGCATGTGATCCATTTATCTTAATGCCGTCTATATCATTTGATATCTCCTTCTACCTCGAACTCTTCTCCCGTTCACCATTTCTTCCAGTGCATCCTTCAGTAGGCAGTTTCTTCTCAGCAAGTTATCAAACCAATTCCTTTCCCTCTTCCTGATCAGTTTCAGGATCATTCTTTCTTCACCCACTCCTTCCAACACACCTTTGTTTCTTATTCTCTCTGTCCATTTCACACGCTCCATTCTTATCTTAAAAATAACCCCCTGAAATCAATGACATTTCTCACGGTTCACACTCGGGTACATAATACGCAACTGTTCATATATTTCAGGTACATATAGGAACAGGTGTACATTATATACAATATGTATACACACATTTTTGTCTGAATCTCTATACTTAATAATATGTGTTTTTGCACTTCTTTACCTTTTTACCAAAGTTAATTTCGATTGTTACAAGTATTTATTCAGATATCTATCTAATTCGATGCTAATTTATATATTAATTTATTGACTTCTTTTAAACAATATCACTTTTTATCTACAAATTATGTTTTGTTTTCATATTTCCATGTAGGCCTATTAATAATGTATACATTTATCCGGTCCGACATTCATTTATACATCCATTTATTCTCATATTTTAGACGTTTCTATGTCAATTAATACATTTCTCTTTGAACGTTTATTAATTTACTTCATGTGCCTTTTTTTTACACAGTTGTTTCTGTATGGACATTAAATTCACTGGTCAATATTTTGCTTGCTAGTGACTTATGCATTAATATTTATGAGTGTATGTTCATGTTTTCTTCTCTTTACTAATTTACTTGTTCTACTATAGTTCATTCCGTATTTGATCTATTATGATTGATTTTAAGCACGAAGGGGATAAACTGTATTCACTTATATATATATAAAAGACAGTATATCCCTGTATTAATTTGTTTATATATCCAGCATTTGTTCATAAATTTGTGCACTTCTCTGCATTCAGTAATAATTTATTACATTTTTATTTCTCCAAATGTGTGATCATTGATTCATTTTTCTTTCAGTTTTCATAAGTTATCCCGAAATATGTTATATAGGGAAATTATTTTTCTGACCATTTTGATGTTCTTTTCCTCATTTGGAAATCTTTGACATAAGTCCAAAATAAATCAATTGATCGGACTTTAGTTCCTGCGCTTCTCTAACAATTATGCATTTTTTGTGATTTAATTACCATAACTAAACTTTTTACATTATTTCCGTAAAGTTCTTTATAGTCTGTTCAAAAATCAATGTTCTTTTATATATTATGTGTGAATTTTTTCAATAATAATTTGTCTACAATATATTTAACTATCGGTACCTGTGTTCTTGTTTACTCATGTATAATTATACTTATTATTTTATAGTTTCTTTAATTTCTTTAGCCGTTCATATATATTGAATTCGTAACGTCCAATGCATATTGCTAACTGCAGAAAACTGTTTCACTTTCCCTAAGCCCAAGTCTATAAAGCAATAAGTTACATGTATTATAATAATATAGCATTAGTGAAATACACCAATGCTTAATTATTGAACGCTTACTAAAGGTTCTTATATTTTTTATTTTCAGAACCAAGCAAACGATATGAATTTGGTGGGACAACTTGTGAAGGTTAGAATTTCAAATATTTTACTTAGTCCTTAATATACAAAATTATAGTTTTAAAGTATTTATTGCCCACCTCTGTGGAGTAACGGTTAGGATGCATGACCCTGAAAGGAACGGGCCCAGGTTCAAATCTTGATTGGGACAAGTTATCTGGTTGAGATTTTTTCCAATGTTTTACCCATTAAGAGCAAATGCTGGGTAACTTTCGAAGTTGGACCCTGAACTCATTTAGTTGGCATTATCACCTTCATCCCATTAAGACGCTATATAACCATAGCAGTTGATAAAGTGTCGTGAAATAACCAAAAAATATATTTACTGAATGGGGCAATACAAATTTTGCAAACGATTCTATGAAGTGTGAGTAGAACAAATATAAAATAGTTTGGAGAAAGTTTATGACTTAATATTTAAGATTTCATTTTACCATATATTATTTAATGGGTGTGTACCACAATGTTTTGACTTAAAATCGAAATTGAACTGACATCGTTAGGATAAATAATTGTAATAACATTATATTATATTATATTATATTAACCTATATTATATTATATTATATTATATTATATTATATTATATTATATTATATTATATTATATTATATTATATTATATTATATTATATTATATTATATTATATTATATTATATATCTAAGGGATTAGTTCTTGATCCTACAATCCGGTTTGAGAGGGATGCCCTGCAGGCACAACACGTTGATAAGGAGAATAAATCCATTTATGAGTCCTGCATCCCTTATCTAAGTGAGAAATATAACATTCCCACTAGTCAGTGGAGTGTTTCTGGTCTTTTGTTTGGTGCACGTAGCACACTTCCTAAATTCCCATGTGATATTTTAAAAGCACTCGGACTCCGATTTTTTTAAATTCAAAAAATTTTGTTGAATATTCTTAAAGATTCAATCCAAATATTACATTACCATTTACATGTTGGCCATTGATGATTCTGTTGGGTTTGCATTTCTCTGAATTTTTTACTAAATAATTCCCGTCTTTCTAAATTATTCTGTAGTGCTTTTATTCTGGATCTTTAAGGTCACCCTCATTGAGGGAGATTATTTTCTTTAAATACTTATATATTATATTATATTATATTATATTATATTATATTATATTATATTATATTATATTATATTATATTATATTATATTATATTATATTATATTATATAAAATTGCGCCTGGTTATTTTTGTTACTGAAATTTGGAAGACCCGTATATGCGCAACCAACGAAGCCGCGGCGGCCATATAGGCCTAACTGACGTTCTCTTCCATACATAATGGCATTAATTCTGATTCAAAATGGGAGTGATTATCAAAGCTCGGAACTTGGGGACTTGTGTCTTTGAACGTGGCTAAGTGACCGGATTTCAATGTCAATAAACTCCCGCTTCCAGCACAGAGGTACTGCCAGGTCTGCTATAAAGGTGGTTCCTGGCTGGAACCATATATATTGATAATATTATGGTAGGTTGAAACACGTAATTTTATAGCATATATACAGGGACATCATTTTATTTTTACTAACATTTTTAATATTAACCTGTCTATACCTTTAGAGAACCGGAAACAACGCTTGCTCCCCCCTCCAAGACTGGAGTTCGATGATACTGGCGTAAAACACAAATCACTCTACTAGGTATAGGAAGGAAGAAAAGTAGTTCATCCATTTACGTAAACTACGAAATATCGCGATTTTGAGTTTGATAATTTTCATTAGGTTTTTCTTTAATCAAAGTACAGTACTATATTAACAATAAGTGTTTTTACTCACGAAGTGAGGTATCCATGCGAACGTATTCATTATGTAGTGTATATTATACTATCTACAGCACATTAGCGTACAATATAGAGAAAGAAGTTAAATTGAAAAATAATCATAATATGAATATTTAAACACAATTTTGAAAATGGTGGCCGTTCATTTCGATACAGGCTTCAGTTCGTTTGTGCATATTATCGCACTATAGACTATTGCATCTAATTCCAATTGCCAGTTTCGTCCTTCGTACTAGTAACTCATGTTGAAATAATTATGTACCTACTCTACGTACTGTAAATTCAATCTTCACTTCTGCCCGACCCGAAAATATAAAATTACTCAGACATGCTATCTACTGTCCGTCCAAGTGGTTATGCCGCAGGATTGTAGAAAGGGAGGAAATCACGTGACAGTTAATTACTTAACGAGGCCCTTTTATTTAAGTTAAATTAAACAGCTGTATAATATTACGTAAACTTCCAATTCCTAAGAGAAATTAATGTTTTCAGAAAAGAGCTAAGACAGCCCAGCTATTACAGAGGGGCGAGCAGAAGTAGGTGGGGGAAATCGGGATGCGACGTAGGCAAACGGACAGTACCTGTGCGAAAATATGATTCAATATTGAAAGCTCTTTCGTCACTGGAAAACGCGAACATATTTCTGGAACGTACTATACTCAGTAACTCAGTACTGCTTACTATCTGCGGTCTTGGTTCTGTGTGGAGTTGGAACTTCCTTAGTAGAAGGAGTGGGAGTGAAGTACATTCAAAAACTCAGGTACAATAAAAATTGAAGTAAAAATAAAATGATGTCCCTGTATAAATGAACATGCAAAATACATCAAATTTACAGTTCTGCTCTGTATATTTTATTACGTGTATGGCTACATATATTCGAAGATTTTCGAACCCATAACGTCTTCGTCTGTTAGTTAAACATGATTTGAAACGAAAGAAACTTATTTCCACGTCACAAGAAGTGACAGGAGCAAACTTAAATTTTTTATTTTATTTATTTTAACTAGCTACCTAATGATACAAATTACATTTATAAAACAAAAATGTTTCTGGCCACTACCGTAAGAGCCATGCTTGTCTACGGTGTGGTCTTAGTCAATAATATAACATAAAATTTACAAGGACACTTTACTAAATACAGTAAGTAACTTAATTCAAACCAATAAATACAACACAAGAGCATGAATAAAGAAAAAAGAGAAAAAGAGAGAAAAATACACATTTAATATAAATTGACAATCCGACAGAAGCCAGTGATATTCAATAAAAACAATAATATAGTCGACAGAAATAAAAGGTAAAAAAAATACATTTGTTAATATTATATATCATGAATAATTTTACAATTTATTTTTAAAAGCTTCAATTTGAAAAAAAAAATCAACTTTGGAAAATAGTTTGTAAATTTATTATAAAGTCTTGGGCCGAAATAAAATCCTGAATGTTTTCACTGACAGTGTTTCCTTTTCGATTATCAGCAGTTGCTAGCTGATCTCGTATCTGAGAAAGATAAGTATCCTGAATTTTTCTCGAAAATAGTTTTCAATTTCTATATCATTACTAGGGAAGGTACCACTACGACTTGATCCATGGCTATGGACAAATTTTCCACCAGTTTAAGGGACTGCAATGTCTTTCAATGAATGCCCGTTTCCAGTCTCTAGTTTGTGTTTGACACAACTTACAAAATATAAATTCTCCATTCGAAGAAAATAATGTATTTCTCAGAATTCCTCCGACAAATTCTGTACCTAAAATTTAAGAAATATATTTTCAAACGTATATAATACCCAGTTGAGAAAGAATTAGATGTTAATAGCGTGTGGGAAAATATCAGAGATAGTATCAAAATTGCAGCTGAGCAGAGCATAGGTTATTATGAAACTAAGAAAAAGAAACCGTGGTTTGATGAAGATTGTTGCATGGTAGTAGAAAGAAGGAAACAGGCAAAATTGAAATTCTTACAGGATCCAGTTGAGGAGAATAGAGATAATTATTTCAATGAAAGACGGGAAGCAAGTCGTACACTTAGGAATAAAAAGAGAGGTTACTTGAAGGAAAAACTGAATGAGGTAGAAACAAATAGTAAGAATAAAAACATTCGAGATTTATATAAGGGTATAAAGGAATTTAAGAACGGATATCAGTCAAGGGTAAACGTGATCAAGGATGAGAATGGTGACTTGCTTGAAGACTCTTCATCAATCCTAAACAGATGGAAAAACTATTTTGCGCAACTACTAAATGTACATAGGCCAAATAGAAATGATCGGGATGATATTGAAATACAAACTGCTGAGCCATTTATACCCGAACCCACGATTTCAGAAGTCGAAATTGCGATAGAAAATCTGAAAAAGTACAAGTCTCCAGGTATCTATCAAATTCCAGCAGAATTAATACAAGAGGGTGGAAGTGCATTATATAGCGAAATTTATAAACTTGTACTTGCTATTTGGGAAAAGGAAATTGTACCAGAACAATGGAAGGAGTCCATAATTGTACCTATTTTTAAAAAGGGGGACAAAACCAACTGTGGTAACTTTCGAGGAATATCACTTTTGTTGACGTCGTACAAAATTTTGTCCAATATTCTTTTGAGGAGATTAACTCCGTACGTAGATGAAATTATTGGGGATCATCAGTGCGGTTTTCGGCGTAATAGATCGACTATTGATCAGATTTTTTGTATTCGGCAGATAATGGAGAAAAAATGGGAGTATAAGGGTACAGTACATCAGTTATTCATAGATTTCAAAAAGGCATATGACTCGGTTAAGAGGGAAGTATTATATGATATTCTTATTGAATTTGGTATTCCCAAGAAACTAGTTCGATTAATTAAAATGTGTCTCAGTGAAACATACAGCAGAGTCCGTATAGGTCAGTTTCTATCTGATCCTTTTCCAATTCACTGCGGGCTAAAGCAGGGAGATGCACTATCACCTTTACTTTTTAACTTCGCTTTAGAATATGCCATTAGGAAAGTTCAGGATAACAGGCAGGGTTTGGAATTGAACGGGCTACATCAGCTTCTTGTCTATGCAGATGACGTGAATATGTCAGGAGAAAATACACAAACGGTTAGGGAAAACACGGAAATTTTACTTGAAGCAAGTAAAGCGATCGGTTTGGAAGTAAATCCCGAAAAGACAAAGTATATGATTATGTCTCGTGACGGGAATATTGTACGAAATGGAAATATAAATATTGGAGATTTATCCTTCGAAGAGGTGGAAAAATTCAAATATCTTGGAGCAACAGTAACAAATGTAAATGACACTCGGGAGGAAATTAAACGCAGAATAAATATGGGAAATGCGTGTTATTATTCGGTTGAGAAGCTCTTATCATCCAGTCTGCTGTCCAAAAATCTGAAAGTTAGAATTTATAAAACAGTTATATTACCGGTTCTTCTATATGGCTGTGAAACTTGGACTCTCACTCTGAGAGAGGAACATAGGTTAAGGGTGTTTGAGAATAAGGTGCTTAGGAAAATATTTGGGGCTAAGCGGGATGAAGTTACAGGAGAATGGAGAAAGTTACACAACACAGAACTGCACGCATTGTATTCTTCACCTGACATAATTAGGAACTTGAAATCCAGACGTTTGAGATGGGCAGGGCATGTAGCACGTATGGGCGAATCCAGAAATGCATATAGAGTGTTAGTTGGGAGACCGGAGGGAAAAAGACCTTTAGGGAGGCCGAGACGTAGATGGGAGGATAATATTAAAATGGATTTGAGGGAGGTGGGGTATGATGATAGAGACTGGCTTAATCTTGCACAGGATAGGGACCGATGGCGGGCTTATGTGAGGGCGGCAATGAACCTTCGGGTTCCTTAAAAGCCATTTGTAAGTATAATACCCATTCGAATAATACGAATTTTCTAATTCCTCAAACAGATCGTTTACCTCTAATTATCTGAACGTCATTGGCTTCGACACGACACACTTTCTTAGTACACACGACTGTCCCTGAGCACTTTGCAGCGTGAGCTTTGTGTACGCTGTACCTGCAGCCTTACTCATGCACACGACACACAAGTACCCAAGTTCCGAGCTTTGGTGATTATATATATAAATCTCTTTCGTTTATACAATTTATTTAATTTCAAATGTATGACACACCCCTATTGGAAGACGTTATATTATGATAGCATAATTTGTAATATAAAGTTCATATTATGAAAAGATTATTTTATAAATTTCGGGAAACCTTTAAGTGTTCAAGATAAAAGGAGAACTAAGAAAGGTGACGGGTGCTTTCCTAAGCAGATGCCAGAAATATGTGGAAAATGCAGGCGAACTCTTTCAGCAACTGCCTGTTATGACATGAGTGAGCATATTCATTTTGAAGTGGATTACAATTTATTAGACAGTCACACTAGCATAACAAGTAACCGCTGAAACACGGACTCATACATTTCCCGGTCGGCAGTAAGTAATACCTCATCGTCCAGCACAATCCCTGCAGTAGCTCTGGTCAGACAGACGATAATTGGATGACCCAGTATTGATGTTTTAGTTGACATGGTAATATTTTAAAATAGCGTTTCTCAAACTTTTTGAAGTGGGAACCACTTTTTTAAGTCAGAATAGTTCCGCGGACCACCTTACTCTTGTTTTCTTCGAAAGCAAATTTATCATTTTTGTAGCATATTTTAATACCATTAGGGTAAACTTATATTTTAAAATTAGAATTGATTAATTATAATACCTTTGTAATTATATTTTTTTGTAGCCAATCACAAGTAACTTATAACAAATTCTGTGCGTTGTTGATTCATCGCTTGCCTGTTAGCAGTTGTTTGATATCCTTCTCATGTAGTAGACGCTAGTATTTGTCCATGGCTCTGTTAAATAGTGTCCATTATAAATAATGGAAAACTGGCTTCGATCCGGATCTTTGAAAACAAAGGAACATGATGATATGCTTCATTTAGGCAGTGCTAATAATTAAAAAAACTATGTGTGAAGAAATATTTTAATTATAGTGCAATTAAAGAAATATCTAGTTCTAGTGGTAGCTATTCAAAGAAAAAAAACTTTTGTAAATATGACAAGAGTTATTTGGTACTTATATTTACTTGGTATGGTAATGAGAGTGAACCAAAACCTCGGTGCGTTGTTTGTTACGAAGTGCTTTCAAACGAGTGTATGAAACCCGCGAAATTGAAACGGCACTTAGAGACGAAACACGCAAGTGTAAAAAGTCAAATTTTAAAAGGCGTAGTCTAAAATTTCTTATATCATCATCTGGAAAAACAAATAAGAAAATTAATGCAGAAACATGCCCGACTTTCAACAAGTAAAGGTGCAATTTGGCACGTTATATTATTAGTGTACGACGTACAGTACGTGCCTATTTCAATGTGCAGACTGGGTGTCGGCAAAACTATTAAGAAAGTCATCAATACATGAAAAGGTTCGGTACTTTGGTCCTCTGTTATGAATTCGGGTGGTCCCTGGCTGGGTAAACAGGCTCGGCGCCAGATATGCAGGGAAAAGATGGAGAAAAACGCCATATTCATAGTGCTCTAAATCCCTCTTTTGTTGCTGAGAGTAGAGTGGTAAGTGGGTAGACAGGTAGGGTGAGAAATTTCATAAAATATTAGTATTGGGAGAAAAGGTGAAAGGCGATTGCCATGCCTCATTTCCAAACTCTGATATTTTCAGCTGTAGTGTGATACGCAATTCGTTTGAATTTTTTTTCTGTCCTTTTTTAAGGACCACAAGGGCAGAACTCGAGGACCATAGTTTGAGAAACGCTGTTTTAAGACATTGATACAATAACGTGGAATATTATGCACCATTTTCACTAATGATAAATACTGTTTATAATGTTGGCGTAAAAAATAATTTCATTAGAACACGTATTTACGTTGAACTCTTGAAAGCCAATGTTGCATCATCATTTATTAATTGGTTTATACTTCTTTGAATCTCGTATTTTTAACATAGAATTCTCAATGTTGATTCCAAACAACTTCATTAATTCCTTTTGTGCTAGCTGTTGTAAAATTATTAATAACGGCATAACCGTTATGGAATTCTAATCTGCCAAGTTCGAAACGAAATAATATTTCAAAATAGTTCGAGAAGTCGAAAGAGGTAATATGAAAACGGAATTATTGCAATGATGGATCGCTCTGATTCGATTAAATTTAAAAGGTTTCTTAATAACCATTTGTGAACTGGTACACTGGCGTTCAAAGATATCTCACAATTGGACAGAGTTACGCAATAATAGACCAAAAGAAATTTTGAAAATAAAAAATTAGATATTGCATAAATCTGTTGATTGCAGGCTAATTTAACTCTGAAAATTTCAAGAATGCGATATCTGAATTTTGCTGCTGTTTATAAGCAAAAATTCGTTTATTGCATAAAACTCATTTATTTATTTTGCTTTGAAGTATTAATTGAACTGCTGGTCTCTTATTAAAAATCGGTTAGCCTTTTTGGTATTATTTGTGCTATTATTTGTAATAGCATGAATGTTATAATACTTTTGCATAAAATGTTTTATAACCCTTCAGTACTCGCGTGGATTACAATAGTAATCCACTGATATTTAATCCTGTATTACGTCACCGCCTGCAGCACTGCGTAGCTGAGCGTCAATGCAATTTCTCGTCACAGTCTAAGTGAGGCATTAGTGGTGTTTAGACGTATTTGTCGCAACGCTTTGCAAAGTTATACGGAGTTTTATCAAGTTATACGCAGTTTTTCCGAGTGGATTACCATTGTAATCCACGCGAGTACTGACGTCAGTTTCTTACTCAGGTAAGTGAAATAGTTTTTATATGGTTATGACTGATGCAATGCAAGAACTTTATGAAAAAAGTGTGTGATATCGTTCCATCCTCTTTGTAGTTGGCTCCAATGGGTACGGAAAATACAAGCAATATTTGCAAGTGGCTAGATGAAGATCTGGATGTTGGCATTGAAAATGAAAGTGATGATGAAAGCAACAAAGAAGATCTTCTGAATGAAGTTCACGATTCTAATTCAGAACAAGACAATGAGGAGGAGGATGATGATGATTATGGTGATGGTAATGAAAGACTAATGTCTATAAATGATGGAAACTGCTATACGGGAACAGACAACACGACAATTTGGCAGGAAGAACCAGTATCTCTACGAGGGAGAAGAAGAGCACAAAATATAGTGATTCATTTACCGGGCCCTAAAAGAGCTGCAAAAAATGCGCGGACACACACAGAATGTTTTGACTGCTTTATTGATCAGACAATAATCAATGTAATAGTAAGGTGTACTAATATTTATATTGAAAAAGTGAAGCGTAATTATGGACGTGACAGAGATTGCAAATTAACAAATGACGTTGAAATTCGAGCACTCTTAGGTATTTTGTATCTTGCTGGTGCTTTGAAATCGGGAAGACTGAACGTAAGAGAACTATGGGATAAAAATGGCACAGGTATAGAGTCAATTTACCTGACTATGACCTACAAAAGATTCCAATTTTTGTTACGATGTCTACGCTTTGATAACATTCATGACAGGCAGGAAAGGAAAGAAATTGATAAACTGGCTGCTGTACGTGAAGTGTTCGAGCTATTTGTTCAGAATTCACAAAGGTGCTACATTCCAAGCGAATATGTAACTATAGACGAGCAGTTGGTTGCATTCAGAGGACGATGTCCCATGAAAGTGTATATACCTACTAAACCAGCAAAATATGGGATCAAAATTTTTGCTATGGTGGATGTGAAAACATATTACACTCATAACTTGGAAATTTATGCTGGTATTCAACCAGATGGTCCATTTCACCAAAGTAACAGTGCACATGCAGTGGTGAAGAGGCTGGTTCATCCCATCAAAGGAATAGGAAGAAATGTGACCACCGATAACTGGTTCACGAGCATACCTCTGTGTTTAGATCTTCTAGAAAATGACAAAATTACACTTGTAGGAACCTTGAAAAAAAAAAAAACAAAAGAGAAATCCCTCCTCATTTCACAACTACTCAAGACAGGGAAGTTAACAGTACATTGTTTGGATTCAATGAAAACTGCACAATTATTTCGTATGTACCAAAGAAAAACAAAACATTGTTAGCATTATCAACCATGCATTATGATAAGGCAATGGATGAGGAAACAGGAGGAAGCCAGAAGCCTGAAATAATATATTTTTATAATAGAACTAAATGTGCTGTGGATGTCCTGGACCAGTTATGCTCAGCCTATGATGTAAGAGAAATTCACGCCGCTGGCCTCTGACTATTTTCTTTGACTTACTAAACACAGCAGGTGTCAATGCTCTTGTTGTTTATTCTGCAAACAAACAAAAAATTCTACGGAAAAACTTCCTAAAAACCCTTGCTCTGGACCTAATGAAGCCACTAATTTCCGAGCGTATCACCTAACAGACAATTCCGAGAGAAATAAAGAGAAGAGGAGAGCAACTGTTAGGCATTCCACAAACAGGTCAAGAAGAAGGAACACGGCCAGAAGGTATTGGTAGGTGCTATATGTGTGGTAGAACAAGAAACAAGAGCACAAGACAATCTTGTTCCCAGTGCTTGAAAAGAATTTGTCCTACTCATTCAGATGTAATTTGTTTGAACTGTGTAGAAGAAATGCATAGGCCTACTCAGATAATTGAATCAGATGTAGATTAGACTCACGTGTGTAAAGTGTGAAATACAAAACATAAACATGAAAGTGCATCAATATCCTTCTTACAATACACAAAAACATCTGTAAAATATTACAAGGAAGTGAGAATGATTGTTACATCCCTGAATTTTTTCATTGCTACACCCGTGAGTGAGGTATTCAGTTATCAAATATGACGTAAGAAAGGTCAGCAGTAGTGAACTTGCGTTTCCCGTGGGAGAGATTAAGAGAGATCAAGAGTTCAGATGACCTTCAAACATCGAGTGAGCAACAATGCTAGATATCCTACATAATTATGATAGTGAACTAACTGATAACTATGATGCAACAATAAATTATGACTCAAAGACACGACCAGGGCCCTATTTCATAAAGGTAATAATTTAATACCATTACTAAAATGGTAATAGCATTAAGTAATATTATTACTCTTCTGTTTCATAAAAGTAATAGTTAATAATATTATTTATTGCTGTAAACGCTCATAATATTACTAAAATAAATAATAAAATTACTAAAGTGTTTCATAAAGCAGCAAAGATAATTAAATTTATTAATAATATGAACGTTAGTTCCATGACTGTATTTTAAGTAATAGTTTAATAATTTGTAAAAAGTAAATGCCAATGTAGGGTTAGATTTTGAAGATAAAACCGTGAAAACATTTGATATAGATAATTCTGACTCAAATAGTGATGAAGAGGGAGTGTTTGTCAGATGTCCAAGAAATTTTAGACAACGAATATCCTACAACCATGCAAGAAAGTTACGAATATAATGAATAATGAAAGGTTTCGCTTAAATTTCGAAACATTTGGATATGTCCTTCAAAGAATTGATAACTTGTTAGAACATCCCACAGAAAGGAATAAATCGTTAACTTCTCAGCAACAGCTACAAATTGCTCTGCATTGGTTGGGTAGTGGTGGACAATATCATTGTGTATCAGACATGCATGGAATTAAATTAAAACAGACTAAAATACAATTGCAGACAAAGAAAAATATTACGTACTTAACACAGTTCTGGTTCTCATGTTTGGACATGTTGCGTTACGTACATAAATATAATCTTTATCACTCGTTACCAAGCCAATTGATACAGCAAAATCCCGCAATTCCATCCAAGCTTCTTTCTTAGAGTTTTTTTGTTACTGTTGGTAAAAACCCTCAAATAGTTGACCTTTCAATTCGTGAACTTTTCGCAAAAACTCTGTTTCTTCAAGTTATTTTCACGTCTTTTCCCCATTTTAAAAAGCATCAGAGACAAATTGAATGACTAACCAAGTCCCTCTCCATTCTTACAAATTGTCATAGACGCCAATGTAGATGGACAATGCTGAAATTGAAAGCTATCTTATCTAATTGAAAAAGAGGAACAATTGGAAAGGGTCAAACCTAAATTAAATTATAGCATAGAACTGTTAGAAAGTAATTACTGTATATTTTTCATTTTTTAATGTTATTTGAATGATTGAACTTAACGTTTTTCCCGTCCTTTCTTGTCATTTTTTAAATTATAATAATTGTTCAGAAATATATGTCTATGGGACATTTACATCACAAAATACAGTAATATTAACTTTTGCTGTACCTATTGAAATGTTTTTTCAATGTATACTTGTGACAACCTGAATTATATAGGTACTCTTGACTAATTAACATTGTGAAAATCTTGGTGAGCCAAGAGCTTGTGCAGACATATATCAACAAGTGGATGTATTACAAAACATATGTACTACTTTAACCACCCCTATTGATAAACTAAAATTAACTTACGAGATTTATAGGTACCGTATCTACAATTCCACATCACAATCTCTAATAATTAGAACATATTTGCATTTTGTATAGTCGGGTAAATTCTTGAAAATACTACTTACAACATAATCAGCAATAAAAGCCCATTAAGACAATTTCAATATTTTTATTAATTTCGTCATAACATTAATCTTCTACAACATCCACACATTCAAACTCAAATACGAGTTATTGCATTTGTATTTATTTACTCTTGCACCAATAATTTTTTAAGCTTTTTTATGTAAGTAGACCTACTTGCGCAGTATTCCGAACTATAACGGAACTTGAAATATCTTGCATAAGAAGCTTTATAGGGTCCACTAACCCTGTCGTTAACACTGTCCGTAAGGCTGCTACAATACTATCATCAAAAGTTTTCACTGCTTAATATTTTCATACGGTACTTCTTTAGACAACGAGGTGCAAGTTTTACACACACACACACGCTTCTGTCACTGATACACTGTTTTTGGAGTTGCAAACTTTACAACAGCAGAGACGTGAACAATTAGGAATGATAAATATCTGTTCACAATATTTTAGATTTATCAAATTGTTTCTTTTACTCGTAAATCAACTGAATCAAATAACAAACAATAACTTCGAGTTGCAATGATTTACAATCTTATCTGAAATAAATGTCTCCCAAACCTTTACACATACTACGATTTACTCTGTTGTTGCTATTAAACATAGCACTTCAAAACTTATTTCATTCAACAACTGTTTAACAGAGGATAATATAAATAGCTGTAGAGTGCAGACCAACTAGGTTATGTTTGTCAGCCTTAACCTCAAATCATCTGGCTGCAAACGATACAAACACACTATAACCACTGTTTACCATGCATGACCATTCGCAACCAAAGTCTGATAGAATGCGCTATTAAGAAATTAATAATATTACTGTACGTATTTTATGACTCGTGCAAAACGTTTATGAAACAGAATTTAGTCGGTTAATAAAATTATTTTCATGACTGTAATGCTATTACTTAATATTATTACTGTGTTTATGAAACAGGCCCCAGTGTTGAAATATTATGCAAACATGTCACTTGAATGCAATTTGTGTACTATCTATTTCATTATTAATATTTATATTTAATACGTTCCGTTATGCGTACCACATCCATTCTTATTACTGTAATAACTGAAAACAATATATTTCTTAACATTTTAATCTAATTCCAATGTTTAAACCTTGTCTGTAAACAAAAAAAAATGTGGATTACCATTGTAATCCAGGTGAGTACTGGTGTTACGGAATTTAACGCGAGTAACGAAGGGTAAAAAAGCATATTCATTTCAATGGCCAATATCTCGAAACAGGTTCTTCGCGCTTGGTCTCTTATTGCGTAACTCCGTCCAATTATCTGATCGTTACACGAACTTGGGGAGGCCGAGACGTATATGGGAGGATAATATTAAAATGGATTTGAGAGAAGCGGGATACGATGGTAGGGACTGGATTGATCTTGCTGAGGATAGGGACCGATGGCGGGCTTATGTGAGGGCGACAATGAACCTCCAGTCCCTTAAAAACCATTTGTAAGTCAAGTAAGCGAACTTTCTAAACACAGGGACAAGTCAGAACAAAAGGTATAA